>NC_091451.1:39784242-40384242 GCF_964237555.1 Oryctolagus cuniculus | reverse complement strand
CAAACAGTCACCAACCCGCTGGGAGCCGAGCTGCAGAGGAAAACGTGGGACATGCCCAGTGCACTGGGGCCCCAGGAACACCTGAAAACAGGATTCATCAACCTTAAGAACACGGGTGCCCGCACCAGGCCCCACACACAGATCAGCCCGCTGCATGTGGCTGTCAGCAGCAGCCCCAGATGGCAGCAGGGTCCCGGCACCCTCGGGGCTGCCTTTCTTGAAACTGCTCCGGGGTCTGCACTCAGGCAAGCAGGCTCCTCGGGTCACTGACACCCACGCCCTGCAGCTGGGAGAACCCCAACAGTTACTTGATTTCCCTGCACTCTGTTGAGGCCCCGAAGGTTTCAGCCACGCCAGTGTGACTGATTGTTACGGGGACAGACAAGCAAGGCTGGGCACCAGGCCGATACGTTGTATTTCCTCAGCTCTCAGAGGGCTGTCATTCCTCTACCTGAAATGCCGAACCCAGCCCATAACCCCAGTCTGGCACCTTGACACGTTTTATAGCCACGGCGCTTCAGCACAATAAATAATCCACTAAAGCGTAGCTCAGGCTTCACCCCCTTTGGGCTGAACCTCGACCTCGCTGCTCCCTCCGGAGCAAGACCTCTTCTTGGAAATCAACAACCCATTTAGTGCAGAGCTCTGGGCACACAGCATGTGTGTGGTCAGCGCACGCTGCCCGGCTCTGGCCTGCAGGCCACCAGCGCTCACACTCAGCTGGAAGGGACCTGACGGGTCACCTGGGGCAACCCTGCTCCTACTCACCAGGAAACCGAGGCCCAGCACTGCTAAGGGACTCTCCCTGCACCTGCTCCTGCACCGACACCAGCACTGTACGTGTCGGGTAAACAACACAACGCAACACTCTGGGGCACAACTGTTTGAACAAGACCAAATGCTTCCATGTGGCTTCTCAAGACGGACCTGCATGCACATAACGCCAACAGCCAAAGCTGCAAACCAGAGAAGCGGCGGCCAGCAGGAGGCCTTGGGTCTGCCCTGGAGCCCCAGCCCCTTGTCTCTGGGGCTGAGAAGAGTGAAGTGGGCTGACAAGGAGGGATGGCCACGTAAGCCAAGATCTGGTGGCCCTGCTCGGCGGCCATCTGGGATGACCACAGCTCGCAGGCTCCCGCAAGCCGGGCAGGTAGCTCGATCCATCCTCACCCCAGGGAAGGGCTTAGGATCAGAGCTGAGGCCACGCCAAGCATGCGGGCACACAGCACGGAAAGAACCGAACTCTGTCCCTTCCCCCTGGAGGCCTGGGAAGACAGGAAAGCACGCAGCCAGGGACACACGATGCTCTCCCCTCGACTGAGAGAAGTAGCTGCACCCTAAGACACACGACCGGGGTGCAACACGGAGGAGGGACAGAGAGAGCCACACGCAACAGCACTTCATTTCATCTGAACACACACGCAGCTCACTCCTGGGAGGGAGGCCATGCCCAGGCACAACGGGACAGGTGTGCTGCTTAGGAAGGCTCAGCCTGGGCGAGGAGAAGGAGCGCCCTGGTTTCCAGTCCCGGCCTCCTCCTGCCCAGCCTCGTGACCTTGATTAAGCCATTCCCTTTCCCCGGGGCCTCAGTTTCTTCCTCTGAACCAGGCAGAGAGGAGGAACCACTACCTGGTTTGGGGACACAACCTGGGCGCCCACTAAATACGCGTCCTCTCTCCCCACTGATGACAGGCTGCACGCATATATCGTTGATTACAACCAAACAGGTCTCCTGCCTGCGTGTCAAGCCTGCATCTGTCTCCCGAAGGTGCCTGGGCGGCTCTGCCTCCAGTCGGGGCCGGGGACCAGGGGATCCGAGGGGCTCCAGAAGCCCCAGAGGCTCCCAGGCTCTGGGTGGGGGCCGGCTGGGGAGCTCGGGGGCGGCCTCCGCTGCGAGGGGGCTTGAGGGGGCTTTGTTCCCGAGGCGGAGGGCCTGGCTTACCGAGAAGCGCATCCGGAGGCGGGCGGGGGGCGCGCGGGGCACGCAGCAGAGCCACAGCCCGGCCCGGGCCTGGGGCGCCGGAGCCGGAGGAAGGCGAGGAGGAGGAGGAGGAGGAAGCTGCCGCTGGCTCCTGCCTCATTCTCCCGGGCAGCGCTGACCCGCTGGCTGCCGCCGGCTGGGGTTGGCCGCCGGGCGCTGGACCCCGGGAGCGCTGCTCATGTCCCCGGCCGACGCTGGCGAGCTGTGCGCGCAGCCGGGTCGTGTCCGGGCGGCACCCGGGGCTTGGCTGCAGGACCACGAGAAGGCAGCGAGGAGAGAAAGAGGGGAAAAAAAAAAAAAAAAAAAAAAGAGCGTGAGAGCGCGCGGAGCTGCACCCCGCGGGAGCCGGGGCCGGGGCCGGGGGCGGGAGCCAGCAGCACCCCGCCGCCCCACCCACCGCGCCTCTGCGCCCAGCGCTGCGCGCCCGCCGGGACGCCGAGCCCCAGAAACTTTAGCACATGGCCAGTCCCGTGGCCGCGGTGGCCGGAGCTGCCAGCACTCTCTCCCGGCCCCGGCCCCGAGCGCAGCTTACCGGCGGCGACTGCGAGCGCGGCGGCCGGTCGCCCACCCGGCCGTGCGCAGAGCAGTGCGCACCGGCTGGGCAGGACGAAGGGGCTGGCGGCTGCAGGGGAGGGGCACCTCGGCGGCAGTGATCCGCGCGGGTTAAGGCATCCCGGGAGGGGCCGCGTGCCGGCCTCGGACTGCAGGCCCGGATGGGGGAGGGTCCGTGTACCCCCCGCCCCCGCCCCGCGGCGCCACTGTGACGCGGAGCGCGGGCTTCCCCGGCCCCGGGTCTGCGGAGCCGGCCGCGTTACCTAGCGACTCGCTCCGGGGAGCCCACGCTGACGCGCGCTGGGCTGCGGCAGCCGAGGGGAGGGGCGAGGAGCGAGGGGAGGGGGAGCTCCGGGGCGGGGGCGGGGGGAGTTCGGGAGGGGGCCGGCAGCCCGGGCAGGAGCTCCTCCCTCCGCTTACCCCTCTGCGCCGGGGAGGGGGCCCGAGGCGGACGCGGCCTCAGCCAGGCCCTGGAGGATGGGGGTCCCGCGCTGGGCGGGGCGCGGATGGAGCCGGGCACGGGATGCTCGGTTCGCTGCACTGGGGATGCAGCAGCAGCAGGTGGCGGCGACGCGGCCCGTGGAGGCCCCGGCGCCCAGAGGCGCGCGAAGATCAGCCTGGCCCCGGCGGGCGCGCGGCGGATGTGGCTGTGGGCGCGGGGGTGTCTGTGACATGCTCCCACCCACGTGGCACACATGGGGACCTGGCGACACGGACGGAGGAGGCGCCTCCTCCCTTCTCCCTGGACATTTTGCTCCTGCGCTGGCTGGCTGCTCATCATGGAAGCTCAGGTCGCTGAGCTCCTGCTCGGAGCTCCTCCCACCTCCCTGGGAACCGGAGCAATTGCGGTCAGACGCTAACCCCTGCTCCTCTTTCTGGACTTGCCGGGTGGGGGGGGGGGGGGAGGATGCCTGGGGCAGACTAGGGTTCAAGACCGGACCCCTCCGTTGCCGGTAGTACGTAGGTAGCTTAAGTTACTAAACATCTTCAGTAAAATGGAGGCTTTGTCCCCGAAGCTTATAGCTACTACGCACGGGTATCTAAGGCACTCCGTGTACACGAACATGGGTTTTCTATAAGGTGTGCAGCCTGTGCCCGCCTAGGAAGATCCCTGGCAGAGCGGGCGGGCACCACTGCCCCGCAGGCTGAGGGAGGGGACTTGCCCGAGTCCATGGGTGCCTGCCTGCCTCAGAGCAGAGCTGGGCACAGAACCTAGACCTTCTGGTGAGCTGGTTCCCAGCCCACCGTGGCGCCCCTTCCGCAGCTGGGAGGCGAGGAATCCGCCTTCCCACTTCTCAGATGCACCCGCCTCCCTCCAGGCCCTGCGACACATGGGAGCCGCTCGCAGCCTCACCTGCAGGGCCTGCTGTTCACTCTTCTTCCCTGCTACACCTGTGAGGACAGAGAGGCAGAGGGCACACCCTGCAGACGGTGCGGGCAGGAGGCCCCCACCATGGCCCTGGGTCTCCACAGGGCAGGGCCCCTCCCCTTTTGGCCCAAAGACAGGACATTTCCCCCAATTATTTATTTTGTTTGAGATGCCGGTAACACCTGTTGGAAAACCCTGCAGACCCATGCACACAGAAACCTGGGTCGTAGGAACCCGAGGCCCAAAGGGAGCCTCGTTCTGGGGAAAGCACCTTAGCATTCCAGCCCACGAGTCACCTCCCGACATCTCCCGGGGATTGGAACACCACCTCTGAATTTTTATGTGTGGTGGCAGCCAGGCAGGTGGTCCACAGACACTCCAGAAGGGCTCCTTCCTGGCACCAAGTGGGCAGCCAGATCTTTCTTTAGCCCAAACATCCTGACACGCAGGTGCGCGCTGACGTCTGATTTGGTGGAGGGCTCACTGCTCACCAACAGAAACCTCGGGGCTTGCATTCCATGTACAGAGGGCCTGGGCCCTGCTAGCGACTTGAGGACAGGAGCATCTCACAATCCATGGAGATGTGAAAACCAGGGGCCGTGTCCCCGCCGGATTCCGCTTGTTCACCCTTTGCGGCATGTGTGTGGGGGTGGCTGGAGGGGGCGGCCCGAGCACTCCTCTCTACACTGCACTGTCGTTCCTCCTGTTTTTCTCGAGTAATGGAAGTGGAAGGTGCGCAAGCCGGTCCATGAAGGGAGACCATGAGTTCCTAAGGCCAGAGAAGGATTGCCCATCTGCAGTGCGTGGAGGGAGCTCTCCCAAAGTCTGAAAGGAGTGTTCACGGAAGTGTGGACAGGGGTGGGCGGGAGGCATGCAGACATGACTGAGATAAGCCTTGTCTCCTCTGGTTCCTAACAGGGACGTTTATAGAGGGGTTAACCCATGCCAGGAGCTCATTGTAACCCCCACCAAACCCTGTAGGACAAGTCCACCCCCTTTTCCTAAGAGGGGAAGTTCAGATTGGTTTAGTCCTCCGAAGTCATGGAGCTGTCTGGCAGATGGCCAACTCCAGGAACTGCAGTCCTGTCTTCCTGACCCCAAGGCCAGGTTCCTAACAGCTGGCTCACATCTGCAAGGGTCCGGGATAACGCACCGGCTACCTAGTTGACATTTGGGACGGTGACGGAGATGTGAGCTGTCTCCAGCACAGTCCTGGAGTGGGGCGCGCTAGCTATTGTTTCCACCATCAGACCCTCAGTGTTGTTCTGAATTGATGTTCTAAGGGTCCCCAACTACTCTCCTTGGAGGCATAGAGGAAAGTGAGGATGCCAGTCTGTAGGGACTGCAGCTGGCTACCCTGAGGAGGTGGCATCTGAATTAGACTGCCAGGATCACGGGGAGTCAGGGGAAGTGCACAGAGCTGTTCACCAGCAGCCCATGTGGGCGGGGCTGAGAAAGACCCCCAGCAGGGAGGCAAGAGAAGGGATGCAGGGAGTTCCAGGAAGCAACAGGACACGGGTAGAGGCAAAGCCCCGAGGCCGGGAGGAATCCAGGGAAGCCCAGGACTCCGGTCAGTGCTGTTTCTCTCCTGATGGAGCGGGCATGGCCATCTGCTGGCCTGGCCTTTGGGGTGGGCTGTGGGGAGACAGTGGGGCAGACGGCTGGGGAAGAGGGCCCAGCATCCAGACAGCCACCCAAGCACAGATTAGTAGCAGTGGGGTTATGGTCCCTGCCTGTCCCAGCACCTTGCAGGGACATTGTGGGGCACACAGTGCATTATGTCAGTGACTGGGCAGGTGACAGGGCCTGGGGACCGGCAGGGACACTGTAGAATACACAGTGCACTTCCCCAGTGACTGGTCAGGTGACAGGGCCTGGGGACCGGCAGGGACACTGTAGAACACACAGTGCACTACGCCAGTGACTGGGCAGGAGACAGGGCCTGGAGACCTGCAGGATATTGTAGAACACACAGTGCACTACCCCAGTGACTGGGCGGGAGACAGGGCCTGGGGACCTGCAGGACATTGTAGAACACACAGTGCACTACCCCAGTGACTGGGCGGGAGACAGGGCCTGGGGACCTGCAGGACATTGTAGAACACACAGTGCACTACCCCAATGACTGGGCAGGAGACAGGGCCTGGAGACCTGCAGGACATTGTAGAACACATAGTGCACTACCCCAGTGACTGGTCGGGTGACAGGGCCTGGAGGCCTGCAGGACACTGTAGAACACACAGTGCACTGCCCCAGTAACTGGGCAGGAGACAGGGCCTGGGCACCTGCAGTTGAGTGAATGTTTGCATGGGGCATAAGCAATGCACTTTCTCTCCGCATTTTGTGGATCTGAGCCCCTTGTTCCCACAGTGTGCTCACTGAATTGTGCATTCGTTCACTTACTGAATGTCCACGAGGCTCCTGCCGCGCGCCTGATCCTCTGTGGCTCTAGGCAGTCAGCAGTGAACTTGCTGTGGACGTCGCCCTGAAGCTGTTCATAGCACAGGGGGACAGAGAGAGCAGGCAGGCCTGCAATGCATTCTCACGAGTCCATGGGTCATGTGGTTGCACACAAGTGAGCCCCTTCCTCGGACACAGGGGATTCACCTTGGTGGAGGTGGTCTCCAAGAGGGGCCTTGGAAGATGAGTGAGAGCAAATGAAGGGACGTGGGTTGGGGCGGGGCCATGTTTCCCACAAGGAGAGGCGGGTCGACAGGTGCAAAGTCACAGCTGGGTGGGAAGGGTAAGCTGCACAGTAGGATGACTCTGGTCAGCGATGCTGTGTTGAATATTTCCCAAGAGAGAGAGATGTTCTTACTACAAAGAAAGGATAGATGTCTGAAGCGATGGATTTGCTCAACGCCATGACTGGATTACTGCACAGTGCCCCTGCACACGTATGAGACATCACAGCCTACCCCTGCACAGTGCCCCTGCACACATGTATCACACCCTACCCCTGCACAGTGCCCCTGCACACGTATGAGACATCACACCCTACCCCCTCCATGTGTTCAATTATCTATCCTGTCAATCAAAAACCAAAATTTTTCTTTCTTTTTTTTTTATTTATTTGACAGGTAGCGTTACAGACAGTGAGAGAGAGAGAAGAGAGAAAGGACTTCCTTCCATTGCTTCACTCCCCAAATGGTCGCCATAGCCAGAGCTACGCCGATCTGAATCCAGGAGCCAAGTGCTTCCTCCTGGTCTCCCATGCGGGTGCAGGGGCCCAAGCACTCGGGCCATCTTCTACTGCTTTCCCAGGCCACAGCAGAGAGCTGGACTGGAAGAGGAGCAACCGGGACTAGAACCTGGCGCCCATATGGGATGCCAGCGCCAGAGGTGGAGAATTAACCAAGTGAGCCACGGCGCTGGTCCCAAAATTATTCAAAATCAGTATATCCACGTTTTAACAAGCTTACCTTTTTTTTTTTAAAGATTTTATTTATTTATTTGAAAGGCAAAGTTACAGAGAGGCAGAGGCAGAGAGAGAAAGAGGTCTTCCATCTACTGGTTCACTCCCCAGATGGCCCCAATGGCCAGAGCTAGGCAGATTCAAAGCCAGGAGCCTGGTGCTTCTTCCAGGTCTCCTATGCTGGTGCACTTGGGCCATCTTCTACTGCTTTCCCAGCCAGAGCAGAGAGCTGGATCATAGTGGAGCAGCACCCCTATGGAATGCTGGCACTGCAGGTGGCGGCTTTACCCACTACTCCACAGCGCCGGCCCTACAAGTTTGCATTTTTTAAAAAAAGCTCTCCAACTTTCAAAGCCTTTCACGTCCCACACTTCCCTGGCTCTCACCATAGGCATGGGGGGTTTGGGCAGCACAATCCCACAGCCTCAAAGCTGATACCTGGCAAATCCCTCAACCTGTACCTCGGCTTCCTCCTGGGCAAGTCTGGTCCTGGTGTTTCCTCGTCATTTCACGGGGCCCTTTGTGCGTTACCAAAACGCCCTCCTCCCTGAGCCCACCTGGCACTGGTAGCATCTGCAGCGTCAAAGGAAGAACACAGCAGCCCTGGGAGGGAGCGCAGCCCCCACCAGCACAGCCCCTCCCGGCAGGGAGCCAGGAGAGTGGCTGACCAGGCTCACCCACAAGACTGCAGCCTCTGGGGTGAGCAGCATTTGACCCATTTGCATATCAGCCAAGGAAACAGAGCCGCTGGGATAACAGGAGACTTGGAAAGAGGGCATCATCAACTTGTAGCAGCCCAAGGGTTTTTCAGTGGGAAGGGCTTTATTACCTCTTCTATGTGACCCCCGGAAGTTGAGCCTAACCACCAGCAGTGCAACTGCGTTTTTCAGAACAGGGAAGAACCTTAGTTAACTCAGCAGTTAGCAAATCCTAGCTCATCCAGCCGCTGACCACTTTGGCAAACAAAGCTTTATTGGTGCACAGCTCCCCTCCCCCAGCATTTATGCACTGCCTGTGGTGATCTCACAGTGAGTCCTTGCTGTGGGGTCCACTAAGCCTAAAGTATCGCGTATCCAGCGCAGTTGTTTTCAGAAACAACTTGCCAGCTACCAACTGATTCAAATACCATCCCCTGTGATGTTCCCCCTCCCCTGTGGTATTCAAGCGAAAGCTGAAGTCCTGTTAAAAGAAATGTTGAAAAGGGCCCAAAGTTGCCACTTGTGGTGCTGGAATCCCATAGGGGCTCCACTTCCAAGCCACCTCCTGCTAATGGCCTAGGTAAAGCAGCAGAAGATGGCCCGAGTGTTTGGGCCCCTGGCACACACGTGGGAGACCTGGAAGAAGCTCCTGGCTCCTGACTACAGCCTGGTCCAGCCCTGGCTGTTGCAGCCATCTGTGGAGTGAAGCAGCAGGTAGAAATTCTCTCTCTCTCTCTCTCTCTCTGTTTCTCTCTTTACACTCCCCCAACCCCCAGAACTCTCAAAAAATTTAAAAATTCTTTAAAAAACTGAGGAGTTTCTAATAGTAAAGGTATTTTTTGTTTATAGATGTGAGTACATAAGCATTACATTTACATTGAAAAAAAAGAAGAGGGGCCCAAGAGAAATATCAGGTCCCTTCTAGCCTGAAGGAGTCCAACAGTTAATGACAAGCATTCAAATGTCTTTTGCACTTACCAACAGTCACAGCTTCAGTACGACCTCAGGTCTGCAGTTTTTATCACCACCCAATACCCAGCAAAGACAGCAGTGGCTTTCTCTGCCTGTTTAAGATGACAAGACAGATGATATACAAATTCAGGCACTCTCAGGGGTAATCGTCTTATGCCCAAGTCTGTCCCACTGGGAGGAGACACTCCTGTGCGCTCATTAATGACTTACTATGCATACCAGTTCTGAGCCACCATACACCCAGGCGGCCCCATGTTGCCCTGTAGGGATTAGATGTGGAATCAGAGAAATTAGCTCCATTGGGCTCCGATGAGGTCTTTGGGGCTATCATTCAGCAAACCCGGAGCTGGACAGAGCACCTGCTGTGAAAGAACTGACCACCTGGGCTGGCTTGGCCAGGATGTGGTGAGAGAGACACCCTCTGACAGGTGCATCTATCCCACAAGCAACCACACGCATGGTGCTGCCAGCAAAAATTTGCTTTCTTTCCAAAGGAAATCTTAAAGAAAATCAAAATGGTCTCTTCGAAGGAGAGAAAGAAAGGCTATGGCCATTTCACTATTTTTTTCCCTCAGCCAGATTGGATACAAACAGGCTTGAATTCACCATCTCAGACATCTTGCAAATGCAGTGATGAGATGAGGACAAAAGACAAGGACCCCATGCAGGAACCCACAGCACGTGTGCAGAATCAGGCTTCCCAGCCCTAAGAGGAGGATGACTCCTTATGAACGGCATTGCCATAGTCGCGGGGATTAAATCCTGTTCCTAGCATCTAGACGGCCGCCCTGCTCCTAGGGGGCCTGGTCCAGTGCACACCACAGTGGAATCCAAGTGCTGGTTTTTCTAAAGCCCTCGTTGTTTTGAGTACTTATTCCTTCCCCCATCAAAGTAAAATGATAGGGGCAACAAACTCCTTCTGCATCCTTTTCACATTTTACATTTTCTTGCTTCTGGTTTGGTTTTCAGGTGACAGTTGGACAAGCCAGGTGTCTGGCTGCAGGTTGCCTTTGGCAGGATTCCCCAACCCAGAGACAGGTAACCCTAAGAGCTTCCTCCTGAGAGGCAGTCAGGCATTACTCGGGCCCAGGACACCCATTCTCAGGCCCTTAATCATGTCCAAGCCCTATCTGAGCCACAGGCGTTCTTGCGTTCCAGTCAGGAGAAACTTTAGTGATGCTCTGGTTTTAGGCACAACTTTAAAAGACCTCAAAGAATGCCAGGAACCCCCCCACGAGCATCCCAAAAGATGCCCCACATGTTCCATGCCTTGGGGATATCCTGTGCCAGTTACTCCTTTGTGTGTTCTCCCCATTACCATCGTGACAAGGACTGTCTAATCCCCACACAGGGACGCCAGCTGTACCTTCACCTCCCCACCAGGCCACACAACACGTGAACTTTAGCTTCTTTGTGATTTTCACTATCTCCTATGGTCCTATAAAGCTTGGATAGTATTGAATTCTTTATATACATATATATATATATACACACACACACGCATACATACATATATATATATATATATATATTTGTTTGAAAGTCACAGTTACAAAGAGAGAATCTTCCATCTGCTGGTTCACTCTCCAGATAGATGGTTGTAACAGCTGGGGCTGGGACAGGCTGAAGCCAGGAACCAGGAGCTTCTTCTGGGCCTCCCACATCGGAGGCAGGGGCCCAAGCACTTGGGCTATCTTCCATTGCTTCTCTCAGGCCATTAGCAGGGAGCAGGAATGGAAGTGGACTCAAAGCATGGGCGCCAGCATCACAGGTGGCAACTTTACCCACTATGCCACAACGCTGGCCCCAAATATTGAATTCTTAAATAAGAGGCGATTCTTGTGTTTTTTATGCTAACTCACAGTGCAGGGCACAGGATAATACTACCTCATCCCTTGTTAATTGCAAATAGAATGATTCCTAGATATTTTATTTATTTATAACTACACAGTGCCAGCATGCTTGGTTTTGGCTCCCAAGGTAAAACTGGAAAGCACTGTTAAATTAATTGCTCCATGTACACACATCGCCTTATTCTGCGGATTAATATTAATGTCGTATATCAGTTCTGCTGGGGAGATTGTCCCATAAAACAGAAATTTCCATAAAATTACTAAGAATGTGAAGGTTGTCGAAGTCACTCATTCTCCTTCTTAGTCTCAACTATCCATAATGTTAATGGCTTTAAAAGCTGACAAATATCCCCAGTGACAGGGAAGCCGTGGTAATTAAGAGATAACAGCCACAGAGCTGACATACAGTTGGGGACACTTCTCACACCCGCCCCCCCCCACGTTGACCGTGTCACCTGCTAGTGCGGAAGGCACGTGTCACAGTGCAGCTCGGTCACGTGTGAGGAAGGAGTTGCTCGCCTGCGAGGCACAGCTCGGGTTCCAGCCCTGGATCTGCGATCGAGACCCTGGCCGGGGCTTGCACTTATTCCAACAGATCAGCCAGGGACTGGCTTGGCCTCTTTGAGGCAATGCACAGAGCCAAATCCACTTCAAGTTCCTTGCACTGGACTCCTCCAACCGCATAAGGAGAGACGGCCTTTGGGAGGGTTATGAAAAGGCAATGCCTCACGTAACACAGAAGGCTGCATTCCTATAATGACTGTATCAACAGTCGGTCCAGGAAAATTGCCAAGTACAGGCACTGAAATAAGAAAACTGATACTTTCACCAGGAATAAGCAAGAGATACAAATCTGCTAGTTTCTTCTCCATCATCACCATAAGCAGCAGCCTTCACTGAGACTCTGTTCTGTGCCAGGCACTGTTGCATACATTGTTTCAACCTATAATTCACAAACCACTACTGATACATATTAGCGCCCCATTGTACAGATAAAAACAGTGATCCCAAAAGCCCAGTGATTTTAAATCGTCAAATATGTAAACCTAGCTGATGAATATTTCAAACTGTTCAAAGCTATTCATTTAATGGCAATAGTAAAATACAAGGACACTTCACAACATTTGTGGACAATGAAATTCAAAGATAAGTATAATTTGGTCAGAAAAAATTTAAAATCCATGCATACAAGAGATCTTCAAAAAGTTCATGGAAAATGCATCATGGAAAAGCAATGCATGGATTTCAAAAGATTTTGCACCAGAAAAAATTTATCTTTTAATTATATTTTCCATGAATTTTTCGAACCATCCTCACATATCTCTATCTGACCAAGGAAGGAATAAAATGCAACACCTTCTGATGTCATTGAACACAAATGCAGAATTTTCACCAAGTAGCGCCTCCCTTTTCGGAGTACCGCATCTGCAGCGGCTGCAAGACTCCCTCTCTGCCCTCCACTGGCCGGCATGCGGACTCTGCGGTCTCAGGGTCGAGCCTCTCAGAACGTTTACTCACTGCACCTACTTTGGGACAAAAAGAAAATAAATGTTCTTCCTTCTCTTCTCCATTTTTCCAAACTGCTAATGCTTACGTATCAGCAACCTGCTTAAAACATCACCGGCGTCCACCATGCTTTCAGAGATCAGAGAACACCAGTCTGCAGGGTACCTCTTTGTCAGCTTCTAACGTCTGTCTTCTTAAGTCCTTTCAAAGACCACACACTCACTGCATCCCACAGCGGCTCGAACCTCTGAAGGGCAGAGAGAGTCCTGCTGCTGGCCTGAGTTGAATGGAAAAGGGAGATGAAGCCAAGATCAGTGAAAATGAAAACGCGTTTAAGGCCTCTCCATTTCTCCATCACACTGGGCCATTCTAGAAGTGGACAGATTCCTCAATACGTGTGTGTGTGTGTGTGTGTGTGTGTGTGTGTGTGTGTTAAAGATTTTATTTATTTGAGAAGTAGAGTTACAGACAGAGAGGGAGAGACAGGTCCTCCATTTGCTGGTTCACTCCCCAAAGCTGAGCTGATCAGGAGCCAGGAGCTTCTTCAGGGTCATCAATGTGGCTGCAGGGGTCCAAGCACCTGGACCATCTTCCACTGCTTTCCCAGGCCTTAAGCAGACAGCAGGCTCAGAAGAGGGGCAGCCGGGACACAGACCAGAGCCCAGATGGGCCGCCAGTGCTGCAGGCAGAGGCTTAGCCTCCTACGCCACAGCGCCGGCCCCTGTGTGTGTGTTTCATCAAATGGCTGGAGAAGCTGTGAAAAGGGAGAGATAGAAGTGATAGTACTGACAGCATCAGGCAGCAACGGGGCGCTCACGTTGACTTGGAGTTAATATTCCTTGGGGGAAGACAGAACAAAAACCAGAAAGCACACGTACAACAAAGCCTGTTCTACAGACTGAAGATCTGTTGGATCAGCCGAGCTTGTCCGGCAAAGTAATACAGGATGTCTGTTTACCCTGTGAACTTCAAGTCTTAGAGTTGGAGAGAAACTAACATTGAAAGGTTGTATTCTGCTTTGGCTGCTGAGTATGATGGAAGAGTGATAAAAAAAAATCAAACTTTTTTTTTACATTAACTTAGAAATGCTGCCTTGAAAATCTAGCATAAGATTCTCCTTCTCGGCCAGCGCCGCGGCTCACTTGGCTAATCCTCCGCCTGCAGCGCCAGCACACCGGGTTCTAGTCCCAGTCGGGGCACCGGATTCTGTCCTGGTTTCTCCTCTTCCAGGCCAGCTCTCTGCTGTGGCCCGGGAGGGCAGTGGAGGATGGCCCAAGTGCTTGGGCCCTGCACCCCATGGGAGACCAGGAGGAAGCACCTGGCTCCTGGCTTCGGATCGGCGCAGCGTGCTGGCTGTAGTGGCCATTTAGGGGGTGAACCAATGGAAAAGGAAGACCTTTCTCTCTGTCTCTCTCTCTCTCACTGTCTAACTCTACCTGTAAAAAAAAAGATTCTGCTTCTCACCCCAATATTAGACAAACTAATAGAAATCACAAATCCGGCCACAGTACCAGAGCCTGGGACTTCTTCAGTGCCGTGCGATGAGAAGGATGTGTGGCCTGGTCAGCCCTGGGAGCCTAGAGGCCCAGAGCCGCCGGAGACCTGCTTATCTGTAGCCCTGATTCCAGAGCTGAAAATCCGGGAAGAGTGTGTGGGGCCGCATTGATTCTTCCACAGAGCGGCAAGCATGCACAGCTCACACACATCTGCTGGGGTTGTGTCTCCTTTGTGCAAGATCGATGGCCGTGGCCGTGGCAGCAGCAGCAGTGGTCAGCACTGACTGAACACCCAGCGTTATCCTTGCAGCCTGCCGGCATTCCGCATCTTGTTTTATTCATATAGCCCCTCTCCCAGAGCAGAGAGGTGGTTCACATGTCACCCTCAGGGTCAGGGAGGTTGAAAACATGCCCCAAGCCACCACAGCAACTCTGTCTTGCCAAACAGCAAACTACCAGAGCACTCAGTGACTTAAATGTGCATTCTTGCACATTTATCACCTCACAGGTGCAGTGGATTAGAAATATGGTGCCATGGGCAGGCTCTCTACTCAGGGTCTCTCTCTGAAGTCAGTATGTCGACCAGGGCAGGGTCTCATCTAAAGGTTTTGTGGGTGTATGTCCACTCCAGGCTTTTTTTTTAAATTTTTGGACAAGCAGAGTGGACAGTGAGAGAGAGAGACAGAGAGAAAGGTCTTCCTTTGTCGTTGGTTCACCCTCCAATGGCCGCTGTGGCTGGTGCACCGCGCTGATCCAAAGCCAGGAGCCGGGTGCTTCTCCTGGTTTCCCATGGGGTGCAGGGCCCAAGCACTTGGGCCATCCTCCACTGCCTTCCCAGGCTACAGCCCAGGAGTCTCTCAGTGTGGCAGGAAGGGCAGGGTAACCGATTGAGTGTCGTCATGAACTTCAGAGTGTACTTCCCGTGCCTGCCAGGATGCGCCCGGAGAAGCTCTGCTCTCCATCCCCGTGGCCTCGGCTTTATCTCGAACACGCAGATGTCCTGGACTGGAAGAGGGTAACTGGGACAGAATCCAGTGCCCTGACCGGGACTAGAACCCAGGGTGCCGGCGCTGCAGGCGGAGGATTAGCCTATTGAGCCACGGCGCTGGCCACAGGCTTTTTCAAAACACTGCTGGTACAGTTAAGTTCCTTAAGGGATGCCGGACTGAGGTCTTGACTTCCAGCTGACTGTGGCCAGGGGTCACTTTCCCTTCTTTGCCACCTGAGCCTCTACAACACTTCTGCTTGCTACATCCAGAAGCGTGGGTTGAAAAGGAAACAGAGAGAGCCTACTGCAGAGGGGGACCACAGTCCCACGTAACCTGGTCCAGAAGCGACGTCCCAGGAGCTTGGCTGGGTTCTGTTGGTTGAAAGCCAAGCGACAGGTTCCCCACCCCCATACACACACACACAGTCCCACCCTAGAGGAGGAGCTTTTCCCAGGGGTGAATAGCAGGGATCTCTGGGATGCCCTAGAGTCTGCTTACCACACGTACCCATCCGGCACTAGGCGGCGCCCTTGCCAGCGCCCCATCTCCATGCTTTGTTCCCCTCTGGGTTTTGGAGGCTCGGCTCCAGCTGCATCTGCCTCCGAGAACCCTTTTCTGGCAACTCCAGCTGCCTCGCCTCCTTTGTCTGCTCCGCCCCCCCACCCCCCTGTGAATTATCATCCCGCCCTCCCCAGCGCTGACAGCAGCAGATGCAGGAACTGTGACGCTGCCCTGATTCTGACCAATTCTCTGACGATATGATTTCAAGGGGCACGGGTTCTCCCACCAGGTGCCACACAGCCCTGGTTCCGCAGAGCTCGCCCAGGGCTGGGGGCAAGACAGGGGCAGCGCGGTTCATTCAAAGCCTCCACGCCCACAGCCACGCCCACCCTCGGCAGCTTCGCATTTATATTAGATTGTGTTGAGAGAAAGATTCCACGCTCACCAGATAGCTGGAAGGCACTTGTCGGGCAGTAGGCATATTACGAGCGACAGGTTCCCCACACAGTCCACCACTGTCATATTTCATTGGGAAAATGCATTTAAAAACCACAAGTTGACCCTAGGTACGCAAGAGCCCAGGAGTCTCTCAGTGGGGCAGGAAGGGCAGGGTTACCGATTGAGCGTCGTCATGAACTTCAGAGTGTGCTTCCTGTGCCTGCCAGGATGCGTCCAGAGAGGCCCTGCTCTCCATCCCCGTGGCCTCGGCTTTATCTCAAACACGCAGACGTCCTCACCTGAACACCGAAGCAGGCGCCCACTCGTGCTCCTCGGCTCCAACTCACCCTCCGCCCTGTACACCAGCTGAACACACAAGCACCCACGCCGTTCCCTTACCTAGCCCCCTGCAGTGACATCCCCCAAGACAGAGGTCAGATCTCTGGGTGGCTCACAGGGCCCGTCGTGGACAGCTGCCATGCACGATCAACTCTTGGAAAAGCTCCCTACCCTTCGCAGTCCCCTTACGAGTCACTCGTTCCCAGGGTGGAAGGACAAACAGCCTCAGCCTGTCTCCGTTGCAGCTAGGACACGGTCACGTGGTCAGATCCCTCCTGGGAGAATTGGATGCCCAAAGTGGTCCATGGGGCAACGGACCCAGTCACAAGAAGAGGATTCCTCCACTGTGGCTCCAGCTATCCAGCCTGGCACCACTGGTGCCAAGGGGAGGGTGCTAGCCACCGTGAGCCGGGCATCGGTCACTGCCGTGGTGTTTCTGACTGCATGGTCTCTCGACCTTGTGAGCTAACAAGAGTGGAGTCTGATTCATCACCGAGAATCCTGACTAATACCAGGTCTTTTATGTCCAAGCTCTGACGAATGTCCCCAGGCTCCCTGTTGGCTCGTCCGCTAACTCCCCATGACACGATCTCACGGTCTTAAAAATATCTGGAACCCACCCAGTACTTCCTTCTTTCTCTGGATGCCGGACTTTTCCACACCAGATGCCCTGTGTCTGGGGCATCCTTGGCTGTCCTTCCTTTGCCGTGGTGAATCCTGTTCACTTGTCGGGCATTATCTTAGCTGTCTGTTTGCCTGGAAGCTCCTTCCTGGCTCTCAGGGCTGCGTCAAGGCCCCTCGATGAACCACACTTCCCTTCCTGCAGCACATTGCATTTTAACACACAATGACCCACACCGACCACCAGACTACACGTGGGGAACAGGTCTATCCAGCTCAACTTGTGCAGGGGAATTTGCCTGCCTATGACTGCACCCTCTGTTTTTTAAAGATTTGGTTTTTTTTTTTTTAATTTGAAAGGCAGAATTACAGAGAGAGTGGAGTGTGGAGAGAGAGAGAGAGAGAGAGAGAGAGAGAGAGAGAGATCTTCCATCCACTGGTTCAGTCCCCAAATGGCTGCAATAGCTGGGGCTGACCAGGTTGAAGCCAGGAGACAGGAATTCCATCTGGGTTTCCCACACGGGTGGTAGAGACTCAATTACCTGGGCCATCTTCTGTCGCCTTCCCAGATGCATTAGTGGGAAGCTGGATGGGAAACAGGGTAGCCAGGACTCCAACCAGCACTCCACTGTGGGGACACAGGCGTCCACAACACCCACCCCTTGCACTGTCTCTGATGCTGGGAAATGTGCTGATACAGTTGGCCCCACCTCCCCAGCTTCGGTGGCTGTAGGGTGGACCCCTGGTAATGAGAGAAGAAGTGGCCTCCTGACCACCGGCTCCAAACCGTGAGATGTGGGTCTGGGGGTTCTGGAGGGCAGGACTCTCACGTTATCCGCCTACCTTTACCTTTGCTGTCTGACGGTTTCTGTGGCTCAGGAGCCTGGGCACAGCTTTGCTCGGTCCCTACGCCTGGGCCTTCTCTGAAAGGTGGAGTTCCCACTCAAGGCTCAGATGGAGAAGGATCTTCTTCCAAGTTCATGGGGCTGTTGGCAGAATTCAGGCCCTTGTGACCCCTGGGCCCCAGGGTCTTGGTTTGTTTTTGGCCATTGGTTTCAGTTCCTGCCTGGTTGCTGACTGTTGGCTGTTGCTTTCAGTTCCTGCAACACAGGGCTCCCAACACACCCACTGGCTTCATCCTAGCCGGCAAGAAAAACACACCAGCAAGAAACAGGCTACGGCCTCCTGTGGTCACAGGAGAGACATCACGCTGGCTGTGTAAGCCGCAGGCCCCACCCACCCTCAAGGGAAGGAAATCCCACAGGGTTATGAGTTTTGGGAAGTTGTGATTTGGGGCTGTCTTCAACTGTCTGCTACACACTTTATGGTTGGAAAAAGTAATTTTACAATAAAGCAGAAAGAATAAAGAGATCAGACCTGAGGGTATCACAGGTTCTCATTCCAATCATACTGCAGTCCCAGCTGGAATCCGACAGTTTGGTTGCACGAGCCAACAAAGCATCCTTTTCCCACACAAGCTAATTTGTTCTGTGTCTATTTCAACCAATAATATGACAATGTCCAGGACACAACTGATGAGAGGTGATCCGTAATAATATTTTGTGGAATCAAATTGACAGTCCTCCCTGTGGTGGTGATTCTAAGTCATCAAATCATAGGAGGCTAAGGCTTAGAGCCCTCCTTTCAATTTGCTCATTTTACGTTCTGAAAAGCAGAGGCCGAGAGAGAACAGATGAGTAACTGGTCCCTGGTCACACAAGCAGTCAAATGGTGACAAAGCCAGAATGATTCTACATCCTGAATCTTGTGGTGGTCGGTGGTGGTGGTAGTTGTGGTTCCAAGCATCAAGCGCCTGATTTTATACAAGGGGAGTTGTCCCTTGTACATTACGGTGACACAATGACTGCCCTCATATCCCTGGGCCTCTTTTCCTTCTGGGAAGTTTACATCTCTTGTCTCTCTCTTTTTTTAAAATTTTATTTAAGTTACACACGTTTCATGCACTCCATATATACAGATTCAGAAGGACACTGATGCTTCCCACCATGCCCTCCCTCCCACCCAGGCTCAAACCCTTCTTCCTTCTCCCTCTCCCACTCCCAGTCTTAATCTTTACAAAAATCTATTTTCAGTTTACTTTATCCCTGTAAGGTTAACCCTACACTAAGTAAAGAGTTCAACAAATAGTATGAAGAAAAAAAAACCCACTGTTCCTCAACAGAAGAGACAAAGGCCATAAATAATAATTGAATCTCAAAATGTCCATCTCTCTCCAATACATTACATTTTAGGGGATGTTTGCCAATGAGGTCACCCTCCAGGATCAATGTTAGAATCTTAAATTCCAGAAAAGGCCTTATTTGCAACACTGGCCCCTGTGAATCCATAAACCATGAACTTGATCTTCCTCTGCCAACATTTGTGGAATGAAATTACATCGGTACAGAAAACATTGCCTTCTTTGTAGTAAAAAACACATGAAGAATGAGGTGTAAATGAGACTAGACTTACTAACTCTCTCAGTGATTCTAGAGGTTAAATAAATACTGAAAAACATGAGGCTCTTTGGGAAAATACCTTCCTTGGGCTCACAAAATATATCTTTTTCATTTGACTTTGTAGCAGTTGGTCAATTTCTTGGCATTTGAACCAGCTATTAGCTTTCTGGAGAGGCAAAATCCTCATCTTAGGATCAAATTTGTTCCGCCTTTTCCCATGAAGGAAACAGAAAAATCCATCTTTCTTGAGAACAGTGTCCACCTGGTTGCCAGTTCCAGGCAAGCCCAGTGCCGTCATCTGGGGAGAACCTGCATCCATGGGTCTTTTCTATCCATCACACCGTCCAGAACTCCTTGGCAACAACAAACGATGCCTTCCCAGTACCCTCCTCAGAAACAGCAGCATCGACACGCTTCAGGTTTCCAGGGCAGCCAGAGGAGATGTGGGTGTCCTCAGGGTACCTGCATAGCACAATCTGGTTCCGCTCAGACCCAGCACTTACTACCTTTGGAAAACCAGACTTCACTCTATCAGCAAGTTCATAAGTGGCGTCAAGTCCATTTGGCAGATACAGCCAGAAAGCAGAAATGAAATTGAACTCAACTCCCAGGTGGAAGGAATCTGTGCATATATTGGACCTTCCATTAAAGAACGTTGGTTCTCTCTGAATTGGACTTTCAGCTTGAAATGTTCACTTACAGCCACATACCTATGGAGTTCCTGGGCCTCTTGGCTTAAGTGGGGATTTGGAAAGGCCCACATATAGCCTGGATGCCCTCAGTGTCATGCTGAGGCAGGTGAACATCACCACTGATGATGTAGCCGGGGTACATCAAAGACTCAGTATCCGAAGAATGACAGAGTCTAAGGGGATGGCCTGATTCATGAGCCACAACATGATACAAGTTGTAATTTCTGAAACTCTTGTCACTATATCTTTTTTTGTTGTTGACAGGCAGAGTTAGATGGTGAGAGAGAGAGAGAGAGAGAGAGAGAGGTCTTCCTTCCATGGGTTCACCCCCCAAATGGCCACTACAGCCGGCGCGTTGTGCCGATCCAAAGCCAGGAGCCAGGTGCTTCCTCCTGGTCTCCCCTGGAGTGCAGGGCCCAAGCACTTGGGGCATCCTCCACTGCACTCCCGGGCCACAGCAGAGAGCTGGACTGGAAGAGGAGCAACCAGGACAGAACCAGCGCCCCAGCCAGGACTAGAACCCTGTGTGCCAGCGCCGCAGGTAGAGGATTAGCCTAGTGAGCCGCGGCGCCAGTGGTCACTATATCTTCATCCAAATGAGAATCCCCGCCATGGGTGTTGGGGCTCCATCTGGGAGACCACCAGCATCCTACACTGAGTGCCAGCTCAATTCTGGCTACTCTGCTTTCAACCCAGCTTCCTGCTGATGTGCCTGGGAAGCAGTGAATGACGGCTCAAGTGACTGGGTCTCTGCCACCCACATGGGAGATCTCAATGGCATTCTGGGTCCCTGGTTTCAGCCTGCCTAGCCCTGGGTATTGCAGGCATTTGAAAAGCAACTCAACAGACAAAAGATCGCTCTCTCTCCCCTCCCCACCTCTGCTTTTCAAGTGGATGCAAATAAACTTTTTTTAATGGGCAGCCCCTCCAGTAACTGAGCTAGGTTGAAAAGCCTACGTGAGGTTTCTCCCAGGTGTAACAAAGGGAGAATTATCACAATGATCGTCCTTGACAAAGATGCCACTGTGTCTGCTTGACCCTCCAAGACCTTGGTGAACGCCAGAGGTGAGACATCACTCAGAGTTTAAAGGCTTTCTGCATGGCATGCTCCATGTCTTCTTTGGAAAATCTACTGTGTAACTTTAAATCCTGTAAATCAGATGTGTTTGTTCCTGGGTGAGGACAAACCAAGCCACATCAGAACCCCAAATCTGGGCTGCTTCACTGTTTTCAGTATCTGGATTCTCATTTTCAGCCCAAAGAATTTCTGTAGTTGCTTTGATATTTCAGCCACTAGGCCACTGTTTCTCCGCTTTTCAAATTCCTTGATGCCATTCTTCAAATGGTAGTACTTTTCCAGGTATTTCTGGGCATCTCCCTGGCTGGGAAGCTGCGAGACCACACTGCCCGGAGCAGCAGAGGAAAGCTGACCCTTGTCTTCCTTCTCAAACAGAGGAAGCTGAAGAAGCTCTACCTGCCTGCTGCTCCGATCTAAGTCCTGATCCTCGAGTCTGGCCCTCCAGGGAGAAGACGCTGATGCGGCTGGGGGTCAGCACCATGGACAGGGACTCCCACAGGCCGGCTCTTCTGTGCATCTCAGCCTTTGGCTAATGGTTTCCCAGGTCCATGAACTAAATATTGAAATAAAAAAATCTGGTGGACCAAGGGAAATTATACCAGTAAATTTACCAGGTGAAATTATTAGTTTTGAAATGATTTACAGTCTCAATATATATGAGAACTATATAGCTTATTCCTTCCTCCTGTGGCTATAAGGGATATAATTTTCCTTAATGCTTGTCAAACAAAGATTTTAGATTAGTTGCTATTTTTTAACAGAGGTCCAGTAATTCTAGATAATCAGTCTGCTTCAGAAAGAAATCAGCATTCTTGCTGTTCAATGATCTAAAAATATACTCTAGGAAAAAAATTATTTTTTTAGCCTCACGCAGAGTGCACGTCTTTTTTGCTGACTCATGTTCTTTGTTTCTGCAGAGTCATGGCATTCCCCACTGGCTTGGTTCACATCATCAAAAAGTTGAAATGTTTAACTTGCTTCTCTCTTAATACTTGAAAGATGTCAGCATGCATTTTGGCATAGCTGGAAATGGCCCGCAAGGGGTTCTCTTCACAATATTTGGAAGAGGTAATCGCTCAGATTTTCCAGCTGTAGAGAATTGAGCGTAAATACTATCAGCTGAAAAACACGACCTGACTTGAACACCTCTGGTTCTGTGGTTTTAAAGTACGTTGTGTGGGACGGTGGTCTGTAAACATGAAAGCCTACACAGGAGCCGAGTGTTCTTGTTAGCAATGATACTATCACTGCTGTGGAATTTATTATTAAGAGATGGAGAGGGCAGGTGTGCCTTTGGTGCTTGACCCTTCCCCCACCCAGAGGGACCTGCAAAGAGGGTAGAGAGTAACTGAACCTCTGTAGAAGCGGCTATGAGAGGACCACACAGACTTGCTCAGGAGGGGTTCACCCTCGAGGCAGCAGTGGCTGGTCCATCCAGCTGGCATGGATGGTCGAACTCCTGATGTCAGGAACTGCACTATCCGTCTTTCTGTCAGCCCCTCACCCATCCAGGCACAGATGGTGCCTGCTTCGAGATGAACGCCTTCCTGGGCAGCTATGTGGGTTGTGTAAGGGCCGGATTGGTTTCCCCCCACTGAATTTCATCCTGTGGCTTTCTTTTCTTTTGGTTTTCTGTGAAATATCAAAAGTTGCAAAATTTCAAAGGTATGCTAATTAGAAATTTGGATATCTCAGAGAGAAAAATCATTAAAATGGCAGTAGGGAAGATGATTATGCAAAATGGGTAATTATTTTATTGTACCATGTATCATTTAATTAAAATTTAATGCAGGAATTTCAGAATAGAACAATATGGTTTTTTTTTTCTTTTTTTCTTTTTTTTTTTGACAGGCAGAGTGGACAGTGAGAGAGAGAGAGACAGAGAGAAAGGTCTTCCTTTGCCGTTGGTTCACCCTCCAATGGCTGCCGCGGCCGGTGCGCTGCGGCCGGCGCACCGCGCTGATCCGATGGCAGGAGCCAGGTACTTCTCCTGGTCTCCCATGTGGGTGCAGGACCCAAGCACTTGGGCCATCCTCCACTGCACTCCCGGGCCACAGCAGAGAGCTGGCCTGGAAGAGGGGCAACCGGGACAGAATCTGGTGCCCCGACCGGGACTAGAACCCGGTGTGCCGGCGCCGCCAGGCGGAGGATTAGCCTAGTGAGCCGCGGCGCCTGCTAGAACAATCTGTTTTAAGGTTTCACATGTGGCTACATCCCTCACGAACCGAGAGTGACTGTTAGATTTTCTCACTGTAACTCAGCGAAGTGGCAACCTCAAACCATCGCTGTTCTCTAAGGCTCTGCAGCCTCACTTGGTGTTGGAGAGCGGAACAGCCCACACGCGCTCTACGCTGCTTTTGCTCTCTCCTCTGCCCAGCCCTGCTGCCCCTCTGTAGAAGGGAATTTCAGTAAGAGCACGAGGTCCCATGGCTTCACTTCGTACAAGCCGTGTGACCTTGAGCAAGATCCACCCAGGGCTCAGCTCTCACTGATACGTGAGGGTCCGCAGGCTGCCTCAGACGCTTCTTAGGGAGTTAAGTACACATATCAAAGCACTCGTGATCTTTCAGAGGCTGCCCACCCTGTCCTCCCCTTCCCTCCCTCCTTCCCCCTTCCTTCTCTCCTTCGCCTCTTCCCTCACTTAAACTCATTCTCAATGTTTCAGCAAAGTCGTGTCTCTTTGAAACTAGAAGTAAAAAGAAGCAAGACTGCAGTGAGTCCACGGATTTTCAGGAATTCCCAGTTTACCTAAAAAAAGACTCATTTATTTTAAAGGCAGCGAGAGACAGATAACTTTCATCTGCTGGTTCACTCCCCGAATGGCTTCCCTGGCTGGAGTGGGGCCCAGCCAAAGCCAGCAGCCAGGAACTCCATCTGAGTCTCCCACAGGGTAGTGGGGGTCCAAGTACTTGGGCCGTTCTCTGCTGCTTTGCCAGGCGCATTAGCAGGTGCTGGGTTGGAAGTGGAGCAGCTGGGACTAACTCAGTGCTGTGCCACAATGCCAGCCCCTCCAGGCTCTTTTTCTGGACAGCAACAGAGTAGCCGGGTGAGAAGTCAGAGAGCACTGGACAGGGGACTTCAGCCTGCACTGCTGCAGGGAGAACGCCCTAAGTCCAGCTCTGGCTTGGCCCTGACCACCCCGCGTTCATGGGCGAGTCCCTTCCACTCTTGCACTCTCTGAGCTTTGGCTTCTTCCCCTGAAAATGGTGATAAAGACTACTGTCTCAGCACACGCGGAGTAGTGGCGTGAAAGTCTGACACAGACCACCAAGCTCCACAGACGTACCCATGCTGATCTGAGGTAGTTAACTGTGACACCGGAAACATTTGGAAAGTTAAGATCTGACACTCAAAAGGTACCATCAGAAGGTCAATCCTTTCATTGCTGAAGCACAGAATACCAATGCAATTGCTAAAAGACATATTTTATGTTCAAGCAATTGGGGAGGATAGTGAATGAAGTTCACTGTTAATGGGACTGATGATTAGGAAAGAAATTCCCTTTTATCTTCAATATTTATTTACTGCACACCTGCTGTTGCCTGGATTTGGGGCTGGGCTCTAGAAATAGGGATAAAGCAGATGCTATGCACCACTCAAATCACAAAAAAAAAAAAAAAAAAAAAGGTGGGAGGGTGTTTCCAGTAGCAGGTGGGACGGGCATCAGTAGATGCAAAGTTCCACTAAGAGATGTGTAGGCAATGGTGTGGATTACGATTGTGATATTTTTGGTAAGCAAATTAATTCTTTATCAAATCTGGTAGGTGAGTGTCCAGGAAATATTCAAAACTTTTCTTGCTCATTATTTTTTGTTGCATTTACTGTTGATTGTTGAACTCTTGGGAAATAAACCTATTACTTACAACTCTACTGGAAAAATTCTTTTGTTTTTATCCTCTGAATCAAACACCCAAGACTTAAGGATTGGAAAGGACTTACAGAAAATCCGATACTCTGGTTCCCTCATTTTGCAGAAATGTGGGCCAAACCTAGAGAAAGCAGTAAACTGTAACAGGGTTGGGTTCAGGTCTGGGGCTCTTCCCACTGCTGCAGGCTGCCTCCAGCTCTGGCAGCTGTTTCCATCTTCTGTGCTGTCAACAGTCTCACTCCCAGGGCATCATCGCCTGTTTTGTGAAGCAGTCACTCAGGGTGCAAGGTTAAACTCCCAACACCCCGGGTGCCATTCTTCCAGGGAAGAAACCACTGATGAGTGATTGCGTTTGGCATCACAGCAAACAATCCTGGCTGGTTACTTTGGGATGGTTCCTGCTCGCTCGGTGTGTTTTCTGGCACTCCAGAGACCTGAAAAATTCCCTAAAGCCTGTGAAATCCTGAGATTCTCGTTTGCACTAGCAAGTGTTAGAAAGAACCAAGAGTGCGAATCCTGGATATGAGGATCTGGCTCAGCTGTTCTCCCAAACCTCAGGTCACTGGGCTTTTCCATTCACTCCTTTAGTCTGACCATCCTTCAGTTCGTTCAGTCATTAAGTCCTAGGGCCCTGGGGGTGGACCCAGGCACAGAACACAGTCCTGGTCCTTGGGTGGGGCACTGTACCGGGCGGGGGGGGGGGGATACACAGAAAATGCAGTGCCTGAGCCCTCAGACAGCTTGGTGACATCGTACCAGACACAGACTGCAGGTGATGTCCAAGAAAGGCTTCACAAAAGAGATGAGGTCAAAGATGTGGAAAGACTGTGGAAACACATAGATTCTAGAGGTAGAAAACACATTCCTGTAGCTCCCCTTCCTTCCTTCCATCCATCCATCCGTCCGTCTGTCCATCCATCCACCCACCCATCCCTCTGAGAGCAGACATTCCCTATAGACCAAGGAATAGGAGATGAAAACGTGGTCTCTTCCCACGTTGCTCCCATGACCTTGAGCAAAGATCCCACGTCACAAAAGGGCAATGGGGCCAGGGGACAGCAGCGACCTGCTCAGGCTGGAGCAAAAGCCCCTTCCTTGCCTGGGAGCAGCAGGAAGAGAGACTGGGGATTGAGCAGGCCTGGGCACCTTAGCAACGGGCACAGGGAAGTCCGTGGCTCACATGCAGGACCGCTTTCGGAAGATCTTTCTGATGAAGTGGGAAGGGGAAAGGAGGGTGCAGGGTGAAGGGGACCAATTTGGAGGCCGCTCAGACTGTCGGGGGAGGCACCACAGTGCTGCAGACAAGGGCCATGGCAGAGGACACAGGGCAGTGCTGAGAAGTAAGTACACCACCTATTTCACTCAGTTCTCAGAAACGGAAGTTGAGAGGCAACAGGCCTTGCCCAGGATCATGGCCTCCTCAGAACTGTTCTGAATAACACAGGAGGCTCAGGCTCGGCAAAGCTACCACTGGCCAGGGAAGCAGATTTCCTTGAGCCAGGCCTCACCTTAGCTTCTTCAGCAGCCACACCGAGCCTTGAGCTGACATTGCCCTGGATTTAGCTCTACAACTGTCTGGGTCTGGATGCCAACAACTAATACTTGTAGCACCTGCTTTTGCTAAGGACATTTGGGATCTTACAGCCTGGATGATTTTAATAAGCTGGCCTGCTGGGAAGATAGGAGACCAGCTGGGCTAAGTGACCAGGGCTGAATAACCAGGGAAGCATCTAAGAGGAAGTACAGCTGGGTGGGGCACAAGACTGGGGCGGGCATCTAGCAAGGACAAAGAACAAGTGGTGGCTCTGGCCGGAGGGTGTGACTGGGTATGGCCAACAGCTGTTCTCACTGGCCATTGCATCCCTGGCTAGCTTGTGTGGTGAAGACACTCCTGGGTGTGGCCTCCCTCACTGGGTGTACATGCTGAGTAGGGGGAGAGGAAGGAGGAGAAATTAGAAAGAGAAAGGCAGAGATGTTGCAGGAGTCAGGTGGAACTTGATGATGGAGGTCTTGAGAACCAAACAGAAGACATGAGCAGACAGGGCTCCATCCCACCTGCTCCCCACTCTCTGAAACCATGGCAACAACAGCTCCCTCTCCAATCCCAGGTCTTGTCCAAACCTTGGGCAAGTTACCCAGCCTCACTGGGCCTTGGTTTCCCTATCACGGAGGGTCAGCAATAATAGCACCAGCACATCATGTCTACTGAAGTGATGAAATGTGTGTAAGTCCTTTGTGCCGGGCATTGTATACAGTAAGTGCTCAGCATGGGCTGCCTCTTGTTGCCAGTCTGGTGCATTTCACGGTGAGTGTCTTGTCTGCATTGCCAGACCCCTCCACCACCAGTGGTGTGGTTCTTTTCTTCTAACAGACTCCTGTCAGTTTCATGCATTTTGCATGATCCTCTTCTTTAGAAAGTGGGTTTTCAAAAATTGAATGCAATGTGGAATGACATACTTTCCCCTTGCCTGCTACGTTTCCATGAGCCCTGTGCAGCTGGGGAGAAAATCAGCCAGGGGTTCTCAGTGAGTATGCTCAGCTGTGGAAATCCTTGGGCTATAAATAGTGTGTGTGTGTTTAAATATGATGGACTCATTTTCTCTGATCATAAAATCCATGGCTTCTATTTATAGCTACAGTGTTGCTCGCTAGTGCTGAGGGATTTTAAAAATAGGCCTCAAGAAAGAAGACGTGCTTGGGCAACCTTTTCAGTGAGGAGGCGGTAGAAGAGCCTACAGATTGAGGGCTGGGATTTAGGGTCTTTGCACTACCCCCACGCTGCCTGCGCGTCGTCCCTGGTCCCAGCTTCCCTGAGGTCTTGCGCCTGCAGCTTCATTACATTTGCTTGACAGGAACGATTTGTCCATTCACTCAGGGAAGATCTCTCTGGGCGGCCAGTGCTGTACTTTCAGGAAATAAACAGAGGATCCGCACTACTCCAAGGCACTCACAGCCCCACGGAGGAGGCAGAGCTGTGAGCACAAGGTGACGGAGTGCCACAACACAGGTGTGGACGAAGGCCGGGAAGCGCTGGAGGCAGACACAATTCCTCCCCCGGCAGCAAGAGAGCCCCCGAAGATGCCAGGTCCTGACCTCTGGCACCTGCTAGTATCCCACGGTCGGAGACCTCACGGGCGCCTTGGAGTCAAGACTTGAGTTGAAGGGGTGATCCTGTCTTATCTGGGTGGGCCCCATATAGTCACAAGGGATCTCGTCAGTGGGGGGCAGGGGGTGTCAGAGGAGAGGGAGAGAGAGGAGAAGGTGATGTGACCACCGAAGCACGGAGTTTGGAAGACGATGCAGCGCTGGCTCTGAAGACAGAGGAAGGGCCATGAGGCAGGGGATGCAGCTTAGAAGCTGGGAAGGGCCAGGAGACAGATTCCGCTCCTGAGGCCCCCAGAGGGAGTGTGGCCCTGCCAGCGCCTGGCTGCAGCCCAGCAAACAGAATTGTGGGTCAAGAGTGTAAGTTTGTGTGGCTTTCAGCCACCTGGGTACCACTTTAACTGGACGTCTGTAATGAATAGTTGGTGTTTGGGGCCACTGGTCCCAATTCTCTGTTAGCTTCCGCACCCCAGCTGCGGGTTAGCTAACACCTCTGTTCTTGTCAGCACAGCCTGTACTTTACCTTGGCCCTTGGGGTGGGCACAGGGCTCATCTTACTGTATGTAACCAGCCTACTGAGAGCCCCCCACCCCCGACTATCTATGAGAGGAGTGCTTGGCAGGAGGATCAAGACCATGGCCCTCAAATAGCCTACGTCTGACGTGGGTGAGGATGTGTGAGAACTCCCACGAGTGCCACAAAGACAGAAATCCTGAGATGCACAAAGGCACCCAGAGGAGAAAGCAGTGTAAACACCGGCACCTGTGACTGTGAACCCTGTGGGAATTTTAGTGATCAAATGGTACAACTTCTAGGTTGGATGGAGATGCTGGTTCAACCCCACATGTAGCCAAAAAGGGGGGCTTTAGGACACCCTCTCCAGGAGTCACAGCCAGGAAGGTCTTGGGTAAGGCAAGGCGGAGTGATTGTTCAATAAGGGGTTTCCCCGCAGTGAGACTTCCACTGGGACACTGCTGGGACAGGACTCTGCCCTTTCTGCCATACCCGGTGTGTGGGGTGGAATAAACTCTCCCTCTATCATGCCAAGTGGGCAGTGCTGGGAAGTCTGCACATTGGGGAAGGCAAATGAACTTACGCTTTTTTTTTTTTTTTTTTGACAGGCAGAGTGGACAGTGAGAGAGAGACAGAGAGAAAGGTCTTCCTTTGCCGTTGGTTCACCCTCCAATGGCCACTGCAGCCGGCGCACCGCGCTGATCCGATGGCAGGAGCCAGGTGCTTCTCCTGGTCTCCCATGGGGTGCAGGGCCCAAGCACTTGGGCCATCCTCCACTGCACTCCCTGGCCACAGCAGAGAGCTGGCCTGGAAGAGGGGCAACCGGGACAGAATCCAGCGCCCCAACCGGGAGTAGAACCCGGTGTGCCGGCGCCGCAAGGCGGAGGATTAGCCTAGTGAGCCGCGGCGCCGGCCACTTACGCTTTTGTCACTGGGTGCATCTATGTGGTAGCAAACTAGGAACGGAGGCAGCCAGACCTATTAGCTACAGACAGAGGGAAGACTCAGTTGCTAAGTTACCACCTTTGAGCAATTACAGAGGGGAGACGAGATGCTGTCTGTAGTGCTACCGGCGGGCTCTGATCCACCGCGGCCTGCACACTGACATCCACCATCGCTGACTTCCTTACCTAAAAGAACTCGATCTGTGGACGCAAGGAACACAGCTCAAAAAAAAAATTGCATTCCCCAGCCTCTCTTACATGCAGTCCCAGTCTACGAGATGTAAGCTTTGAGCCTGGGCTCTCAGAAGGCTCAAAGGGGGCATGTTCTTCTCCCATGTGCCTTTTCTTTCTTCTGTGCCCCCGTCTGGAACACAGCTGTGATGACCAGAGCTGCTGCACCTATCATGCTACCAGGCGCTGGCTCTGAGTAAACACCAGCTGCCCCTTCTGAACTTAGGTCTTTACGAGAACAACAAACCCAAATTGCTTATTGTCACTGTCACTTGGGTTTTTTGCGGCATTGCTCAAATAAAAGTCCCTGAGTAGTAAAAACTGAGAAGATGTCAATCCCAACGTAAACTGCTAAGGACTGGGCAGTGGCATGCAGTGTGGACAAAGATCGTCGCACTCAGGGAAATGAACAAGAGGGCTGGACAGGACAGGACTCCCAGCCACCCAGGCAAGGATTTCCCCTGCTCCCAACGGGAGGAGTTGGCATCTAACCAATCAAGGATTCCCCTTCCGTTTCTTTTTAACAGCTTTATTGAGGTATAACTGACATTTCTGAAAACTTGCACACGTGTAGCACACATGATTTCAGGAGTTTGGACGTCTACACACCTGTGAAACCTCAGCACAGGGAAGGAGATAAACACCCGCCTTCCCCAAAGCACCTCCGTGCTCTTCAGTTTGCTTGGCTTTTGTGCTAAGAGCACTTCCTGAATATATCTCATCTATTCCCCTGAGTGAGAAGGAGAGCAGTCCCATCAACCAGCTCATTCCCCAAATGCTCACAACAGCTAGGACCAGGCTGGGGCTGAAACCAGAAGCTAGAAACTCAACCGAGGTCTCCTTTGCGGGTGACAGGAACCCAACCACTTGAACCATCACTGCCGCCTCTCCAGGCTTGCAGCAGGAGGAAGCTGGAAGCAGCACCTGGAGCCAGGTGTCAGACCCTGGGATGCAGGTGCCCTAATGGGGCATCTTAACCACTACGCAACAGCTGCCCCTTAAGTGCCCAATACAATACTGCTACCCACAGTGCTGCAACACATCTCTAGGACTTGCTCCTCATGCAAACTGCTGCTTCAGATGCGCCGGCTCCCCAATTTCCCTTCCGCTCCGGTCCTGGCAACCCCGTCCTACCTCTGCGTCTGCTAGGTCACTGTCTCCGGTTCCTCGCCTATCTGGAATCACGCACGCTTGCCCTCCTGTGACGAGCGTGCTTCCTTAGCACCACGTGCTCTAAGTCCACGCATGCCGTTGTCTCTGGCAGGATGGCCCTCCTTGCTAAGGCTGGCTAGTACTCCATTGTGCAGACACCACATCTTCTTTATTCTTTCATTCATCAGCAAACGTTATGTTTTCCCTGTCTTGTCTACAGTCAACACTGCAATGGACATGGGCGTGCAGACGTCTCTGAGAGGCTGATTTTAATTCTTTTGGATACGAAGACTCAGAAGTGAGACAGCTGGAATTTCAACAATTATAAGGTAGCCACAGATTCAATAACAGCTTTGTTTTGGAAGGGGAAAAAAGGTAGAACTACATTAAATGACGTGAAAGACAACTTAGGTGACAATGACACCCATTACACTATATTCACTAGCTTCATGATTCCAGTTTGTTTTTTTTTAATATAGATTTTATTTATTTATTTGAGAGGCGGAGTTATAGACAGAGAGCAGGAGAGAAAAGTCTTCTATCCGTTGGTTCACTCTCCAAATGGCTGCAATGACCAGAGCTGAGCCAATCCAAAGCCAGGAGCCAGGAACTTCTTCCTGGTCTCCCACATGGGTGCAGGGGCCAAGGGCTTGGGCCATCTTCCACTGCTGTTCCAGGCCACAGCAGGGAGCTGGATGGGAAGAGCATCCAGGATGCCAGCTCCACAGGCAGAGGCTCAGCCTACTACACCGCAGTGCCTGCCCCACCATTCAAGTCTAAGCCCAGGCCTCCACACGAAGCGGTCTCAAGTTGCACTCACCTTGGGCCGATGACAGTGATGCTGAGCGCGGTGGAGACACGCCGTTTGCCATCGCTCACACTCGTGACCTTCACTCTTTGGTGCCTTAAGGAGGCCAGCATAATTCAAGGCACACAGAAGAGCACTGGCACGCTCTCGGCTTTCTATTTGGTGAAACTCAACATTCTGTTTTTCCCTTAATTGAATTCCTGCGGCTGGAGGTAGACAGCTTCTCTTGAAGTCAGCTCGAGAGTGAGTCACCCCTCCTAAGCCTCTGTCCTGTGTTCGCATGGACCAGTCGCGTGCACTCTCCACTGCAGGGCTCCTGTTTGCTAATCTCTTCTCTTGCCACCGGCTGACTGCACTGCCTGGCCTGTGCAAGCCTTCGCAGTGTGTCTCACACCAGACAGAGAGAGCGGTGCAGGCCAGGGGCCACGTCCTCCCTGCCCAGTGGTTGTTGACTTTCAAGACAACAGCAAGTTCGGGGGTCTCCAGCCACAGGTGTTTGCTTCATTGCAAGGACTCTCCCTCCTGCAGCTCTGCGCCCGGGTCCTTCTCTCTATAATGTCTCCTGTTTCCCCGCTGCCCTGGAATGTAATCTACTTGAAGACATTGCAAGTGACAATTAGGGATTCAATTTAAGATAAAACCCAACTCTAGGTGGTTCTGCCAAATCAAATGACTCAAATTAGGTGACAACACCTGACAGGCAGAGGCCACATCTGCACGGAAGACAAATTCTTTTAAAAATCAATTTTAAGCCTCAGCCTGGTTTCAGGGCCATTAACATTTGAAAAGACACAAGCTTATAATTGAAGAAATACAATGTAATAGCTGTCATGTGGAATTGGCTGAAGTTAATTCTTAAGCAAACTCTGTACAAGAGAAACACATCGCAGGCAGCTCAAATCAGTGATCTCGTGGCCTCGCGACAGCGCTTAGAGGGGAGAGAAATCTTGCAGGCGTTCTCAGAGTGCATTCAGTCTCTCCAGGCTCGAAGCTCCACCAGGCGAGGACGAGAGACAGCTCCTGCAGTCACCCACCGCCGTGTCCGCCGTGTAACTGGGGATTAACAGTAGCTGATTAATTCTTTTTTTTTTTTTTTTAGGATTTATTTTATTTGTTTGAAATATGGATTGACAGAGAGACAGAGACACAGGGACATCATGCATCTGCTGGTTCACTCCCAGATGGCCATACAGCCAGGGCAGGGCCAGGCTGAAGCCTGGAGCTTCGAATTCCAGGTCTCCCACACGACTGGCAGGGGGCCAGGCACTTGGACCATCTTCTGCTGCTTTCTCAGGCACATTAGCAGGGAGCTGGATCAGAAGTGGAGTAGCTGGGACTTGAACTGGTACCCATATGGGACACCGGTGTTGCTGGCTACAGCTTAATCCGTTGTGCCATAACACCGGCCTGGTTGATTGATTCTAAATGGCTTCCCGATTGGTAATGTCAGGATTCTACCATCAACAGTGGTTGGACAGCATTTCCCTGAAACAATAGCATTTGAGCTCAGCCTGCCTCCAGTGGTCAGTGGAGGAAGGAATGTACTGGGACTAGGGGCTAGGGTTCTAGCAGAAGGAACAGGAGCAAAATCAAGGCACAGAACGGCATCCAGTGAGGCGGGGTCTTGCTAATGACTCCAGAGGCTGGGGGTGGGGGTGGGCCCTCAGGGCCTTCACTGCCACGCTGTGGAGTCAGGAATTTTCCCAGCCCCATTTGTCAGGAGTTTCAGAGTTACGAGGTATTTGACCTTTATCTTATGCCATTTAAAAATGCTTTTAAACAATCAGGTCGCACAAGAACTTGAGCCAAAAGGATGAACTCTTTTTTTATTCCAGACTAGCCAGCTAGGACATCACTTCTAACCTTATGCACAGATATGACATTTTCTGCTAAACAAACTCAAACTCAAACTCTAATTACCCCAAGGCTGCCCTTCCCAGCGCTCATGCCTCACTGTGATATTGTGCACCTAAACAGTTCCACTCCTAGATTGTTGAAAACCTGTCGTCCCCTGATCCTGACAGCTTCTAAGCACATCTTGTTATAATTGCAGCTATAATATGAGAATAAAATGTCTGGGCTGCTTGACAGAACAGAACTCATCTGTTTTAATAAAACTTCTTCCAATCTCCCTGTCTCAGTCCATTTTGTGTCACTGTAACACAATACCATAAACTGGGTAATTTATAAAGAAAGAAAATAAGTTTATTTCTCACAGCTTTGGAGGCTAAGAGTCCAACACCGTGGTGCTGGTATCTGGCCAGGAATTCTGTGCTGCACCGTCCCACGGTGGACAACGGAAGAGTGTGAGCGCGCCAGAGCGGGCACCTCGCTTCTACACCAGGCCCATCCCTGAGACAGGCGGCCCTCCCCCGCTGCTCTCCCCCATCTGTGCGAGCAGGGCTCTCATGACCGGATCACCGCACACAGCCCCGCTTCTAACCCTGCTGCAGGGGGGCTAAGCCTGCAACGCGGGGATGAGGGGATGTGCTCAGACCACGGGCTGCAAGTTGACTGTGTCCCCTCCCGAAAGGTACGTCCAAGTCCTCATTCCCAGAACCTGTGAGTGTGACCCTATTTGGAAATATTAGATCACATTGGATTAGTGTAAACCGTCTTCTAATAACCAATATCCATATATATGTATGTATGTGTGTACATATGTGTGTGCATATATAATGTGCATGGGTATATATGTATGTTTATATACGTGTGCATGCATGTATATGTGTATGCGTGTATAGATATATGTGTATAGGCGTGTATATTATGTATGTGTATGTATATGCACATGTCTTTACATGTGTGTTTATATATGTATGTGTACGTGTGTGTATACATGTTTATATGTGGGTGTTTATGTATGTATATGTGTGTGTGTGTGTGTGTACACACATGAGGGAAGTCTGGACACAGAGCCCCAGACACAGGCAAGGAAGCCCTGTGCCTTGCAGACTGAGATACCCACCAGTCAAGCAACTCCAAGTGGAGGCTTGGAAAGAGCCCTGGGGCGGATTCTCCCAGGTGAGCCTGGCAGGGAACCAACCCTGCCAGCACCTCAATGCTGGGCTGGCAGCCCCAGGACCCTGAGAGGGCACATCCCTGTTGTTCCAAGCCACCAGCTCTGGGGACTTCGTTATGGTAGCCTAGGAAACGAATGCATATGGGGACACTCTGGAAGGATGACTTGCCAAATATCTGGGGCCCATTTTGTCATAAAGCTGCACAGGCCCACGTGTGCTGACGGCACGTGTCCAGCTTGAATGTGGACATGTACTGCCCTCTCCGACTAAGGGGCGGGGCTGGGCGTGGACACGCAGGGCGCCCTCCTTCCTCCTCTGTCACCACGCTCTGCTTAGCTACATGATGACTTTCTGTCACCTCCTAAGATCATTCTAGAAGCTGTAACCTTCACTCTCTCATGAACCCAGGGACAGGTTGTACATTCCATTTGCCATTCTCTACCACTTCCCACTTAGCCAGAGTAACTAAGAGAATGATAAGGAGAAAATCAATGCTCATTTTAGTTCCGTTTTTAAGAGCTGAGTTAATAAAAGGAAATGTGTCGTACGTACAACCCCTCGTAGGATCCATTATCTTACTCTTTATTCATAATTCAGAATCCTTTCTAATGAGTGATTATTTTTCCAATTAGAGGATTCTACTTAGCATTTCAAGGACTTCTCTGAATAGCAATATTTGGGATAAGCTTTTTTAATCAAATTTCCCTGGGCTGTTTTAGAAGACTCAGAGCAATTGGATTTAGATAATGCCAACATAACGAATAAGATGCGAACCGTGTTTCTAGACTTATTAAAGCCAGAAAATCCCCAGCCACGAGCCTGGGTCATTTTGCACCACCTGTGGTGCTGGAACTGCACCATGAGTTACAGGCGCATGGGGAGGCAGATGCAGAGCCTGGGTGGACAAAGCTGAGTTTCAGAGTCAGACACCTACACGCCTGAATCCTGGCTCTGCTGCTCATCACACACGTGCCCCTGGTCATTAACTCTGCTGAGAGTAAAACCAGAAGGAAGGAATCCAGCTGCACTGGGAGAGAGAGATCCAGTGGCTTTAACCGTTTGTGAAATCCATTTAGGTAAAAGGTCATAAAACTATGCGGTGTGCATGCTTAGTGGTATCTTGTGTTAGCGCAGCAGGAAGACAAAGTACTGGTTTAGGGACAGGAGATGTTGTGGTCAGGAGGACTCAGGAAACAGGCAAGACCTGGGAGAGGAGGAAGCGGCAGAGTGTCTCCTTGCAAGTGATGTGAGCCAGGACCCTAGGCTGATGCAGACCAAGCACAGTGGAGGCCTGCTTAAGAACCAGGCGTGCAGACACCTGCCCTGGCTGCCCTGCACAGGGGCCCCTCCTCTGTGACTTTGACCATGCAGCACCTGCTCTCAGAGTTCCTTGGGAAAGGAACTGGAGTGGGGCCCTGGCAGCGTCTGATGGAAGATGAAAGGAGAGACCATACAAGGAAGGGGATCACACAGGAAGGGTTTGCACACACGGAGGGGGAGGGCTGCCTTGGGAGAGCACCAGCGGATGCCTGTTGATTCTTCCGCAGCATGGTTCCAAAACGGACACAGAGTTCCTGCTCCTAAACCTACAACGCCTCCCCGTCCTTCTCACTGCACCCTCACAGGGCATCGGGGCTGGCAGAGGCCACGTGTGTGGTCCCGGTGGCCTGTGTGGGCCTGCGTGGCTGTTGCGGTCTGAGCCATCCCAGGGTTTTGCTGCCTCAATTACTCTCCTATCCTTTAGGAAACCAGGAAAGGCTGAGTCAGCACAAAGGAGGCAGAAGTAGGGAAAAGGCAGTGGATGTATATAAAGTCCCTTGCCTGCAATAGGTACTCAGCACCTGTGAACTTGGTGCCCTCCCGGAGTTCTATCAGGAAAGGGAAGAATGGCTTGTCCCAGACGTGGACAGAATCGTTGCACCCTGTGACTCAGGCATGCAGACACCAGAGCCGTGTGTTCTTGAAACCATCGTGGAGACAGCCCAGTGAAGCCCTGCCTTGATGGACGTTTCCAGAGCCTGGAGGCGGGGCTGGGCGACGGTAGCCACAGGGTGCCGAGCTTCAGCCACACCGGGAGTAAGTTTCCAAGGTCTGCTGCACAGCATCGGCTCAGCTCATACCCCACACTGCCCATTTCCACAGGCCAGGAAGGGCAATGCGAATGCTCTCATCATATGGTCGGTGAGGATGTCGTGATGTGTATACGCGTTGGACTGAATCACTCCACAGTGTATCACACGGGTCCCCATAGAAGCACACAACAGTTACTGGCCAATTTAAAATGTTTAAAAATACAAAAAAAAAAAGAAAAAGAAAAAGAAAGAAAGAAAGAAAGAAAGAAAGAAAGAAAGAAAGAAAGAAAGAAAGAAAGAAAGAAAGAAAGAAAAACTTAACCTAATCCTTCTCATCTAAAAGTAGGGAAAACTTTGGGCAAAGATGTAGAACACCTGGCCTCTGGATCTACCTGGAGCCTCTGGATCTAATTGGCTTGACGCAGGGCCACTGACAGAAGCCAGGCTGCCCCCTGCCCACTGGCCGGCCCTGCCAATGGGATCTGGCCATCCCCTGCCCACTGGCCGGCCCTGCCAATGGGATCTGGCTGTCCCCGTCCACTGGCCGGCCCTGCCAATGGGATCTGGCCGCCTCCTGCCCACTGGCCGGCCCTGCCAATGGGGTCTCTGTTCTGTTACATGCTGAGCTCAGCAGGTTGCTCTACAGTGGAGCCATCAGATACACAGAAGGTAAAGCAAAAATAAAGTACTATGCCTTCCAAAATTAGAAAAAAATGAGCATTTTCTTCATCTAAATTTGCCAGATTTATAAAGGCGATTAGACAAAAGAAAAATGTTGAGGAGCAGAGGGAATCCAGAAACAGACACGGGAATTTAGAATACAATAAAAATAATGTTTCATATCAGTGAAGGAAAAGAGGCCTATTTAACAAATGGTTGTGTGGGATAACTGTCAAGACATCTTAAAAAATCCCCGCATCTTCCTTTATCCTTTCCTTATTTCCTTATGTCAAAATATTCCACATTCCAGTGGGGACTAGAAACACAGTGACCGCAACAATGGTGTTCCTGTGATCCCTGCCCAGGCCACCGTGCCTGGCACACAGGAGCGGTGTCTAAAACCCATCTGTGCTGTGCTCAGGAAGTGCCCGGCTCTCTGTAGGGTGTCTACAACTTTTCCCTCATTTAATCCTCCTCACAGCGCTAGGGTCTGGGAAAAACAGTTCCCAGGTTGTGAGGATGAGAAAGAGGGATGCTGGATAAGCCCCCCAAGTCTCCCCCAGGTAGGCAGGGTGGAGATGCCACTGGAACCTCGAAATTCCGACCCCAGAGGCCTTGCTGGCTTTCTTTTCCTGTGTTTGTGCTTCCACTAGATGACAGCTTGTAGCATGCATATGCAAAGTAGACAGAAGCGTGTCCTGAGCCCACACGGAGGCGTCCCTCGCTGCAGACAGCCCTCCCGGCCCCATCTCTGCCCCACCTCGGGTCACTTTGAAGCGGATCCCAGAATTCACATCACTTCATGTGAAAATACTTCTATGTGGCTCTAAAACACAGACATCTTTCTTAACCACAATTCTGGCATTATTCTGAAAAACACTTCTCAATAGCGAATACACAGTGAGTTTTCAACCTTTCTCATCTGCCTCACTTTTGGTGGTGGTGGGGGGAGGGTTTCCGTTTATTGAGGTTGCCTGACCCGGCTCTTGAGTCTCCTCAAGTCCTCAAGTCAACCCCCGCCCCCAGTTCTCTTCCCTGCATCCTCACGCTGGATCTGTGACAGCCAGCCCCTCCCTGGTACTGCTGTTCCCATGGTCTGGGCTCTGCTGACCACGCCTCGGGGGGTCACAGGACGCGCACCTGCAGCCCCTGGAATTTCTGCAGACCCACCACCAACTCAGTTGAGTGCAGAAGTAGAGCCAATACTTGTTGTTGTTAATTGACACTTAGTAATTACACATTTACCATGCATAATGCGTTGTTTCTATAAATGGATACACTGTGTAATAAGCCAATCACAGCATGTGACATAGTCATCACTTGGACAAATAGTTTTAAAATTGTGGGGGAAGAGAAGCCTTTCTAGGCAGGCCAGACAATTTTTTGTAAAAGAAAGAGAAAGGAAGGAAAGAAGGAGGGAGCCAGCTAAGTCCGACAGGACGTGGCTCCCCCACCATCACAGTCACCGCCTGGAGGTCCCCACAGGGCGGAGGCTGACCCAGCTGGTGTCCGAAGGCGGGCACTTTGGGAAGTGAATGGATTGGACCGGGTTGTTAGGGTAGCACTTCCGGGGCTTTATAAGGAGAAAGCGCACTGACACGTGTGTGCTCCCTGTCTCTGCCCCCTGACTCGCCATTGATCCTCCCTCTGACGTGTTCCACCACTCCCGTTCTCAGCAGGCGCCAGACAAGTGAACCTCCAGGACCAGGAGCTGAAATACAGCTCCTTCCTCCCCTGGCAGCCCCCCTCAGGGTTGTGTCACAGCAAAAAAAAGCAAACCGCATCCAGAAAATGGTTACAGCTCCCTGGGAAAAGACACAGAATTCCCTTCCTTTATGACCATCTGCCCCTCTCCCACTAGGTCAGAAAACGCCCAGCAGAGTGGGGGCTCCTTGCCAAGCTCCCGATAGCCAGGGTCTGAGATCCGTAAGGAGCACCAACACGTTAGTGAGGATGGGAGACTGGCAGCGCTACACACGGCGCTCCCGCTGTGGGGTGGAACTGATGGCTGCTCCACCCGCCTCTGAATGCACAGTGCCACCTGCCCCAAGGACACGCCTCCCGGGGCTGCTCAACACAGGCCCCTTCTTGGGCGCTGAGAAAGAACTCTGAGGGCGACTTTGGCTGGAGGACTGCCCGCTGGTCTGGCTGAACCTCTCCTAGAACTGCTGGGCAGCCTGAGGCTCTGGCTGCATCTGACGGCTCTGCCCAACATCGTCAGCCCTCCCCACGGCCCCAGGAGCTCGCTTGCAGGTTTTATGCCCATTTCCACCTGCCTCTCAGAGGGCCAGGACAGAGAAGGTCACCACTTATTTTTAATTCAAGAAGCAATGGTGGGGGCGGGGGGGGGGGGTGTGGGCAGCCCTGTGGTGTAGTGAGCTAAGCCTCCGCCTGTGGCACCAGCATCCCATATGAACATGTCCTGGCTGCTCCTCTTTCTTTTTTTTTTAAGATTTATTTTTATTTATTTGAAACACAGAGTTACAGAGAGAGGTAGAGACAGAGAGAAAGGCCTTCCATCCGCTGGTTCACTCCCCAACCGGCTGCAACAGCCAGAGCTGTGCTGATCCGAAGCCAGGAGCCAGGAGCCTCCTCCTGGTCTCCCACGTGGGTGCAGGGGACCAAGGACCCGAGCCATCCTCCACTGCTTTCCCAAGCCATTGCAGAGAGCTGAATCAGAAGAGGAACAGCCGGGACTAGAACTGGTGCCCATATGGGATGCCGGCACTTCAGGCCAGGGCTTTAACCTGCTACGCCACAGTGCCGGCCCCAGTGGCTGCTCCTCTTTCAATCCAGCTCTCTGCTAATGGCCTGGGAAAGCACTGGAAGATGCCCCAAGAGCTTGGGCCCCTGCAACCATGTGGGAGACCCAGAAGAAGCTCCTGGTTCCTAGCTTCAGATCAGCTCAGCTCCAGCCACTATGGCTAAATGAGGGATAAATCAGCAGATGGAAGACCTTTCTCTCTGTCTCTCCCTCTCTGTGTCTATAACTCTAGCTCTCAAATAAATAAATAAAATGTTAAAAAAGAAAAAGCAATGAGGGACCCAGCATTGGAAGCCATTGCTTGCAATGCCAGCATCTCATAACTGAATGCAGTTCCCAGTGCAGCTCCATTTCTGATCCAGCTTCCTACCAATGCGTCTGCAGAGGCAACAGAGGATGACCCGGATGTTGGGCGTGGGAGACCAGGATGGACTGCCTGCCTCCTGGGTTCAGTCTGGCCAATCCTTGACCATTACAGTCATCTTGGGAATGAGCCAGCAGGTGGAAGACTGACATCGCTCTCTCTTTTCTCTTTCTCTCTGCCTTTAAAATAAGTAAATCTTCCAAAACAAAAAAGCAGAGAGAGAAAACGGACAAAACTCCACCCACGGGTCCACTCATCAAATGCCCACAATGGCCAGGACCGAGTCCTGGAAAGTTAAGAGCCAGAAACGCACACTGGGTCTCCTTCACTTCATGGGCGTCAGGGACCAACTTGAGCCAATGCCTGCTGCCCGCCAGGGTCTGCACTGGCAGGAAGCTGGGATTAGGAGCAGGACTTGAACCCAGATACTCCGGCAGAGGATGAGGGAACTTCAAACATTCTGTGGGAAAGAGAATTAAAAGGGTAATTCATGCATGCATGCAGTCTTCCAAAAGTTCATGGAAATGTATATTAAAAAAATTATGCATGGATTTGAAAATTTTTATAGCAAAATGAGTTTTTTGATTCCATTTTCTACTTTTTTTTTTTTTTTTTTTTTGACAGGCAGACTGGACAGTGAGAGAGAGACAGAGAGAAAGATCTTCCTTTGCTGTTGGTTCACCCTCCAATGGCCGCTGCAGCCGGCGCACCACGCTGATCCGATGGCAGGAGCCAGGTACTTATCCTGGTCTCCCATGGGGTGCAGGGCCCAAGCACTTGGGCCATCCTCCACTGCACTCCCGGGCCATAGCAGAGAGCTGGCCTGGAAGAGGGGCAACCGGGACAGTGCGGTGTGCCGGCGCCGCAAGGCGGAGGATTAGCCTAGTGAGCCACGGCGCTGGCCCCATTTTCTACTATTTTTAAAAGTGTTTTTTTTTTTATTTGAGATACAGTGAAAAAGTCAAAAAGTGACAGCTTCCGTTTGCTGATTTAGCCCCAAATTCTGGGGACCAATCCAGGTCTCCCATGGAGGTGGCAGGAACCCAATTATTTGAGGCATCATCAAGGCCTCTCTGGGTATATGTTGGCAGGAAGCTGGGAGCAGCAGCCAGAGCCAGGAATTGAACCCAGGTGCCCTGACGTGGGATGAGGGCATCTTCATTGCTAGGCTAAATGCCCACCCCTCTACAAACTCTCTGAAGTACCGGTGTCTTCAGACATTGTAGCTTCCCAACTCGGTGGACTTTGCGGGCAGGGATCTTGCCAGGTGACTGATCTCCCAATTAAAATAAGCGTCCCAGCTGGTGTCATGCCCTCCCTATTGCCACGCAGGCTAACTGAGGCTTCGTTTCAGGAGATCCTGGCTGTGACCGACAGGCACTGAAGTTTCCAGGGGTGCCTATCAGCCGACAAGGACTTGGAGTGTGCAGAAATGAAAGCTAATGACACAGAGACAGAAATAGATGGGAAAGACACAATTATCTCTTGTTTTAGCATTTCCTGCCCTGCCAGGAACATAGTTAAACTCATACTATCTTAGGATGCCAGAGATGAGGTTTGCCCTAAAAAGACACTCATTCTGTCACCCTCCAGCAAGTGCCAGCTATTGCTAGGTGCTGTGTCTGGGGTTGTCTATGCAAAGGTGACCCCAGCGCAGCCTGTCTCCTGCCCTGGGTCACAAAGAAGTACTGGAGAGAGACAATGACTCAACATTTCAGAGCATGGAGAGCTGTGACCTGGATTCTTGTGGCTACAAGGTGGGAGATGGCTCTCTCAGACCTGCCTTACTGGGTCAGGGAGGCTGCAGGGAGAGGGGACACTAGAGTTGAGGCTCAACAGATGTGGAGGAGTTTGCCCACGAGAAGAGCAGGACAACAGCAGGTGCAGAAGCATCGCCAGCCTTGCCAGGATCATAGCAGCAGGGCGTGTACGTCCAGGGAAGAGTGGGAATGGAGATGAGTGAGGCTGGGACAGAACTTAAAACTCCATTCTGCCTGCCATGGGAGGGTTATGGGTAGGAGAGATCCACCATGTGATGGGCCCATCCCACCATTTTCACAGAGGAAGACCACTGCCCGTGTCAGAAACCAGTGCTCCAACTTGCCCATCTGAATGCTGCCCATCCCACTCAGAGGTCCCCTCTGAACCCAGGAAATTAAAAAATTAACATAAAACAAAACTCCACTCAGAGAGAGGGCACATAAGGATAAGGCATTCTGGTTAGGGCTATTTAGAACTCAATTCCTATCCCAGGGAACAGCTCAGAAAGTCAGCTCACTCATCCGTGAAGGGAAGCTCATATTTTCCCACGCAGGACTAAAGGAGATACAGATTGTGAAGACAGCCAGATGATGTTGGGGAAGTCGTGGGGGACCATCCCATCGACAGGACGAGCTCACTGGTGTCCACTGGACGCGGGCTCCCTAACTGCTTCTCGGCCTTTTGGCCAAGACCAAGTGCAGTAAGTGGGACTCCCATCTCAGCTCAGAACAGCGAGCTAGGAACCAGGGGGATTTTCTTGGCGAGTTTTCAGGAGAAATGCTCAGGTCTCTGTTAGTGGTTTCCTTCGGCCCACCATTCTCCCCTGGCCAAACCAGTGCTGGGCTGCCTGGGCTGGTTTTGCTCACACAAAGCTGCCTGCGTGGCACTGGTATGCGAAGCAGCTTTGGTTCTCTGAAGCCGTCACCCACACGCACACATTTGCCTGTCGTATTTATTGCATTTTGAAATGGTTCTTTTGTTTTCAGCACCGCAGACACACTGGAGTAGGAACACGGGGAAGAGTGTAACGCATCTTAATTCGGGAGCAGCGCAGAGCCTTAGCCAAGCCCGAGATGTGTCTCGGGAGCGGGGAATACGCTGTCTGGGTGAAGGGAGTAGGAAACAGCTCAGCAGGGTGTACACTGGAGGCACCCTGCACCTCTCAAACCTGTCGAGGAGTGCTCGACTCCGGAACACTGCTAAGAATGCTGGGAAGAGGCCGGCGCCGTGGCTCACTAGGCTAATCCTCCGCCTAGCAGCGCCGGCACACCGGGTTCTAGTCCCGGTCTGGGCGCCGGATTCTGTCCCGGTTGCCCCTCTTCCAGGCCAGCTCTCTGCTGTGGCCAGGGAGTGCAGTGGAGGATGGCCCAGGTGCTTGGGCCCTGCACCCCATGGAAGACCAGGAAAAGCACCTGGCTCCTGGCTCCTGCCATCGGATCAGCGCAGTGCGCCGGCCGCAGAGCACAGGACGCAGAGGCCATTGGAGGGTGAACCAACGGCAAAGGAAGACCTTTCTCTCTGTCTCTCTCTCTCACTGTCCACTCTGCCTGTCAAAAAATAAAAAATAAATAAATAAAGAAAGAAAGAAAGAAAGAAAGAAAGAAAGAAAGAATGCTGGGAAGAGAGACTGCAATGTTCTTGGGGTTGACATCTGCAGGAGTCGAGGGCAGGATTCTCCTGTCTTTTGCTCTCTTAGGTCTGAAATACCAAGAGACTGGGAGTGGAGACGAGGGTTGGAGGACTCTGACTCTTGTTGAAATCTCAGATGCAAAGCCACGTGCTAGGAGCCTGCAACTCTCTTGCTGCCCCAGCTCTGTACCTTGCAGCTGGCCAGGTTTTCCAGGCTGATTAGACTGCACGCCACCAGGCTGGATGAACCGCGAGGCCTGTGATAGCCACCACGGAGCCTGTCCTCAGTCAGCTGTCAACAAGCCTTCACTCTGTGCGTGTTAATGAAGGCCCTTCCCCCTGGAGGGCACAGTCAGGTGGACAGAAGTGCAGCAGGCACCGGCAGTAGCTGATTTCGCAGGCTCTTCCCAGCCCCCACACTGACTGTTTCTCAGCCATCAATGTCCCCAAACTAGATTAATGTCACTGCACAAGAGAGAGCTGCAGAGTACCAGCGGGAGAGAATGTGTCGGACAAGACAAGGCTGCCTTCCCGGAGGACAATGGAAAAGCCAAGCGTGTGATTCTCACTAGCGAGGGACAGGGACCTGTCTACCCAGGGGCTAGGAGGCAGGATCTCTCCCACTTCCTAACTCTTCCCAGACTTCTCTCCAGGACAGAGATGGAAGGCCTGGCGAGAGAAGTTACAGGATGGGGACAGACAGGCCCCATCTCCAAGCTGGCCAGCACTCTCTTGGCAGTCAGACACCCCAGTCGAAGGCTTGGCACTACAACCCAGGGCAGACTGCTTAACTCTCCGTTTTCCTCCTGAAAATTGGGAGCTCAAACACCTTCCTAGGGTTACTGTGAAAACATATGATACTATTTGCAAAGGTGACACTGACCCTGGTACGGTAGCTGCTCGGTAAATGTGAGCTTCTCCCTCCTCAAGCTGGAAGACCCACAGGTCTGAGGGCTGACAAACACAGTGCCGTCCACTTAGTCCTGCAGGGAAGGAAACTGAGTCTTGGAAGAGGGATGGCACTGGCCTGAGCATTGGACAGCACCTTGCTGCTGACTGCCCAGTGCTCCCCTCGTGGGCTCTGGTGTCTCCTGCACCCCACGAGCCTCAGGTGCACAGACTCAGTGGTCTACTCTCACCCAAAGCTAACAGATCCAGAACGCTGAGCAGCTGCTGGACGTTTAGGGGGTCACAGGACAGAGCATGGGGGCTACCGGAAGCCCCCAGTGAGTGTTGATGCATGTGAGGGTTGCAAACCAGAGCCAAGCAGGACCTGAAGTGCCCCCAGAAGGTCCACCGGGGTAAGGGGGAGCCCAGAGACAAGCACTCCACACCCACCGCCTTCACCAAGGCCGGTGCTCGATCACGGGGCAGACCCCCCGTACCTGTCCACTCAACATGTGCTCCCTCCTTTTTGGTGATGGTACCCAAGCCCCCTTGGAAAGCCACCCTTCCCCATTCTCCACCCACAAGTTAGTTCTCATGATCTAACTCCATCCTCCACTCCAGGGATGGCCATAACTCCACGCCTGGCCAGCCAATCACAGCCTTGCGTGATACTCTGGCCGTAGTGATTGGCTTAGGGATGGGCCCATGGCCTTGGCCCACTCAGTCAGAGCCCCACATGATCCTCTGGCTACAGCGAGTGGTTTAGGGATGGGTGCGACCCAGGCCGATCCAATCATAATCAGTGAGATTTAATTTAATGCCAATTACTGGAGAAAGGACCTTCCCTGGAGAAAAGACAGGCGCTGCCCCCAGGAGGCAGAGTCTGCATGAGAACAGCCCCTAGGAATGGAGGTCGGGGGCCGGGTGGGTTCAGCCCTCCCTGCTTCGGAAGAAGCACACTGATCTCGCGGCTCTCGGTGGCTCTGGGAATGGCGCCGGCTCTGCCTCTGGGGCTGACTCCAGCTTTGTTCCAGAAGGTACCGGATTGCACAACGTGGCCCTGCAGACAGACACCAGGACAGGTTTTGCTCAGTGTTCTTGGAGTAGCCCTGAGCAATCCCAAGTAATCACTCCACAGCAGCCTGTTCAGCATTCTGTGTATGAACCTGGAAGACAGCACATCCTGCGTGCAGGGCGGGGGGGAGGGGGTCCCTGCAGACATAATTAAGGGTGAGCAGCAGTGGGCTGGGGGACACCGCCAAGAATCCCCCTTTAGGGAAGGACATGCTGCTCTGATGCGGGGCCTGCTACCTCTCCCTCCACCAACCCGTTCCCCTCCCTCCCACTGGTGGTGGTCCCAGGGCACCCCCCTGAGCAAACACACGCTGTGCACCAAACTTCACGATCCAGCTTCCCAGAGAACCCAATTACTGCCCAAACAAATGCTTCCTCTAGTAGGATCGAGGACTAGAGAATTTGGTGGGAACGGGGTCTCCCATCCAGTGGCAAAGGGCAGGATGGAACACCTGGCACAGCTGGAGCTAAAAAGGGAAATGTATGCAAAATGCCCTTTCCTTCCTTCCAAGGAGAGTCAAGGCCAAGGAATCCAAGTATATCATATGACAGTTGCATGTTCCTCTTTTCTGAAATACTTCTTTATTTATTTGAAAGGCAGAGCAACAGAGGAAGGGGAAGAGAGAGAGACAGAGAGATCTTCCATCTGCTGGTTCATTCCCCAGACGCCCACAACAGCTGGGGCTGGGCCAGGCTGACACCTGGAGTCTGGAATGCAGTCCAGGCGTCCCGTGTGGGTGGCAGGGACTCTGGTACTGCAGCCATCATCGGTGCCTCCCAGGCTGTGACTCAGCAGCAAGTCAGATCGGAAGGAGAGCAGCAGGGACTCAACTGGGCACTCCGACGTGGGATGAGGGAGCCCCAAGCAGCAGCTCAGCCCCACGGCACCACACCACGCACTGCCTTGTGCCTCTGTCACTAATTCCCTAATGTTGCCCTCCAGCCTCAAAAAGACCTCACAAACCAACAGCCTCGAGCTAACTGTGCTTCTGGTCCACATGTGAATATCCTGGGAGGCACAGCCCCCAGCCAAGGAGTTCAGAGCTGGACAGAGGTGCTGGAGGTCAGGGCAGCAGAGTGAGCGGTGGGGACTCTGGGTCAGCACAGCTGGCGCCCCCAGCCCCTGGCTGAGGACTGAAGGCCTCAGACTCAGAAAGTACAGCAGCAGGGAGGAGAAACTTCCCTGTGGACTGGGATTCGGGAACAGCAGAGTAACCCCAGCCTGCTGAATGGCCCCACAAGGACGATGGCTGAGGGATGCCGCACGGAGGATGGGCTCCCTGGCAGGTGCATGGTGGAGGAGGAGCACTCCCTGGAGGAGGGGCCGCTGGGTACTGGTGGGGGGAGCACAGGAGCTGCCATCTCCATGTCTGCTTGGGCACCGGGTGAGGACCAGAAGACCACCCGGGGGTGAGACTGAGCACACTGTGCCCGGGCTGGTGCCAGGTAGTGGGAAACATCCTGGTCTCAACAGGGCTGGGGATGTGAGGACGCACGATGGTTTGAGTAGCTTTGTCCCCTTCAAAGTTTCATGTTGAAACTTAATCCACAATGCAACCATCTGTGGCCTCTGGGGGTGGCTGAGTCACGGAGTCTCTGCCCTCGTGGACGGGATTAGGGGCAGTGAATGCGCTCCATTCTGCTCCTCCACTTTCTGCCCCACGAGGACAGAGTCCCCGCTGTCCAGAGGACATGGCATTCGAGGCGCCATCTTGGAAACAGACAGCAGCTCTCACTGGACACTGGTGCCCTGATCTCGTCCGTCCAGCCTTCAGAACTGTGAGGCGTAAGCTTCTGTTCGCTCTAATGATCCAGGCTGTGCTGTTCTGTTACAGCAACACAACGGACTCAGACAGGGAGGGAAGAACTAGGCGCCCCGATCAAGGGACCGGGATGCACCAGTGATCTTTTAGGCCAATTCCAACCCAGAGGCTGCAGGCCCAGGAGGGGGCCGGGAACCCAGACCTCCTGGCCCTCCACCCTTTCTGTGACCCCGGGGGCATGGGGCCAGCTCTCAACACCTCTCAGGAAAGATGACCTTGCTGGACATGGAATATGCGACAAAACAAAGTCACGATGTCTCAGGCACCTGGTAGACCTCCCATCAACACAGCAGAGGTGATTGTCCCCGTTTCCCAGATGGGAGCCCTGAGAGACAGAGACATCCCTGAGATCCCAAATGTAGCAGGTGGCAGAGCTACTGGGGCTCACTCTGTCCCCAGATTGTCTGCCTAAAGCCCTTGGATGTGTTTCTGTCCCCATCTCCCACTAAGGCTGGGAGCAGAATCCAAGTCCCGGGACTGAGAGCAGAGGCTGCCCCTGACTGTGGACAATTCCAGCCCAGCCCCAGCTCACATTTTCTCATTTGGTGACTGTGCCCTCTCCAGGGACCAGTAGGGCCATTAGGGCTCTCACGGCAGCTTTATAAGACGAAAGGGACCAGCCTGAAGCTGAGAAGCAGGGTCAGGACCAGGGCATGCTGGGAAGGGAGGAGGAACCAGTGTGGGCGGAGGGGAGAGTTTCAGAAGCCCTCTAATCTCCTGTCCTGGGGCAGAGTCCTGGGCTCTGACTTGGTCTTAGGAGAGAGAGGGTGGGAGGAATGGCACAGAGCAAGAGGCCAGCACATCGTCCATAGAACCATCTTCTCTGGGAGGTAGGGAAACTGAAGCAAGAAGGGTTAAGGAGCCTGGACTAAGAACACCTGCTCTCCTGATCTGGGGGCTGGCAGGTGCACTCCAAGGGCCCCGGCAGGTCCTGCTCTCTTCAGCTCAGGGAAGGTTCACACTTTGACCCGGGAGCTGAGCCACAATCGGTTTGCCAAGGATACCTGCGACTTATAAAGCTGACAAAGCCAACCTTGGCCTCCTTGGGTTCAATGCTCTGCACACAGAATGCACCAGCAAGGAACCCTGGTAGGGACGGGGCTACAAGCATCCACCTCACCCAAGCCTCCAACCGCAGGTGCTGTTTTTGTCCTCATGTTAGTAATGGGAAACCTGAGGCTGCTTGAACACGGCCTCATGTGGCTTGGCTGGTTCAGCCCTCAGCACAGAGGAGATCACTAGGCGTGTTGGATGAACGAATGACTGAATGCTTGGATGGTGCCTACAATGGTTGGGATATTAGCTTGGATGTGGAGTCTACCCAAAAGGCCCAGGCACTGAAGGACCAGAGTCTAAAGTCTTATGTTAATGATGGAAATATAATCCAGTTATGTGGTTAGAGGAGGTGTCTGGATTAGACTGAGTTGTTAGGGTGGAGACCCATGACTAAACCCTGGTGGCTTTCTAAGAGATCACGTGGCCATGGACACACACAGCACTTCCTCTGGCCATGTGACGCTCAGAGCCACCTGGGGACTCTGCCAGCGAGAGGCTGAACCAGGAGGGCCATCCAACCTTGGACTGTGAATCTCCAAAACTGTGAGCCACTGAAATAAACCTCCTTCCTCCACACTAGCATGTCTCAGGCATTTAGACACAGTGACCTAAGGCCGACAGAACTCCTGGGCCACAGAACACAGTCCTCCGTGTGTGGGTGGCCACAGATGGTCTCACCCCAGGGCCATTTAAAAATAATGCTGGGATTTCTCGCAGGGCTGTGCAGGTCAGTGGAAGGTTCTCCTGGGATTTCTGCTCATGGCTTTGCTTGTCCAGCCTCTTCCCTTGGTTATTGACAAGATGGCCCGGCCTACCCATTGCTCCAGTGACGCAAAACCAGATATTCACGAGGCTCACGAGGCTCCAAACTAGACAGCTGGGGCTCTCCCAGGCGAGCTGTCAGAACTGGATGAACAGAGGCTTGGCGCTCAGGCCCTGACCCAAGTTTTCATTATGTGGGACCGGAGGGACAGAGAAGCCACAGCCCCCCACCCCACCCCAACCAACGGAGTCAGGGACCACAGAGCTGGGGAAGGCAGGGCCTGTCTTCTTACCTTTGCTTTTGAACCCCTCCTCCTCCTGTAATAGGAGCCAATCTGTTTATTATTCTGCTTGCGGGGTGGAGCCAGGGCTGGTGGCTTCCGCACAAGTCCTCCAAGGAAGCAGACATGTTGGTGGAATTTTCTTCCTTGAAGCACTAAGGTTCTTACAGCAGCTGTAGCAAGTCGTCCTAAACTAGGTGGCTGGAAACAACAGAGATGGTTCTCTCCCATTCTGGAAGGCACATATCCCACATGGGGGCTGGCAGGCTGTGCTCTCAGAAGCCCTAGGGGGACTCTCATTCCTGCTTCTTCCAGTTCCGGGGCTGCTGACAGTCTTGGCTGGGACTGCACCTTCCTAGCCTCTTCTCCCTCTTCTCGTGTGTGTGTTGGGGGTGGGAGGGTGCATGCATGCGTGCTGAATCTCCCTCCACTTCTCTTGAAGGGACTCTTGTGATAGTACTTAAGGACTCTCGCTCAAGACCTTTAACTTAATCACACCTGCAAAGATCCTTTTTTTTAAAAAAAAAAAAAAAGAAAAATTTCATGTATTTGAAAGGCAGCGTTAGAGAGAGAGAGAGAGAGAAAGAGAGAGAGATCCCATTCACTGGCTCATCCCCTGAATGGCTGCAATGGGCCACCTTCTGCTGCTTCCCCAGCACACTGGCAGGAAGCCGGGTTGGAGGAAGAACAGCCAGGACTTGAACTGGACGCTCCAATGAGGGACATCAGCACAGCAGGCAATGGCTTAGCCTGCTGTACCACAACGCCAGCCGCTGCAAAGATCTTTTTTATTTAAAGGAGGGGGGCAGCGTCGTGGCATAGTGGGTAAAGCCACTGCCTGCAGCACCAGCATCCCAAATGGGTGCCAGTTCGAGTCCCGGCTGCTCCACTTCTGATCCAGCTCTCCGCTGTGGCCTGGGAAAGCAGTGGAGGATGGCCCAAGTCCTTGGGCTCCTGCACCCACGTGGGAGACCTGGAAGAAGCTCCTGGCTCCAGACCGGCACAGCTCCAGCCATTCCAGCCATTTGGGGAGGGAACCAGCAGATGGAAGATATCTCTCCCCCCCCACCCTCTCTCTCCCTCCTTCTCTTCCTCCCTCCCTCTCTGCATCTCTGTAACTCTCCCTTTTAAATAAATAAATTTAAAAGGGGGGGGGGATTTACAGATTCCAGGGATTAGGGCCCAGGATCTTTGGGTGGCCACTGTTCACCCACTCTAGGGGGCTTGGAGGGAAGTGCAGGAGAAGGGTTCTCCAATCCCTGGTTCAAGGGAATCAGTTGAGAGCATCCCTCCTGCACAGACCAAGGACTCAGCATGTCGTACCGGCCGTGATTCCTCCTCCTTTCTCTGTTCTGGTTCACAGGAGGCTCTCGGTAGGTTCTGAGTCCAGTGTGAAGCACAGCTAGTAGGTGCTCAATGACCAACCTTTGGGCTACTCGCGACATGCGTCACTTCAGAGCCGTGGGACGCACACGCTGTGGTCAGCAAGCTTGAGGCTGGGCGATGGCGGCACATGGTAGCAAGTGATGAATCCTCTGGAGGGCCAGGGCAGGCTGCCCCTGTGAGACACCTTGAGGAGGGGAACTCCAGGAGGCCGGCGTTAGCTCCTGGGAGCAGGAGGCCCAGTGTCAGTTCCAGGAAAGCCAGAAGTGCTGCACAGGTAGCAGGTACTGGGCCTAGCAAAGGTGCCCACGTCCCATGTCAGTGCCTGGGCGGAGTCCCACCTTCCTGCCCATGCAGACCCTGGAGGCAGCTGGTGATGACTCAAGACACTGGGTCCCTGTCACCCGTGTGGGAGACCTGGATTGAGCTCCCAGCTTCTGGTTCCAGTCTGGTCCAGCCCTAACCATTGCTGACATTTGGGAAGGGACCCAGCAGATGGACGAACTCACACTCTCTTTCAAATAAACAAATAAAAAGGAATCTTGCAAAGCAGCCTGGGTTGGATGAGAGGCCGCACTGGTTAGAGAATGGGCTGCCAACCGTGGTCCAGTGTGTATGGCAAAGACCTGCCCTCCCCTTGTGCGGGGGAAGCTCCTACTGGGCACCAAGGTACCTTCCACTGCCTTAACCCAATGCGTCCTTCTGCTCATCCTTTCAGGACTTCCTCCGAATAGCCCTCTCCTGGTAGCCCTGTCTCCAGCACGCCCACGGGCATCCATACTCAAGGAACCTCACACATGTCCTTCCCAGCATTTGTCCCATGAGTCTGCAGATAGGAGGGGCAGTCTGGCTTAATGCATTAGTGGGGAACTCTGGGGCAAGGCTGCAGGTGCACAACTGGCCCAGCGTTTGCCTGCTGAGTGATGCTGGTGCCTCACTACCTGGCCCCTCAGCCCTCCAGCTTCTCCTTCCCAGGCTAGCGTGCATGCCCTCCCTGCGTGGACAGGGGCTGGATCCTGCTCCCTGGTTCATCATCTGATTTGCTTTAACCAATAAGTGGAAAGTGACAGGGTGCCAGCTCAGAACCCATTGCTTGCTCTCCTGTGCTTCCACCGACCCTACAAGGAGGACACAACTATACTGGCCCGCCGGTCCCAGAAGATGAGCTGGGGAGTACGGAGCAAAGCTAAGCCCCAGCTGGCCTGGAAGAGTCTACCTGGGCCCGGCACAGATGAAACACACAGCCAGAGACTTGGGAGAAACAGAGAGTGGCCAGGTTAAACCACTGACTTTGGGCATGGTTTCTTGTGTGAATGTAGTAACTGATACAGGTGACCCTGTGCAAGTAACCTAATCTCCCTGTGCCTCATTGTCCCAGTTGTAAGATGGGATACTCACAGCCCTACCTCCTGTGATTTTACATGAGACTTGGGCAAGTCAACATTTCTAGAGCACTTGGAAAGATGTCTGGCCCACAGCAAGTGCTACTTATGCCCTTTTATTGAGGTTAATAACACACATCTCTGCATCTGACCAATGCCCAGCTCCTCCACGGGACGCCATGGGGTTAGAGTCAACACCTGTTTATTCATGGTGTTCCCAAGGATGAGTACAAAGCTTGGCCCATGAGAGCCATTCAGGAAACACCTGCTCGACTGACAAGGCGTTCCCTATCACATTATCACACGCACATTATAACACCAAGTGTGGAAGATGTCTTTTGTTTTCAATCTGCCATTTAGTGAAATAACTTGCAGACATCTGCAGTAGCAGAACCAGCATGCTCATTGTGGAGATGGGCAAAGTGGGACTCAAGACAGTTCAGTAATTTGCCTCCAGTCACCCAGCTAAGAAAGCCGCAGAACGAAGCTCTGTCCCCAAGTCCCAGACTCAAGTTCCCAGGCCACATTCTTCCCTCCACCCCTCCCACCTCCCTGTTCGGGGAGAACAGATCAGAGCTAAGACCAGGTGATGGGAAAGGGCTGCAAGTCCCTGAAACCCCAGGCCTGTGTTAGGCAGACCCGGCTCCAGTGTCTGGTGGGTGCCGAAGGGGGAAGTGAGGGAGGACGCCGGGCATCAGATGGGCCCCCCGGCACGGGCTGCCCCTGTTTCCACCACCAGCTTGTCCTTTCCGAAGGCGGTTTACCAGGGCCCGCTCCGAGGGCCACTTCCAGAGCAGAACACAAAGGCAGCAGGATGTGCTGAGCTGGTTTTCCTCGGCAGGTGCGGGGGCGGCTGGGGAGCGGGTCTGAGTAAGCAGGGCTGGGCGGCCTGGGACTCCCAGCCAGAGCTGCCAAGAGACTGTCAGGCTGCGGCCAGAGGGACCCGCACAGGAAATGGTGGTCCCGTGGCTTCCACCCCTTGTGGGTGGGCCTCACCTCTTCCCTGGGGTCCTTGCAAGGGGGAGGGGATCTGCAGGACGTGGGTCATGCCCCATGTGGACACAGACCTCTGACTGCTCTGGGAGCCAAAGCTCAGAACCGTACAGAATTCCTCACCACCTTCAACACCCTGGAGCCGGGGCCATGTACTTTACACACAAACAGGATCTCATGCCACTGTCACAGAAGCCCAGGAGAGACTGCAAACAAAGAAGCTGAATCCCGGAGACATGAAATAAAAGTCGCTTACAGCTACCGCTGGTTAAACTCTGGGGCATCCACACGGCACCCGTTTCCACCTTCCTCCTCTCCGACAGAGCCACACTCTCAGGCGGGTGCCCCTGAGTGCCCACGGGGGAAGAAGGCCATGTGTCCGGGCCCGGAGCTCAGTGCCATCATCTGGAAACGGTCAGCACATGGCGTCCAGGGCGATGCCACTCACCCGCATGGCCGGTGCAGGGTTCTCCTGAGCTCCTGCAGGAGAACCTGTGGGCGTGAGAGGGGCCACCCAGTACGGAGTGAGTGCTACACAGAGACAAGAGGCTGAGAGACGGGGAGCTCGCCTGCCCTCCAGACCCCCTGGGAGTCAGATAATGGATTTTCCTTGTGTTCCAGCCCAGTTTGAGGCCACTGAAGTCATCCTGAAGGGCAGTTACCAACGGCAGACAGGGAAAACCTTGGCCCGTCCAGCGCCCATCAGCCCTTTCCCACCCGTCCTGAATGACAAAGATTTCTTACCGGTTTCACTGAATCATTTAACAAGCGTTTATTGGGTGACTACCGCACATGTAAATTTTTCACGTGCAGGATTTCCCTCGATTCTCACCATGAGCTGAGAAGACAGACTGAATCAACACCATTTTTCTCCCAGAGGCCCGCGGACAGGTTGTGATAGCGAGCAGCAGACGGTGGCCTCGGGCTGGAGGTCTCTGAGTGCAGGGTCCACACCGTATCAGCCCTGCTGGCCACTCCCACGGCCGGAGGGCTCCACGCTGCAGCCGCTGCCCAGTGAGACCGCAGCAGGTGCAGCCCGTGCTTAATCTTCCCCACGTGCACCCTTGAAAGCCTCAGATCAAGTGAGAAAGACCACGAGGGAACCTGGGGGTGGGGTGGGGAGAACGATTCCCCCACTTCCACAGAAAGGGCGGAGGCTCCACAAAAGCACCCCGCGAGGGAAGTCGAGGGGACACTGCCCACTTCTGACCCCTCATTCGTGTTGGCCCCATGGGACTAGATTCACCAGCACACCTTCATGGCGCCACTATGTGCCAGTGCCGGGTTTGGTCCTAAGAGCCAAGGAACCCAAAAAGAACACAAGGTCTCCGCTGTCAGGGGCCTTCCTTCTCCCAGGGGTGCGGGGCTACAGCCTTCAGTCACACGAGGGATCATTCGTGGTCACTGATCAACCTCAGCCTTCTGGTCTTCCATTCTCTCCATGCCGTTCTCCACTAGGTGTCTCACAAAACAAATAAAATAAATAAATCTTTAAAAAGGGGGAATAAATTGGGAATATCTTTCTGAGACATTTCTAGGTTCTCCATTGTGTTTCATTATCTAATTGTCTAACCCTCTGCCAATATCCACAGTCTTGATTACTACAGCTATATAACACAGAGTTCAAATTGGGTAGATTGATTCTTTTTCAAAATTATTTTAGCTCCTTTGTCTTTCCATGTAGGTGTTAGGATAATATTGTCTATCTTTACAAAAAAAATTCTGGGATTTGAAAGGAATTACATTTAATCTGCGTATTGGTTTGGGGAGAGTAGACATCTTTACTATGTTGAGTCTTCTCATCCATGAACATGGTATGTCTCTCCACTTATTTAGATCTTCTTCGGTTTCAGTCATCAGTGTGTGTATTATACTTTTTCAGCATGTAAGTCCTATACATACATGTCTTGCTATGTTTACACCTAAGTATTTCTTTCATTAAGTGATTATGAATGCTACTGTATTTTTAATGTCAATGATCCCTTGTTCATTGGTAGTATATAGAAACGTAATTTATTTTTCTATGCTTATCTTGGACCCTGCAACTTTATCAAATGTACTAGGAGTTCTGGAGGGTTTGTTTTTACACACTCCTTAGAATTTTCTACACAATCATATCTTCTGTAGTAGAAATAGTTTAATTTTTTCAATCTGCATGCTTTTATTTCCTTTCTGATTCTGAGCTTAGAGAGAATTTAATAAGTTCTTGGACATTACATATAATGTTAGCTGTAGCTTTCATCCATTCTTATTTTCCTAAGAGTTTTTTTTTTTATTATTACTACAAATTGATGTTCAATTTGCTCAAATTCTTTTTCTTCATTGACTGGTATTATCATGAGATTTTTTTTAGACTATCAATATTGTGGTTTACAGGAATTGATTTTTAAAGATTAAATCATATTTGCATCCCTGGAATAAACCCTACTTTTTCATGCTATACAGTTCTCATTGTATGATGTTGGATTCTATTTGCTAACATCTTAAGGAATTTTGCATCTAATTCATAAAGGACATTTATTTGTAGTTTTCTTAGTACCAGCTTTGTAGGTTTGGGTACAGGTTAATTCTAACTTCATAAAATGAATGGAGCATTGTTTCCTTCTATTCTCAGGAAAGTTTTGTGTTGAATTGCTGTCATTGTTTCTTCAAACATTTGATCCGTTCTCCAGGGAAATGTTGGGTGATCACTGGTAGTCATGCATTTTCAGTCTCTAGCTGTTATTTCACTGACTACTTTTTGAGCCCCATTCTTCTTTTCCTCTCCTCTGGGACCCTAATGAGGTTCTGCTATAGTCTTTTCTTTCTACATTGTTCAGATTGCATAATTCCTCTGTTCTGCATCTCAGCCCCTTTCATTCTGTCCTTCAGCCCATCCACTGGTCTTTACTGCCATAGGTCAGGGAGAGGCTTCAGCATGTGGGATGGGGCAGGGATTGACTACCACAGACTGGTTAGTGTCTGATGGTTATCTGTCCTCTAGGTGGCCTCTTCCCTGATCTGATGGCTAAGGAGAGCAGAATTTTGGGGGTGGATCTGCTTTTGTCTGTTACTGCTGGTGTTTCTGGACCTCTTCAGGACCAGTTCTGGGATAAATGTAAACTCAAGGGACTCCCACCACATTATTCCTTGGGGCCTGAGTCCAGCCAGCTTGCCTTGTCTCCACCTTGCAGGGTCTCCTTATCTCGTATTTAGTGCAGAGGTTTTCAATTGTACTGAACAGGAGGACTGGGGAAAGTACATCTGCTCCTTTTTCTCAGAAGTGCAAGACATATGTGGATGGAAAAAAGCAAGGCATAGGACATGGTGGGAGAGAGCAAGAGAGGAGGCAGGGATGGAGGGGGGATGCACTATCTTGGATGGTCAAACACAGAACACTGTTAACACAGTTGCCATGGGGACTGGGGTCATGGAGGAAGGAATATGAGGTTTGCTTCCAGATCCTTCTTGTACCATATACATCATACTATCATGAGATGTTAAGAATAAGGGAAGGCCGGTGCCGCGGTTCACTAGGCTAATCCTCCACCTAGCGGCACCGGCACACCGGGTTCTAGTCCCGGTCGGGGCGCCAGATTCTGTCCCGGTTGCCCCTCTTCCAGGCCAGCTCTCTGCTGTGGCCCGGGAGTGCAGTGGAGGATAGCCCAAGTGCTTGGGCCCTGCACCCCATGGGAGACCAGGAGAAGCACCTGGCTCCTGCCATCGGATCAGCACAGTGCGCCGGCCACATGGCGGCCACTGGAGGGTGAACCAATGGCAAAAGGAAGACCTTTCTCTCTGTCTCTCTCTCTCACTATCCACTCTGCCTGTCAAAAAAAAAAAAAAAAAAAAAAAAAGAAGAAGAATAAGGGAAGGGGCCAGCGCTGTGACGTAGCAGGTAAAGCCTCTGCCTACAGTGCCAGCATCCCATATGGGCGCTAGTTCGAGTCCCAGCTGCTCCTCTTCTGATCCAGCTCTCTGCTATGGCCTGGGAAATCCTTGGGCCCTTGCACCCACGTGGGAGACCTGGAAGAAGCTCCTGGCTCCTGGCTTTGGATCAGTGCAGCTCTGGCCATTGCGGCCACTTGGGGAGTGAATCAGTGGATGGAAGACCTCTCTCTCTCTCTCTCTCTCTCTGCCTCTGCCTCTGCCTCTGCCTCTCTTTAACTCTGCCTTTCAAATAAATAGGTCAGGGCGCCAGATTCTGTCCCGGTTGCTCCTCTTCCAGTCCAGCTCTCTACTGCGGCCCGGGAGTGCAGTGGAGGATGGCCCAAGTGCTTGGGCCCTGCGCCCCATGGGAGACCAGGAGAAGCACCTGGCTCCTGGCTTTGGATCAGTGCGGTGCACCAGCCGCAGCGCACCAGCCGTGGCGGCCATTTGGGGAGTGAACCAATGGAAAAGGAAGACCTTTCTCTCTGTCTCTCTCTCTCACTGTCCACTCTGCCTGTCAAAAAAAAAAAAAATGATAAGGAAAGCTGGGTATGGCTTACTGATTATGACAAAGATGTCATACTAACAGGTGATGCTAATAATGCGGGAAGCTGGGTATGGAGTGTACGATAACCTTCACAATTTTCGCTTTATAAATTTAAAACTATTCTGAAATTAAAAGTTTTACTTTTAAAAAGTTGTGCTATGTGCCCATATCACATACTAAAAAGGATAAAACAGTTTGTAAAACAACACAACATGATGAGTGTTTTCCCACTTTACCAGGATATCTCTGACCCCTGTGTCACACACACCTAACCTGTGTCATAGGATGAGTTGCGTCTTCCTCAAAATCCAGGTCTTAACCCATCAGTATCTCGGGACATGATCTTACTGGGAAATAGGGCTTTATTTAAAGATACAATTAAGTTAAAATGAGGGCATCACAATGACCCTAATGCAGTGTGAGATGAGGACACAGACACACACAGAAGGAAGAGCCCACAAGGACCCAGGAAAAGATGGCACCTGCAGAAACCGACCCTGCTGACACAGGGCTCCAGGCTTCCAGCCCCCAGAACTGTGAGAAAATAAGTTCTTGTCCTCAGGTCACCAGTCTGTGGTATTCTACGAAGGCAGCCCTAGCAAATGAGCACACCCTGCTTGGCGGTAATTTCCAAGGTATGAATTTGCGAGCCTGGTGAGTATGAGGCTCGAGACAGACAACCCTCTGGCCACCCTGGCCCATCGCACCTGCAGCGTGCCTCCCTGTCTGACCCCGGCCCGGGCTCCCTGGCTGGGGAAGCCGGCCTGGCTCCAGACTTTTCCTACGGTGAACGCAGCTGGGGAACGTTCCGGACGCAGTTTCATCAGGCACAGCGCTGACTGAGCCTGAGTGTGGTCTCAACTCGTCACTCCCTAGGGGAGAGGAGGCCGTGACCCAGGCTCCCTCAGCCTGCCCACAGGAGGGGCCAGGCAGGTTTCCAAGTGCAAATGCCCTGGAGACCATCTTCCCACACATCATGCAGGGTCTCTTCTAACTGAGGGGCCTGGCACCCATCCCACCCTGACCGCAGTGGGAGCATTTCTCACCACACAGCAGCTGGCTTCCTCCATCTGTGTGGGGCCTCCTGGGCCGCGGTAGCAGATGAGCCCCTGGAGGAGGCGTTGTGGGGCCAGCCGCCAGGCCTTTCCCGTCTCCCTGCCGGTGTCCGCTGGGTTATTTTTCTTTCTCTTTTTTTCTTTCCATTCTCCCACCCTCCCTCCTTCCTTCTTTTTCTCCTTTTCTTCTTTGAGTTCTTTTTCTTGCTATTTTACCCAAGTTTTTTCTGCAGGCTCCCTTGGTTCTGGGAATGTGGCTTTATGAGTCAATGCACACACAATCAGGTGGAAGAAAATGACCTATGTCCCCTTGTAACAAATAATTAATAACACAGGTTGGGGACCCCTTCACTGGGGTGGCTGGGACCAGAAGGCTTCCAACGTCAGACTCTCAGATTTTGGAATACTTGTACACATAACGAGGTATCTTAGGGATGGGAAAGTCATTTCTGCTTCATGCACACCTTAGGGACGCAGTCTGAAGTTAATTTTGTACAATCTTTTCAGTGCACCTGCATTTTGACTGCGACCCGTCCCATGAGGTCAGGTGTAGAATGTTCTATTTGTGGTATCATGCTGATGATCAAAAAGAGCATTTTGTATGTTCAGATTAGAGCTGCTCTCTCGGCAGCAGTATCAATCAGAATCGGGATGAACGTTTATTGCACGGTGCTATGCGCTGATAACGCCGCACACACTTTTCCAGCATCATTTCAGATGGCCTCACAATAACTCTCCGAGGGACGACATCGCTGTGCGCAGCGCACACAGCGGTGCGGAGAGGCTATATTTAGCACATGGCCACAGCTCACCTCGCTTCTGAGTGGCTGGGTGTGGACTTGAAACTCGGCTGTAGGATTCCAAACCCATGATTTCAACTGAAGAGCTCCTTGCAGGGGAGAGGAGGTGTGCACCCTGTACACAGGAAGGGCAGGTGTGCACCTTGTACACAGGAAGGGCAGGTGTGTGCCCTGTACACAGGAAGGGCAGGTGTGCGCCCTGTACACAGGAAGGGCAGGTGTGCGCTTGTGTACAGGAAGGGCGGGTGTGCACCCTGTACACAGGAAGGGCGGGTGTGCGCCCTGTACACAGGAAGGGCGGGTGTGCGCCTTGTACACAGGAAGGGCAGGTGTGGGCCCTGTACACAGGAAGGGCAGATATGCGCCCTGTACACAGGAAGGGCGGGTGTGCACCTTGTATACAGGAAGGGCAGGTGTGGGCCCTGTACACAGGAAGGGCGGGTGTGCACCCTGTACACAGGAAGGGCAGGTGTGCACCTTGTACACAGGAAGGGCAGGTGTGCACCTTGTACACAGGAAGGGCGGGTGTGCACCCTTGTACACAGGAAGGGCAGGTGTGCACCTTGTACACAGGAAGGGCGGGTGTGCACCTTGTACACAGGAAGGGCAGGTGTGCGCCCTGTACACAGGAAGGGCGGGTGTGCACCTTGTACACAGGAAGGGCGGGTGTGCGCCCTGTACACAGGAAGGGCAGGTGTGTGCCCTGTACACAGAAGGGCAGGTGTGCGCTTTGTACACAGGAAGGGCGGGTGTGCACCTTGTACACAGGAAGGGCAGGTGTGTGCCCTGTACACAGAAGGGCAGGTGTGCGCTTTGTACACAGGAAGGGCGGGTGTGCGCCTTGTACACAGGAAGGGCGGGTGTGCGCTTTGTACACAGGAAGGGCGGGTGTGCGCCCTGTACACAGGAAGGGCGGGTGTGCGCCCTGTACACAGGAAGGGCGGGTATGCACCCTGTACACAGGAAGGGCGGGTGTGCACCCTGTACACAGGAAGGGCGGGTGTGCACCCTGTACACAGGAAGGGCGGGTGTGCGCCCTGTACACAGGAAGGGCAGGTGTGTGCCCTGTACACAGAAGGGCAGGTATGCGCTTTGTACACAGGAAGGGCGGGTGTGCACCTTGTACACAGGAAGGGCGGGTGTGCGCTTTGTACACAGGAAGGGCGGGTGTGCACCCTGTACACAGGAAGGGCGGGTGTGCACCCTGTACACAGGAAGGGCAGGTGTGCACCCTGTACACAGGAAGGGCAGGTGTGTACCTTGTACACAGGAAGGGTGGGTGTGCACCTTGTACACAGGAAGGGCAGGTGTGCGCCCTTGTACACAGGAAGGGCAGGTGTGCACCTTGTACACAGGAAGGGCAGGTGTGCACCTTGTACACAGGAAGGGCGGGTGCGCACCTTGTGCCTGGCACATGGAAGATGCTCATCACGTACTGTCAAATACCAAATCTGTGAGAAGGGGCTTGCGGCCTCTTTTGTTTACAGCTTAGCACTGAGTAGGTGCTCAGTAAGCATGCGTTGAAGGTATCAAACAAATGAATGAGAGTCCAGAGCTGTGGGAATCCAGAGGAAGGAAAGATTTGAGGAAAAGGATCTGTAACAGTGCCCACCGACACAGGCACAAACACCCCCAACAGGCTCTGTGGTTTGCTCCACAGAGGTTACGAGGCGCCCAGCCCACTCCTTGGGAGGCACTGCTGCATCTCAGAGTAGAGGGGAGTTGGGGAGCCCCCAGACCCCTCTGCTTTATGGCCTTGAAGTCAGAGACTCAGACAACTTCCCTGCACCCTGCACTCCATGTGGATGGGGCCTTGGGTTCTTCCTCTTGCGAACCCTGGCTCCCGCCGTCTCCCCAGATTCCTGGGTGTGGGGCACTCGATGACTGTGTGGGCAGTGAGCATCATGAGAGAAGGATGATGAAGGGCCCCCAAAGGAAATCCTGTTCTGTGAGCCTCCCCCTAAAATGGCAGCGTGGCAGAACACAGCAGAAATACCAACACAGACCCCGCCATGGGCAGCGCGAGGAGAGGCCGCTTGTCCTAAGTGGGCTATGAGCACCAGAACGTGCAGTGAACAAGCCCCTCCCTCCCATCTTCGTGGAGGAATGACACAGGACCCTGCGCTGTTCTTTTGTCTGCTCGGCCCTCCCCGGGTTTGCTGCTGGTTCTTCCCGGGTTGGCTACTGTCCCTTCCACCTCCGTGGAAGGGCGGTTCCCCCTGGCCACATTCCCCACTTCCGCAGGGGAGCGGCACACCGCCGGCCGGCTCTCTCGGGGGCTGCACAGGTGTTCCCTCAGATGTTCCCCTTAGATGTTCCTGGTGCATGTTGTCTCTCTCCTCCTTTATAGTCCTCTTCCGCCAATCCCAACTCTGCTACCCACACGCCGAGTACACTGCTCTCCTCCAATCAGGCACGCTGCTCTCCTCCAGTCAGGAGCAGGTCCTGCTGTTTATTGGTTGAACTGGAGGCAGCTGTGTAGAAGCTGCTTCTCCCTTCTCAGCGCCATATTGTGGGAGAGCAGATGCATAGAATAAGTCTTAATTCCAGTAACTTAGTCTAGTCTGAGTTGCTCCCAGTTGCTCCCCACAGCCTAGGGCAGCTCCATGTCTCTCTGGAGGCCACTTCGCCATAAAACCACTTGCAGGTTGCAATTTTATTGCCAAAGAGGAGGGAGACTGGGCAGGTGGGGAGAAAGCCCCATAGGAGTCGCCACGCTGACGTCAGCACCACTCCCTCCCAGCACCACGGCTGCCAGGGACATGGCACAGTGGGAGCCTGCACGCTGGGAGGGCCCTCCTTGGCCATGAATAATCCAAACACGATTCACAACCACAGCAGGTATAAGCACTGGGCCGAGCGCCACTTCCATGAGACCACATTTCACTCACTCCTCACAAGCAGCCCAAGACTGGGGTGCTTGGCTGAGAGGGCCACAGAACCTAACACCCACTCCATGTTGATGGCAAGGGTGGCGACTGGCTGGCAGAACCCAGGTCCTTTCCCTGTCATGGTGCCCGTGAGAGCCCCTCCCCAAGCCATGACGCCAGGCCAAGCTTCCCCATCAGAAGGGGCCGTGCCTTCCTTTAGCCTCTCCGGGCCAGCCATGCAGAGCCTGGGGAGTCGCAGCAGCAGCCCCGTCCCCAGAAAAGCACCCAGGACTGGAGTGGAAGGCTGGTCATGACCCCAGATCTTGCAGGTGCTGGAGCAGTGGTGGCCCCGGGCCTGGAGCTGCCCCAGTCTGTAGCTGAAGGAGACCTTCCAAGCCAGGCACAGGACGACAGCCTGCACAGGTGCCTCGAGCAGACAGGTCTGGAGGGGCCAGATGCCCCTCCGGGTGCCATGCAGGTGGGCGTGGTTACCCTGGGCAAGTGGCGGTGGCTGTCCTGGGTAGAGTCCAGAACTCCAGTGGTGCTGTGCAAGCTGCTCCCGGTGTGACGCGCATTATCAGACGGGAGGAGCCGTCCACCAGGAAGTCAGCGAGGGCCTCCGGGGTGACCAGGCAGTGAGACCTCCTCTCCCACTATTCACCAGCTGTTTGCCCCACCCCATGCTACGGACAAGGCACAGCTTTCAGTCCCATAGACAGTGCTGTGGAAGTCTCCTACACTCATGCTACTGCCCCACGTCCTCCGTCTGCTGGTGCTCTGGTACAGTTACGATGCGGTGCCTACCTCTGGGTGCCAGCCTGCCCCAGCAGCACATGGACATGCTGGCTGTGTGCGCTTGGGCAGACTGCAGTGCTAGGTGGGGAACCGTGTCCCCACAGAGACATGATGGAGTCCTAGCCCCCAGCACCTCAGCAGGTGCGTTTATTTGGAGCAGGATCCCTGCAGATGTAGCTGTTTAAGATGAGGTCTCGCCGGAGCACGGTGTGCCTGGAGGGGACATGCCACATGCAACTCAGAGACCCACGGGAGAGGACCACGTGAAGACGGAGACGGGCCTGCAGGCCCCCAGCTGTGAGCCAGGGCCGTCACGCTGTGCCAGCTACCGCCAGGCGCCTGGAGAGAGGCGCCGGATGCTCAGCTCTCTCTCTCTCAGGCCTCCGGGGGGTGGGGAGCAACCTCACCAACGCCTCGATTTCAGACGTCTGGCCTCCGGAACGAGGAGAAAGCAAACGGCTGTTGTTCGAAGGCGCTCGCCGGTGCAGCTCTGCTCCGCTGCTGCAGGAATCCAGGACACCTCGTCACACTGCGGAGTGCAATGCACAGCCACAGCCCTGTCTCCCAAGTGCAACAGCCCTCGGCAGCTCCCTGCCATCTTCCAGTGCCGGACGGCTGTCCGGCACAATTCACAAGGCCTCCGTGACCCAGCTCTGCCCTGCAACCTCTCCGGCCTCCTCCCCCGGCCTCCCTGCCACCAGCTCCCACTACGCTAGCCCATTTCTCGTTACCATAATGAACCACCTGAGGCAGGCTACCTTGTAACAGAAGAGGTTTCTCCTGGCTCATGGCCCTGCAGGTTCGAGGGGCCTCATCTGGTGAGGGTCTTCTTGCTGGCAGAGCCCCGAGGCAGCACAGGCCATCCCATGGCTAGAGCCCGAGAGTGCACACATCTCTCCCTCTTCATCCAAGCATCCGGATACATTTAACATCATTCTCAGGCCACACAAAACTATAAACTTAAAAAAATCAGTCTGCTATGGATTAATTGAATTTCAAGTCCCACCCGCAGCGGCCTTGGCAGGGCCAGATCGAGTGATGTCCTGGCCTGCTATGACCCACCCCTGCGAAGCCACCAGGCTCAGACACGAATGCTCCCCACCTAATGACCTTCCCCAAGGCCCCACCTGTCCACACCACAGTCAGATTAAGTCCTAAGCATGACCTAGGGGGGTCGGAGAGGGCAAATCACCTGCCAACCACAGCACCACCTCCTTCCTTGCCTGGGAAACCCCTACTCATCCTCCAAACCCAGACCAGATGTCTCCTCCTGAGTGGAGGCATTCCGGGTCTCTCAACACTCGAAGGCTCCCCGAGACGCCGCTGTGAGAGCAAGTTCCACCTGAGTGAGGGCAGCCTCGTTCCCTGCGGAATCCTCAGCGCCCGTAACAGGCACCCTCTAGGTATCTGTTGAGCAAATGTATGGAATAACAGAAGAGTGAAGGAAGGAGTGAAGGGGACATGTTGAAATCACAGTCCCTCGAGGGTCCCCCCATGCACTGAGCTCCTGGCACAGGGCTCTGTCCCAGCTCTGCTGTGTGTCTGCAGACGGCAGGGACTGGACAGCACAGGGAGGGGCGCAGGTCTAATGACAACAACATAAAGACCCCAAGGAACACAAGGGACTTCTGCGTCTTCCTGTCAGGGAGTCCGGAAAGCAAAGGAAGTTTGACACGAGTGATTCGGCAGGGGCAGTGCGGCCCTGGGGACGACGGGAGACGACGCGTGTAGGACTGCGGCCGAGCTCACCTCGCCCTGGCCCGGTGCCGCAGGTGAGGCGGAGGCCCGGCGAGGGCAGACGCCTGCGCTGGGCCCCATAGCCAGACACACGGGGCCAACCCGCATCATGGGTCTGCGGCTTTCACCCGGATGTTCACGCTTCCTCTCCAAGCCCAGAAAAGTGGAAAGAGCCCCCGGAGACGGCTCTGCCCAAATGTGTCGAGGCAGAGAGGAAAACCAAAGCTCGCTGACCGGGGGGAGGGGGCAGGGGGATAAACCGAGAGATGCAGAGGCAGAACGCGGGGCACTGACACGGCTGCTGCTCCGCTCAGGGGACGTTCAGACCGAGTGACAGGAAGGAGCCAGCCAGCTGCCGACTTGCAGGGAGAACGACGCAGCCAGGAAGCAGTGCGAAGACCTGGGTGTCAGGTCAGGGTGGCGGTCGTCACCCTTGAGGTGACAAGGCAAGGGGGCAGCAGCAACGGCAGCTCTGGCCCAGGACCTCGGGGCAGCGGAGGGCCCATGGAACGGAGCCTGACACCAAGATGTTTCTAGGAGTGAGCCACAGGACCGCCCCCAGGAGAAACCTGGGAAGGGGTGAGGCAGAGGTAATACGGAAGGGGAGCCAGGCGAAGCCGGGGCTTACGAGGGGGCCCAGGCTTCTGCTCACCTGCAGAGCTCCGGGGCGGGAGTTCCATGCAGAGGCTGTTCCTACAGAGACAGGCTGGTAGGTACACCTCAGCCAGCGCAAGCCCCCAGTCACTCCTGGGAGGGCTGGGCGTAAGCGGCAGGCACCCATGGGTGAGGGGTGAGGCAGCTCCCATCAGCCAAGAGCCCTCCCCGGCAGGATAAGGCCTGCACTGTCAGCAGCTGGCACCTGCAGCCGCGGGGGAAGGGGTGCATCAGCCCTCGGGGGAGCCCAGGAGGGGCCCCTACACTACTCAGTGCCTCTGTCCCACTCCTTAAACTAAGTGTCCAGGAAATTTTCTCACCCATTGTTCTATCTGATGTTTGCAGTCACCCTGGGGGAGATGAAGTCGGCGTAGACTTCCCAATCTGATTTTGCAGATTGAAAGACCGATGCTTAGAGAGCTTACGGTACTTGCCACGCTCCCTCTGCTAGGAAGTGGGACAGCCAGCTTCTCAGACCCAGGTTGTCTGATGCCATGGCTCCGCCCACTTCAAGCTGCCCCCGGCACACCTCTAGAAGCCAGGCCAGGTGAGGCAGGCAACAGGTACTGGTTGTTTTGTGGCTTGCTGCACAGCCTTAACAATTCATAGCCGGCCACGTTAACATGTTCCCTTGAGAGGAGTCACTCCTGGAAGTCAGCGGCCTCGTGGAATCCGCCTTCAAGCACTGACTGAGCCCGCTCCATGTGGTCTGTACCTAGCGGGCAGTCACTCTGCTTGTCCAGAGGTCTGATGCCAGCTCGGCAGGGACCCTGTGGGACTCAGGTCTTAGGCTCATGAGCTAAGTGTTCCTAAAGCTTGAGGGTAAAAGCCAGGCTGAGTTTGCATGGCTGTCGGTGCTGTCTGCTCACGCTGGGAACCCCCGGAATCCCAGGTGCAGCACACACCAGGGCCCTCGTGCCAGGTGAGCAGTGGGTCCACAAAGGGGGCTCTGAACCCTCACACTTCTTTTTATCATATTTTTGATTTGAAATGCAATGAGACAGACAGAGAGAGAGAGAGACAGAGAGAGACAGAGACAGAGACAGAGAGAAAGAGTTCCCCCATCTAGTTTCTCTCTCCAAATTCCTACAACAGCTGGGACTGGGCCAAGCTGAATCTGGGAGTCAGGAACTCAATCTGGGTCTCCCGGGTGGGTAGCAGGGACTCAGTCGCTTTAGCATCGTCCACTGGCTCCAGGGTGTGCGCTGGCAGGAAGCTGGAATCTAAGGTGGAGCTGAGATTTGAAACCAGGTGCTTTAGTATGGGCTGCAGGTGTTTTAAGCGCCATCTTAACCACTGTGCCTCTCACTCACCCACATTGTCATTTTTCTGGAGAGCTCCCTGAAATATTTAAGGCCATGTAATGAGTCTCTTCTTACTGGCACAGCGCTTGTCATTCCAAGGACCAGTTACTGTTGGGGCCAAATCCAGTACTTCAGGAAATAGAGGCCACTTTCCCCTGGCCCAGAATCCTCAGGTTTCTGCCTGTCGTGCATGGAGTTGTGTCCGCCCCAGCGCGTATGCTGATGTCCTACCCCAGGTACCTCGGAATGGGACCTTGTGGAAGAAGCTGTGGCAGAGGTAATTCGTTCAGATGAAGTCAGAGTAGACCAGGGAGTCTCCAAAATGACTGTGTCCTTATGAAACGGGGGAATTTGAAGACAGACACAGCACAGGAAGAACTCTGCATGGGGACGAAGACAGAGGCTGGGGTGACATGTCTACACGCCAGGAACACCAACAACTGCCAGCAAAAACCAGGAGCCAACCAGAAGCTGGTGGGGAGGCCGGGGCAGATCCCTCATCACAGCCGCAGCAGGAACCAGAGCTGCCAGCACCCGGAGCTTGGACTTCCGGCCTCTGAAGCCGTGAGGATAAATTCCATTCAGTCTGTGGCCCACTGTTACAGCAGCCCTGGCAAACAGCGTACTACCCCTCACTAGTTCTATCTCATTTTGAAGTGTTTTTTCAATGTCTCTTTCCTGATAATCTTATGCCTTAGTGTAATGGCTTCTCCCTTTGTTATCGCATTATTCTAAGACATGATTATTATTTCTCATTCAACTCCCAATCAAATAGAGACAGAACCATGGAACATTCGAGCTAGCTGGGGATATGGATAATGTGGGAACCAACAGTATCCTGGAAAGGAATCTTAATGCCTGAGCTGCCCAAAACCCTTTTTGGTTTACACGCCCACTTCTCTCTCTCTCACACTAAGATTCCTGCTCTAAAAAGCCCGGGTCCCCTGCAGCCCAGCCTACAGATAAACACCCGCATCAGGGGGACAGGCAACCTGCAGGTAAGGCTGGCTGAGCACTTTCCCCTGGCCCAGAATCCTCAGGTTTCTGCCTGTCGTGCGTGGAGTTGTGTCCGCCCCAGCGCGTATGCTGATGTCCTACCCCAGGTACCTCGGGATGGGACCTGTGGAAGAAGCTGTGGCAGAGGTAATTCGTTCAGATGAAGTCAGAGTAGACCAGGGAGTCTCCAAAATCACTGTGTCCTTATGAAAGGGGGGAATTCGAAGACAGACACAGCACAGGAAGGACTGTGAGCACTTTTCCAAACACCGAATCACCACCACCAAACGCTACAGGAAGTGTCTTCAGCCCCATGTTGTGCTCAAAGAGAATGTCTCAGAGTGAAGAAGCTGGCCCCTAATTCTGCTGCTAGTGGTGCCACCAAGATTTGAACCCAAATCCATATGACTTCAAAGCCTGATTTCTTCCCACTGACTTCTAGTAATTAAACCCACCAGTCCCACCTGCTGACGTCACCTTCCGATTGTGCCTACAAGAATCCTGGTGTGGACAGAACTGGGGAGAGATGACAGTGAAAGGAGTCCAGCAGCTCTGGACGCCAAGCTGACCCATGACTCTTAAGTTCTCTGGTGTTGAGGTGGATTCATTCTGAGAAGAGGAGCATGGTGGGGGCAAGAGGCGCGGAGTCACCACACAGACCCTGGAAGTCGGGTGAAACCGGGCCAGAGGCGAGCAGCCCGCAGACTCATTTATTTTGGTTGGTACAGCAGCTTATATAGCCAAGGCAGCCAATCCGGTCAAGGGGCAGTCTATGCCCTAACCAATCACACCCTGTTACCAGGCAGTTTCCGAAGCCATCCAATCACAGTCTGTTGCCAGTCAGGCTCTGTTGCCAGGCAGTTTCCGAAACCATCCAATCACAGCCTGTTGTCAGTCAGGCTCTGTTGTCATGTGGTTTCTGAAACCATCCAATCACAGCCTGTTGCCAGGCAGTTTCTGTTGCCAGCGGCCATCTTGACATGGCCTTCTCATTCCCACCACACTCTGGGCATCTGAAGACAGATTCCCGGATGCCACTCCCAGGCTAGTGGTGCCCAAGAAGCTCTGCCTATGGTCCAACTAAAGTCTTACCAGCTTCACTTCATCCTGCTCCTTTGGACAAGGTGCTGTCCAGCAAGGGAAAGCAAGTCTTTCCCATGTTTCCCCTCCAGACAGGTGCTATTTATGCAGGACTGAAACTAGCCACCTCCTTGCAAATCGACCGAATGCTGCACAATGCCACTTCTCCATAAGGGGAACGAGTCATTCTCATCTTGAGCCAATGAATGAAGACAACAGCTAGAGCTCTCTTCACCTGCCACGTCTCACAGACCTCCCTGCTTGGCTCTGCACCTGCCTGTGGTGCTGCCTCCTTGTTTTGTCACCGCCTCTTTGCTGTGGAGCGGAAAGCCCACGTCCTGCTATCCTGTCATCATTCTGTGGTACAGAAGAGTTGCTAAGGCTTTCACAAAGACCCCTTCTGGGTTGAGAACATTGTGAGAATTTGATGAATGTTATGCCCTCCACCTTTAGTTGATATAAAAATGCGCATAAAAAATCCATGCAATCTCAAATGCTCTCTCTTTCGGAGACCATCACTGCCTGTGGCACCAGGTTAAGAACTCTTAACTTAGGAGGGGCAAAGAAACAAAAGCCATCCCTTGAATGGTTTCTAAGGCTACTGGTGACTTCATCCCAAGATCTCCATGTTCCAATCTGGTCTGGGAAAGACGCTACAGAAAAAGAGGGAAGAGAAGTGGCAGGTAATGAAGGAGGACACAGGAGAGGAGAGGAGAGAGACTTCGGTGCCCACTGACCTGGGCTGCGGAGCAGGCGTGTGTCCTGACACTGGGCTGCCTGGCAGTCACAGTGATTTAGACTCAGCCTGCTTCCCCGGAGGGCCTCCCTCTCTGGGCACCTGCAGATGCCTGGCAGCCTGAACCCTGCTGGGCAGCTGTCCCCGCTGCCTGACCGGCCACTAGGGACGTTTCAAAAGGAGAAACACACCAGCTACAGAATGAGAGCTGCTGGGTCCTCACAGTGTGACCTTGGATGACCTGCTGGGTACTCAGTGTGACCTTGGAAAGATCCCCGTGCCTCTCTGAGACTGTTTCCTCTTCTGAGACGTGAGTGCAGTCCCCCTGGCCTGCCCATCTGAGTTATGGCAAAGCCCAGGAAACTTACAGGCACAAGGAAGGCCATGGGTCGGTGGGCTGATGGCCCCTGGGGCGTAGAGCACAGTGCACCCAGTGCAGATGCACGTTCCATCCTCCTCCAGGGTGGGAAGCACTCAGGCACAGGGCCTGGAATACGCTGCAGTCTACCCTATTCAGAATCACCCACAAGTACAGGTGATTCTTCTGTCCACTTGCAACTGCCCTGGGGTTGAGAGACGACCTGGCTTTGCTTCCTCCAACCATCCATCTTGTCTTCCACCAGCTGAGACGTGGTCCCAGCAGACACAGCAAAGGCTGTGTGGAAATGATGTGGTACCAAGGGCCTGATGGGCCTGATCTCCAGAGAGGATTTCTGTGGATAGGTCTGGGCGCTTTCTCATCCGGCAGAGCGTCCTGGGAGAGCTCCCTGCGTGCTGAAGGAGCACAGACGTGGCCTCTGCCATCCAGGGGTGGAGACAGGGCCAGCCGTGGTTCAGCGTTAGACACAGTGGTTAGACACAGTTAGATAGGGGTTAGACACCGTGCAGATGTCTGCTTTAGTCCTCGCTGCAATCTAGTGAGGTCCCCTCAGCCCCATCCACACAGCGGGAGCACAAGGCATGGCGAAAGCTGCCAGGTTACTCTAGATGTGCAGCTGATAAGAGACGGAGTCAGCCTGGGTCTCTCTGGACCCAAGTCCTCACACTCTTCTCTGTGCTGAATTAGCACACGGTATGGATGGGAGGCAAGAGATTTGTAATAATATCAGCAATAAGGAATTACCAATTTTGAGCATATACCATGCACCAGATACCATGCCAAGTGTTTTATTGGTTATTCTTCTCCAATACCAGTTCTCATAATACTACCACGTGGCAGCTGTTGGCAACCCCAGTGTCCCGGTGAGTCTGCTCAGACACAGAAGTTCGACAAAGTGTTCAAGCTCACACACAGACACAGCGACAAACCCAGGGCACAGAGGCTGAGAGCCCAGCTCCAGGGCTCGCACGGTCATCCTCTCGGCTGCACCCTCCTCCAGTGATAACCACTTTGCAAGAGGGCAAGACCCACACACAGACATCCAGTGAAGGACTCTGCCAGGAACGGCCATTTTATTTGTCAGCAGGCTGGTCTGTGGAGACATCACTTTGGGTGTGCCTGGGAGGGTGTTTTGGATGAGATTCCCGTTTGAATAGGCTGACTGGGTAAAGGAGAGTCCGTTCCCAATGTGGGCGGGCCTCAACCAATCAGCTGACGGCCTGAGTGAACAAAGGGCTGAACAAAGGGAAATTCCACGGGCCTGCCTGCCTTCAAGCTGGGACAGTGTGGGGGGTTTTTTCCTGCTTTCAGACTTGGATTGAAATGTCAGCCCTTCCTGGGTCTCAAGTCTGCCAGCCTTATGACTGGAGCCACACACGGGCACTGCACATCTTCAGCTTACTGACCACAGACCTTGGGACCTGTCACCCTCTCTAATCATGTAGCCAGTTTCTTATCATCTACCTTGATAAGGCAGATGGAGAGAGAGAAATGACTGCTAGACAGATATATAGGCAGGGCTATGTAGAGCTATGGATAGATGGACAGATATCTAAAGATACGGACATATGGATGCGTGGACACAGATATAGATACACAGAGGGATGGATGGATGGATGGACGGACAAAGATACAGACGCACCCCCATCTGTTCTGTTCCGCTTGAGGAATCCTGACTACTAATATACTCCCTCGCGTGGCCAGCAGCTTTCAGGCTACAAAGCCAGCCCTGGCTCATCCGTGACCGATTCTCAGTACCAGCAGCTCTAGCCTTCACTGGCTGGGGAATTTGAGAACTTTCCCGTGACCACTCTGGTTGGGGTCACCCAGCTCTTCCGGGTCAGCCAATCAGGTGACATTTATTGCGAGACCCATGAGCTCCCAATGCCAGGGAGCAACCTGTGTCTTGGTGCTTTGGTGCGCAGTACCCTCTGGATGCTTTTGCAGGAATGAACTCCACGTGGAAGGAAGGCAAGAGAGGAGAAAACGCAGCTTCCTGCTGTTGAGGATTGAATGAGACCACTGAGAAGGCAGAAAAACCCAAAGGAAGGCACGGGAGTGTTGAGTGTGGACCTGGCCGGGGCTGGGCTGCTGGTGCCTGGTACCAGCTATGATGAGGGAGCACCACTCTTGTTATTCTTCTCATGCGGCATGGTTAATGGGAGGAGTCTGACCTAGGTCAGAGATGGGAGCTGCGGGCCTGGGAACTCCTGGCTCTCCATCGTCAAGGGTGGCTCCTTGGCCGGCGCCGCAGCTCACTAGGCTAATCCTCCGCCTGCGGCGCTGGCATTCCAGGTTCTAGTCCCGGTTGGGGCGCCGGATTCTGTCCCGGTTGCCCCTCTTCCAGTCCAGCTCTCTGCTGTGGCCCGGGAGGGCAGTGGAGGATGGCCCAAGTGCTTGGGCCCTGCACTCGCATGGGAGAGCAGGAGGAAGCACCTGACTCCTGGCTTCGGATCGGCACAGCGCGCTGGCCGTGGTGGCCATTTGGTGGGTGAAACCACGGAAGGAAGACCTTTCTCCCTGTCTCTCTCTCTCACTGTCTAACTTTGCCTGTCAAAAAAAAAAAAAAAAAAAAGGTGGCTCCTGGTCTGTAACAACAGCAAGCCTGGGCTCACAGATGACATTGGTGTAGGCAGCAGAGGGTCAGGCAGTGGACAGTGTAGAGGTGGAAAATGGCTTTCCACGCGCTGGACATCGAGTGCTCTCCCAAGGTCAGCCATGATGAGCCAAGGCCAGTGCACAGCGCCACCTGCAGTGCCCAAACTGTAGGTGCAAGGGACGCCTCCTTCAGGGGACTCAGCTCCTCACCACCCTCCCCTTCCGCATCCTCCCTTCTGCCAGGATGCTGGCCAGAGGTCCGCGGCAGCCTCAGCAGGAGGGTCAGGTTGGCGCTGCTGTGGTCTGGTGCTCTGTCCCAGAAACACAGCCTGCTCAGCCTTCCCTCCACTGAGTCCTGGGAGGCCTTAACTCGGGCTGTTCAGGTCTGCTGCAAGCCTCTGTTTCCTTTGAATTCCAGGAAGCTCAGAGATGAACCACCTTAAGCTCCCACTATATAGACAGACAAACTGAGGCCCAGACAGTAGAAATGACTTAGCTTCTAAGAGCTATGATCCAAGAGAAAGTATCATCAACTATCACATTTTTATTCCAAGTCAGACCTCTGCATGGAGTGCCCAACAGGCTGAGAGAGGACAAGATGTGAACTCACACACACCTAGGTCTGAATGCTGGCTCCAGGGGTCAGTATTTCGCCCTAGCACTCAAGATGCCCACGTTCCACGTCAGGGTGCCTGGTTTGATTCCCAGTCCAGCTCCTGACTCCAGTCTCCTGCCAATGCTGTTGGGTTCCTGTGACCCATGCGGGAGAGCTGGATTGAGTTCCTTGCTCTTGGCTTCAGCCCAGCCCTGTCTGTTGCAGGCATCCAGGGAATGAACCAGCAGACAGGAGTGTTGCACTCTCACTCTCTCTCTCTCGCTCTCTCATAAAAACAAAAATTTTAAATGTCAGCTCCACCATTACCAGCTGTATGATGTTGGAAGTTAGCACTTCTCACTGAACCTCTGTGTCCTCATTCACAAAAGGGACACAAGGTCAGGCACTCAATCAATATCAGCTGCTAACGCATCCAGCCAAAGGAGCATTAAAGAGGACCCCAACATCCCCTTTGCCCTTCTCACTCCGAATCCAATCCTGGTGCCAGTCCTAAGCCACCAGGTCCCTGCCTCCCTTCTGTGAGCCCTGAATGGTTGCTGCCGCTCTACCAAGCCCTAAATACTTCCCAGGCAGGCTCACAGGAAAGCTATTCCAAGTGCTAGAATGTATCTCAGCAGTGGGAGGGGCCTCTCTACCCAAGCGAGTGTTAAGGTGGAGACGCCACCTGCAGTCGACTGTTCTGGAACTCTGGAACTTGGGACATTTGCGGCACCCAGGGGAGTGCTCCGGTCTATGAGTGGTGTGAGCAAACTGACGCCTGTCCACAATTCCTCAACTGCCTCACCCCTGGGGGACAGCCTCTCGGGTTCTTAGCACGGCTGGGTGGGGAGGGAGGGGAGTAGTGCCTGGCCTCTGAAAACTGAAAGCTGCTCATTTTGATTGGTCTGGCGGTGCCCTGGGGGACTGGGATGAATGCTTGCCCATTCCGACCCTCTTGTCAGCAATGACTTCCCCTGGTAGCACCTATTGGAAGATTTAAAGCTGTTTCATTTGGAGCCAGATATTTAAGAAAGTCTTTGTCAGGTCACCAGCCAACTGCAAAGACAATAGTATAGGAACAGCAGTGGCTACACAAAACAAGGGACACACCACTTACTAAAGTAATTTGGAAAAGCCAGACAGATGACTTCATCTTCAACACGAAAGAAAAAACAAAACAGCAGTTCCTGAGGAGAAGGAGGCTCTGAGTGCTTTGGTTATTCCAATACTCAGAATGTCAACCAGAAATTACAGAACACAGAAACAAACAAGGATACATGGCTCAAAGACAAAAAAAAAAAAAAAAAAAAAAACCTGACAGAAACCATCTCTGAGGAAGAGCAGACATCGGGATAGCTGTTAAAGACATTAAGTCAACTGCATTAAATATATTTAACTAGCTATAGGAAGCCATGAACAAAGACCTACAGGAAACTGGGGAAATGACCGATGAACAAAATGAGAATATCAATAAAAATAGCAATTATTAGAAAGAAGTACACAGAAATTCTTGATCTAAAAAGTGCGATGGTTGAAATGAAAAATTCAGTGGAGGACTTCGACAGCAGATTCGAGCAGGCAGAACAAAGGATCAGAAGACTTATAAGACAACTGCAATGATCCAGTCTGAGGAACAGAAAGAAAATAAACACAAATGATCCAAACTCGAGAAGCCCGTTGGACACCATCAGTTTTATCAATGCATGCATCACAGGAATTCCAGAAAGGAGAGAGGGAAATAAGAAAAATAGTTGAAGAAATAGTGGCTAAGAGCTTCGTGAACCTGATGAAAGACATGAATCCACATAACCATGAGGCTCAATGAACTTCAAGCAGGATAAGCCCAAAGAGATGCACACCAGGACACACAGGCAAATTACCAAAGCCCAGAGACAAAGAGGGAACTCTGAGAGCAGCGAGAGCGAATCAACTCATCACGTACAAAGGATTCTTTTTTTTTTTTGACAGGCAGAGTGGACAGTGAGAGAGAGAGACAGAGAAAAAGGTCTTCCTTTTGCTGTTGGTTCACCCTCCAATGTCCACCGCGGCCGGCGTGCTGTGGCCGGCGCACCGTGCATTCTTAAGATTAAGGGATGATTTCTCACTAGAAACCAAGGAGGCCAGAAGGCAGTAGGATGACATAGTTCAAGTTCTGAAAGAAAAAAAAAGCTAACCAAGAATTCTGTATCTGAAAAAGCATTCCTTTAAGAATGAAGGAGAGGGGCTGGCACCGTGCATAGCAGGGAAAGCCACCGCCTGCAGTGCTGGCATCCCATATGGGCGCTGGTTCGAGTCTGGATGCTCCACTTCTGATCCAGCTCTCTGCTGTGGCCTGGGAAAGCAGTGGAAGATGGTCCAAGTCCTTGAGCCCCTGCACCCATGTGGAAGACCTGGAGGAAGTTCCTGGCTCCTGGCTCCTGGCTTTGGATTGGCACAGCTCCAGCTGTTACAGCCATCTGGGGAGTAAACCAGTGGATGGAGGACCCCCCCCCCCCCGCCTCTCCTTCCGTGTGTAACTCTTTCAAGTAAATAAATAAATCTTTTAAAAAAAAAGAATGAAGGAGAAATCAAGACATTTTCAGATAAAAAAAAAAACTGAAAGAGAGGGAGCAGCAGAGGGAGGTCTGGTGCTCTTGCATGCTGGAAGGTCTGTGTTCCTGATGCTTTTCAGGTAACCTCTTAAACAGACTGGAGTGAAAGGGTAGTGGTTCAGCACCGGACTTCAGACAAATGGTCTCTCTGAGGCCTCTTCTTTAAAAAAACTGTATTAATTTGAAAGGCAGAGTTACAGAAAGGCAGAGGCAGAGAGAGAGAGAGGTCCTCCATCCACTGGTTCGCTCCCCAGATGGCTGCAACAGCTGGAGCTGGGACTCTCCGAAGCCAGGAGCCAGAAGCTTCCTCCAGGTCTCCCACACAGGTGCAGGGGCCCAAGGACTTGGGCCATCTTCTACTGCTTTCCCAGGCCATAGCAGAGAGCTGGATCAGAAGTAGAGCAGCCGGACTTGAACCAGCGCCCATATGGGATGCTGGCGCTGCAGGCAGTGGCTTCACCCACTATGTCACAGTGCCGGCCCCTCCAAGGCCTCTTGATGATGACATTTTGTGCTTTTGTGAAGCCCACTGAACCTTGAGGCACAGGGTTGGCACACAGGTGAGCACGCAAGCACAGGTTCATCATGTTCCCTAGGACCTGATAAAGGGCATAACTAAAGGACAAAGTTCATCTGATCCTGCAAACCCTCCAGAGGGGAGGGAAGACCAGAGGTTACAAGGAGTCAGGCAACAAAGGGAGTGAGTCCCCCTAGGGGTCAGCACCAGAACTGCAGTGACCTCCTTCCCGGACCACAATCCATCACTTCCCCCTCACCTTGTACCTCCAGCTTCATTCCCATCTCCAACTGTGATGTGGCAGCCTCTGCAAATCAGATCCCACCCCTCCCTGCCTAGAGCCCTCAAGCCTCACATCACCCAAAGGTGAAGACAACACAACAGCCACTGACCTGTCATTCAAAGCGGTCTTGGTCCAGCCCCTGCCCCCTATCCGGCATCACTGTCCATCAGCCTGGAGTCCCATCAATGTGCGATGTTTCGCACAGTCCAGGACTTGGCCCTGCTGTTCCTCTCCTCTCCCCAGCCTTCCAGGCTGATCCTTCCTCGGATCCCTGACTGGGTAAGGAGCCCCCTGTGCTAATTCCACCATACCACCATCACGGCAGATGGGTCACTTAGTGCCCCCATCCTTAGCGAGTCCTTTGTCTCTGGCCCTCTCTGATTTGGCAGGTCCTAGCAGAGAGACAGGCAGAGCCAGCAGTGAACGGATAATATATTAAAGCAGTGGACAAACGAATGGGGGGAAGGAATATCTATGCTGGAGGGAGGGGGCATCCTGGATTTGCACAGATGAGGACGGCGGATCCAGGCGCTCCAGTCACTGCATTATTAATGCTGGTTTGGAATCGGCAGAATCAATCAACTTCTGGCTTAGCCCAGAGCATTCTGCTGCCTTCTGAACTGCGCAGGCACAGACAGCTCAAGTCGGAACTGCGGGTGATTTTCTTGGCTTCCTCTCCCGCATTTGCATCCTTGTAAAGCCCTCTGATGACTCTTGCTGTCTTCAAATGACCCAAAGTGCCCCCACTTCCTTGCTGGGTACCAGGTAATTGGCTACCAGGAGCTTTCGGAGCAGCTTGTGAAAGGCACTTGGAACCCTGCCAAATGGCTCTGCCCATGCATTTGCATGACAGGTGTTTCCAGAGGGCCGGCCACATGCTGAGCACCATGCAGGCGTCCAGGCCCAGCCCTCAAGGAGCTGTCCTGTGGAGGAGACTGATGACCGCGCAGTGGGATGTGTCTGGGTGGGGCTTGCAATAGGACATATGTGAGCCTGGAGACAAGAGGAGGCGTCCAGAGGAAATGTGTGTCAGATACATTAAAGAACAAGCATACGGCAGCAGACAGATGAAGACATGGAGGCGTGTAATGGCCAAAGGGGCTGGCACATGCGGAGGCTCAGAGGTGCGAGAGGATGCCTCCAGGGAGCTGCAAGCAGGGCGGGATCGCAGGGTGTGAGGGAGGAGGACGCGCCAGGCCAGGCAGGGACTGGAGCCAGGGAGTCTCCAGTGCCCAGCAGTTTGGATCTGTGGTTTCCAAAGGCCCTCAGGGGGTTACAAGCACAGAAGTGGTGCCGTCAGGATTGTGCTCTGAGGGGATCAGGCTGCCTGTGGAGGGAGCTGAAATGGCTCAGGGCAGTGCCTGTATGCAGCTCATCTGCCTCCTTCCAGGCCCTCCCATGGCCTCCTTGGTCCTGGACTTACCTGTGCACCCTTTCTGGCACCTGGATCCCTCTCACGTTGACTCTCACGGAGCCTCTCCCACGGAGTGGCAGGTGAGTGGAAGGCAGAGGCCATCAGAGGCTGTGTCCAGGGAAGAGTTAATAGGGCTGTGATTCAGACTAGTGTGAGACGAGCTAACGTGAGACAGGGACCCCAGGACATGTGGTGACGTGCTTGTCAGCATCCTTGAATCCACCCCTAATGAGTTACTAGCTCAGAATAGCAAGGTGATCTAGGGAGTGGCCCAGCAGGAGTATACACTGCTCAAGACTGCTCTAATGAAACAGACGATGCCTTCATTTTGTGAATTCAGTCAAAACCTCTCACAACAGAGCAAGGCAGCCACTGAACCTGTGGGGAGATGGCTTGAAATTGCCAGACAAGCAGAGCTACTGGAGAGGCTGGGCAGTGGCTGTGATGACATTCAGAGGTCAGCCTCGCCAGGCGTCAGATCACAAAGAGTGCCTGCCCACTGATGCCCTGCACATGGTCACAGGAGCACACCGGGTGAACAAGCACCCAGTCTGTCCCCCCAGCGGGTCTTGGGGGTGACTGCTCTGGTGGTCACTCTGACAAAGGGGACTTCAGAGGCGGCAACGAGTCATCCCTGTGCATCCGTCAAGTCAGATCCATGTATGCAGCGCACAGGGCGCACGGAAGCTATTTAATGAATGCCCGCCGTCATACTCCCCGTGTGTCCTGCGGCAGCGCGCCAGAGTGAACGGCGCCAGGCTGCAGGGCACGTGAGATTCCCCGACTGTCCCTGCTGGAGGAGCTGTCCCCCAACTCGGTAACCGTGCTCAGAAAGCAGCCCCCCAACTCTGCTAGAATTCAAAGAACAAGCACGCTTGTCGCACGCACCTTTGCTTCTGGTCTCCGAGTCCACTGGGGCCCTGCCTGGACTAACGCGCCTCGGTGCCATCTCTCGTGGCCAGACTTCTGGCCTTTAAGAAGAGAGATGCTGCACAGGCTCCTCCAGATGGGTGAACACTGCATGTTGATGCCGGCAGGGTGGATGGGAGCCTGTCAACCAGGACTGGGCAGACGGCCCATCTGGTCGGGCAAGCTGTCCTTTCGGAACTTGCTTCGGAGGGTGGGTGGGGTGGAGATGAGGCAGGAAGGGTGGGAGTCACAGCCCAGCCTGGCCAACTGCTGGCTGCCTTTGGGCACGTGACTATGGCTGCCCGAGTCTGTGTGCGTATCTGTAGGGTGGGGTAATGGCACAGTCTTCCCTGGGTTGTTGTAAGAAGGAGCCAAGACAAGGCACAGGGGCCTGCTGGTGTCTATCTTCCCCGCTCAGCTCCCCCCTAATGGACCCACCCCCAAACTGAACCTTATTTACATGCACCCACCTGCCCCTAAGTTTCCCACACCTTTTGGGGGTCAAAGGCCCCTTCTGAGTCCATATCCCCTACCGCCCCCAGTAACTTTTCCTTGTCTGCTTCTCACACATGGTCTCTGGGCTCACTGGGACTTCCAAGATGACCACCGATGAACCCATCCATCAGGGAAAGCAGTGGCTCCCATAGATACAAGGACCTGGACCCTACTAGGTAGGGTCCACCCTAATGGCCACATTTTAACTTAATTCTTTGAAGGCCCTATTTCAAACTACAGTCAAACTGTAGGATTTGGACTTCAACATTACACATGAATAGGGGCAGAATTTACCCCTTATGAGTTTTCTTTCTTTTTAAATTATATCTGTTTCCTTTTTTTTTTTTTTTTTTTTTTTTAGATTTTGAGAGGTAGAATTACAAAGAAAGAGAAAGAGAGAGGTGGGGGGGAGAAGGAGAGAGGAGGGGAGAGAGAGGGAGGGATGGAGAGAGAGGGAGAGATAGAGGTCTTCCATACACTGGTTCACCCCTTAAATAGCCGCAATAGCCCGAAACGGACCTATCCAAAGCCAGGAGCTTCCTCCAGGTCTCCCATGTGACTGCAGGGCCCAAGCACATGGGTCATCTTCCATCACTTTCCCAGGCCATAGCAGAAGTGCTGGACTGGAAGAGGAGCAGCCGGGACATGAACCGGCGTCCATCGCGGATGCCAGCGGCACAGGCGGGGGCTCAGCCTGCTACGCCACAGCACCAGCTCCATCCTTTGGGTCTTCGGTCTCAAGTTAGCACCACCCACGTGCGTTCAGCTTCCTGTACGGGACTGCGGCTACCCCGAGGGCAGAAACAAAACCCACCCCGGATCTCACGTGTCTTTTTGTGAAGATCAGTGAACGCTTCACTTCTGGGTGTGCACATCCCCAGTGCAATGGCATCCGGAGATGGCAGCTCCAGGTGGGAACGAGGGTCCCAGGGCGGGCCCTGGTCCTACGGGATGAGTGCCCTCTAAGAAGAAGGCTAGAGAGCTTGCTCTCTCTTCTCCACAGGGGCATGGAGGAAAGACACGTGAGGACGCAGATCAGACGACAGCTTTACCAGGAGCCGCCCAGCTGCCGCCTTGGCCTTGGACTCTAGCCTCTAGCCCTGTGTGCAGTGGCGTCTGCCGCTGACGCCATGCAGCCTGTGCTTTATGAGGGTACTCCAAAGCATCATGGGAGAACAGAATGAGAAGACACTGCCTGCTTCCCATGGGTGTTCTGAAGATCCCTTGTACCGCCGAGGCAGCACGAGCTAAGACAATGACCGGTGCTTTCTCCTCTAACAGCATTAATTGGGACATAACTCACACACCTTACATTCTGCCCGTGTGAAACAAAGTGCAGCTGTTTCTAGCAGAGTGACAGAGTTGTTCTACCACTACCACCATCGATTTTCAGACCTTTTCATCACCCAAAAACAAGCCTCATGCCCATTAGCAGTCACTTTCCATTTTTCCCCACCTCCCGTTTCAGCCGTGGGCAACCACTAACCTGTTTCTACAGATCAGAAGTGTAAGGGGCTCTGACAACACGTGCTCTTTGGCAGCGGCTGGCTTTCCCCACTGAGCAAAAAGCCTTCCAGTCAGTCCTTCACTCCTTCTTTGGCCCCCGTGGATGGATCCACAGCATGTCACTGATCCACCGCTTGTCACTAATCCACCACGTGTCACTGATCCACCGCGTGTTACTGATCCACTGCGTGTCCCTGACCCACCGTGTGTCACTGACCCACCGCGTGTCACTGATCCACCATGTGTCACTGATCCACTGTTTGTCCCTGATCCACAGCGTGTCACTGATCCACCGCGTGTCACTGATCCACCGCGTGTTACTGATCCACAGCGTGTCACTGATCCACCATGTGTCACTGATCCACCATGTGTCACTGATCCACTGTTTGTCCCTGATCCACCACATGTCCCTGATCCACCGCGTGTCCCTGATCCACCGCGTGTCCCTGATCCACCGCGTGTCCCTGATCCACCACGTGACCCTGATCCACCACGTGTCCCTGATCCACCACATGACCCTGATCCACCACGTGACCCTGATCCACCACGTGTCCCTGATCCACCGCGTGTCCCTGATCCACCACATGACCCTGATCCACCACGTGACCCTGATCCACCACGTGACCCTGATCCACCACGTGTCCCTGATCCACCGCGTGACCCTGATCCACCACATGACCCTGATCCACCACGTGACCCTGATCCACCACGTGTCCCTGATCCACCGCGTGACCCTGATCCACCGCGTGTCCCTGATCCACCCTGTGACCCTGATCCACCGTGTGTCACTGATTCACCGTGTGTCACTCATCCACAGCATGTTACTGATCACTCACAGTTGATGCACATTTGCATTGCATCCACTCATGGTTCTTATGAATGCTTCTGCTAGGCACATTTGTGTACAGGTTATTGAGTGGTCATGTTTTCATTTCTCTTAGGTATAAACAAAGAAGTGGGCTTCACCTCTGTTTCCTCGGAGAAAATCACACAGAAGCAATAAGAAAATTAAAAAAAAAAAAAACTACTGAGCCTTTCTACCTCAATGTCAACCACCAGACTGGTGTGTTCCCTCCAGTACAAAGTACTGCTGGGTGTTTCAGGCGTCTCTGCTGCTGTAATGGAAACCCGAGACCAGGTATTCTAAGGAAGAGGAGTTTATTTAGAGTCTGGAGCTGGGAAGGGTAAGACCAGCACGCCAGGGGGTTCAGTGTCTGCGGAGAGCTCCTTCGCTGCTCCCAAGGTGGTACCTTGGACAACACTTCCTCCGGAGGGAAGGCACCCTGTGTCCATGGGGGAGGGGGGGGGCAGTAAACTCAGCCCTCGAGCTCTTTGCCAAGGCTCTGATTCCACCCATCAGCCCTCCTGGCCCAATCACCTAAACAGTCCCACTTCTTAAAACTGCCATATCAGGGGTCCTCAGCATGAATTCTGGAGGGGACAGAAACGTTCTCACCATAGTATTGGCTGCATGTAGCCCAGCCCTGTGCAGCTCCAGCCTGGGCTCTGAACACCTCGCCCTCCTCATAGACTTTGTTTTTACCAATGAGCATTGTGTCTCCCAGGTCACCACCTCTTCCTTGACCAGTTCCTAACCATGCTGGCATCTCTCTCAAACTAAGAACGATTCTCCAGACCCCACATCCACTGCCAGCAACACTCCCATTGTCTCTGCTCCCATTAGTAGCAAAATTACCAAAGAGTTGGCTGTTTCCTTTGTTTAATTGCTCTTGCCACCTGATCCATTTTATCCCCACCACCCCAATGCAGTATGGCGTCAGGGTCACTGATGGCCGCCAGCGCACCAAGTCCAGCGGCTGAACCTCAGAGGTCATCTCCCTCTGCCCATCAGCAGCCTCTGCACCCAGTCCCTTCAGAAACCGCCCTTGCTGCCCCATCCTGCGACCACTCCTCCTGGTCTCCTTTGCTGGCCTCCTGTTCCCCCAGCCCTACGGATGCTGCGTTGCCTCTGCACTCAGTCCCTTGTCCTTTGTTCTTCTCCATACCCTTACTCCTCCAGCACTGTTAGCATTCCCACAGCTTTAAATCTTAACTCTGCCAGGAGTCAGCCAACTTTCCGGAAAGGGCCAGATAGTACAGGTTTTACGGTTTGGAGGCCAAACAACTCCTGCTGTTGTAATGCAAAAGTAGATGCAGACAATTACAAATGGACGAGCATGGCTGTGATCCAATAAAACTTTATTTATGAAAAACAAGCAGCAGTTGCCTGTGGGCTGCAGTCTGCTAGTCCTTTAACCATGAACACAAAAAGCTTTTTTTTTTTAAACTTTTATTTAATGAATATAGATTTCCAAAGTACAGCTTATGGACTACATTGGCTCCCCCCCCCCCATGACTTCCCTCCCACCTGCAACCCTCCCCTTTCCCACTCTCTCTCCCCTTCCATTCATATCAAGATTCATTTTCAATTTTCTATATATACAGAAGATCAATTTAGTATACATTAAGTAAAGATTTCAACAGTTTGCACCCACATAGAAACACAAAGTGAAAAATACTGTTTGAGTACTCGTTATAGCATTAAATCTCAATGTACAGCACATTAGGGACAGAGATCCTACATGAGGAGTAAGTGCACAGTGACTCCTGTTGTTGACTTTACAAATTGACACTCCTGTTTATGGCATCAGTAATCTCCCTATGCTCCAGTCATGAGTTTCCAAGGCTATGGAATCCTACAAAAAGCTTTTATGCTCTTTAGCTTAATCTATCTTCTGAACTCTGAATCCATGAATCAGTTGCCTACTTTTTGTCTCTACTTGACTGTTCACAGGTATCTCAAAACTCGCACATGGAAAACAGAACTCCTGGTGTATCAGCCTCCTCCTACTGAAAAACAAACCTCCCCCTCCTTCCTCTCAGTGAGTGGCACCGCCATTAACTCAGTTGCAGGGGGCACCCTCACCTCCCTTCTTTCCCATCCACGATTGAGCGAGACTACAAGTTCCTGGAAGAGCGCACATCCACTCTGAGCACACACCGTCCTCGCTGGCACCGGGATCCTGCGAAATCCACCGCGCTGCCCCCCTCAGTGAAACCCCCACGCAACAAGCAGACTGAGCTCTGGGCAACACTCACCAGATCATCTCAACCCGCCCGAGTGAAATCCAAAACCCCAGGAGACCCTGTATCAGAAGACTGAGCCCGTGCCCAACTCCGCAGCCTCACGGCCTCATCCTCTCCCTCTGCTCTGGCCACACTGACCTTCCTTCTGTCCCCGGGGAATAGGAGGGCAGCTCTCGCCCAGGACCTTCGCACCTGCCCTTCACTGTGCCTGGAGTACTCTTTACCTGACTTGCTCTGTTACTCTGTGTCTGTCCAAAAGTCACTCCACCGAGTTGTCCTTCCCGATCAATCTCTCCAAAAATATCTCCCAAGAACCTTCACTCTCTCTCCCTTTAAGACCAGAAGTCCTTGTGTGACTTCATTCTTTGCTTGTAGTGCTTCTCTGTTGTTATCTGTTTCCTTGCTATGGCTCATCAGCTCCTTTTCCTCCCTGGGACAGAAGCCTGTGAAAGCAAACCTCTTATCTCGTGCATCGCCATGTTCCCAGTGCTCCGAAGAGTAACAGGTAATCGATAGAGTGTGTGTTGAAAGAATGAACGTGTGGCTGAGCCGTCCACAGCCAGCCTGGTACCCACTCCAGTTCTGCTGTCGGGAAGGCTACAGGATACGATGCGATCAGGCCTCCAGGAAGAGCCAAGGGTTCTAGGTCTTGGTGCTGGCTCCATCACGAACTGCGTGACCACAGGCAAGACCCATCCTGGTGTGAGCCTGTTTTCTCAACTTCAGCATCCTCTCGGTCTCCTCCAGCTTGCACATCGGTGACTGAGACGGAACCAAGCCACTCTGCTGGGACTCCAGGATCAGCAGGAGAGGCCCAAGGAAACCACGGAGCAACACCCCTCACACACCCCGGCCTGCCGCTGGCAGTGTCGGCTCCTGCCGGGCAACTCTCCTGAGCGAGAACAATGCCTCAGGGGGCAGCCCGAGCCAGCGTGGCAGTAACTCAGTAGAACTGTGGGAGAACACCAGCTCCAGCCCTGTGCGATGGCGAGAGCCATACGCGTCTGGCCTTTCTCCTGGTTTATCCTGAGACTGGAGGATGCAGACATGGACCGATGCAGGGTGCTGTCAAGAAAGCGTTTGCCCTGTGACTCTGACTTGGGAATGCAAGTCAACCAGCTGAGTGCTACACCCTCAGAAAAAAAGACCCAGTGCCGAGTTAGAGCTTAGGGCCCGCCACGGCGCCCTCCACGTCACTAAATCCACTTGCTATGACATCACCAGCAGACGCCGTTAAAGGGGGGAAGGATCGCCAGGCAGTGCCGGAGGAATCGCCTTCAAGGGAAGCCACGGTTCTTCTCATCAACAACCGTGGGGCCTGCGCATTTCCCAGTCCTGCTGCCGGCCTGTCAGGGAAACCCTGGAAAAGCGAGCCCCCGACAAGGGCTATCCCAGACGCCCTCACTGTCCACGCATCATCCCCGGCTCTGTCTTTCAGTGTGGAGTAGACTGAATTCCAAGGAAATGTCTGACCTTGAGTTTCAGTTTTGTGTCTTCTTGCAGGACTTTGGGAAAAATCAATCTCCCACCCTGGGCCTCAGTCTGAAAATATTCATGAAGCCCCAGCTGGGCAACCCCAGGGGGTATTTAAAGGCTGAAACAGATCCCAGAGCTGCTTCCACATTTTAAAACGCCTCCTGGGAATTCTACATTTGTCCACGACCAGGCCACACAAGTTAATGAAAATGTCAAGGTTCTTTGCTTTGGAACGAAATGCTATCAGTTTAGGTGGGCGCTCAGATTGTCTCACACTGATTAGAAGCCCTGACAGGCCCTAAGTGATACCGCAGGAAGGCCTGGGACGTGATTCTGTTCCCTGCTCTGCTCTGTGTTTGGTTCATACAGTAAGTGGTGGGGTAACCACTTCACACCAGCAGGCTGGTTGTCAACACCTGCCAAGCTGGGGGGGGGGGTGGAGCACACGACGCGGTGCCTCATCCTTGATGCCAACTACTGTCCCCCCCATCCCCGGGCCTTTGTGGTCCCCGAAATTCCCCTTCCAGCTCTGAATCCTGCGGCTTCAACAGTCATCTCCCAGAATACTCATCTGCCCACGAGGGAAATGCACGGGAGAGAACATCACTGTCTGTTTGCTTCTCGCGGTAAGATCAGCCCAGGACACAAGCACAACAGCTCATCAGCTCACTCCAGACACTGGGGGAGGCAGCAGGGACAGGACTCCCCCAGTTTTAAAGGACCCTTGCATCGCACCCTGAGGTCCAGGGGTTAAGATTCTGCTGAACAATGACAAAAACACTTCCTACTGTGGACGCCTTCTGGCTTTGAGACCTGCAGTGAACAAAGGGGACCTGTGGGCAGCAGGGCTCCGTGTTGTGACTGTCGGCAACTCAATTTCTCGAACCTCAGTTTCCCCGTGTACTGTGTGAGGGAGCAGGGCTGTGTGGGACGCTGTGTGTGCCCCACATCCCCTCTACTGCTCCAGCGCGCACAGCCCCTCCCTGGAGAGCTGCTCTCAGCTGAAGGGAGCCACCTCATCTGAAAGGTGTCTCAGGAGGGGTGGCTGGCCACCAGCGACAGAGGGAGACAGGAGGGCACCAGCCCAGCCCCTGCCTCAAGTGGGAGCCGCTCTGGGGTTCACACTCTGGGCTCCCGGCAGGATCAGGCAGAAGGGAGACGCAGTGCACACTTGCTGAGTGGCCCCAGCTGCTGCCCACACGCCTTCCCACGTGTTCCAAAGGCCTTGCCTCGGGCTCTGCTCCTGACGTTAGTGCTTAGACACTAACGCTACAGAAGTACTTGTGCTGTGTGGCTGAGGAAGCTTCTGGGCCTTCCAGAAGCTGGTTGTACCATCCTTTCTCCACAGAGCTACTCCTCTGAGGGCCTAGCTAGTTCTCTCACTCTGAATTCTTCATTTCACTTGAATCAGCCAATTAAAGTCACGATGGCTGCCACCTCCTTATACTCAAATACTCCCTGTATTTGTCTCCTGGGTTTATCTCATTAAACTTCCAGGCCAACCTCCAGAGAGTACAACTCACTTCCTGTCTCTCTTGAACCTGTTTCTCCCAGGTGTGACCTTTGGTTCACCGGTCCCTGGTGATGTGGAGGGGGCTGTGCTTGGGGAAAGAGAAGGCATCTTACCCCAGGGCCCTGCCCTGTGGACGAGCAGGCCTCGGCGCCCCCACCCTTGTAAAACGAAGGACGGGGCAGGATCTACCGTCCAACAGCTCCTGGATCAGTATCTATGAGATACAAGGACTGCATTCATTGATCCAGTGTCAGATTTTCCAGATATATGGGGGGGGAGGGGGGGCTGCCTAAGAAGTCCCTGCAGGTGACTGTCACAAACACGGACATCTGAGACCACTGAACTACAGGAGTTTCCGGGCTCACCCCGGCCTTAGATGGTCGTTTCTCAGAGGGGTGGGGCAGACCCAGCGCTGCCTCCTCGACATCAGCCAGAGCCCTCCTCAGAGGGGGCCCCTCTGAAGGTCAGAGTCTAATCCACCTGACTCCCACATGCACCTCCTCCCGTCTCACACATGGGCCCATCTACAGCACCGTGCCTATAGTGCACAGCACCCCAGCTGTAATTTAAGTGCCTTTATCCTCACTATAAGCCCTGTGTTGCAAAAAAAAAAAAAAAAAAAAAAAAAAAGAATACAATTAACTCCATTCTCCATGATCCTAGGATCCAATCACAGGATATGAAAAAGTCTAAGCCTGGTGCTGTGGCATAGCGGGTAAGTCCACCGCCTGCAGTGCCAGCATCCCATACTGGTGCCGGTTCGAATCCCAGCTGCTCCACTTCCCATCCAGCTCTCTGCTATGGCCTGGGAAAGCAGTGGAGGATGGCCCAAGTCCTTGGGCACCTGCACCCATGTGGGAGACCTGGAAGAAGCTCCTGGCTCCTGGCTTCAGATTGACTCAGCTCCAGCCATTGCAGTCATTTGAGGAGTGAACCAGCAGATAGAAGACCTCTCCCTCCCTCCCTCCTTCCCTCTCTCTCACTCTCGCTCTCACTCTGCCTCTCCTTCTCTCTGTGTAACTCTGACTTTCAAATAAATAAATAACTCTTTAAAAAAAAAGAAAGAAAAAGCCTAAGAAATTTGCCCTTCAATTTTGAGGCCACCTCCCCCAGGTACTCTCACCTCCATGAAAGAGGGGGCAAGAAGCGTCCCCAGGTCAGTGTGGGCAGGGCAGCCCGCCCTCTCCCTCCCTGGGAGCTTCCCGCAGCACACCTGAGGGCGCCAAGAGCCCACTGCAGGAAGCGCGCCTGGCGCTGCTTTCCCAGCATTCCCAATACAATCTGGCTCAGAACCTCCTTCTTCCAAGAAACACCATTAATACCCGGCACAAACCAGTGTGTCTTGAAACTCCATCTGGGAAACCACCCTGGGCAGTGAAGAGACACATCTGGTGGCATTCAAGTCAGCTAGAGACATCCTGAGACTGGAAATGTCTGGAAAGATCCAGTTGAAAGCTATTGCAGACGAACTGGGGAGCACGGGCTGCAGGCTGGGCGACCAGGGACAGACGTGCTGTGATGGGCCCTGTGACAGACGGTGGGGCTGAGCGAGGCAAGCTGGCCAAGGGAGTCGGGAAGAGGAGGCAGACACGTGAGATGCTGTAGGGGCAGCATGAGGAGATCGAGGAACCATGTGCGTGGAGGCGTGCTGCCCAAGGGGTCCTCAGGGCTCCCCGGGTGCCTGTGCTGAGTGCCCTTCGGCTCAGCAGCAGGAACAGCACCAAGCCTGCCGTGAGGGTCGTGCTCTGCAGGGCTGATGTGAGCCGGGACCCCTGGACCCTGGCTCTGCAGGGCTGATGTGAGCTGGGACCCCTGGACCCTGGCTCTGCAGGGCTGATGAGAGCCGGGACCCCTGGACCCTGGCTCTGCAGGGCTGATGCGAGCCGGGACCCCTGGACCCTGGCTCTGCCCTGACACTAGCATCCCGGGGCTCCTCGTCCTGTGCCCTTGGCCTCTGGTCTCTCCTCTCTTCCTCTCTCCCAGCCCCTCTGTCCATCTGCAGAGCTGACCAAGGCATTCTACCAGGCTCAAGGGCAAGCCTGATGTTCTAAGTCCCCATGGCCATGCTGCCGTCCAGCTGCTCCCAGACTAGTTTCTCAGTGCTCAGGACTTTCTGGTCTGCCACGCACCTGCACTTACCTTCCCTTAGCTAACCCTGCCAGCAACACCTGACACAGGTATTCCTGTTCTTACTGTAGAAATCAGATGGGCAGAGGAGGCAGCAACTTCCCTCGAGGTCACAGTGCCAGCGAATAATGGACTAGGCTCTTTTACCACAATTCCAAGGCACAATTAAGTCAGCCTACTTTCCTGTCACCCTCCCCTCCCTCCATTTCCCCTGTGCCTCCCCTGACAAGCTCACAGGAGCCACAGCAATGTGAGAAGTCCCAGTCCTGCATGCGTCTCTTAGTGTTGCTTCCAGACTGCCTGGCTCCCCCAGCAAGTGTCCACCAAGAGACTCCTGCCAAGAGAACTTAGTTGGTGCTGAGTGCCACAAAACATTCAGAAAGTGCTTCTCTTCCAGAGAGTTTAACAGCTCAGCAGGCACTGCTACACCCATGAGGGCTGGTGCAGTTATGAGTGGGGACAGGCAGAGCCGCACAGCACCTGAGGAGAGAGCAAGCGCCAGGGGCCACACTCATGTGCGTGAAAATTTCTCCTGCTTGTGGTATGTACCATTGGACCCCATCAAGAGTGTAAGGTCACTGGGCCAAAAATACCAGTGGACTCTCCGAAAAGAGATGAGGGGGGGAGTGGGGGCCCTTGGAAACCATGGCAGAGGAGCTGAGCTGGGGGAGAGGGGGGACTGATGGCAGCTTTGTGCCTGGTACAGGGTACAGGCAAGCTGGGGAGCAGGTGAGTGCCAGAATGGAGATCGGATGGTTAGGCAGGAACGGCAGCCTGTGTCACTGCTCCTCACTCCCTAACGCCAACCCCAGGCCGGCCTCACACCACTTCTGCCTTATCAGCTGCAGCCAGCAGGCAGGAAACCTCAGCAAACCAGTTCTCACCAACGAGTCTGATCTACTTATTTGGCGATCCTCTCGTGAGCACAGGAAGGTGGGCCGGGCTACAGCAGGTGCCTTGCCATATAGAGATTGCAACTGTGACCACACACAGCCAGGTCACAGCAGAGCAGGAATGAATTCCCCCCTTGAGTCTCTTAATTCCCAATTAAATAGTCTTTCCGGAGTTCCAACCTGTCTGCCCTTCCAAAGATCTTGGCGGCTGGCTAACTCGCCAAGCCCGGCTGGCTGGCCTGTAGTTTTGCGATGCAGCAGTGTCTCCATGAAGCAACGTGGAATCCTCATGAGTACAGATCACGCATCCCCGTCTCATGGCTGGCACTACACCTGCCATGCCCCAACCACCATCACCTCACAGCTTCCCTCTTATTTGCTGCTGAGATTTTAACGTGCTCCCCACCGTCTCTGGAAGCTGAATCCCCAGTGCAAACGTGCTGCGAGGTGGAGCCCAATAAGAGGTGATTAGGTCACAGTGGAGTGACGCTGTGATCACGGGACTGGGTCAGTTATCACAAGCACGGGTTGTTACACAGGCAAGTTTGGCCCCTCGTGCTCGCTCGCTCTCTCCCTTCTGCCTTTGGAAGGCAGAAGATGGCACAGCACAAAGACCCTCCTTAGATGCCAGCACCATGCTTTTGGAATTCCCAGCCTCCAGAGCCGCAAACCAGATATGCACCTGTCCTTTGTAAACTGCCCAGCCTCAGGTGTTTTGCTGCAGCAGCACAAGATGGACTAAGTCACCTACAACTGGGACCCACAATGATTCCGCCAGCCACCCTCCCCCTGGGAGCATGGCTGTCAGGCTTCTGCAGCCGCTGGACATGCCCACTTCCACGGCCAAGGGAGGCTGGCAGGATTGACTTTCAGAAGTCAGATGGATTGGACAACGCTCTGGTTACCAAGCCCTAACTTTTAGCTGAGTCACCATCAGCCCAGCCTTAAAATTCAGTACCCAGTGGTATAGATAAGTGATGCCAGGGACAACCCAATCTCTCAACAGTTACAGAGCATCTGTTATGTGTCTGACGCTGCACTTGAGATAAAAGGATAAGGAGCACTCAGGCACACGACACTACTAAATGCAGCACAATAAAATAAATAAGTTCAAAGTGTGGTGGGGACCCAGAGGGAAGCAGAATACACTCTGCCTGGGATGGAGAGGATGTTGTGGTCTGGCCTGAGCTGCTGCTGGCTCTGTGCCGGACAGAAGCACAACCTGTGAGAACTGTTAAAAAGTCAGACAGGGCAGGCATCAAAGATCTGTTAAACACAGAGCTAAAGGCGGGTGGGATGAGTGCCTGGAGCGGGAAACCCAGGAAGGGGAAGATTCCGGGCAGCAAGAGGGCTGGGTTTCGCTTGCTTCACAAGGCCCCTTCATCACACCAGTGTGCGTCTGATCCAATCCATTTCACTGCTATTCGACATGGCCTTACCTCTCCCTTCTCGGCCTGGTAAAACCCCTCTCCCCCAGCCCAGCTCCCATCTCACCTCCTCTGCTCAGCCTTTCTTAAGTGCAGCGGGGCCCATCATTCTTTGTTCAGGGTCACCGCACTTCCCTGCTTGTTCATCAGTGACGGCCAGGGCCGGGCCTGCCCGGGAGAGAGCAGGCCGTGCACAGATCTCTCTCCCTCTCTAGGGCTCTGCCCCTCCTGGTGCCTAGTGCCCACAGCCAGCACATAGTAGGAAGAGCACATCGAACCAGACTACCGGGCTTCTGCTTTCCCTAGGGCAGGGGAGTGGAAATGTTTGGAGCCTGCACATGAAGCTGCAGGAAGAAACCAACCTGCAAGCCGCAACAGCCAGGCACTAACCCCTCTCCCTGGTGCACACACAAAAGCAAGCCTGGAGGACGGAGCCTGGCACTGTGTCCACCTCTCCAAACTGTCTGCCTTCAAGGGCTTTGCTCTGTGAAGGAGGCCAGCCCCTAACTGAAGGTGACAGGTGGCTGGCTCGGGCCACCCATGTACACAGGCTCGGCCCTATTTCTGTGGCAGGCGGAATTTGCTGTCTGAATCCAGGCAAGGGGGCAGCCCTGGGCCATTCTGGGGCAGCGAAGCCTGTCTTCCTTCATTCTCAGCTTGGCTTTCCCCGCACGCATGCCGGCAGCGCCTCCCTCTCTCCCATCTCTGAGCACCCGCCTGCCACCATCAGCCCCCCATTTCCAGTGCAGTCTGTCCTCAGACCCTGGCCTTGAACCCTGCCCTGCACCTAGTGCACCAAGCTCTGAGCCGGGCACTCCAGCAGTATGGGAAGCCACACTGCACCAGCGGGGTTGTGGCTTCCCTGGGCTCCATGGAGGCTTGTTGGATGGAGAATATGATGGCCTCTGTGCTGAAGCAGCCCGGGACCTGGCAGAAGAGACACAGACAGGGAGGCTGGCTGGTGTCCCTTCGCACGTTTCAAACACAATCTGCCACGTACCAGCTGGTGACTTGGGTCTCTGTGTCTCAGTGTCTTCGCCTGTGAACTCCAGGTAATACCTCCGTCTCTCACGCTTGTTGAAAGGACTGAAGGAGATGACAGACCAAGTGGACAGCACAGTGCCTGGCACATGACAAGTGCTCACAGGACTGTGGAGAGATGGGACAGACAGACAGAGGAGTGAGTGGGGAGCATGCACGGTGCAAAGTGCTCCGGGAAGAGGAGCACATGGGGAGCTCAGGGAGGGCGGCACTGGACTAAGGGGCTTCACTAGGTGGAGCTGGGAAGGTCGCTCCACACCGAGGGTGCAGCCTCCACAGAGGCCAAGACGCAAGGGTATACAGGGCTGTGGGAAACAGGCAGCTCAGTCTGGCTGGGCCAGCAGGGCAGGAAGGGGAAGGAAGATGGTCCAGGCCGCGAGATGGACCAAGGAGGACGCTGCCATGGTGGAGGGAGATGGTCCAGGCCCATGGGCCTTGAATGCCAGGCCGCGAGATGGACCAAGGAGGACGCTGCCATGGTGGAGGGAAAACCGTGCTCAGGGCAGGAGGCGGACGATGCCCAGCAGGCCAGGGGGAGCCGGATACCAGCCCTGCCTCCTCCACGGCAACCAGGCCCAGGCCACACAAAGGCGCTCTGGGGAGGGTGGACCAGGGTCACAGGAGGAAATCCCGAAGCCTGCACTCTGCACCTCGACCAGACGTCTGTGCCCACCTAATCAGACTCTCCCATTCCACAGATGAGGAACCCAGAGGCCCAGCGGAGGGGAGGAATTGGCCAGAACCCAAACATTCTCAGACCCTTTTCCCTCGGGCCTCTTCCCCTTCAACTTGAGCTCATCAGCGGCAAGTCAAACCATCAGAGGTCAAAAGAAAAAAAATGGGAAATAAATCCGAAGCCATTCCAATGCCAATGATAAAGAACTGGCATTTCACCCTTGAAAAACAGAGGGAGGCGCGGGGAAGGACGTCGCTAACCAAGCTGCTAACGGCTGAGGAGCCCACTTTTCAAGGCAGCCTGGCGTGAGTAGTCACTCACTCACTCACATTCATTCATTCAAGTGTCTACTGCAGACCTCTGCACCAGGCTCCCCGCTGGGTGTTAAACGCTGCCTAACTTGAGAGAGGCCACAGGCTTGGCACCAAGTGCAGGCTGATTCTGGCCCTGTCTTCCCCCTCTCTGTGGCCTCGGGCAAGGCATGTCATCTTTCTAAATGTTGGCATCGTCACGTGGAAAGAGAAGACTCCAGCACTGCCTTTGGTGTGGACCTGCCCAGTTCATTCCACAGGAGGTCCCAGCCCAGAGTCCCAGCCTGGGTCCCAGGCCAGAGTCCCAGCCCAGAGTCCCAGCCCGGGGTCCCAGCCCAGGGTCCCAGCCTGGGGTCTCAGCCCAGGGTGCACTTCCAGACACCGTGCTCACAGCCCATTTTCTCCCTGAGCTCTGAGGGAGATCCCAGGTTCTGGGGGACTTAATTGTTTCCGTCTGATAAATATCACGGGCCATGAACGCTGACAGCAGCAACTGGTGCATCTGACATCCGGAGACTTCGCATCTCCTTGTGGAAGCGCTGCTCTCCGCTCCGAGAGCCGGGCAGCCCGGCACCCGGCCCACACTGCTGGCAGGGAGGCATGAGCCGTGACAGCAGCCTGGATGTGATGACTGATAAGGCACTGTCACTCCCCGTCCGCCACCACGCTCAAGTCTCAGAGCACTTGGTTGAAAATGCCAAATGATCTCCTCCTCCAGAATCCATCCAAGGCCATGGGGGTCTGAGGAATAAACAGGAGAAGCTGAAAACACCTGCAAATACACCCCCGAAATGACAGACAAGGACGCCTGTTCATCACGCTCTCTCCTTCCCTCCAGGGGGAGGGTCCTGGGTCCCAGGCCCCAGGTGAAGACCCCGTACAGACTGGAAGGCCTTAGGTGAGGCACTGGACTCGCTGGGGCCACGATTTCCTCACCTGGGAATAAGAAAGTCCATCTGCATATGGGCGGGCATTTGGCCTGCCAGTCAAGACGTCTACATTAACTATGAGTATCCGATTATGGGGAGAGTTTTAGTATAGGGAGAGTCCCTGCAGTCAGGGGTTCCTAACTCCTGCTGTATCTTAGCCCCGCCTGGAGGGCTGTTAAAATCGACCTTTGTCTAAGTCTTACCTCTGCATCGTCTTATGTAATTGGCCTGGGCTGGGGCCTGGGCATTGCTTGTTTTCAAGCTGTCCAGGTTCAGCCTGCGCTCTGCGGCTACAATAAAATAGCTGCTGCTGGGCAATGCACAGAGCGAAGGGGTCTACTGGGCTCCCAGTTCTGGAGCGTCAACGTCCAAGGTGGGTGGCCGCATGGATCTGGGTCCTGGAGATGTCAGAAAGGGCTCGGGGTCAGGCTTCCCCTTTGACACAGCTCACTCCAGCAGAACCACTCACTCTGCAGGCCCCACAGCGACCCCTTCAGAGGACCACGCCCCACAGTGACCAACCTGCACTGAGCCCCACTTCTCCTTAAAACCACACATTTGAGGGGCAGAGATGGAGACAGGCAGGCAGACAGCTTTCATCTGCTGGTTCACTCCCCAAATACCCACAATGACTGGGGCTGGGCCAGGCCAAAGCCAGAGGTCAAAAATTCCATCCAGGTCTCCAACGTGGGTGGCAGGGACCCCACGATGCAATGTGAGCTATCTGCTGCCTCCCTGGGGCACATCTGCAGGCAGCTGGAACTGGGTGGAGTCAACACTATTCTATGTGGGATGCAGACATCTTAACTGCTAGGCCAGTGCCCGCCCATAACCCCACTTCTTAAAGGTCCTCCCACCTCAACAGTCACACCGGGGACCAAGCTTTCGGCCTCTGAGCCTCTCAGGAACAAACCACATCTACACCGCAGCACCAGGCGATCAAATCTGTGCCCAGCGCGGGGGGCTCCAACAGTGAATCTGCCTACGCCTTTAAGGGTTTTTCATTTTTGAAATTTTATTTTTTATTTAGAAGTCAGAGCGACAGAGAGAGACAGGTGTTCCATCCACTGCTTCACTCCCCAAGTGCCTTCATGAGCCAGGTCTGGGCCAGGCACATCCAGGAGCACAGAACTCAGTCTGGCTCTCCCGCCTGGGTGGCAGGACCCAGTTATTGGAGCCATCTTCTGTCACCTCGCTGGATGTGTGTGGGCGAGAAGCCAGATGAGAGGCAGAACGGCTGGCACTCATACAAGCACCCCAGCGTGGGAGACAGGGATCCCAAGTGGCGACCTACCTCTGCACCAACTGCCTACAGTTCATGTTTAAGCAAGTGTGTGTGTGTGTGAGTGTGTGCATGGGTGTGGGGGGGGTGTGTGTGCGTGGGGGTGTGGGTATAGGTGTGTATGTGTGTGTGTGCAAGTGTGTGTGCGTGTGGGGGGGTTGTGCGTATGCATGTGGGGGGTGGGTATGTGTGTGGGTGTGTGGGTGGGTGTGGGTGTGTGGGTATGCGTGTGTGTGCATGTGTGTCCATGGGGGTGTGAGGGGGTTTGTGGGTTGGTGTGCATGTGTGTGTGCATGTTGGGTTGTGTGTGTGGGTGTGTGGGTATGTGTGTGTGTGCGTGGGGGGAGCGTGTGTGTATGTGTGTACATGTGTGTGGGGTGTGTGTGTGTGTACATGGGGTGTGTGTGTATGTGTGTACATGTGTGTGGGGGGTGTGTGTGTGTACATGGGGGGTGCGTGTGTGTATGTGTGTACATGTGTGTGGGGTGTGTGTGTGTGTGTGCGTGGGTGTGGGTGTGACATAGTCACGCCTTGAAGATCACTCTGGGCCATGTGAAGGCGCTGACTGGACCTCTCTACTGAAGGCGCGGCCGTGGACAGCAGCGGGGGCTCTCCGTGGTTTCCAGGCAGAGTCTCGGGTCGCCCTGAGCCACACCATCAGAGCACCTGCATTCCGACGAGACCGCAGGTGACGCGAGCACGCGTGAAGGCGTGGCCAGGCCTGCGTGAGAAGCCTTGCACAGCCGGCGTCGAGGCAGGAGACGATGACGACCCCTCCCAAGCAGGACACGGGGCTTCGGGACAGGGGACACAGACAGGCAAGGACTTGAGATGGCAGAACGGTGGGGCGTGTGTGGAGGCTGACAAAGGAGCTGAGAACAAGCACAGCTCGGATCCTCCCCAGAGACACAGTCTCTGCCTGCAGGGGCGGGAAGGGCTCAAGAGTTACGCCCTTTAATTCATCCATTTTTGGATCCGCCCTTACACAGATAATTATGCCACAGCTTTTACCCATTACTCAGTAAGTATCATCTACATAAACGTCCTCTCTCTCTGGTATGGTTACAAAAGAGATTTTTTATAACATTTTTTCAAGATTTATTTATTATTTGAAAGTCAGAGTTACACAGAGAGAGGAGAGGCAGAGAGAGAGAGAGAGAGAGAGAGAGAGAGAGAGAGAGAGAGAGAGGTCTTTCATCCACTCTCCATTTTCTTTCATTTCACTCTCCAGTTGGCCGCAATGGCCGGAACTGGGCCAAACCAAATCCAGGAACCAGGAGCTTCCAGGTCTCCCACATGGGTGCAGGGGCCCAGGGACTTGGGCCATCTTCTACTGCTTTCCCAGGCCATAGCAGGGAGCTGGATGGGAAGTGGAGCAGTCAGGTCTCGAACCAGCGGTCATATGGGTTGCTGATGCTTCAGGCCAGGGCGTTAACCCACTGCACCACAGTGCTGGCCCCAAAAGGGATTTTTTTTATTATTATTATGAGTTTTCACATTTGGAAACAGGCTTTGGGGAGTGAAGGGCTGGCCCCTGGTCACACACCCAGGACCCAGCAGAATGAAGCGGAACACCCATCTCTGACTGCAGTCCTGGGCTCTCTCCCAAGCCTGCACGGATTTTCCTGGGTTGCTGTTTTGTGTGGTGTGACCTTTGTCATGATTCCCCAGGGGCTGCGGGTGTCCAGCTAAGTCACCATGATGGAGCCCCGTTCATTCCCCACGCTCCTTCACAGGCAATGCAGTCAACAGGCACACACTCAACACAAAACACTTCTCATCACCAAACCATACGTTGTTTCCCACTGGCCAGTCCTCGGACACCAGCTGTTTATCTTACAATTCAGTTCAATTCTGACATGACTTGGGGTTACAGTCAAATCCCACAGGTTAGGGGCTGAACGCCACATGACTGTCCCCAGTTGCGATGTCAATCTTGGGTCCAGGTCCCCTGACCAACCAGGTTCCCATGATTCCATCCTTGGTTTGGATTTCTTACAGGTACCAGGGAAACACTTCACCTATACTTACCCATTTATTATAAAAGCTGAATGTGGGCCAGCATGGTGGCATAATGGGTTAAGCCACCTGTGACACTGGCATCCATATGGGCACCAGTTAAATTCCTGGCTGTTCCTCTTCCAATTCAGCTCCCTGCTAATGTGCCTACGAAAACAGTGGAAGATGGCCCAAGTCCTTGGACCCCTGCACCCATGTAGGAAACCCAGATGAAGCTCCTGGCTCCTGGCTTTGGCCTGGCCCAGCCCCAGCTGTTGCAGCCATTTGGGGAGTGAACCAGTAGATGGAAGAGATTCCCCCCACCCTCTTTCTAACTCTGCCTTTCAAATAAAGAAATCTTTAAAAGAAAAAATCTTTTGACTCAGGAATGGCAGATGGACAAGATGCAAGGGGCCGGGCACTGGGGGAGGGGTGCGGGGTTTCCATGCCCTCATGGGGTACACCACCTTCCACGTATTCAGCAGCCAAGATGCTTAGCAAACCCCAGAGCTCAGAGGTTTGTTTTTTTTGTTTTGTTTTTTTTTTTTTTTTTTACAGGCAGAGTGGACAGTGAGAGAGAGAGACAGAGAGAAAGGTCTTCCTTTGCCGTTGGTTCACCCTCCAATGGCCGCCGCGGCCGGCGCACTGCGCTGATCCGATGGCAGGAGCCAGGTACTTATCCAGGCTTCATCGTGCAGGCATGACTGATTCCAGGGGCAGGCCTAAGCTTCTAATCATGGTGTGGTCTCCCTGGTGACCGGCTCTGTCCAGAAGGTCACCAAGCATTGCCTCTAGAGCAAAGATTGCTTTAGCACCCAAGAAGTTCCAAGGAGCTCCTCATCAGGAACCAGAGTCAAATATTAGAAGAAAAGACTCCTTGAGTGCCCCACTGCTCGGGAAACTACAAAGGTTTTAGGAGCCCTGTGCCAGGAACCAGGGATGAAGACTAAAATACAGATTTTTTTTTCCCCACAGGCAGAGTGGACAGTGAGAGAGAGAGACAGAGAGAAAGGTCTTCCTTTGCCGTTGGTTCACCCTCCAATGGCCGCCGCGGCCAGCACACCGCGCTGATCCGAAGGCAGGAGCCAGGTACTTCTCCTGGTCTCCCATGGGGTGCAGGGCCCAAGCACTTGGGCCATCCTCCACTGCACTCCCGGGCCACAGCAGAGAGCTGGCCTGGAAGAGGGGCAACCGGGACAGAATCCGGTGCCCTGACTGGGACTAGAACCCGGTGTGCCGGCGCCGCTAGGTGGAGGATTAGCCTACTGAGCCGCGGTGCCAGCCTAAAATACAGATTTCTAATTGTAAATTGCAATATCTCAATAGCAAGCCAAGCTGACTCCTTGTCAGCTGAAAGACGCACACGAGAGCAGGCACTCAGTCCAGCAGTGAGGGCTGCTGTGTTCCACACGGCAGTGTCAGTGTTTGAGTCCCAGCCCTGACTCCTGTCTCCAGCTTCCTACCAGTGCAGCTGGAAGGCAGGAGTGATGGCTCAAGCAAGTGGGTGCCTGCCACTCACAGGGGAGACCTGGGCTGATTCCAAGCTCCTGCCCCTGGACCAGTCGTTGCAAGCACTGGGAATCTGGCAATTAAGCCCATGGATGGGAGTTCTCTCTCTTTCCCCCGTGTCTGTGTGTGCGCACACACACGCCTTTGAAATGAAAATTTAAAATACTATTAAAAATTGAACGGAGGCATCATTTCTGTGATCTGGTGGTAGCTGGCAGTGTAATCCTGGAGAGGACTCCTGGGTCCTAACCCCGCCTTGGGCACCCACCGCTGCGTGACTTGGAAGAACCACTTCTCTCTGACTCTTGACACCCTTGTTAGTCAGCTGTGATGTTCTGTTGTGAGTCACTGCGCGACGTCTGTTTTTCTGAAATACTGGAATGGCTTTCAACGCCCTTCATCCTCCTCCAGGGACCCTGGAGGGTCCAGAGTCCGCCGGCTGGGGAACGGGAGTTGGAAGGTGTGGCGCGGCAACTCTGGCACCTTTGCGAAGGTTCACGGATCAGTCTTCCCCGGGAAGCTGAGAAAACACTCAGCCCACTCGCCTCCTTCCCCATCTCCACTACCTTTCCTTTCACTTCCACAAAGCCAAGCTGTGGTTCTTCCCAGGTCTTGTCACTGTGTGGGCCTGGAAATGGGGTGGATTCAAGTTTCTGCCTCACGGACTGGGGGCGCTCCGAGAACTTTCCGCACAGGTGAGACTTCTATTGCCGTATGTTCTGGGGCCTGATGTTGCTTCTTCGGACGGCGTTCAGGCCCTCACCTGGCCCCTGTGGATTTGTCGCTGTCTCTGATCTCGCTCCAGGATGTCCTGCACACAGCCTCAGGTCGAGTTTCAGAAGGGCAACTCTCTAAGCTACCCCCTGCTTCAAGGCCCTCAGTGGCTCCCCCTGCCTCCCAATATCGTTCACGGTCCTCGGCTGGGGAGCGGGGGCTCCTCACGATGCCACCATCGCCTGCCGTTCTGTTTCTATCTGGCTGCTTCTCTCCATAAACATCTGGTCCAACCACAGGAGTCCAGCTGCTATTGCACGAGTCTGACGCTCAGGATCTGCAAATCGCCTCATCAGTTCCCTGCCACGTGTGCGAGATGCTCATCAAAGTCACAAATGAAGGGAGTCTTCCCACAAGACGGGAGTCAGACTCTTGTAGTTCGAGCGTGGGAGTGACGTTCCTCAACGTTAACACGCTGTATTTATTAGAAATAAGTTATTCAGGGACCGGCACTGTGGTGTAGTAGGCTAAGCCTCCACCTGCGGCGCTGGCAGCCCATATGGGCACCTGTTTGTGTCCCAGCTGCTCCTCTTCCAATCCACCTCCCTGCTTATGGTCTGGGAAAGCAGTAGAAGATGGCCTAAGTGCTTGGGCTCCTACACCCGCATGGGAGACCTGGAAGAAGCTCCTGGCTCCTGGCTTTAAATCGGCCCAGATCTGGCTGTTGTGACCATTTAGGGAGTGAATCAGAAGATGCAAGACCTTTCTCTCCATCTCTCCCTCCCTCTGTCTGTAACTCTGCCTCTCAAATTTTTTAAAAAAAATTAAAAAAAAAAAAAAAGAAATGTTACTTAAGAGGAAGGGAGCACACAAGGCAGAGAAAACCAAAGTTGTAGATCATGCATTAAATAATGAATCAGGGGCCGCTGTGGCATAGCAAGTAAGGCCACCACCTGCAGTGCCGGCATCCCATATGGGCACCAGTTTGAGTCACAGCTGCTCCACCTCCGATGTAACTCTCTGCCATGGCCTGGGAAAGCAGTGGAAAATGGCCCAAGTTCTCGGGCCCCTGCACCCACATGGGAGACCCAGAAGAAGCTCCTGGCTCCTGACTTTGGGTCTGCTCAGCTCCAGCCATTGTGGCCATCTGGGGAGAGAGCCAGTGGATGGAAGATCCCTCTCTCTCTCTCTCTCTGCTTCTGTTCTCTGTAACTCTGCCTTTCAAATAAAAATAAATAAATCCTTTTTTTAAAATGAATCAAACCCTACTTCTCAAAGATCTTTCCAAACCTCCCAGTGAGAATAATTATCACTCCACACCATCCTCCTCCCACAGTGACTTACGTCCTTCTAGAAGAACGCTTATCTTAATGACAATATTAGAGACACTCAGGGACGTGTGTCTCCACCAACGTTTGCGGGGCCCCTGGGAGGCAGCAACCACGTCTGTTAATGAATTTCAAACAGCCTAAGGAAACAGATAAGGTGCTCGGTATTTGTGGTGGTGAGTTGGCCAACTCTCCTACTTTAGCTTTCGGTTTTCAATCTCAAACACAGAAATTAACAGAGAGGCTGTTGACCTTGAGTGATAAGGGAATACACGCTTTTCTTATATGTCACAAAATCCAGCATTTGTCAGGCTAAGAAATTTACCATGAGCTGGAACATTCATGTAGAAAAATACAACATATTTGTAGAACAAATACAGTATTAATAACAGTAAATAAGCATTTGCCATTCTAAGAATTCTATACTTTAGTTCCTTGTACTGCTTAACCCTTCTTCTAGACCTACCATGTTGGGAAATTTACTATCTCCACTATAAAAGGAAAAGGGCAGCCCTAGAGAAGTAACGTGCCCAAGACTATCATAGGGCGTCCTTGCAGAGACGAGGCACACCACCACTCCCCTACAGGTCTACAAAGACAGACTTTCCTGTCTCTGGTCACCATTTAATATAGGGTGTGATTCCAGAGACGAAGCACAACACCCCTCCCCTACAGGTCTCCTACAAAGACACACTTTCCTGTCTCTGGTCACCGTTTAATATAGGGCGTCCTTACAGAGACGAGGCACAACACCACTCCCCTACAGGTCTACAAAGACTTCCCTATCTCTGGTCACCGTTTACTAGACTGGGATTTTACTTCTGTCAACTCAGAGTTGCTTGGGCTCAGTTCTGAAACAGTGTTTTCTGAATGGCACATCCACCTCCTACCACAAGAGCTGGGTTGTTCTGTCAGTGAGGCCCAAAACTTGCAGTATAATCATGGAAAACCCACTTGCCTATTCAGGGCCCCAGCTTTCTCTTTTGAAAACAGGTATAAAATAGGTAATATCTAGCCGGCGCCGCGGCTCACTAGACTAATCCTCCACCTTGTGGCGCCGGCACACCGGGTTCTAGTCCCGGTCAGGGCGCCGGATTCTGTCCCGGTTGCCCCTCTTCCAGGCCAGCTCTCTGCTGTGGCCCGGGAGTGCAGTGGAGGATGGCCCAAGTGCTTGGGCCCTGCACCCCGTGGGAGACCAGGATGAGTACCTGGCTCCTGGCTTCGGATCAGCACGGTGTGCCGGCTGCAGTGCGCTGGCCACAGCGACCATTGGAGGGTGAACCAATGGCAAAAGAAGACCTTTCTCTCTGTCTCTCTCTCTCACTGTCCACTCTGTCAAAAAAAAAAAAAAAGAAAAAAAGAAAGAAAGAAAGAAATCTTGTCAAAAAGTTGTAACAGACTGTGCTCCCTCTCACACCCAGAGGCCCTGTAAGGACCACTCGAAAGATTCAAGCACAACTCTCTCTGGGGACACTTGGCTCTCAGAGCATCTAGGATACCACATTCGGCATCTGGAATACTCGTTTTTGGTTCCTAACGGATTCATGAATCTACAGCACACACTGTTAACACCGACATGTGCTGAGGGATAATACGCCTAGTCCACATGTTCATCTGTCACCTGGTAGGAAAGTGAACGCTGCTTCCCGAGCCATCGCCTGTCACCCTTGCCGCATCCAACGACAGGAAGCAGTGTGACGGACTGGGCACTGGCCTTCGGGGCAGGGGGTCCAAGCCCTAAATCACCCACTCGGGACCTCCATGAGCCTCGGCTTCTTTATGTTCCGAGGGGGCTTTGAACACAAACGTGTGTCACAGCATTCCCTCACCCTGAGCCAGTGGGAACGCTGCTGGGTGACAACTTGATGGGAAGTTTCTCCGTATTAAGCATGTCTGTTAGAAAACCATCGGGTCGTTTCATTTCAAGGGTGTCTTCCAGTTAAGAAGGTTCTGAGAGTGATAAAAAAAAAACACCTACTATTTGAGAGAGAGAGAGAGAGTCCTTAAAATGTTTAATTTATAAAGCATTTTGTGAAAATTTTGAAAAATTATGTACAAATAAATATTTGCTACCTAAATTAATGTATGAATTGGCACCATCTTGTCAGACCGAACCTTCTAGAGCCAAATAAGTGCCATAATCAGACTGGTAGAGGGACTGGTGGTGTGGCACAGTGCTGTAACGCCAGCATCCCACGTTGGATCAGAGCACTGATTCGAGGCCCAGCGGCTAAGCCCGTGTGGAAACCAGCACACAATGGCCCGAGCGCTTGGGCCCTGCCACCCAGCTGGGAGACCAGGATGGAGTTCCAGGCTCCTGGCTTCAGCCTGGCCCAGCCCCAGCTGCTGCAGCCATCGGGGCGTGAGCCAGTGGATGAAAGATCTCTCCATCTCTAGTTCCCTCCCACTCTGTCAATTTGCCTCTCAAAAGAAATCTCAAAAAAGAAAATTCTTTGGTAGAGGTCAGTTTGCAGGGCCGAAAGAAATTAAACGGGATTCACTCAAAAGGAGACTGAGGCTCGGAGACCCAGCAGCCAGGGAGAGAGTGGGCGCCGGGTCCTCTTGTCTCCCACGCTCCTCGCCCCTCTGTCCTCCACGCTGCGACACCTCTGCCTTGCGCTGTCAGGACTCCCGCCACAGCACGCCGCGCCCTGTGCTCGGTGCTGCCAGCCATCAGTCAGCAGGGTCAGAGAACGCGGGTGTCCTGAAGACAACCGCGGCCGCTTCTCCGCGGAGAGGGACTCTACCCCGGCCGCAGCCCGCAGGACGGAGCACGCACGCTGCAGAACACAGTGCCCCAGCCAAGCCTGCCTGACGGGGGATTTAAATCGGGCTGTCTGTCGGCTGAATGTCAATCGGCTTCTTCTATTCTTAGCCCCACATACAGAGTCACAAATAGAAGCAAACGCCTCTGTCAGAGGGGAGGCAGGGCCGGGCCTCATCACTCAGCCTTGGCCTTTTAGCTCAACCGGTAAGAAAGGTGCCGTGAGAACCTGCTGGGGGGCGTCAGGCAGCATGGAGGGGCGGGAGCATCCGCATGAGGAAGGCGGCCCCCTGCGCTCCGTGTCTGTTACTGTCAGGACAGACGTCTGTAGATGCAGCCACTGGAAGAAAGGCGGATGTTTCACTCCCCAGTTTCTACGGGAGGCAAGTCAAGTGCCCTCAGTGCTTTCGGAGGCTCTGGGAAGAGCCCACTGCGGCATGTGCCAAATCCAGGTCCTCTGCAGTGGCTGGACAGGGTCACTGCTTCCCCGCTGACCCTCAGTGGGGCCTCCCTTGGCTCCTAGAGGCCTCTGAGTCTCAGCCCCGGCCACGTCGTGCCAAAGCCTTCGCACACGTGAACTTTCTCTGACTTTTCCTTCTGGTCAGAGCTGGAGAAAATTCTCTGCTTTCAAAGGCTCACGTGATTAGGCGCACACAAAGAAAATCCAGGATAATCTCCCTGTCTAAAAATGCCTAACCCCAATCTGAAGACATCTGTAGAAGTAGCCAGGAGCCGGGAATCTTAGGGGGTGTGATGGTTAATTTTATGCATCAAGCTGACTGCACCACAGGGTGCAGGGTATTTGGTCAAACATCATCCTGAAGGGGTCCCTGGGTGAAAGCCACATTCCAGTCAGTGGGCCGAGTACGGCAGATGGCCCTCCAGATGCGAGCGGGGCTCACATGACCGGTGGGAGGCCTGAACAGAAGAGACAAGACTGACGCTGCTGCCAGCGAGAGGCCATTCCTCCCCTCACTGCCTTCCACGGGACAGCGTTCTTCCCTGCTCTGACCACGGCCCCCCAGTCTCCATCCCACTGGCCTCTGACTCACGTGCTCTGCAGGCCTTTGGACTCAGGCTGGACACAAGGTCCATCCCCTGGGTCTCCAGTTTGCCAGCTGCAGGTCCTGGGACTCGTCAGCCCTTACAGTCTTGTCATACGATCCACTTCCATATGTGCATTGTGTGTGCACACGTGTGCGTGTATATATACACATATAACATATATGAAGTGTTTCATAAAGTTCACAGAAATGTATATTATCCAAGATTTAAGATCTAACTTTTTGTACCAAAATAATCTTTTAAAAATAATTTATATTTATTTGAATGACAGAGATGACAGAGACCTTCCACCCACCGGCCCACTCTCCAAATGCCTGCAACAGCCACGGCGGAAGCCAGGATCCAAGTCTCCCACGTGAGGGGCAGGCGCCCAGGTTCTGGAGCCACGCCCTGCTGCTCCCAGGGCGCGCATTAGCAGGGAGCTGATTGACTCGATCCAGGTGCTCTGACAGCGGATGTGGGCTTCCCAAGGCACCAAACGCCTTCCCCCTACACTTATCTCTTAATTCCCGTTTTCCACACACATTTGGAAGGCCCTCCTATGTCCTTGGTTCCGTTTCTCTGCAGACTCCTAATACCCACGGAGACATCTTTGAACATCCTGCTTCAAAACAGTCTAGCAGAGCCAGACCCTCCAACAGGAGCAGCAAACTCCAAGGTCTTCAGGGTCAAGGCACAAAACCAAAATGCACGGTGAGGCAGAATGTGGCACACACAGCAGCAGGAGGGCCTGTGGCAAGCCAGAGCATAACAAGCCCTATCAAAAGACATTCCAGTTCAGGTTTTCCAAAACCACTGTGATGGCCACACAAAACATAGTGCAGCCAGATACAGGCAAGAGATTTAGTTTCCATTGAATGGAACCTGCCGGACTAGAGGCTGGAAACGTTGCCGGGGAGACCCCGGCTACACTTGTTCCAGGTTCTCGTCTCAATGCGTGAAACAACTCAAGGAGGAGACGTAGCAGAGGTGAGCCAGAAAGTCAGATTTATTTACAGGCAAAGGGAAGGACACACTCAGACAAGAGTACAGGCACACTGAGGACAGGAGCGGCTGCTTTCAAGACTTGGGGTCATCCTTTCATAGGACAGGAGGTTGTGTCCTGAATATTCGGGCAGGGCAGAGTTTGGGGGCAGGGCTGGAGGACTGCCCATTTCCTTCCCTTTTTCTAGAAATCTCAGAAGTATCACAGCGCCTGGTCCACACGGGGCTGCAGCACACCTGTCAGCTGTAGGCAGTGTCACGGCATCCGGTACATGGTGGGGAGAGAGGCTCAGATGCATGATGGCAGTGGGTGTGCCAAGCCTGCAGCCACGCTGACGACTGTTGGTTGGTGCTGGCTCTAAAGTGGTAACTGCACAGAAAGGGGAGGGATTTGGGCAGTGCGTGCGCAGTGCGTGGGGCTGTAGCTCAGCTCCTGACTACCTGTCTCCGTCGGAAATGCTCTCTTAGAAAAGCAGACGTGGGCACTGAAGAGCCTTGATGGTTAAATGCAGGTTCTCCAGACCAAGGAGGGAGAAACTACAGTAGTCAGAGAGAACAACCCAGACAAAGGCTTAGGGCCGTCAGGTGCACACCGCTGTGCAGTGGGCAGGAGCCTGGCCCAGGCCTGCACTGGAAGGGTAGGCGGAGGGTGGCCTCAGGAGGCTCTACTGTCAGAACAGCTGTGCCCCCCTCACACTCCCTGGAACTGCTGTCAGGTACAAGGCAAGCCCAGGCGGGGAGCTTCAGATTAGCCCGAGATCCATTTCATTTTCTATAAAGGGATTGCACTGTGAAGGGCTGAGGGAACGAGACTGGAATAGCAATGCAGACCTCGCCTCCAGCACACAGCAGCCAGCCTGACCTGGTCCCCTTGGTGACCCTGGCACCTGCCTCCCACCCTACTCGTCCTCACAGCCAGCACCCCCTCGCCACTAGTGACCACATTCTCCTGTCTGGACGCCCAACACCCAAGCCAGCCAGCCTCTGAACCCTAGGGAAGCCTGCAGCTCACCCAGGCGGCCTCACCTGGTGGGCAGGACCTCAGAGCTGGACCCAGCCGCCGTCAGGGCCTGCAGCCTCTGAGGAACGAGGGCCTTGGGTTGTTACCGCAGGCTCCTCAATTCCACCTGAGTGCAAGTCCAGAATTCTGTGCTGCTCAGGCAACAAGAAAACTTTGGAGGCAGCAAAATGCAGAGTAAGAAACTGCAGAGCAAGGACTGGACTCCATTTTAGCAAATGCTGGGGTCTGCGTTCCCCACCCAGGCTTAGAGCAAACTGCAGGGAAAAGACGTGGGCATCGCCATGGGGAGACCCGGATGTCAGCGGAGAAAAGCGAGGTGGGGCAGTGGTTTAGCTGCACGCAGTTCCTTAAAATCCTACCTTCTGAAGCAGACACTCGTGCCCATCTAGTAAACTGTCCTGTGGAAGCCCAGGAGGAGCTGAGCACGCCCAGTTCCTTTTCCCAGGCTTACCTGGAGGTAAATGTGGCTCCCTTCCTTGGGGAGGCAGGAGTCAGGGGAAGGGATGTGTGGTGGGTGGAGCGTGAGTCCCTCCAGGAGTGGGGGCAAAGTGCTCCCCTCCACGGGCCAGAAGCCGGAATCACAACCATTACAGGGCATGCGCTGAGCTATGGCACAGAGGCCACTCTGGCTCGTCCGGATGCATTGGGAGGCAGGTGCCAGGGACAGTGAGCGCAGAGAAGGTCGCACGCCTGGCGAGAGCCAAGCAGTCCGACAGCAAAGGTCGCTCATCTGACCGCTCACTCTCCACGAGCTCCCTCCTGGCTGCTGCTGGACGCGACGCAGGCAGCTTCTCATCTGAACACAGGGCCAGCAGTAACCCCCGAGCTCGGGGCTTTGGTGAACACCGTGCAACAGAAAGTGCCTCCATTCTGTGCTTAATCAGGTTAGACAGACCGGATGCGTAGTGGAAGGAACGCGGCTTCAGGAATGAACCGGGAAGTTCAAACTCCTCCCACTGAGCAGTACAGTCCCCCTTGGCATCCAGGGGTCTGGTTCCATGGACCCCCAGATACCAAGACTCATGGATGCACAAGTCCCTTCCACAAAATGCTGTAGTGGGTTCAGTATAATCTATGCACACGCTCCCATGTACTCCATTTCTAGATTCCTCAGAATAGCAAGTCAATGTACGTATTCTATGAAATTTGTGTACTATTAGAGAATAGTGACAAAGAAATCTGCACACGTTCAGGACAAACGCGGCATTCTCCAAACATTCTGCACTATGGTCATTTGAACTTGTGGCTTCAGTCCGTGGACACGGAGGGCTGACTGCGCTAACACCCACATGACGCGGATCTCCACCCACGGCAGGGCTGCGGAACGTCCGGCCCATGGGCCACACAAGACCCATGAAATCAGGGGGCCTGGTCCTGCCAGAGCAAGCGCAGGCAGGGCTCAGAACCCAGGGACCTCAGCAGGCTAACTTACAGCTGACCGTGTTGTATGGCCACATCTGGCGGCCCTGGGCAGACAGAGAGCTTCCCTGCCCCTGAATTCCACAGCCCTGCGAACAGCGCTGCCAAACGCCTGACAGCCGCCATCTCGCTGCTGCCGCCATCACTGCTTTGGGCTCTCCTTCCCCTTTCCCCACTTGACTTTCCACCGCTTCTGTTTTTGTCTCCCTAAAACTATCGCAGTTTCTGTCGACAACAGCCACTCAAGGAATAGTCAGAGAAGCAGAGAGAGGTCATCTCCTTCTGCCCAGCCCCACATGCCGATACAGCCCAAGTGAGGTCCCAGGGCATCTTCGTCCTTAGTTCCCTGAATTTCCACTTAGAAGGGCACCTGCCACTCTCATACTAGATGGTTGAGCTGTGTGCTTTCCTGCTGGATTGTCAACACCGTTAGCAGAGAGTATTCTTACCCATCAATTACGCCTCTCTTGGTAGAGTGCTAAGGGTATGGAACTCACTCACGGAGGTCTGTAACACGGAAAAGGAGAGAGTGGGTGATTGACCTGAACAGGCCTGCTCTGCCCCAGACCCAGAAGCACATCAAACCCCGGCCCTGTGCAATTCCAGGCTTAACCAACAGAGGGTGCTCTGCTCTGGGTTCAGAAAGATCTTCAAAGATGGGTTTCGCAAAGCTTTAACCGCACTGAGCAGTTTATTCTGTCTGTTGCGTGGCTCTAGGTAAGGCCCTATTCGCTGTCCTATCCAGCGCTGCCACCCCACCCCACACACATACACACAGCTGAGCTGCCTGCATGTCCGGGGCATTAAGACAGCCCTGTCTATAGTCAAAAGCCACATCTGCACTTTGAAGAAGTGGGTCCCACCGCAGTACGGCACTCCAAGCAGAATGAAGACCAGGCACTGACGGTTACGGCACTCGTATTAGCCTGGAGATCCTGGCTCTGTTCTCACTTGGAAAAACCTTGGACGGAGGCTTTGTTCGTTCATTCTCTCATTCACTCCATTCTTCCGAGTATCAGCTAGGCCCAAAGCACAAGGAACATTAGAGCTGAAATACCAAGTCCTCCCCCTTCGGGATCTGAGAGCTCAGAGGGGAAGGCAGACACGGAACAGGCCGTGTGGGGCAACACGGGAGCACCTGACCCATTCCAGAGGCTGGGTCAGGAAACCTTCAGGAAGAAGGGGCCTCCGGGCTTCATCTGGAAGGCAAATGATGGACAGGCATGGGGATGGAGCCTCTAGCAGGAGTACAGGTCGGAGCAAACCGACCTCGGGGTCTCCTTCCTGCTTGACCCAGCGTACGCACAGCGAACAGCTTGGCTTCGTGTACCGAGAGAGGTGGTCCCCTGAGACCCAGCGGCAAAGAGGACCTGCGATGGATTTGAAGCAGGGGTGTGACACGGCCAGACTTGGTTTGTTTTTTTTTTTTGTTTTTTTTTTTTTTTTGACAGGCAGAGTGGAGAGTGAGAGTGAGAGAGAGAGACAGAGAGAAAGGTCTTCCTTTGCCGTTGGTTCACCTTCCAATAGTCGCTGCGGCTGGCACACCGTGCTGATCCGAAGCCAGAAGCCAGGTGCTTCTCCTGGTCTCCCATGTGGGTGCAGGGCCCAAGCACTTGGGCCATCCTCCACTGCACTCCCGGGCCACAGCAGAGAGCTGGCCTGGAAGAGGGGCAACCGGGACAGAATCCGGTGCCCCAACCGGGACTAGAACCCGGTGTGCTGGCGCCGCAGGCGGAGGATTAGCCTAGTGAGCCATGGCACCAGCCCAGATTTGTATTTTGAAGGGTGACCCTGCAACCATGCAGACAGTCAGGGTGGGGCCAGGCTGACACTGGGAGGCCTCTTAAAAAGCTTCGGTTGGCTCACCTGAAACGTCTGAGGGTGGGGAAGACGGCCGCTGAGCTCCCTCTGGACTCAAAGTCCTGCTCCTCTGTGGACAGACGTCGACTTCCGTCCTTCAGGGTGAGCGTGGGTCACGAGAAACATGCCACCTCAGGGGAAAAGGCTCCGGGCCAGCGGGGGTCTAAAAATACCGTGCTGCAGCGGGGCCTGCGTGACTGTGACGTCTGTCCCTGCCGGCAGCCCCAGCGCGAGGGCATCGGGAAGGGAAGCGCTACTCCCCCTGCTCGGCGGGCAGGCAGCCTGCGGAGGCGCACCTGCTCCCACAAGGGTCCCGAGGCAGGAGAACTCCCACTCAGACACTCTGGTCACCCTCACTTCACTGGGAGGCAGCGGCTCTGGCTACCTACACAGAATAGGAGCCGCGGCCTTCTGTGGATTTAGCCACCTGTGCATCAAAAACTGTCTGTACTGAACGTGTGCAAGTTGTTTTTCTTGTCACCACTCCCTAAATGATACCACGTAACAAGTATTCACAGAGCATTTAGATCATATGAGATCTTACAAGTCAGCTAGAGGTGACTTCCAGTTTAGGGGAGGGAGTGCGTAGGTTACAAATACTGCACTGTGTTACGTAAGGGACTCAAGCACCTACGGAGGGCCCTGGAGCCATCCCCGGGATTCCAAGAGACGCACGCTGGTCTGATATGGCGGTTTGGGGATCTGCCGTCCCCGCCATAACAGCAAGGAAAAGACTGCGAAAGAAATGGTCTCTATTCCTCACCCAGGCTCTCCAAACACCCAGGACAGATCGGCTCTGCCCATGAAGCCAACGTAGAAGTGACAGGGAGACGTATAAGAAGGGGACATGGGGAGGGGGGAGTGGCCCAGCAGGGTAAGCTGCCACCTGCAACACAGGCAGCCCATATGAGTGCAGGTTCGAGTCCCAGCTACTCCACTTCCAGAACAGCTCATGCTAACGCACCTGAGAAAGCAGCCGAAGATGGACCAAGGGCTTGGTCCCTGCCACCGACATGGGAAACTCGGATGGAGTTCCAGTCTCTACCTTTGGCCTGGCCCTGCCCCACCCACTGTGCCCAATGATGGCAAATCTCTCACTCTGTGTGTGTGTGTGTGTGTCCCTCTATCTGTCTCTCCCTCTTTGTCACTCTTTCAAAACAAATAAAATAAAGAAAAAAGAAAGGGACATGGTCCTTAACATCCAAGAATGGCAGAAGGGTGTTCCTGGGAGAGGAACCGCATAGGTAACGACCCCGAGCCAGGAGTTCTGGTAACTGCATGCAGTCACATGGAACAGTCTGAGTGCTGCTCTTCAGGGGCTGGAGACCCCGCCAATGCCGAAGGAGTCTGGGAGAGAACGCTGTCCTCTAGAGCAGGTCCTGGCGTACAGATGAGGTTGGCAGGACTGGTAGCAATGAGGAACTCCCTGGTCTTTGCAACATTGGAAACCTTCACCTGCAAACCACCTAGGTCAGGCAGCGGCTACCTCTGTGTGTGTGTGTGTGTGTGTGTGTGCGTGTGTTCATTTTTAAAACCTGGAAAAGTGTATACACGAGATGGCACTATGTAAAACAGAATATGGCACTATACCCCGTTTAGCTATTTATCCTAAACCATGAAAGTTCAGACACGTCAACAAGACGACTTTGCACCATCTTCAGTATCGAGGTTGCTTCTGGAGAAAGGTAGAAAGGTGAAGGATTCACAATATTTTCCTTCAAAGCAAATAAAACGCTACTAAACTGCTTTTTCTTCTTTATATGTGTTGGGAGGATTTCATAACTCAGTGTTAAAACAGATAGACTGAGATCACTGTCCGTATCATGAAACCAGAGTTCTCGTCTGGAGTTCATCGTTCAGGCTGTGGTTCAACAGGGCCTTAGTCCTCAGTCCACCTGGTCCCAGCTCCAATCAACCAGACCAGGGGCATTTTAGAATTGAGCCACCTTCTCCACATGCCCTCACCTGTCACCATGGGGGGCCTGAGTCCCATCAGTGCTCCAGAAATGGAGTCTGTTGCCTGTGCTGGCATAGGGTTCAGTCACTCTGCCACCTCCTACCATCCCAGTGCAGTCTCTGACAGCAGCCTCTCTCAGGAAGGGCAAGGGCTGGGAGAGAAGCTGCTCCTTCCTGATGCGTGCGTGGGTTCGGGAATCCTCTGATGGCTCTTTTTGGCCACCGTCCCCATAGTAACCATTAAACCTCTATGGTGTCCCAGTTTTCCACCTCCTCACGTCACTCCCTGACCCAAACTTCTCTGCCTACTTTGCTCCCTAGCACTGGGTTTGCCCCCATTTCCCAGGAAAGCTACTCCTTCTCATGTCAGGATCAGAGACAAGCTGCAAATTCTACCCAGTCCCCAATGTCCCTCCTTGGCCATCACGTCTCAAAGTCTACATGTAAACCCCTTGCCTTAACCTCAGCCTCAGGCCAGGGGTCCCGTTGCCACTCCTTCCTGCTGCTGTCTCCCTGGACAGAGAACTCTGGCTTTGCAACTCACGCTATGAATGAGTCTACTACAGCTCAACTGGCCGGCAGGCACGTGTCTGTTAGCTACAGTGTATTTAACAGCTGGGCTACTACAGCATCCTAGACATGCTGGCTTAAAACCAGGAATGATTTCCTCAAGTTCTGGAGGCTGGAAGTCTGAGACCAGGGTGCCAACATGGCTGGTTTCCGGTGAGGGCTCTTCCTGGCTTGCAGACAAACACTGTCTAGCTATGTCCTCACACAGTCTTTTCTCCAAGTGCAAGCAAGGGATGGGAGACAGAGGAAGAGGGAGAGCACAAGCTCTTGTGTCTTCCAATACATGTGTTTGCATATTACATATTAATTTGTTTACATATTAATTTGGCTGTCTCCCAAAACCCTCTGTGTTAAAGGCTTGGTCCCCCAAGTCTTTCATAATGGTCAATAGATTAATATTAATGGCAGCTCGACTAAGGGTGGGGACTTGACCCAAGTATGGTGTCTGGAGGTAGCTAGTAGAGGATCCTTAGGATCCTCAAGTCACTGGGCAGGGGTGGGGGGTGCCCTCGGAAGGCGGCTCTCTCAGAGGGTTGGTTCTAACAGCTGACATAGTCCAACTCTACTTCCTGGCTCACATGTAATCCCTGCTCTGCATGTCCTCCACCATTCGCTGCTCTCATCAGATGCAAGACCAATGGGACCACCTGATCCAGGACTGTGAACCTCCAAATGCACAAGCTAGAATAAGCCCTCTTTGTCTTAAGTAACTTAGTTTAGGTATTTAGTCGTAGTGATGAAAAGCTGGCTAATACCATATGATAATCCCACTCAGTCAGGGCCCTGCCCCTGTGGTCTCATGTAGCCTCAGTTACATCCGTAGAGGCACTATTTCCAAATACAGACGTACTGCGGGCCAAGGTTTCAACCTATGAATTTTGGGTGGACAACCCACGCAGTCCGTAACAGACGCTGAGCATCCTTGCGTCAGCAGGTACGAACTTCCACTCGGTAAGATACATGTTTCCCAGGCTCTTGCTCCCTTCCTGCTGCAACCGACAGCACTTCTATCAGAGTGAAGCATCTTCTCGCTTCTCCAGCTCAGCAGCCTGGTCCAGCCACTTCCTGAACCATGCTGCCAACCAGAACCTTGAGTCCCTGAAGCCAGTCCACACCCCACTGTCATAGCCTCCTAGCTTCCTGTCCTGCTGAACTGGGTCCCTTACATAAAGCACAAAACCATACTTCAAAGTCCCCGGTCTTGGCACAGCTTTCTCACCAGGGGTCTTGATTTGGCTCAGTTCACTAGAGATGCCACCACACCTGGGTGAGACAAACCAGTGCACAGGAGAGAACACTAGCCAAGGAGTTAGGAAGCTTGTGCAGCTGGGAGCAAATAACTTCATCTTCTGGGCCTCAATTTCCCCACCTATAAATGGGAAAGCACCAACTCCTCCCCTCCAGCGTTTCTGGGGGAGCCAAAGTGGGTATTCATGGACGCACTTTGTAGCACAAGTACTGAGCAGAGGCTTCCCCTAATAGATGCTGGAAAAATATCATCCTTTATAGATGCATTTAGTCATGGTTCTCCTGAGAAACAGGACTACTAATAAGAGGCGGTGATAGTAGATAGATAGATGGATAGACAATAAGCTTTTGGCTTACACGATTACCGAGAAGTCCCCAGATCTGCAAGTGGCAAGACAGACCCAGGAAGAGCTGCTGTTTCAGCCCTAGTCCGACGTCCAGCAAAGACCACCGTCTCTGCTCAGTGTCGGGCAGCAGGAGCCCCCTCTACCCATCTGTGTGCTGTTCAGTTCTAACTGACCGGCTGAGGGCCACCCGCCTCAGGAAAGGCAGGCTGCTTGGCTCCATCCCCCCACTCAAATGTCCATCTCATCCAGAAACCCTCTCGCAGATGCACCCTGGGAAATGTCTGACCACATGTCTGGGCACACTGTGGCCCAATCAAGGTGACACCAAAATTAACAACAGAGGACAGAGAATGCCCAAGGTCGGTGACTTCCTCTCCCTCTGTACACACAGACGAGAACTGAAGTGATTTAAACAACCAGGCAGAATATTTGTTGACAACCTTGGACTTCGTCTGTCCAAGGACGACGGGACGCATGGAAGCCCGGATAACGAAGTCCAAGTGTTCTATTGGCTGGGGCAATACCATGGTCCAGATGCGCTCAGACCAACCATTATTCTCAGAGAACCAATCACACACAGACCCTGGGCCTGGCACAGGAGAGGCCCAGCTGGAGACACAGAAGTTTTGGGATCCCAGCTCCAGGTACAGCCTATGTCTGCCTCAAAGCATGCTGACACTGTGACCTGGAGCCCCTCGCTCCAGTGTCCTCCCCTAAACGAGGCAAAGGCATCCAGAACCAGGGCAAACTGAAGCCCAGGTCACTGTAGTCAGGCCCCTCCCATCTCTGGGCCTTGGTTTCCTGGGGGGTAAACGCGGCAGTGGCCCTCCCTGCCCTCGTGGCTGCGAGTGGTCCTGACAGAGGGTGCTCAGTGCACACAGTCACTGTTTGTAGACGCATTCAGCATGCATTGCAGCAGACGTCAATGAACAGCGGCTGTGTTACAGGCTGCAAAGACAGCAGCAAATAACAAAGTTCCTTCTGCCGAGAGAGACGAGGCAGAATCAGCCACATCAACCTTCAACAGCCACCCCACGCGGCTCACGACGGGCCGTGAGGCCCAGACCACAGACCCAGGCTGGGCCTACGTAACAGGAAAGATCTCCCGGAGAAATGGCCCGGCTCTGAGCCCCCACGAGCAGAACTCCAGGACCTAAAGGCAGCGCACTTAACTCGGTCTCGGCTCTTCCTCCACCTGCGCTGAGGTCACTGCCTCCCTTTCCGGAGCAGCCCAGTGTTAAGACACCCAACACCCTGAAAAAGCCCCGGGAACCCTCGTGCTCGCAGGCCGACCTGGTGGGTCTCAGCGTTCACAGAGAGCGCAGGGGCCAGGAAGAAGGCTGCTCCTTCCACGCCAAAACACTTTCCGGATGGATGACAGAAGCAACACAAACCAAGAAAATCAATGGAGCCCTGGAAGAACTAGAAATGAGTATTTATCGACTATCTGCAGGAGAAAAGACCTGCTAAGTATAGCAGTAACAGGAAACACCCCACGGGAAAGAATGGGCAGAAAGGATGCCAGGGAATGTGAAATTCCTCCATGTGGAGGAGTGGGGAGGAGGGAGACAGGTAGGAAACATCTGCACAAGCAGGTCCTCTCTTCTGTGAGGAGTTCACGGACATTAATAAGAAAAGCATCAATCTTCCTGTAGGTAAACGAGTAAAACACACAACTTCCAGCAGATAAAGGGCACAATCAGTGGGGAGGCTGGAGGGAATGCACTTCCCCTCCCCGGCAGTGACAAGGACTTTGTGGGCCGGAATGCAGAGGCGCTCCCACCACTTACACCCAGCAAAGCTGTCACACCTGGCACTCCCAGCTGGCACGGGGTGGAGCGAGCTCTGTGCTCCTGGGCTGGTACGCTGTGGGAGGGCACCAGATTCCTACAAAGGCTTTTTGATAAGCACGTAATGTACCCTAGGTTTTACATGACGGGTGAGAGGGAGCAGCTAAATATTCACCTCGAGTGCTAAGGGTGCACTAAGAGCGGTGCGGGGGCTCATCCAGTCGCTCATGTATTCCTTCCCCTCTCAACATTTACTGAGTGCCTACTATGTGCAAGACACAGCTGCAAGACACTGCTTATATGCAGAAACGCACAGACATGGCCTCCCAGCCCCGTCCAGCTGGAACGCTGTACGGAGAACTGGCAGCTGGAAGGTCACCCCAAGGACACCGAGCCGGCTCTGGAGTATCAGCATCTTCCCTCTGACAGGGTGGAGCCCCGAGTCTCTGGTCATCAGAATCTGGGCCGGCACTGTGGCACAGCGGATTAAAGCCCTGGCCTGAAGCATATGGGATGCTGGTTCAAGTCCCGGCAGCTCCACTTCCGATCCAGCTCTCTGCTATGGCCTGGAAAGCAGAAGATGGCCCAAGTCCTTGGGCCCCTGCATCCACATGGGAGACCTGGACGAGGCTCCTGGCTTCAGATCAGCACAGCTCCGGCTGTTGTGGCTTCTGGGGAGTGAACCAGCAGAGGGAAGACCTCTCTCTCTGTCTCTACCTCTCTCTGTAACTCTTTCAAATAAATAAAATAAATCTTTTAAAAAAAATTCAACACAGACTCCTTGGGGAACACCTGAGGAAGCAGCCACTGTGTGCAGGATCTGAAGGTCAATGCCCTGGATTCTGGCCTTGACTCCGCTCGTCCTGGCTGTGGCCTCTTGAGAAAATCCCTGAACCTGTGGCTCTGACCCTCAGGTCTACCCACCCACAGAGCCAGCGCCAAGGATTCAGGGCACTCCTGGGTGTGAGCCACAAAGTGTCAGGCAGGTCAGCGGAGCATCATTATCCAGGATGCCAGGGCTCCCCGGAGCGGGCTGTTTGTTTCAATCACCACTCCAGGGCCCGGCCCCTCTTGCCTGGGCGGCAGATTCCAGGTGAGGACCGGGCGGGAGGACTGTCACCCGTGGCAGTGATTCCACGTTCCTTGGAGCAGTTACAGAACTCTTAACGACCTGACGGCTAATTTTGTTCTGATTCATATATTGCTTAATTAGGATTTTTACCCTGTAACAGATGGCCGTCTTCATTAAATCATGATCCATTCACTCTGACTGGAGGCAGCTGGTTTGGGATAGTGGGGGACGATGGTAATTTATGTCCTGCATGTCAAAATGAGCCACGAGGAAAGGAATTCAGATGGAAACAATGCAATTTGTTCCATTTAGTTTTATTTGTAAAATCGGTCTGTTTCAGGGGTTTTGCTTTCTGTTTCCCCTGGAGCCTTTCAGAGGCCCATGCTATGATCCTTAGGAGCCCTGAGCAGCAGGGAGGTGGGAAAGGTCACCTCCTGAGAGTCCGACGGTGGAAGCAGGGCCTACAGCTGCCACCACCACACAGCTCTGGGTCGGACCAGTTTTGCCAGGTTGAGAAGCCAATCCATTGATTTTTTTTTTTTTTTTTTTTTTTGACAGGCAGAGTGGACAGTGAGAGAGAGAGAGACAGAGAGAAAGGTCTTCCTTTTGCTGTTGGTTCACCCTCCAATGGCCGCCGTGGCCGGTGCACCACGCTGATCCGAAGCCAGAAGCCAGGTGCTTTTCCTGGTCTCCCATGCAGGTGCAGGGCCCAAGGACTTGGGCCATCCTCCACTGCACTCCCAGGCCACAGCAGAGAGCTGGCCTGGAAGAGGGGCAACCGGGACAGATTCCGGCGCCCCGACCGGGACTAGAACCTGGTGTGCCAGCGCCGCAGGCAGAGGATTAGCCTAGTGAGCCACGGCGCCGGCCTTCCATTGCTCTTGAAAACTGTTCTTGCTTCTGCTGTTCATTCTTCGTTGTTCTGTGTTACCGACAGGACAGTCAGCCTCAGCGAGGAAAGTCACTCGCCCAGCAGCCGAGGTCCTCATTACTCATCGCGCGGAGCTGGGCCAGCAGCTTCCCCAACCCCGGGGAACTTACACGGGGGGTGGCGTCTACACACCCGCAGTCTGCAGTCAGCCTGCATCATCACCACCAGTACAGTGGGCCGGCTAACTCCAATCACGCCCTAACGTGCTGGTGGTCAGGACTTCAGTGCGACTTGCTTAGGAGTTAACGTCTGTGAAGCCCCCGACCCCCCGGGCGCCAGGAGCTCTGCGGTTTCTGCACTCTGCTTCGTTGAATACAGCAGGCATTTAGTCCCATGTTTCTGATTGAGAAATCAAGGCCCTGTGAAGGGAACTGTCCAAAGCCATGCGCGTAGCAGAGAACATCTAAACTCGGGTCTGTCTGGTAGCCATGCCCGGGCTTTCAATGCTATTGCCAACTGCTTGGGGTAGAACGCTTGGGGCTGGCGCTGTGGCACAGCGGGTAAAACAACAACGACACCTTTTCAGAAGTGTGAACATCACGATGCGTATTTATGACTTTAGAACACGAGCCGACTCGCGTTCTAGGAAAGTGCACAGGGCTGTTAGCTTCTCCACTGAATGAACCCCGTCAGCTGGAACCTGAAAATCCACCTGTGATTTAGTTTTACATGGGGAAAGGTGAAGATGGACAGGGAGTCCCGTACTGGGGTGTGGTGGATACGTATACGTAGCCATTCCCAATCTCCCCTAATTTTAGTGCCGGGCATCAGTACAGGCCTCCAGTGATTACTGTCACAGCCACGGAATGACTAGCAACCACCACTGTGCACTAAAGCCCACGCCTTCTTCCCATCCCCTCAGTTGTATCCTGATGTCCTGCCCACCCCAGCTCCCATCCAGGACTCCACGTTCCTCTGAGTTGTTGTATCTCCAGCCTTTTCTTGTTTTTATGACCCTGATAGGAGCATGAATCCTCAGGCATTTTTTTTTTAATTTATGTCATTTATTTGAAAGAGCTATAGAGAGAGGTAGAAAGACAGAGAGAGGTCTTCCATCTGCTGGTTCACTCCCCAAATGACCACAATGGCCAGAGCTGAGCCGATCCCAAGCCAGGAGCTTCTTCCAAGTCTCCCATGTGGGTGAAGGGGCCCAAGGACTCAGTCCATCTTCCGCTGTTCTCGCAGGCACATTAGTATGGAGCTGGACTGGAAGTGGAACAGCTGGAACTTGGACCGGTGCCCATACAGGATGCTGGTGCTGCAGGACGGGGCTTTAACCCCTCTGCTCAACCGCGCCGGTCCCAGCCTCCGGCATTTTCTGAGAACGTCCTCAGTCAGTGTGCGTCTGGTGCTTTTCTCAGGATGGGACTAGCATTATGCGCTTGGGGGAGAAAGGCCCGAGTTCATCCCACCACACCAAGGGAGGCCCCACTGCTGCCGCCGCCCTGGACTGCCCGGTACAGGGAGTGATGGCTCGCTTTCTCCACCGCACAGCTGTCCCTGGCCCCTGGCCCTTCGCACGCGGACTCTGGAAGACAGTCACTGTGGGCCTCCCGCACTTCAGCAGGGAATTCTCAGATGTGAGCTCTGTCAACTCCATCCCACGCATTTATTAATCATGTGTTTCATCAGTATGACTCCTGGATCGTTGATTTCATCATTTGGGTGAAAGTCGATGCGACTTACGCATCACACTGCTCAGCTTCTTCCAGCCTCGGCCCCTGGGAGCGCTTCAGCCGGCTCCTGGGTTTCTGTGGACACCGCAAGTTGCTCCCGACTCGGCTGGCACACTCCTTCCCCAGCCTCAGCGTGCGCGCCTGCTCGGAGGGGGCTGACCGCTGCCGTGCCCCTCCGCTGCCCCCGGCGTCAGCCCGCCGTCCTCTCTACCTGCTGCAGGCCCTCAGTGCCTCCTCTCTGCTTGGTCAATGCTCCTCACCTGCTGCCGGCCCAGACAGGCGGTGCCGCCTCAGCGCTCCCCAGGGGCCCACCTCCATCCTTCTCATGCCACGCTCCAGGGGCGTCTGGCTGCTGCTCTCACACACCAAGCCCGTCCTCAAGCCCGGTCAACCCTCTGAGGCTCCTCCTCCTCCCTCAAGCCTCACTCGAGGAGTCCCTTCTCACCGGGTTCCTCTCTGACCCCTGTCCAAAGGGAGTCTCATTACTTCCTGTCTCCACAACGAACTTACTGGTAGATTCTTCCTCCTACTTTACCCCTAGTCTTTACATTCAAATGGAGCCATGCCTACATTGTCCAGGGTAATACAGGAATTAAAATGGTGGCCTCTGGGGGTGGGCATTGTGGCATAGTGGACAAAGCTGCCACCTGTGATGCTGGCAATCCATATGGGTGCCGGTTCGAGTCCCAGCTGCTCCGCTTCCAATCCAGCTCCCTGCTAGCATGCCTGGGATGGCAGTGGAAGATGGCCCAAGTGCTTGGGCTCCTGCACCCACATGAGAGACCCAGAAGAGGCTCCTGGCTCCTGGCTTCAGATAGGCCCAGTTCCAGCTGTTGCAGCCACTTGGTGAGTGAACCAGCAGATATAGGATATCTCTCTTTCCCCACCTCACCCCCTGCTTCCAACACTTTCAAATAAATAAATAATGGTGGCCTCTGGAGCCAGGGCACCTGGTGCTTGTCAGCACTGTGAGTTGGGGAAACTTGCTTGATCTCTCTGGGCCACAGTTTCCTCATCTGTAAAGTGGGCATAACACAATGCTGCACGTGAGATACTTGGACTCTACCTGAAGCTGAGATATGGACTGTAGTGGAATCTGTTACTATTTTATTCATGGCTGCACTCGAGAGGGAGGTTCTTACTGAGACTCCACAGTGTGACGTCAGTCTGAACCGTGGACGAGAAGCACACAAGGCAACCACTTCCACAGCCCCTCTGATCACACTGCCGAGCGGCGGGCACTTGGGTGAAAGGGCACCTCACGGCCCCTGAGCAGCTGGGAGACAGAAGCTTCTGCCTCTGAAGCGGCCAGAGCCCCTCAGGACTTCTGCACATCCGGGTGCACAGAGCTCACGTCCTCCCACACCTGGAATGTTGCTGCCACGCTCCTCTGATCACACTCTACCCCACGGCTGAGGCAGCTGCCGCGCCCAGCCTGCACGAGGCTGGGTTCTAGGGATGCAGGGCTGAGCAGGATCGGGACCTAATTCTACCCTTCCAGTTGACTCGGACCAGCTACAGGCCCTCCCAGCCTCCAGTCCTGCTGGTGCACGAGACCAGGAACCCTTAACGAGCTCCTCCACCATGGCCCTGCCTCGCCTGCCTCGCCTGCCATTCACACGCCCTGCTGGGAAGAACTAATGGACAGGGGAAATACCAGTGCTCAAAAGCTCCCCTTAAATCCCACCAAGTGCCACCTAGACGTCATGGGGCATAACCAGAGCTTCCTGCCAACCCCCGGCCGGGAAACTTGGGGTCAGTGCCCCCTGTCTGTAACACTGGGAGTTACAGAGTATCCCCAGGGAACAAGTGAACGCCCAAGCACAGGAAACGCTGGCTGGGGCCGGGAGTCCCTCGGCTGTCAGGGTGGGCTGGGGTTGGCTCCAGGGCTTCCTGCTCCCAGTCTGTTCTCTTGGCAGGGAGACGGGGAGGAAGGGCTGCCGGGACCCACAGTCAGGCTCTGTCTCCGGAGCTGCCCCGTGCCGGCTTCTGCGGAACAGAATGGGGAAGAACGTCCGATTCTCTGACTTAAACCTTGTTAGTAACAGCAGGGCTTCTGCGTGTCAGGTGAGACACCTGTCACCTCACTTCACCTTCCCAAGACCTCTGTGCAGTCAGTGGCCTTATCCCGCCCTGCAGGCCTGGAAGGGACAGGAGAGCGCTCTGCCCGCCAGTGAGGGCTGCAGCCAGTGTCTGAATCCCAGCTGCCGTTCCCAAGCCTTTGCTGCATGTACAGACACGGCACACTGCAAACTGAGTGACCCCTCCGGGTTGGAAATCTGAAGGATCCAAACGGTTCCAAAAGAGACAGAGACAGAGACAGAGGGGAACTAGGGTCTGAGAGGGAGCTGGGTTTCCGCTTTGCCAAGAGCCCTGGGACTGCCAGGCCCACACACTGGCTCCCTCTCCAGCTCACCACTCAAGCTACCTGCGGCTGCTTTTAAAGATCTCCTCCTCTCAGCTCCCGCCCTGGGAGCGCTGGAATTTCATTCTGGAACACACTCATCAACGTTCTTTACTAAATGAAACAAAGGAAGGCCGGAGAGCGCACGAGGCTGGCTCAGGGGCAAACGGCAGCTGGTGCCGGCACTGTTGGGTGGGGGCTCTCCCCATGCTTGCTCCTCGGCTCTCACCTCTGTGTCTGAAAGAATTCGAGGAGATGTAGACAGGGGGAGCAGGAAAATGAGATCTAAAGACAAATGGAATGTAGACACCCAGAAGGCACTGTGGGCAACCTCAGAGAAAATGAGGATTCCAAATTACAAGATTCAGCCTTTGGAGGAGGTGGTGCCCAGGGCAGAGTCTAATTGAATATGAAAAGGAGGCGGAGTTTGGGGCAGGGCTGCATAACTTGTGATGAACTCTGGGAGTGTCATGGCCTCTGGTGCATGATGGGAAGCGGGTGTGCTAAGCCTCCAGCCACACTGGATCACAGAAGGGGGTGTGGTCCTCAGCTCCTCCTCGAAACCTGCCTACCCCAGCTTCACTGATTCCCAAATCACACAATGACCTTGACCGAACCTGGTTCACGTGGGAGTCGCCACGGGGGTGTGTGAATTTCATCCCATATCACATTGCTGCCTATGTCCTACGCCTGCAGGCAGGGAGGGGATTCGTCTCCAGGGGACTCTCCCTCACTCTCACACATCACTTCTTCAGACTGCCCAAGTCCCATATCTCACCCAGAACAGCAGGGCTGGCTGAGGAACCTAGCGTTCCAATCACCTGGCTCAGACTCCCCAGTTTACCCGTCCCTGGCTCCCAGTGTCTAGTGGGGGCAGCACCCGCAGAGTGATGGATAGTCCCAGGTCAGTTTCCAGCCCACGGCAGCAGAGCCGTCTGCCTTACCGTGAGAGAAAGCCCGTGCTTGGCGAGGAAGGTGCAGGCTCACAGAGAGGAGTGTTTTTATGACCCGACTCTGGGTAAATTCATTTGAGAGCCTGTTTAGCTTCAGGGCAAGCAGGGAGAGATTAAATGAGTTAACGGATGCGGTAGCACTTTCTAAACTGTGAGATGGTTGCGAAAGCACTTTCTGACTGTAGAGCGTTACGCAAATGTGGGCTGTGCCAGGCCTGTGCGCCAGCCGGAGAGGAAGCCCCCGAAGCGTGGGGAGCAGCACCCCCAGCTCCAGTGCGGCCATCTCAGCTCCAGGACTTCCGGCTACTTCTCGAATTGAGGTTTCTACTTTTTGCTATCAAGCGGATTTTCTCCTCCTTTGAGGAGTCTCCCTCGGCAGCCGGCTGTGCTGCCCACTACACGGCTTCAGTTTAAAAGTGCAGCCTGACTGCCCGTCACTCCTTCCTTAATCAAACGTGCAACTCTCTGAGATCAGTGAAACGCAGTAAGTCCTGGAGAACACAAAACGACACCTCAAGGCTTTATAAGAGGCACAGTTAAATGAAGGATTCCATAGCTGTCTAAGCAGTCATTATTGCTATTACATGATTGCATGCATTTGTCAAAATTCAGAAATTATACACTTGTTTGTAGCTTATACTCAATTAAGTTGATTTTTTCAAAAAGGCATAAACACTGAGGAATGCTTCAATATTTTTTCCAAATAATTATTTATCAGTTAAGTTTAACCTAATGTATTCATAGGAACTGTAGAGAGGGAAAAATATCTTCCTCTCACCTATCACTCGTTTCCTGACTGAAGCCCCAGTAACAACCCATCGACCAGCAAGAGAGGAGCATGCAGATCCATCAGGTGTGTGATGTGCGTGGCTCGGTGACAGGTATTCCGATCGCCGGAAAGGCAGTGCAGTGGCAACGCCGGCATGGCTGACTTCCTGGACTGATCCTACTGTTTCATTCCTGTGTTTGTGTTCGGTGACCCCACCTGTGCAGAACATCTTAGAGATGCATTGCACTGCTTGGAAAACAATGGATGCTCACTCAGAGGCCCCCGTGAGGCTGCAGGACACACCTCCTCCCAGAGCTGCCCAGTAAAACCCCAGGCAGCCTGTGTGTGTGTGTGTGTGTGTGTGTTGTTTCATCTCTGACTCTGCTTTTCCATCAATTTATTTAGAAGTGCCCTGTAACATATGACTTGCATGTACTTAGCCAACTCGTGTGGGAAAAGTCATTATACCATTGTTCCTAAAAGGACAAGACTCAAGGAATCAGGTAAGCTTGTATAATTTAAAGAGTAGAGATGGTGGAGAAATACGTGGGACAGAGCAGGTGTGAGCAGATGACAGTAAACTGCGGGAACTTAGCAAGTCCCACTCGGATTCTTCTCTGTGCCCCTGTGTCTGTCTTCAGAGGGAAGGGCAGCGCCTCTCAGATAAAGGTCTTACGCCCTGTCCCAGGGGGAAGAGTGAGGAGGACCGGCCATGGGGACAGTGAGAATGACTACTCCATTTCTGCTGTGTTCTTAAAGGCCACGATGCTGCACTGGGAATGTGTGGCTTTAAATGAGGCAAGACCAACTTGTTCTCTGCAACAACCCAGCACTGACAGCATACACAGCATTCTTAGTGATTCTTCTGTGGGAACCCTTGTTCCCAACCAACCCTTCATGTGAGGACTAAACATCCCCCTGGCCTTTCCCGAGCTACACTCCTCTGTCATCTCCTGAGGGCAGGAGCCAAACTTCCCCGTTATCTGAACACACGCACCTGGTGCTTGCCAGACACTGGATGTCACATGACGTCGGCATCCTCAGAGGGCAAATTCTTCAGGCAGACGAGGAATCACAGGTGCGAAGGTGATTTTCATCCACTGAACCTTTGCTTCATGCACAGACCACGGCTGGGGTCTTTAATGATCTCAGCTCAGCCCTCCCAAGCCCTAGACATTAGGTACTGGTAACCTCATGTTCACAAGGACCAAGCTGAAGGCCAGGGAGACAAACAAGGCATTTGCCCAACGTCATATAGCGAGGACACGGCAGAACTGGGACCAAAGAGCCAGTGGGGCTGGCTCCAAATCCAGTGCTTTGGCTACCACATCCACCTGAGGGTCACACCCAGGAGCTCTTACCCTCTAGAGTTTGGGGGTGGCCCAGCATGATGGCTCTCCCCACCTCGAGGACAATGGGGCCCAGGGAGACAATGCTACTTTAATGCATCTTCCCATCGCCCACTCCAACAGAAACGACTCACCACTCAGCATGCCCCTCCAAACCCTGGGGGAGGGCAGCAATTACAACTTCTCATTGCAGGACTGCCCTGGAGACAAATGAACAGAAACTGGATGTGGAAATGGGGGGGGGGGGTCCAGGGGAGACCTGGGTAACTGCAGGACTGCTGAGAGAGGATCTTCTGACAGCAGGCCTAGCCAGCATCTTGGGATGGAGACTCTCACGGCTGATCTCAACTCCTCTGATGGTCAGTGAGAAACAGCTTTACTCAGTAGGAATCTAAGTGCTCGCTGCCATTTGCTCTTGCTCTCTCTTACAAAAATACTTTCCAACTGAAAAAATACAAGATGCTCACTAAACAATATCTTGAAAGTTGGGGTCAGCACCGCGGCATAGTGGGTTATGCCACAGCCTACAGCACCGGCATCCCACATGGGACTGCTCCAGCTATTTCAGTCATTTGGGGAGTGAACCAGTAGATGGAAGATCCATGTCTGTCCTTCTTTCTATGTAACTCTGCCTTTCAAATAAATAAATTTAAAAAAGAATATCTTAAAACAGCAGAAAGAGAAGAAAAATCCCCTTTGCTTTTTTCCCTTGCCCAGCAAACAGGTAAACAGGTTCTCTGAGAATTAGAGACACAGGTAACTTCTTTTTTTAAAATTTTTAAAAATTTTTTTTTGACAGGCAGAGTGGACAGTGAGAGAGAGAGACAGAGAGAAAGGTCTTCCTTTGCCGTTGCTTCACCCTCCAATGGCCACCGCGGCCGGCGCACCGCGCTGATCCAATGGCAGGAGCCAGGTGCTTCTCCTGGTCTCCCATGGGGTGCAGGACCCAAGCACTTGGGCCATCCTCCACTGCACTCCCTGGCCACAGCAGAGAGCTGGCCTGGAAGAGGGACAACCGGGACAGAATCTGGTGCCCCAACCGGGACTAGAACCCGGTGTGCCGGCGCCGCAAGGCGGACGATTAGCCTAGTGAGCTGCGGCGCCAGCACAGGTAACTTCTGACTAGTCCTGTCCATTTCCCCTCACATGCTCTCAGACTATGCTTGAAGGACAAGCAGGCATGGACTGACCACCTAGAGTGTGTGTGCCAGACCACCACTCCATCACCACAAGACCCTACCTGATTCCCTGCGCCTGTGCAAGATGACGGAGAAGGAAAAGCATGCACCTGCCTTCGGCCAACTCTAGGAAAGTTCATGGTCTTTCCCCACCTGCCCACCTCCTCCCAACCAGCATCAAAAGCTCTTACCTGTTCTTTTTCAGTTCTCTAATTCTGCACGCTCCTTGCTCCCTAAATTGTCCCCTCTGTCTCCTGCAGCTCTTCCCAGCTGGCTCCATGCTCAGATCTCTCTCACTGCAGCTGTCATCCAGTCTCTCACCTGGTCTTCTCTTCCCAACCTGTCAAAGGAATTCTTTAAGGCTGTCTACCGACTTGCGTTAACTTCTCAAACTGGATTTGACCCCCACTGCCCTTCTGGCATTCTTCTCAGGAAGGTCACCAGGGAGCTTGCAAGAACCAGTGGTGACCCTATTGCTTCTCCATGCCTCCTCTCACTGTGCCTGTCTCTCTCTTGATAGGGTGGGGGGGGGGGGTGTTCTTGACTTTCCTATCCCTTTTCCCAAGACTGTTCATGGGCTCTTCCTCCTCTTCCCCTCCCGTAAGCATTATCCTTAATGTTCTATTTTCAGACCACAGCTCTTCTAACTTTATCCACGCGTTTGCCCAGGGGCTCTCGGTTGGTGCTGCTGCTCAAATTGCCAGTGCAGTGCTGACAAGTCTGAAGACTGCGACACCAGCCCCTGACTCAGACTCTGACTCATCTGCGACCTGAGCCTTGTGCTGGGCACTCCACTGGCTCCTCAAACTCAACACGGCAAGTGCTCTCTTAGTTGGCTGGCATGGCCACCTGCCTTACTAAACCTTGAAGTCCTCCTTGACTTTCCCTGCCTTTACCCATCATGCAGCAGATCCCCAAGTTCTGACTGTTTTGTCACCTATTTATCTTTGAAGCCAGCCCCTCCCTCAGAATCTCTCAGCATTCTCTTTTTTGTTTTTAAAGATTTATTATTTATTTGAAAGGCAGAGTTACAGAGAGAGAGAGAAAGGTAGGTCAGTCTTCCATCCGGTGGTTCACTCCCCAAATGGCCACAACAGGTGGAGCTGGGCTGATCCGCAGCCAGGAGCCAGGAGCCTCCTCTGGGTCTCCCACGTGGGTGCAGGGGCCCAAGGACTTTGGCCATCCTCCTCTGCTTTCCCAGGCCACAGCAGAGAGCTGGATCAGAAGAGGAACAACTGGGCCTTGAACCTGCACCCATATGGGATGCCGGCATAGTAGGCAGTAGCTTTACCCACTACACCACTCTCCCAGCATTTTCTTTTTCTTTCTTTGACAGGTAGAGTTACAGACAGTGAGAGGGAAACAGAAAAAGGTCTTCCTTTCGTTGGTTCACTCTCCAAATGGCCGCAACGGCTGGAGCTGCACAGATCCGAAGCCAGGAGGGTGCAGGGGCCCAAGCACTTGGGCCATCCTCCACTGCTTTCCCAGGTCACAGCAGAGAGCTGGACTGGAAGAGGAACAAGTGGGACTAGACCAGGCACCCATATGGGATGCCAGCATCGCAGGCGCAAGATCAACCTAGTGCACCATGGCACCGGCCCCCTCCCAGCATTTTCTACATCCTACATCTCTCCCCTGGATCCCTGTAACCCCCTCCTCACTGGTCTCCCGTGTATAGGCCTGTTCCCTTCTAATCCACCTGCCACACTATTAAAGTAAACCCTACAGAATCACTCCCACCTTGAAACCTCCCAGAGACCCTGAGTGCTTTACCAAGGAGATTTGCTATTGCTATTCTGATTTTTAACCACTGAAAATGGTTACCGAGTCAATACACTGACCGGCTCTCTTCACGGCAGCGGCAGGGCTGCCCAGTCCCCAGTGGGCTCCTGTTGACTGGGAATCTTTAAGACTTGCCCAGACTCACCTGGCCTCAGGCCTCTTCCCTGAGGAACATTTCACAGGACTAGTTTTCTAAGAAATGTGTTTTAGAACTCATTCATCTAGCAGGGATGGAGACCTTTTTTCTGCCAAGGGCCATTTGGATATTTGTAACATCATTCATGAGCCATACAAAGTTATCAATTTAAAAGTCAGCTTACTGTGGATTTACTGGACTTCAAGTCCTGCTAGCAGCTGCCTTGGCAAGGCCAGACCAATGACTGCTGGCATCATACAGTCGGGTGAAACCTTCCCACGGCCACGCCCACGCTGGGACATGACACAGTCAGAGACGCAGAGCCCAACAACTAAGGTTCATCAGTGTGACACCACCACTCTGTCCCACCCCCGACACTGTGGAGATAGCACACACATGTGTGCACACACATACATGCACACACACGTGCACATGCATGCACACGCATGTACACACACACTCTGACCCTCATCATCCTGCCCCCCCACCCTGTTCCAGTCTTTTCTAGACCAATCCGCATCATCCTTTACACTTCAGCATAGTTGTTGCTTCCTCCAGGAAGCCTAGAAATCACGGAGCATACACAACAGTGGCTCAGGTCTGCCGAACAGATCCTGAAGCCGCCAAAGGAGAACTGGGACTGGCTCCTCCCCAGTCACAGAGGGGCGGGTGAGCCCCCAGTCCAGAGAGCCATCAAGCCCGCTCTGGGTGCCACCGAAGTTTGCTGTCCCCCTGCAGGAGAACTGAAGGGCCCGAGGCACCCATGTGTGTCCTTTTACCCGTTTCCCCAGTCCCATGGAGCCCCTCTTCCTACTTCCAGAAGAAGTGGTCTGACAGGAGTTGGCTAAAGGATAAAGCTCCTTTGCAATGTTTCCAAAAGGACAAAAGTTCCTATTTTATAGGCCAAGATACAGCCTGTGATTTAGGGAGAAAATGACTCCCCTCCGCAAGAAACACTGCCAGGGCTTAACTGTACCAGAGACAAGGTGTTTCAGTTCACCAATGGGTTAAATAAGAGCTGTGGCCCTACCGACGCAATTACTGTAGTCGCTGCCTCTGAAATTCTCCTGTGGCTCTGAGAAGACACAGAAGAGCCTAGAGACAGAGAGCAGAGACCCAGTCTGGCCCGCGGTCTGCGTGTCCAGCAGGCTGGATTTCCAAAGTCCACCTCGATGAGCCTCAGCACCATGGGGTGACGGGAGTGACTGGCACTCGCACTCCTCGTGTCCTCTGCGGCCACGCTGACAGCGGTGCTCCCATTCCTCCTCCTCAAGCACATGCTGGACGCGCACCGCGGCCCTGGTCATCCAGCCCTGAGGACCGCGTCCCCTCTGCCTGTCAGCCTCCTTCCCCACCTTGCCCCGCTCACTCCCTTGGTTTCCCGTCTCTCTAACTAGCGCCTGTCTCCCTAGCCCTGGACCATCCACAACTCAATTCAAAATGCCACGAAGCTGCTTTGGCCTGGCCCGCGCCGGCGCCTTGTCTCCTGGCCCCAGGTGCCGGCTGTCCCACTCTTTACCATCACGACTGAGGTGGAGACAGCACGGTGCCATCGAAGGGCGAGACTGGGTTTCCTCATGACTCTGCCTCTTAACGTCTGCTTGTAAGTTTACAACCCTTAACTCATCTGGGCCTCGAGTGCCCTATCTGTTGAATGGGTTTGATAACACGCAAGGCCCAAGATTTATGATGTTCACGTGAGAGGCCCTCACACACCCAGAGGCCGGTAAGCATGCTTGTTGGTTCCAAGGAGAAGCGTGGGGTTCTCAGGCCTCCCAGGGGTGGCTCCTCATCAGCGGGGGGTAGGGGGTTAAACATGGAAACCATGCGATGCCCACGTCAACTCCAGGCTGACAGAGTTCCCCTGCATCCCCCCCCTCCTGCCCACCCGCACGTTCCACTGTCCTGCTGCCCGCGCCTGCGGCCATCGAGGAGGTGAGGGGCCCTGCGGCCTCCCTCTCAGCTGGACCCCCACCCTCCATGCCCTTTTCCCTTTGTTTTGTTGCCAGGTTACTGAGTTCTAATTGCTTGTCTCATTAAAAATTGCTAAACTAATAAATACTAATTACTCTGAAAGAAAAAAGACACTCTTTAAGGAGCAGCAGTCTCAGAGCACCCGAGTAACAGACACGGGGACAGACCCGGGGATGAGCCAGGCGGCCAGGGCTTGTCTTCTCTCCGGAACTAGTGAACCCTTTCCAGATTCTAATTACACTTCTCACAAACAAAAGCCAGACTTACTCCCCTGCGAGGGCTTCATCCCCACTTTATGGAGAACAGAACCAGCTGGGTTGAATGGCAGGAAAACAAAACAGGCAGGGATAACCACAGCTCACGTGTACTGGGCACGAACTGTCGCTGGACACCACGCTGACGGCCACCTGTCAACCTCACTGCAGGGAAAACAAAGGTACCTGGGTTCTTACCCTCTGGGGGATCCTGCCAGAGGCAGGAGGCGAGATAGACAAGTTCCCCGAAATCAAGTATCCCCCAGAGCTCTCCACACCAAGTGACAGCTGGGGCCCAGCAGCCCCGAATTCCCACCCAGCTCTGCATTTCAAACAGCAGTGTGTAAGAGTGGGAGCAACACATACTGTCTCACGCAGTGGGTACGCGATACGAGTGGTTGGAGATTTGAGTCCTTCTCAATTTCAGTCTCAGTTTCCACAACAGTAAAATGGGATTAATGCCTTCCACCCTATCAGCCTCCAAGGTTGTATCAGTCTGTCTTCTGTTGCTAGAATCAAATGCCTGAGGCTGGCTACTTTATACTACAGCTCAGTCTTAGAGACTGAACGTCTAAGGTTACAGGCCTTATCAGGCGAGCCTCTGATAAGGGTCTCCTGGCAGAAGACTCATGCAGGTTAACACCCTGGCCTGCAGCGCTGGCATCCCATATGGGCACCAGTTCAAGACCCGGTTGCTCCACTTCCGATCCAGCTCTCTGCTGTGGCCTAGGAAAGCAGTAGAAGATGGACCAAGTCCTTGGGCCCCTGCACCCACGTGGGAGACCTGGAAGAAGCTCCTGGCTCCTGGCTTCAGATAAGCACAGCTCCGGCAGTTGCTGCCATCTGGAGAGTAAACCAGCGGGTGGAAGACTTCTCTTTCTGTCTCTACCTCTCTATGTAACTCTTTCAAATAAATAAAATATTTAAAAAAAAAAATAAGAAGACACATGCAGAAGACAGCCCACAGCAAGAAGGGGTCAGAGAAATTCAGCAAGCTTGCTCTTTTCCCAACTCACTCTCTCAAGAACTAGCACAGCCAGTGACACGGATATTAATCCCTCCCAAGGACAATGCCCCATGTCCTAACGACCTTGCACTAGGCCTCACCTCCTAGGTTCTACGACCTCAAAACCAGCACACTGGGCACCAGGCTTTCAGTGCATGAACTTTTCAAGGATACACTACCCAAAACCATAGCAACTGTTATTGAATTGAAACTGGAGACAGACACTGAACAGAAAGAATCTCCATGAAGCAAGCCCTGGATAAGATCTACCTTTAAAAAAAAAATTTTTTCATTCATTTGAAAGGCAGAGTGACACAGAGAGGGAGAGACAGAGAAATCTTCCATTCATTGATTCACTGCCCAGATGGCCTCAACAGCTGGGGAGTTCCAGTGGAACTCCCACCTGGATCTCCCATGTGGGAGGCAAGGGCCCAGGCACTTGGGTCACCATCTGCTAGATTCCCTGGCGTATTAGCAGGGCGCTGGATCGTAAGGGGAACAGCCAAGACAAACTGGAGACTCTATGGGATGCTGGTGTTGCAGAGGTGGCTTGACCCACAGTGCCACAATGCTGGCCCCAAGACTTCTTCTTTGAAGTAAGAGAGTTACTGGGTCCTGCTGTCTCTGAGCTAGAGCGCTGTGTGCATGGAAGCCAGGGGACCACCCTCCAGCAGCTATGACGATCAGGGAGGAACAATGACTTTCTATCTCATGGTGCTGATGAGTTCTACGACAGTTCTCTCTTCTGACCAAGGCCCACTAGCAGACACCCATCTTCTGAGATGCCAGTGGGACGGATCCTGTCGTGTGACGTGTCACATCACACAGTCTCGCTGGAACAGGCCCGTTTAAGGCAGCCTGAACTCTTCACCCCCTCCCTCCAGTATGACCTTTGTCCAAGGGTTGGGTGGAGGGATGGTGACAGATCAGGTAGAGTTCACGGCCATGTTTTCCTTAGACATCACTTAGGTGCACACAGATCCATGCTGTGCCTTACAGGGGGGTGAGGGAGAACTAGGAAATGTGGCCCTCACTTCCATCCCCTTCATCAGGGACTTAGCTCCTTGGAGGACATCTGGCCATGTCTGGAGAGAGTTGAGATTGTCACAACTGGGGTGTAAGTGTGCTACTGGCACCTAGGGGTGGAAGTCAGTGATGCAGCCAAACATCCCAGGGCACAAAGGACAGCCCTCTACAACCAACAAAGACGCAGCCCCGAGCGTCAGCAGCGCTGACTGAGAACCGTCCCGGATCCCATTCCAGGGCTTGCTTAAACATCTGGCGGCTGCTGGCACCTCACCAGTCTTTTGTGTTTCCATAATGACAGACGGCTCAAGGAAGAGGGGCAGAGGGGACTCAACCACGATTACCACTATGAATCCAGCAACGACACTCACTGCCAGACAAACCACGAACAGAAGGGCCGTGTCCGCCCCTTGGATCAGGTGTATGAGACTTGTGTTAAAATAACAAACAGTCCAGTTCAATCTAGGCCTCTGCCGCCCCATGACGACAGCAACGAGACACTTCGGCTGTCAGGACGGGCACGTTTCCACGGGATGAAGGTCCTTCATTCCAAAGGGTTTTCGTTTTTCTTTTTCAATTAGGAGACTTCACGTATACAACTAAGCATTGCAATTGCAAATCATAATACTAAGTTCAGACTTACATTAAATTTGAGCAAGATCCGACTCAAGCCCTCATTTACGCACCTGTCAATACGCCGGCGAAACACATCACGCACCTTCGACGCCCAAGACCATGTGCTCAGCACAGAACTGCGAATCAGGGCTGTGAACACCTCCAGGAGCGCACACTCGGAAGGAGCAGCTGCCTGCACAGAGGCAACTGCCGGGGAACACGGTGGATCTGGCGTGGAGGCTGCGGACACGAATGACCAGCGTCCTCCAGGCCCGCGGGGCTGCAGACACGACTGACTGGCGTCCTCCAGGCCTGCGGGGCTGCGGACACGGACTGACCGGCGTCCTCCAGGCCTGCGGGGCTGCGGACACGGACTGACCGGCGTCCTCCAGGCCCGCGGGGCTGCGGAAACAGACTGACCAGCGTCCTCCAGGCCTGCGGGGCTGTGGACACGACTGACCAGCGTCCTCCAGGCCTGCGGGGCTGCGGACACGGACTGACCAGCATCCTCCAGGCCTGCGGGGCTGCAGACATGGACTGACCGGCGTCCTCCAGGCCTGCGGGCACGGACTGACCGGCGTCCTCCAGGCCCGCGGGGCTGCGGACACGGACTGACCGGCGTCCTCCAGGCCCGCGGGGCTGCGGACACGGACTGACCAGCGTCCTCCAGGCCTGCGGGGCTGTGGACACGGACTGACCGGCGTCCTCTAGGCCTGCCTTTCCTCTCAGTCACTCGGCAAGACTGCACTCCCAGCCTCCTCTGCAGCCTGGGTCTCTGCATTTGGACAGTGGACTATGACTCAGAAGCCAGGAGAAGCGCTCAGGCCTAGCCCATGACAGCCTCCCTGGACCCTAGCCTTTCCCCACCTCCTATCCAGACAGAGGAGACTCTGGGCACAGCACTCAGGTCCTCAGGGACTGCACAGCCACAGTGTGGAAGAGACGCCTTGGGAGAGACCACGTCCTAGCAGTAATACCTACTCTGTTAGGCAGGAGTCTCCAGAGAACAGTAGGATGGAGGGGCGCTGGGGTGGATTGTGGAGGCTGAGAAGTCCCACAGTCTCCAGCCAACAAGGCTGAGAACAAGGAAAGCCAATGGCGTAATTCTGTCCCAGTCAGAAGGCCTGAAAACCAGGGCACCAGTAGTGTAAGCTGCGATCAAAGGCCCAGAACTGGGAGGCTGAAGGCCTATGAACCAGGAGTGCCGACGTCCAAGGACAGAGGACAATGGAGGGCTCAGCTCAACAGAGGAGCAACGCCCCTTTCTTCCATCTTTCTGTTGTCTGGGCCCTGAACAGCTTGGATGATGTCCACCCACTCGGGAGGACATCTCCTTTGCTCCGTCTGACGCACATATAATCTCTCCAGAGACCCCCACAGACCCCCAGGAAGGTTTACAGCTATCTGAGCGCCCCAGGGCCCAGTCAAGCTGATGCCCCAATTAACCAGTGTGCCCACACTGGAGGGAGACATCCGTTTGTACGGCACTAAGCTACTGAAATCGGGGGCTTTGTCTGCTTTGGCAGCCAGTGTTACCTGTGCTAACTACTACAAGCTACCACCCCAAGTGAAGCGGATTCTCCTTGGCGCCCCATGGAAAGCTTTGCTGCTCTGGTGAATTTCCCCTGTATCTCTACAACGGTCACCACAGACGACCCCGACAGGGAGAGCAACTTGACCGGCAGGGGGTCTGAGACTTGTGCTGACGCTGTCACTGCCCAGACAAAGTAACCCTGCACCCCCAAGATAAAGACACAAGAGTTTCGCATGAGACGACACTAATTCTATGTCAGACACAGTGGGAGTCTCCCTGCTGGACTACTGAGTAGTAACTGGACTTGAATCTAGGCCCCGCCTTTTACTACCTGGACTAAGTCACTTCGACCTGCTCAGCCTGCTGGTTCACCTATGAAATGGGGAGAGTAAGAGCAGCCACCTCACAGAGTTAGGACTAAGACGATGGATGAAGAACACTTATTTCAGGGCCTGGCACCTACCACGAGCCATTTTCATTACTATCATCATCTCTAAATCCCCAGCATTTAGCACACCGTCCAAAAGCATAGTGAGTGAGTGTTGAGAGAATGAATAATTGAACTTCAGAAGTTATTCAAGTCAAAAAGATATTGCTCTTCCAATGCTGACTCAGCCATCATAGCTAATTTCAGAGACACATTTTGTTGGCATCTTTTCAGCACGGATTCTCCCCTAGATTTAATTAGGATGGAAAAATCAACATTGTTTTTTTTAAAAAGATTTATTTATTTATTTATTTGAAAGGCAGAGTTACAGAGAGGCAGAGGCAGAGAGCAAGAGAGAGGTCTTCCATCCACTGGTTCACTCCCCAGATGGCCGCAATGGCCGGAGCTACGTCGATCCGAAGCCAGGAGCTTCTTCTGGGTCTCCCATGTGGGTACAGGGACCCAAAGACTTGAACCATCTTCCACTGCTTTCCCAGCCCAAAGCGGAGAGCTTTAGATCAGAAGTGGAGCAGCTGGGACTCCAACCAGAGCCCATATGGGATGCCAGTACTGCAGACCAGGGCTTTAACCCACTATGCCACAGTGCCAGCCCCCAAATCAACACTCTAGCAGGCACTTACTTTTTACACTTTTAAAAAAAAAAAAAAAAAAAAAAAAAAAAAGAGCTGTGTTTAGCACAGCAAAAAGTATTATCCTGGGTTCTCACTGTGGCGACGCACACTGCACTGAAGAATCAGCCAGCTATGCTACCTGCTCTTGAAGAGAGACCAGGGGACAGCCTTGGACACAGAGAAGTCAACGGTAGGTCTTTGTAGAAGACAACAGTAGGGCTCAGAGGCTATCCATACAAGAAGGACCCCAGGAATCACCTCAAGTTAGAGACGGAGATGCTGAGGCCCTAGAAGGGGTCACACTGCCCAAGGTCACCGACGAGGAAACAGGTGGCACTCCAAAGGCTTCAAGCTTGCACACTGCTCGGAAAGGCAGGTGACAGCACCTGGGAATCCAAGGTCTCCCCCACCCCTGACCACACGGCTGTGCTACCAGAGGTTGGAGGTGGGGCAGGAAACAAGGGGGTGGGTTGGGGAAAGGTTGATGAGTACTGGGTGATAGCTAGATAGAAGTAGTCCCGTGGTTCCGGGGGTGACTACAGATAGTGCTAATGTACTGTGTATTTCTCGATTTTGAAAACCTACAAGACAGGAATTGGGCTTTCACTATAAAGAAATGTTAAATGCTTCAAACAATAGCTGTATTTATCCTGACTAGAAATTACGCAGTGGATACAAGTAATGAAACATCACATAGTTATCCAGAATTAGGCTCAATTTTTACATGGCTGCCAAAAATTTTGAGAGATAAAAACTAAAATGCTGGGGCTGGCGCTGTTGCATAGTGGGTAAAGCTGCCACCTGTAGTGCCAGAATCCCCTATGGGCACCGGTTCAAGACCCGGTTGCTCCACTTCTCATGCAGCTCTTAGAAGACGGCCCAAGTCCTTGGGCCCCTGCACTCGTGAGGGAGACCCCGAAGAAGCTCCTGGCTCCTGGCTCCAGCTGTTGTGGCCATTTCGGGGAGTGAACCAGCAAATGGAAGACCTCTCTCTTTCTCTACCTCTGCCTCTCTGTAACTCTGCCTTTCAAATAAATAAATCTTTAAAAACAACAACAACAACAAAAGAATGGACTCAGGGTCAAGCTGTGGTCGCAACACCCTTTGGGTTCCTGTTGCCTGCAGAACAACTCGGGGGTGGGGGTGGATGGCGGGGAGAACATAACAAAAGCCCCGTTCAGTCCAGCTCCAACGCAACCCCAAGCTCCATGCACTCACCCAGAGGGCCACCCCGCCAGCGGTTACAAAGCACAGCCCTGGAGCCAGACTTGCTGGGCTCGAATCCCCGACCTCGTTTACGTGCGAGACTCCGAGTAAGTCGCTTAACCTCTGCAGGACTTGGTCTTCTCCTCTACCAAACGGGGATGTCAATCACAGAGCTGCAGAGAGGAGCACATGGAGCCTGGTACCTTGCAAGCACAGAGGGGACCCCAAAACAGTCACAGAAAAATGGAACTGAAAGATGTTTATTTTGGTGGAAAAAATGAAATCCATGCGGTTTTTTCACAATGCACATTTTCCATGAATTCTTAGAAGACCCTTCAGATGACAGCAACATTAGCTACCGTGATTAGTATTCTTGGCCCCCATACCAGGTCTGGCACTGACCTCTGCACTTTGGAGAACACAAAGTGAATGGCGGGGGCTGGGGTGCACTTGGCACAGCAGTTAAGGTGCTGCTTGGATGTCTGCATCCCATATCAGACCGCCTGATTCAAATCCTGGCTCCACGTCTAATTACAGCTTCCAGCCAATGTGCACCCTGGGAGGTGGTGGTGATGGTTCAAGCACTTGGGTTCCTGCCACCCACGTGGGACACCTGGATCTACAGAGACTCCAGGTGATCCCACAGCAACCTCAGGAAAAGGCTGAGTGATCGCCTATTCCCATCACACTCAGTGCACTGCTGTGTGCCAGGCCCACTCCTCAGCACCTGACCAATGGCACCTCATCTCACCTCCCGACTGCCCTTCTTCTGGTCTCCTAGCCACAGACGAGGAGGCTGAGCGATGAGAGGTCAGGTGGGTTGTCCAAGCTCACTCAGCTGGTTCAGGATTCAAACCCACACACACCCAGCTCCACGGTCCACACCCTTAACTGTTAAGCTGGGGAGAGAACTGGGGCTCAGAGACAGGAACAGAGTCCTCCGGGGCTCCAGTGAGTACACGGAGAACGGAATTCAAACCTAGGCCCTCAGAGGCCTGGCCAGGACACCCCCACCCCAGCCTGTCCACCCAGCACTCTAGTGATCCCATGGGCTTACCTAGTTCATGGTCTCGGCCCAGCCAGGCCCACCCACCCTGGACAGTGCGAATCCAGACTCCGCTCCTCAGGAAGCTCCCACTTGCGACACAGGTGGTTTCAAGTGCCTGCTTTCTGAGGTGGCTGCTGTCACAGGCTCGGTGCCCACCCCAGGGCGCGTGGCTGCCTTGCTGGGAGAAAGGCCCAAGGGACATAGCCTGGAGAACAACTCCCTCTCCACCCCGCACCAGGACGGAGATACAGGGCATTATAATAATACTATAATAATTACATAATGTGAGCAGCACTTGCTTTCAGCTCTGAGGAATCCATTTTCCCTGAAGCCTGAAGTAAACCCCTGGAGAGGGAGGAAATCACCGAGGGAAACCTAAGCCTCTTGCTGGCGCCCGGCTTGTGTGAGACACGCGGGAATGGCAACGACCCCAGGCCCTGCTGGTCATCCCCCACCCCTCCGAAGCAGGCCACCCACTCACACAGCAGAGGCAGTGACGTGTGAGGCCTGCAGCAGGCCCACTGCCGACCTGCTGGGTGACCTGGGAAACACTTAACCCGTCTGCGAGTGCTTCCTCTTCAGTACAACCAACGTGACATTGGTCACTCCTGCCTTGCTATCAGGATTGATTTTCAACCGTGGAGTAAATGCACTGTGCACCAAGGGCATCACTGAAGACAGCTCACGGCTGATCTGCCCCCTCCACCATCAGACCCAGCACCTGCTTCCTTCAACAACCCCAAAGGGTTCAAAACGTTTGCACTTGGCTCCACTGCTTACCAACATACAGCTGCACAGCCTGTCACCTGTGGTAAGAGGGGAACAGCATCTCCCCACAAGACTGCTAGCAGTCACAAACACGGCAAGGCACACGCCTGAAACAGGCTACGGCCCCACATCAGCAGGTACAGTGACCGGCGCTAACGGTGCATTCGTCACCAACGGCGCACTCAGCACCTTGGGACGCAGGCAGCACGTGCACCTGCCCTCCCTGTGAGAGGGCGGGCCCTTCGAGGGCAGGAATAATGTGTCTTCTATTGTAACAGAATCAACCTTGAGTGGCATGTTGGACTCCTCTTGCACACCTCGCCAAGGTGGAGTGCTACGCCCTTGGCCTTGGCCACGCCCTCGGCCTCAGCTTACCTCGTCTGGCACTGCTGCGATGGGATGGCCAGTTCCGTCGGGCCGAGCGCAGGCGTCATCTGGCAGCACCCTGTCCCACGTCTGGTCTCTTGTCTCCTGGCCCTATCCCAGGGCTTCTTTAGTGGATTCACCGTCCTGGGCACTCAGACCTGCACAATCCAAAGTGTGGGAGGTTAACACCGCATGGACAGCTCTTCGTCAAGGACACAAGGCGACGCCCCCACTTTCTTCACCAAGAGGACATACAGTGACCCAGGAGGTTCTTGGGGAGCAGCAGCAGGCGCTCGGGGCGGCGGCCTCCTCCGTGGCATTCTCCCCTTCCCATGACTTCCCCAGGCCCCGGCTCTGACTTCTGGCATTGGCATTGTCAAATAAACAACTGCATCAGGCTCTCCCCAAGGTTCCTGGGGCTGGGGAGGGGAGCAGATAACGGAAACCTCTGGCGCCTCCTCCCACCTCACAGTAAGCAGCAATCCATCCGCCAGGTTCCCAGGAAAGAACCTGAGAAGAGATGCTCTGGTCCTCCTTTGCCTTACTCCTCCCTCATCGACCCAGCCAGATGACTTTCTTCCTGTTGACTTCGTTCCCACTGATTCAACCTTGCTTCCTACTGATTCTACTTTATTTCCTGCTAGTTTGACTTCATTCCTACTTATTCCTCTTTACTTCCTGTGGGTTCGGCTCACTCCTGTCTCAGCAGCCGCTGCCTTTGCGTGGGCTGCCATCACCCCGCTCTCAGCAACCTCTCAATGGTCTCTGCTTCCCGCACTCTCCAAGACCGGACTTCCGGGAAGACCGTGTGGCCTGCTCTGGAGCTCATATTCCCAGTTTAGAAGGTCCCGCTGTGGTATTAGGGTGACAGGCAAGAGTCTGGAGGCAGGGAGACAATGCAACCTAAACAACTTAGCCTCATTTTCAGCTGCTCCAAGACCAAGCAAGAGGCTGTAAGATTCCAAGAAGCAGTGCATTTGGCAACTGAAGTTTCGAGTTTGCCCCCATCTCTGGTTCCCTGGGATTCTTGCAACTCAGGACATTGCAGCTCCAGGCCTTCCCAGGAGGAAGCAACCTCGCAGAGTCTAACAAACCAGCACTTTTGGCATCAGGGGACCCACGAGCCCACTGTGAGCTGGCTTCTTGTCCTCAGATAAAAGCGCTGCCTCATCTCTAGGCAAAGCATGCAGCAGCCAGAGGGAACTAAATTAATAAGCTGCAGGAGGAGCACAGGCCCACTCCACTCCTCCCTGTGAATCACCAGCACGGATGCCTCCGCCTCTGTGCTCACCAACAGCGGCTCCAACCTGGGACAGGCAGCCTGAAGTCCACTCTTCATGTACCTACCACCGTCCCCGCAGGCCCTCGAGGGGAGGAGGTCCAGCAAAGGCTTGCCTGTCTTAAACCCGAGTTACAATGCACTGTTTATGCAGGGTCTACTGAAGGCCCTGGGGCTCTTTCTTTTTTAAGATTCATTTATTTATTTGAAAGTCAGAGTTACACAGAGAGGAAAGGCAGAGAGAGACAGACAGACAGACAGAGGTCTTCCATCCGATGGTTCACTCTCCAATTGGCCACATCTGAAGCCAGGAGTCGGGAGTTTCCTCCGGGTCTCTCATGCCAGTGCAGAGGTCCAAGGATTTGGGCCATCTTCTACTGCTTTCCCAGGCCATAACAGAGAGCTGGATGGGAAGAGGAGCAGCCGGGACTCGAACCAGAGCCATATGGGATGCCGGCACTGCAGGCTACGGCTTTATCCGCAGAGCTGTCCCCCGGAGGGTTCTTTTTTTTTTAAGCCAACATTTTGATTCCAGTTGTCACACTTAACTCCCCCTGAAGTGGCATTATTTGTCTTCAGCTTACGGATGGAGAAACCGAGGCTCAGAGAAGCAAGCGTTTTCACTGGAATCAGACAAAGGTCTGCTTCTCTTTACACGCACTACACCTGCAGAAACTTATTTTAATGGTTTCTTTCAAGAGCTACACCGTGCTGGCCAGGAAGACGTCCCTGGGAAAGCACCAGCTACGATCACCCATCCACTTCTCAAGGGGGATTTTTTTTATCTGGTGTGAAGAGCTCTCTCCCCTTTCACCTGAAGCCCAGCTGCCTTCTGAGGCTGCTCTAACACTCTGCCCCATCCAGGAAGCTCTCTGGGCCCACTCCAGGCCACACTGACCACTCCAACCTACATACTTCGTTAGCGGCCAAGGCTGTGCAGATCCCTGGGTTCTTAATTCTCAGCATTCCATTAACTTTTTTTGTTCAGTGATGGTCATACAACAATTAAAAACCTTCTAACTGAAGTTTAAGAGAAATATGCAAAGTATTGTGAGTATACAAGCTGAATAATGCCAGCCATTATGAACAAAGCTGCCACGAACACTTGCCTCCAGATCTCCGTGTGAGCATCTATTTCCTTTCCCTTGGTAAATGCCTACGAGCGGCATTTGGGAGTGTCATCTTGTCATGTGCATTTCCCGATTACTACCAAAGTCCAGTGCCTCTTCAGCTAAATATTGGCCATGTGCATTTTACTTTGTGCAATACCTGTGAAGATCTTTTGATCATTTTTAAACATTTTAATGCTTCTATGCTGATTGCTGCATTTTAGAGTTCTTTTTGTACTTTGGATACACACCCTTTGTTAGATGCATACTTTCTCCCAGCCTGTGGCTGACCTTTTAATCTCCCTTTGAAGTGAGAACTCTGATTTTGATGATATTCCAGGAATACAAGGTTACGTGAGTCACAGTCCTGGCTTCAAGGAACACAGTGCCATGGGGGAAACAGCAGTAAATCAACAGTCACAGCACGGTGGGATTACACGACGATGAGGGCGAGTACAGGCGTCACGGGAGCTCGGGGGGGACACCCATGGCTGCCTGGGTAAAGGCTTCCTGCAGGAAATAAATCTGAGTGAGTTTTAAAGGACGCACAGAGGAGCCGTGGGAGGCAGGTAACGTAGTTAGAAGACAGAGCACACGCAGATGCACTTGGACCACTTCAAGCAGACAACACAACGGCTGGAGAACAGAGTGGGTGAAGGTCAGACCACAACAGGCCTTGACTGTTCAATTAAACAGTTTAGACTTTTGTTTTCTACAGAAGGCAACAGGGAGGCATAAATAAGATTAAAGGGAAAGGTCCTTCATTGCTTAAAATTTATTTTATTCATCAGACAGACTGATTTCCCATTTGCTGTTTCACTTCCCAAATGCCCACGATGGCAGGGACTTTGCCAGGCTGAAGCCAAAGACAGGAACTGGACCCAGGTCTCCCATGTGAGTGGCAAGGACCCAACTGTTTGAGCTGTCACCCGCGGCCTCCCAGGATGGTCACCAGCAAGGAGCTCGAATCAGGAGCAGAGCTGAGACCCAAATGTAGGCACTGGGATATGGGGTACAAGCATCCCAAACCATGGCCTCACTGAGAAGTCAAATATCCACCCTGGGAAGGCATTTTTATATCAAAAATAATAAACTGTGATAAATAAAACATTGTGGTATTGGTGCAGGAACAGAAAAATAGAACAATAAGGCCAGCCCAGAAATGCGTCCACACATACAACAACTTGGCATGCAGCAGCAGTGGTATTAAAGGGCAGCTGGTAAGGAACATGCTATTTAATAACAGAAGTAGGGAAATCTGTGTGACGAACGTGAGATTTTTACTTTATATAACCCACAAAAATAGGCTGCAGACATACTGAAAATCCACACACACACACACACACACACACACGTCTTTGGGGCTGGCGTTGTGGCTCAGTGGGTGAAGCCACTGCCTACAACACAGGCATCTCACACTGGAGCACTGGTTCGAGTCCCAGCTGCTCTGCTTCTGATCCGGCTCCCTGCTAATGCACCTGGGAAAGCAGTGGAACATGATCCAAGTGCTTGGGCCCCTGCCACCCACGAGAGACCCAGATGGAGCTCCTTGTTCCTGGCTTCAGCCTGGCCCAGCCCTGGTCATCGGGGCCATTTGGGGAGTGAACCAACAGATGGAAGGCGGCTTTCTCCCTGTCTGTTCCTCTCATGCTCTGTCACTTTGTCGTTAAATAAATAACAAAACTTTGTAAGGTCTTCAATATTTCTGATTCAAAAATAACAAACTATGTTTATGATAAAGTTAGGAAAGAAATTCTTAACCAAGGAACTGGGGTGTGGGGTGCTGTGGTTTTCCCCATTCCTGTGAGTGGGGTTTACGACGGTTTGATTTATGGATCCCTGGTGGGCAGTGACATCAGCAGCCTGTCCATGTGCTTGGCCGTTTGGACATACTCTCATCAGTGTCGAAGTCCTCTGCTCTTTCTTCTATGAGATTCTTCAGGTAGTCTAGATCCGAGCACTCTGCCAGCTACGCAGGATGTGAGCAGCTCCTCCCCAGTTTACTCTGTTTGCCGAAGAGAAGCTCTTACTTTCAGAAAATCCGATTTAGCCAGGTCATCCAAGGGGAACTCAGGGTTGAGTCTGGTGACTTCTGTGCTTCCACTCACTACACCAGGAGGCCCAGTGAGCCTCCACCTCTGCCAACCGAAGGCTTTCCCACATGTAGTTCACTCATTCAACCACTGCTTGAGTGCCTTGTGTGTGCCAGGCTGTCTCCTCCCTGCCCAGGACAAGAGTGGACAAGACGAAGATGGGCCCTGGGGGAGCTTCCACTCCAGCAAAGTCAGCCGAAGCCTCCGACTGAACTCCTCAACGCAATCACAGAAACCGGTGGGACTTCTGAGTGGGCTGAGCTGGGACTAACTCCGCTGAATGCATACGACCAGAAAGACATCGCGACCTCCTCAGGCAACCCTCAGAGACCGCGGACGACAGAAGGGCAGCAGTGGAGGGCTGTGAGTGGGATGAAGAAAGAACAGCAAACCTTTGACTCCATTTTGCAGAAACATATTCCAGTCTCCAAAGGTTACTGCTGCACCTGAGCTGCCCGGTTCTAACACAGCAGAGCAACGCCCAGACTAAGCCAGGCTCAGCTGTTTGGCAGAAACACAACCAGGAACGGAGAGAGATCTCAGTGAAGCCACAGGCTTTAAGCAAAATGGCTGCTATGCACCCTTAGCCCCTCACCCAGACAGCATCTCATAAAAGTACACAACAGATTAGGGGAGTCGAGATACCCAGAGGTGACTGGAAAGTGGTGGCTGACAGGAAGAGGAGTGCATCCAGTCACGGTCTTGGGAAGTAGGGGAGAGCAGTCTCTAACCGGTACGGGTGATCACTCGCATCAGGCATTGCATTCAGGCTCTGCATAAATACCTCCAAATCACTTTAACTGACACAGTTGACAACAGCTGATTTAGATGCAGTCTACTCTCTTTATAAACTCGAGAACGGGGACTGGTGTTGTGGCACAGGTTAGGCCTCTGTTTGGAACACTGGCATACCATATCTGAGTACCAGTTTGAGTCTCGGCTGCTCGGCTTCCCATCCAGTTCCCTGCTGATGCACCTGGGAAAGCAGCAGATGATGGTCCAAGTACTTGAGCCTCTGCCAGACATGTGAGAGACCCAGACGGAGTTCTGGGCTTCTGGTTTTGGCCTGACCCACGGGGGAGTGAACCAGCAGATGGAAGAGCCCTTCGCCCACTTCCGCCATTCAAATAAAAAAGCTGAAGGACAGGTGCCGTCCTCTGGAGGGGTATCCTTGCCCCCCAGAAACACTTCTAAGTTGCTGGAGAGGGAAATCTTAGTGATTGGGTGAATAAACCATGATCAGCAGATCACGACTCTGAGTCTTGGGTCCTCTCCCTAGGGAAAAAAAAAGTCATATTTACATATAAGCCAAACTTGGTTTTTGAGTTTTTTCATTCTTTATAATACTTGTACACACTTTTGGGCCACAGTGTAACATTTCAATACATGTGTGCAGTGTCCTGATCAAATCAGGGTCACCAACACTTCCTCTTCCTAGACATTATCACCGGAGCCCTGAAGCATCCCTCCTCCACTTGCCCACACGAACCACAGTCTCCCCACTATGCCAAATAACACCAGGAACTCATTCTGCTGGTCTAACCCTGAATTGGTACCCGTTATCCAAACTTCCTCTATCCTCCCCTACCCACTCACGTGTCTAGTAATCTCTTCTCTGTCTTCAGATTGAGTAATACAATACCAGGACCCTGAAGCCTGGCTTTGAACTTGAGATTGCAATCTTTGACTTGTATGTAATACCCTCATTTCCCACGGAAACAAATAGTGTTGCCATTTTTATTTCACTTTCCCAAGTGTGTGAGTCTCCCATGATGCCTCCCTGTGGTTAGACTCCTTAATAATAATGTACTTAACACCCACATTTATAAGTGCTTGAAGTCTTGGTTAATGTCCCCCGGGTCTACTTCATTACTGAGCAAGCTGCATGGGGCTAGTATGTATTCCTCCACACAGCACCCTCCCAGTGGCTCCACCCACCTGGTCATGCCCTGACCTGATTCCTTCTGTGGTCTCAAACTAGTGCCCAGGTTCCAGCATGCCTTCTCCACCTGAGTGTTGGATCCCAACCCAAGTTCTCCCACAATTATTTTGACTCAAGTTTATTACGTGTAAAAACACCATCCTCCTTCATGGAGAAAGGCTGTGGCATCATCCTTGCCCAGGGTGCCCTTACACAGAAGCCTCAACTGTCCAGGAGTATCCCCAGAACCCAACAGACCCAAAAACTCTGTGCAGCTTCTAGATAATTCAATGTCTGCATATTACAGCTCACGTCTCTGTTCTTAGTGGAACCTCCCAGCACTGCTCAGAGCCCATCATGCACACCACGCAGACCTGAGCAATTCATGACTTTTTCGTTGACAAACTGTAAAAGTAGAAACCTAGAAGCAGCATAAAGAGAGCTGACAAATTTGGGTTTAAGCTAACACTACATCCTGGGTGGGGAGGCTGTGTTAGGTCTTACAAATCTGGAGTGCATTGATACCTACATCATACGTAGACTAAATATACTTTAAGTGCCTAGTAGCCGTTTGTGGACGGTGGCTACATACTAGACAGCAATTCTCCAGAAAGTTTACAAGGACCTTCTTTCAAAGTGATCATAAAGGAATCTCTCTCTCCACAAGAAAAGTTAGGAAGGAGAAATCAACATCAGAAGTAAGGGTAGGGCGGTGCCACAGCTCACTAGGCTAAACCTCCGCCTGCGGCGCCGGCACACTGGGTTCAAGTCCCAGTCGGGGCGCCGGATTCTGTCCCGGTTGCCTCTCTTCCAGGCCAGCTCTCTGCTGTGGCCCAGGAGTGCAGTGGAGGATGGCCCAAGTGCTTGGGCCCTGCACCCCATGGGAGACTAGGAGAAGCACCTGGCTCCTGGCTTCGGATCAGCACGGTGCGTGAGCTGCAGTGCTCCGGCCATAGCGGCTATTGGAGGGTGAACCAACAGTAAAGGAAGACCTTTCTCCCTGTCTCTCTCACTGTCCACTCTGCCCGTCAAAAATAAAAATAAAAAAGTAAGGGTAGAGTGGCATCAGGATGGGGGTGACCAAGAGACCAGCTTTCATGATTCCAAAGGAAGACAAATATGAACAGCTATCCACAAACTAAAATAGCCCCGGGAAGGCCCAAAGGCTCATTAACGAATCTTCAGTAAGACCACATAATACAAGGCCAGTGCCGCCGCTCACTTGGCAAATCCTCCACCTGCGGCGCCCGCACACCGGGTTCTAGACCTGGCTGGGGCGCCGGATTCTGTCCCGGTTGCTCCTCTTCCAGTCCAGCTCTCTGCTGTGGCCCGGGAAGGCAGTGGAGGATGGCCCAGGTCCTTGGGCCCTGCACCCGCATGGGAGACCAGGAGAAGCACCTGGCTCCTGGCTTCGGATCAGCGCAGTGCGCCAGTTGCAGCACGCTGGCCGCAGTGGCCATTGTGGGGTGAACCAACGGCAAAGGAAGACCTTTCTCTCTGTCTCTCTGTCACTGTCTAACTCTGCCTGTCAAAAAACAAAAACAAAACAAAAAGACCACATGCAAAACGGACCCAAAGAGGAGAGGAGAGAGAGAGAGACGAGAAGAGAGAGGAGAGGAGAGGAGAGGGGAGGGGAGGGGAGGGGAGGGGAGGGGAGGAGAGGGGAGGGGAGGGGAGGAGTACCCAGACGAAAATGAGTGTGGTGAGACCCACTGCTGAGACAGCCAGGGACAAAGAAGAGAGGCAGAGGCTGCCGGCATCGGCTCTGCGGCAGGAACCGTGCCGGTCCCCAGTGGCTCCACAGAGGACACGGGTGTCTTCTGCAGTGAGGTAACCAGCAGCTGCCACTGTTAGGGAGCCCTAGTGAGGGTGAGCCCTTGGCTGGGGAACTCCCGTCCCGGCAGCAGCTGTCTTTGTGCCACTCCAGCATCAGAGCCACCACCTCTCCTCTCAGATGCGCCCCTTATCCAACCCACAGCCGATGACTCCAGACTCAGACCCCAGCTCTGTGGCTCCGCCACACGTGCCCACGGCTCAGACACTCCACCCACCACCACGGTAAGTTATCTTATACCTCAGGTCCCAGAGCCCGGGTCTCCTGCACGTGCCTATGCTCTGGGCACCAGCTCAGCCACCATAGAGAACCATGTCCCACCCTGGCCCTGGAGCCACTCTAGCTATGACCACACCTGTGCTCCCATCAATGGTTTCCAGCTGCTTCCAAAGCACTCGCTCAGGGAGTGGTATTGAGCCTCGTGGTTACGGTGCCTACGTCCCACATCAGAGAGCCTGGGTTCACTCCTGCCTCGAGCTCCTGACTCCAGCTCACACCCACAGATCCTGGGGAAGCAGCAGTGACGGTTCAAGTAGCACACTCTTGCCACCTGCACAGCAGACCTGGATGGAGGCTCTGGCTCCTGGATTCAGCCCTAGCACAGTCCCAGCCACTGCAGACATCTGAGGAATGAAGATATAAACAGGATTGTACTCACTGTCTGTCTATCTGTGTCTGTCTCTCTGTCTCTCTCTCTCACTCCCACCCCTCAACGACAAACAGGAGTGTCCTTGTTCTGTGCCTCACATACCGTAACCAACACAGAGGCAGGGGTGTCTGCACCCTGAGCACCAGGGCCATTGTGATCCCAGAGCCAAGAACTTCAGAGCTATGCTTCAGGGTTCAGCATAATGACAAGTGTCATCCGAACCTAGTGCAACAGCCAATATGAGTGGGCCCACGAGCTGGACCCAATACCAAGGAGTTCTCGTTAGCCATAGCTCCCTTGGTGAGGGAAAGAGACTGGAAGATTAGTAACCACCACCAATGAAGTTCAAGAGACAAGCAGCCATCACTGACGAAGCCCAGCAGCTCTCCCCACAAGTGCAAACGTTCCTACACTGGGCAGCAGTGACCGCAGCTGACAGCGGCAGAGACGCTGCACGGTTTCCCCTCACTGCTGCCAGACCGTTACAGCCAGGCAGCGGTCACCCTTCATCTCCCTCCCACACAGGGGAAGTTCATCCCACAGCGAAACCATCCCACGACATCTGGAAAAGCTCACTGCTCCATCAGTGTGCATCAGAGTAACAACAAGAAATCCGGAAAAATATCACCACCAAAGGAACTAATAACCTCCTAGTAGAACCCCCAAGTTATAGATATACAAACTTTCCAATAATGATTCCAAATAATTCTTTGTGAACTTCAAAAAATACAGAGGAAAAAAATCAGTGAAATCAGGAGAGCAATAAATGAGCAAAATGAGAATTTCAACAAGAGATTCAAGTCATAAACAAAAAGGTGGAAATCTGAAGCTGAAAATATAATGAATGAAATGAAAAATGCAACAGTGAGTTTAAATAGAATGCATCAAACAAAAAAAATCCATGAACTGTGTATTTGAAAACATACAGTTAGAAGAGAAAAAAGAAAATGGAATAGAAAGAAATGAAAAGGAACCAGCACTGTGGCACAGCAGGTGAAGCTACTGTTGTCTGCGATACCAGGATCCCATACTGGAACACTGGTGCAAGCCTCAGTCGCCAGCTTCCTCCTAATACATCTTGAATGGCAGTAGAAAAAGACCTAAGAACTTGGGCTCCTGGCATTTCTATGGGAAACATGGTGGAGCTCTTGGCTCCTGGCTTTGGCTTGGAGCAGACTTGGCTGTTGCAGCCACTTGAGACGTGAACGAGCAGAAGGAGATCTGTCTTTCCCCCTCTGTCACTCTTTCAAATAAACCAATAAATCTTTTTTAAAAAAGAAATGAAGAGGAGTCAGCACCATGGCATAGTAGCTAAACCTCCACCTGCGGCACCTGCTCCCACATAGGCACTGGCTCATGTCCCAGCTGCTCTTCTTCCAATCCAGCTCTCTGATATAGCCTGGGAAGGCAGCAGGAGGTGGCCCAAGTCCTTGGGCCTCTGCACCTACATGGGAGACCCAGAAGCTCCTGGCTCCTGGCTTCAGATCAGCTCAGCTCCAGCTGTTGTAGCCATTTGGGGAGTGAACCAGCAAACGGAAGACCTTTCTCTGTGTCTGTCCCTCTCTCTGTAAGTCTACCCTCAAATAAATACATAAATATTAAAAAAATGAACACTTACAGGACAATGGCACAGTTATTAGAAGAAATATTTGAATTACGAGAATTCAAGAAGAGAGACAACAAAAGGACAGAAGGTTTATATAAGGAAATAATAACTGAAAACTTCCCAAACCTGGAGAAGGGTAAGTTTCCAGGTATAGGAAAGGTATGGGAAGGTCAAAGGTCTCTGTTATAGGCTGAGGAGGATTTGTCTCTCCAAACTGCTTAAATTTAAAGGTCTTACTGTTCACAGATGATTGATTAAGGGCGGAGACCTGATCTAATAATGGAGACTGAGGGGCTGGGCCAGTGGGAGGTATTTGGGTTACTGGGGATAGGCCCAGTAACTTGGTTCCCATGAGATCTTTGAGTGTTTCTGTTCGAGCCCGGCCTAGGCTATCTGCTTCCTGGTTCAAGACTCGGTAACTGCCACCACACCCACCATAACCAGCCTTCTCCAGATGCTGACTACAGGGCCTCCTGACCTTGGAATCCAGACTGTAGCAGAAATAAACCTTTGCTTTCCCAAAAACTCCCTCAGGTACTTTATTCCATAAAGGTAGACTAACATAGCCTCCAACCACAAACAATCCAAACCAGCCTACACCAAGACAAATCAAAGACAAAAAAGAGGACTCTGCTCTCCTAACCTCTCCTCTCTCCCCTCTCAGGACTCACCAACACAGGTCACGTTCACACCAAAACCAGGAAGAAAGTGGCCTGTGTCATCACTGGGGAGCACTACACCCGCCTGAGCAACAACTGCCACACTGAGAACTGCACGTGGGAGATGGCCACCATCCCAGCGAGCAGCTCTGCAGGACGACAGCGGGCGGTCACATCTGAGGACGCAGACATAGGGACCCTGCGAGAGGTCTCCATCAAGCTGCAGGAAGAGGTCAGAGAAAGGAGAGAGAATCATGTTCCCCGGGCCTCAGCCCTAGATCAGGAGATCACGGAAGTCCAGGCATCCTGATCCCAGGGAAGGCTAACGTCTCTGGAATCTGGAGTCTGTCCGACACTCAGGTCACTCAGCTACAGCTGGTATGAATTTCAAACCACATGAAGTTGAGTCTTTCTGGTATGCCATAATATTTTCAATAAACAAAGGACAAGAACAATGAAAAGAGGATCTTTACAGCAGCAAGAATAAACAAAAGCATTTCACATAAGGGATTCTTAACAGGGCCAGCAGCAGAGTTCTCTGCAGAAAGCTGACAGGCCAGAGAGAACTGGCTGATACATTCAGAGTACCGAAGGGAAGGAAGCCACCAGCCACACAGCATTTCTACCGGACAAAGCTGTCCTTCTCGAAGAATAAAGACTTTCCCAAAGAAAACATGAGAGATTTGTCCCACTAGGCTTGCCTTACAAGAAATGTGACAGTCCATTCTTCAATCTGAGATAAAAGAATGTTAATTAGGGGCTGGCTCTGTGGCATAGTGGGCTAAGCCTGCACCTGCTGCACTGGCATCCCATATGGGCACCTGATCTAGTCCTCTAGTCCCAGCTACTCCACTTCTGATCCAGCTCTCTGGTATGGTCTGGGAAAGCAGAAGATGGCCCAAGTGCTTGGGCCCCTGCATTCGCATGGAAAACCTGGAAGAAGATCCAGGCACCTGGCTTAGGATCAGTCCAGCTCCAGCCATTCTGGCCACTTGGAGAGTAAGCCAGTGGAGGAAGACCTTTCTCTCTCTCCCACTGTCTGTAACTCTACCTCAAGTAAATAAATTTTTTAAAAAATTTTAGGCTGCAGCTCACTAGGCTAATCCTCCGCCTGTGGCGCCAGCACACCGGGTTCTAGTTCCAGTCAGGGCTCCTCTTCCTGTCCAGCTCTCTGCTATGGCCCGGGAAGGCAGTGGAGGATGGCCCAAGTGCTTGGGCCCTGCACCCGCTTAGGAGACCAAGAGAAGCACCTGGCTCCTGCCTTCGGATCGGCACGGTGCACTGGCCGCAGCATGCCAGCCGCAGCGGCCACTGGGGGGTGAAGCAACGGCAAAGGAAGACCTTTCTCTCTGTCTCTCGCTCTCACTGTCCACTCTGCCTGTCAAAAAAATATTTTTTAAAGAATTTTGATTACTAACAAGAAAGTGTAAAACTTGTGGGTAAAATATACAATTTCTGAAAAACTCTAATATAGTAATAGTGGTATATAAATCATGTATATCTTTATGGATGCTAAAAGATAAAACTATTAAAATTATAACTACAATCATTGTTAAGGAATACATAAGATAAATTATGACATCAAAAACATAAAAGGAGCAAAATGTACTTTCAATGTAATCAGAGTTAAGCTGTGGACAGCTTGCAACAGCCCATTACAAGTTTTCTTCGCACAAGCCTCATGGTAACCACAGAGCAGACACCTAGAGGAAACAGGCAGAGACAAAAAGAACCCAAAGCAAACTGCTAAAGAAAATTATCTGATCACAAGAGAACCAGAAAGGAACGAAGAAGCTACAAAGCAACCAGAAAACACTTAACAAAGTAACAGTAGCTCTTTACCTTTCAATAATTACCTTGAACAAAAATGTATTAAATTCTCCAATCAAAAACACTGGGCAGGAGCCAGCATTGCGAGCACAGTGGGTAAAGCTGCCGCCTGTGATGCCAGTACCCCCTTATGGGTACCACTTCCACATCCTGGCTGCTCCATTTCCCATCCAACTCCCTGCTAATGGCCCGGGGAAAGCAGCAGAGGATGGTCCAAGTGCTTGGGCCCCTGCTACCCCAACGGGAGACCTAGATGAACTCCTGGCTTCGGCCTGGCCCAGCCCGGCTGTTGCAGCCACTTGGGGAATGAACCAGGGGCTGGAAATCTACCTCTCTGTCTCTCCATCTTTCTCTGTAACTCTTTCAAATAAATAAATAAATCTTTAAAAAATAAAAACAGAACATTAAGTGACTGAATAGGCAAAAATAAAATAAAAAGTTAAGACTCAATTATATGTTGTCTACAAGAGATATACTTCACCTCTAAGGACACATGTGGATTCAAAGTGAGGGGGTGGAAAAAGATAATCTATAAAACACAGAAACCAAAAGACACAAGGTCACCACACTGACATCAGATAGCATGGACTTTAAATGAAAACTGTATAAGAGACTAAGAAGACCACATTACATAATGATTAATGGGTCAATTCATCAACAAAATAATTATAAATTCATATGCACTCAACATGAGAGTGCCTAAGAAAGCAAATATTAATAGACTTGAAGAGATACATTATGAACAATAATAGGGCATTTTATACCACACTTTGAACAATGGACAGATTTCCAGACAGAAAAATCAGTAAGGAAACACTGAATTTGAATACTTTAGACAAAATAACAGACATACACAAACCATCAAAAAAGCTGCAAGGCATACATTCTTCAAAATAAACTATGATAGGCTACGAAACAAGCCATAGCAAACTTAAGAATACAGAAATCTTATCAAGTGTATTTTCCAACCACATAAGTATAAAATGAGAATTCTGGAAATTTACTAAGTATGTGGAAATTAAGCAACATGCTTCTAGACAACGAGTCGAAAAAGAAATTTAAAATATCTTCAAACAAAAATGGAAACAGAACACACCAAAACTTAAGGAATACAGCACAGGCAGTTCTAAGGAGTTCATCGTAATCAACATCTGCGTGAAAATAAGCTTTCTAGCCTCCCTTGCAGCTAAGGGTAAGCAGGTGAGACATCCTGGCCAATTTCGTGGACGTAGGAAGAACTTTCTCTGGCATCTAGGAAATGCCTCCCTTTTCTATTCCTGCCAGGGTATGCGGGTGTAGACGCCGACGGCTGGGGCAGCCCTCTTGGCCGGGGGTGAAGAATCAAAGCCCCCATGGCAGAGCCACAAGACAGGAGGATCTGGAATCCGACACTGGGTGGCACAGATCAGCTCTGGATCACCTGCTTCCAAACTTTGATGCCACAAGCAAACAAATGTGAATCTTGTTAGTGCCGCTCTGGTGGGCACAGGGGCAATCCGCCCACTTCCAGATTCAGCCAATCCTGCGTGATACTGATGCTGAACGTCCTGAGGGAAGGAGATGCCCTCGACCTCTCCCCAAGGGACTTCGGGAGAATGCGAGATTTAATGCTTCAAGATGACCATTCATCACTCTGACCAGCCACCTTTTGGCCAGAGAAAAGCAAACAGTGCAGAAAAGCACGTGGAGCAAAACAAACATCCACATTCGCACAACATCCCCAAACTGATTCATACAGGTTCACGTTTTATTATTGCTGTAACACACACACACACACACACACACACACACACGCCAGCTTTAAGTCATCTCACAGTACCCCCCCTCCCCACACATCCGTATCCACACATGCACTCACATTCACTTTCCTCTCAAACGCACGCCTGCGCTCCGGGGGAATTCTCTTGGACGGTTCCTGCTTCTCAAGTTCACACGTGAGCCCAACTGTGAATGCTCATGCGTGTCATCACACTGCCCGTTTTGTTCCACTTCTTGCTTTCTCCTACTCAATGTCTTCCTGAGCTCTCCATGCTAACTCAGTCAGATTTGTTAACTGCTGGGTAGCACTGCATTCGGTGAGGGCAGCACAGGCTGTTTACTCATTGTCTCGTGAGAAAACACAGCTGATTCTCCTTCCATAGAAGTGTAATCTTCCCCTGGGTCATAAGAGATAAGTGTGGATGATTTTCACTTTTTAGTAGATATTTTAAAAAAAAGATTTATTTATTTGAAAAGCAGGGTTACAGAGAGGCAGTGGCAGCGGCGCAGAGAGAGAGAGAGGTCTTCCATCCACTGGTTCACTCCCCAGATGGCCACAACAGGTGGAGCTGGGCTGATCCAAAACCAGGAGCCAGGAGCTTCTTCCTGGTCTCCCACGCGGGTACAGGGGCCCAGCCACAGCAGAGAGCTGGATTGAAAGTGGAGCAGCCAGGGCTCAAACCAGCACTCATATGGCATGCCGGCACTGCAGGCAGCAGCTTTACCCACTACACCACAGCAGCGGCCCCAGCGGCAACTCTGAATCCCACGTGGCTGATGGCCCTGCCTCACCACCTCCTGGACCTTCTGCAAGCATCGGTGAGCAGCTCTTTCCTGGCAGGGGGTAAAGGTCATATTTTTGTGTGCTGACACCACCCCCGCGTGACTCAGGAGGAACTGCACTGTCTCTTTGATCGTGCATGCTTTGCATACAGCAGGCACTCGATAAATGCTCCCTGGCTCGTTTTGGTAAAACAGAGCAGAGAACTGAATCAGAGTGGAGCAGCCAGGACTTGAACTGGTGCCGGTATTGGATGCCGGCACTGCAGGCAGCGGCTCTGCTACACCACAGCGCCAGCTGCAGTAGATATTCTTAAAATGCTCTCTCAAGTAGAAACACTAATTTCAGTGCACCAGTCACTACAGAAGTAATTTTCCCCAAGTTCTCACTAACATGTGACATCATCATTTTATTCTTCCTCAACCTGATAAGAAAAAGTTAATGTCATATGGTTGTATCTGTATGTCTTCATCTAACAAAATTGAACACTGTCTCATAAAATTAATGGCCATTTGTATTTCCTATTTTGTGAATTTCTTGTTCATATCCTTTGCCCATTTTTTCTACTGATATTTACTTTGCTTGTGGGTCTTATATCTTAGTTTCTAAAAAATACATTCCTTCACCAAGGTCATGGAAAAACTATGCTTTCTTCCTAATAGCTTTAAAACTGTATTCTTCATCTGTCTACTCCTAAAAATTTGTGGAAATAAAAAATATAATTCCTGAAAAGAAAGCCTCAATTGATAAGTCACACGGATACTGGTAAAGAGGAACTCACCACACTAACAGGAACATCAGCCTAAGGACATGGCTCAGGAAGTAGCAGCTGAAAGACAGAGAAGGGGAAAAATAAAGATAAGCTTAGACACAGGGGACTACTGCAGAAATTCAAACACCTATTTAATCAGAATTTCAAAAGACGAAAATAAACAGAATGAAAAAAAGACAGCACTTGAAGAAACAGTCGCTGAGCACTTTCTAGATCTACAGAAAAACTGCTGGGTCCCATCAACCAGGGCAGAGGCATGTGACAACAACAAGACCTGCCTCAGAGAAATCAGGATTTACCCGCATTCAGGGTAAGGCCACCCGCACAGTCATTTATTTCAAGAGGCTGGAGATAAAGTCCCCGCCCCACCCCAGGAGGGCTCAGCAGCCAGGAGGGGAGTGAGTGCCGGGTGGGCAGCCTGCGGCACCTGCTTCTCAGCAAACGTAACTTCAACAGACACGGAAGAGGCACCAGGAAAATTCAACAGGCCCTGAGGAACGCAGCAGCCCGGGAAAGGCAGCCCAGCCCGGGCCGGATGAAACACATCCGCCAAAACCTACAGGCACATCACGGTCACCGCCAAACGTACTACAGACACTGCTGCTACTGGCACCTAGGATTAAACTATTCACACAAACACTCGAGGGCAATGAAACAGGAAGAGCTGGAGACGGAGACGGAGAGAGACACAGGAAAATATAAGGGGTGAAAAGAATGAAAAAAATCTTGTCATTCAGATAAACTAATCACTAACACTGAGTAGAGTTCAGCAAGGATGCAGGAGATCAACAACGAAATCCATCAGCGTTCCTTCACGCCAGGAAGTACCATCAAAAAAACCAGTATTAACACAACAGCGATGAGTGGCATGGCAATTAAAGACGTCACTCGGGACGCCCACATCCCACACCAGAATGCCTAGGTTCAGGTCCCAGCTCCGCTGCCTGACGATGGGCGCCTCGGGAGTCAGCAAGTAGCACCGCCCACTTGGGAGACCCTGACTCAGCTCCTGGCCCCTCACACTGGCCTGATCCAGTCCCAGCTGTTGCAAGCACTGGAGAGGATGAAAAACCCCTCTCTGACTCTCTGCCTTTCAAATAAGTACAATAATTTTTAAAAATGCCATTCAGAAAATCAACAAAACTATAACATATCTAGAAATACACTAAATAAAATGTGTAATGCTTTCATGAAGATATTATAAAATGATATCAAAAAATCAGATTTCCTTCAAGTGCATAAATTCAATGAAAATGGATAAAAATCCCAAAAGTATCAGGAAGAATTTCAGGGATGCAAAAGTTCATGAACAGCTAAAACAATTCTGAAAAAGAACAAAAAAGGAAGGCCTACCCACTTCAAATCAAATTTGTAGTTTTCTTAAGGTGTAGTTTTACCAAAGGAACAAACAAATGAGATGGAATAGAGCCCAGACCTGTTACTACGTAAACATCTGGTGTGAACAGTAATGGCGTGAGAAGTCTGGTGTGGAAAGGTAGATTATTCCACAGTAAGAGATTGGTAAATATTTAGAAAAATTAAGAGGCAGCCAGACTGCTACCTGGTATACATGAAGTCTATGTATGGACCTTGCATATTAACATGAGCCCCACAACAAGTTAATTAGCTGGAATTCAATATTGAAAAATCCTTAAAAATGAAAAGATAGGTCAAGAGATATTTTTAAATGAAAGTTAAATGACTATGAAAGCCAAAAGTAGTGCACAGTCTAAATATTTACCTCAGTTTATGCTAAAAGTGTGCAGATGATGAGACAATTTTCTAGGAAGAACAAAACATCTACCAACAAGAAATCTGAAGATCTGAGGGTGGAACAAGCAGAGCCACCCTCAATCACAGAGGGCCCGGGGTCGCAGTCATCCCAGGGCTGAGCTGCGCTTCTGATATGGATTCAGGTCAAGGCTAACTCGCCTCTGGCCAAGGGGAAGCCACCGTCTGGTTCAAGGAGCCCACTGCAGTTCTACCACATGCTGCTCACTCGCCAGCTTCTCGACTACTTGGGACAGTCTGAATACCTTTGGGTTGTGATTTGTGTTCTCATTTGTGCTGTGAGTATGGACTTGGGGCAGGGGTTAGTACAGGGTCTTGCCACTCAGAACCAGGTCACAGACCCTTACCACCAGCCTTACTTTGGAGCATGCTAATAATGCAGAATCTCGAGGCCTGGGCCAACTCTAAAAATTACAGTTTACATTTTAACAAGATCGCTATGTATGCCTTAAAGTTGGAGAACCGGTTCAACTTACAGAAAACAGTTAAGTTTACAGAGCTGGATGGTAGCTATGCGGTGGGCAAAGCTAGGATCCCGAACTCTACTTGGAATATCCTTGTCCCAGATTCTCTACTAATACAGGGATACCACTTCATCCCTACAAGTAAAGACTACAACATCTTTTTTAGCTTGAGCTCACTTGATCAGAAGCCTTAATTATCTAGAAAATGGCCCAGACCTAGGAATAACAAAAAACGAATCAAACAAAACGAACCCCTCCAGGCACCAGCACAGACGCCTGAGTATTTACTGATGAGGACCTCTGTACCTCGCATTCCGGCAAGATCAAACACTCGCAAGTCTAATAAACCTGGCGTTATGGTTCCCTGCCCACTGCAGATTGGAATCAGCAAATTTAAAGAAGGGCAAAGGGAAAGAAATAAAATATGGGATTGGGGTGAAGTTTACAATGAGGATTGATGGGAGAAAGAATAGCTTTGACATTTTCATGGTTATTTAGTTTTGCACATCTATTCACACCTCAGAACCAGTGACTCCAATCTCAGAGAAGTGACAGTCAACCCAGTCTGTCAGAATCACTGAGGAGTCCGTTTTGCAAGGGGAAAAGGGAAAAAAAAAAAAAATAAAAGTACCTCCCAAGCCTCGATCTAATTGTTTTGGGGTGGGATCCAGGCACAGGAAGTGGATTAGAGCTTCCCAGGTGATGCTCGGTGGTTCAGGGCCAGTCAGCGGAGGGCCCAGAAGCCGGGGCACCTGGAGAACCTCGGAAGAGGCGCGATACAGCCTAAAGCAATCACCGCACCAGTGCCAAGGGTTTGCTGGGATGACTCTGGTCACCAGGATTCTCTTCCAAAGTGAAAACACTTTGTACCTTTGCAGCGAGGGTGACAGAAAGACAGCCTAGGACTAAAGGACACGGAACACACTGCGACGCCCCGAGTCTACTCAGGGAGACCCGAGGACACCGGGTTCCCCCGCCCCACCTGGGGGCCCTATTATATTGCGGCCTCTGACTCAAAGGGGTTTGGGAAGGGCTCAAGATTCTGCAGCCCCTCCGCGCTCCAGGCACCAGGCTCGGCGCACCAAGGCTGGAGCATCGTGCCAGCCATCACTCACTCTTGGGAACCAGACCAGAAAGATGGCCTCCCCGCTCCTGAAGAGTGAGCGCCACAGGGGCCCCTGGCAACAGGGCGCTTCCCCTCTCCCAGGACGATAGGGCTGGAGCAGCCGGGGCTGCCGGTGGAGACACGGGCTCAGGATGCGGCTGGCCTGGCCCGCGCATTACCAAAGTACAGCACCAAGGATTTGCCACGTGTGACGAGATCCCGTTAAGACACGAGCGCATCAGTTACGGACGGCTGCCTGCCACTCCCCTCACCAACATGCCCTTGCTCACCCACCCGGGATTCACAAAGACTCAGGAAGGAAGGAAAAGCCCACGGTCAGGCTGACTGGCGTCAGAGCCCTGCTGGGCAGACGACAGGCTGGGGAGGCTGGCCTGTGTCGGAGGCACACAATAGCTGCTGGCCTCCCTCTCCCTGGAATGTCAATGAAGAAAGTGCAAGACCTCCTCCGAAGCTGCCCGAGAAACCGCGGGGCATCCTTATTACATTTCCATTTTTTGGAACCCCTTCCCAAATGACTTTCTGAATGCCACAAAAGAGTGATGTATACTCTTGCTCAATATTAAGACGCCCTCATGCAAAAGTGAGGAAATTAAGCAGAAAGGAGCCATATTCCCCAAACACTTACAAATTCACCCAGCCAAGGGGATCCGGCTCTTCCTGCAGGGTTCCTTCCCCCTGCTGACAGAAGCAGAGGGAGTGCAAAAGAAACTGGCAATTCCAGGGGCATCCCGGGTCCTGGAGGCGTCCTTGTGGCCGGGTCAGCGGCCACGCTGGCTCCTGGGGGCCCCCGTTCCTGGCCACGAAAGGCCGTGCCAGCAGCACTGCTTAAAACTGGACTTGTTCATCACTTCGACCTCAGAGCTCTGGGCAAGCCTGAGACTTTCCCAACAGAGCTTATTACCGAGGTTTTCATCTTGCCAGGGGCTATCCGGGTCTGGAGTCTAGAGCCGTCCGCAGGGCACGCAGCCCGAGAAGCGGCAGCTCCAACGTTGACACCAGCACCATCAGGTCTGCGCTGCTGGGCCGTGCCTCTCCCTCCACCGTCCGGAGAGCAGAGACGGACCCCGCAGGCCCAGCGGTCAGGGCTCCCCACGCGGCCCCTCCTCTGCACTGCCGCGACACTGCAAGGCCGAACGTTGCCTTCGTGCTTGAGGGCCAGGGGCACCGGACACCAGCGGCGGTGTCGGGGCCGCAAGCCCGGAGCTGGGTCTGCGTGTTTTCCTCGGGCCTCGCTTTAATTGCCTTAATGGGCACTCGTTAGTAGCAAATGAAGTCAAACTGTTCTCCTCGGCGGCTGTAATTTGGAGAGAGACGGTTTCGGCATCATCATCCGAGGGCTTTTCCAATGCACTGCTCTCGGGGCGGGTGGAGGGAGGCGCTTCCTTTCAAGTATTCACTGTAAATTACGCGATCATTAACGAAGTCGAGGCATAAAGGGGGGAAAAATCCCTGTTTCCTCACCGCGTTTCGCAACGGCTATTAGAGGCCCACAGCACCATCAAAGCCGCGGAAAAGCAGCCTGGCGCGCGGGGCGCTCCGCCGAGAGAGCGCACCCCGGCACCCACAGGCGCGGGCTGCGGACGCTCCGCGCACCCGGGACGCCAGGCCCAGGGGCGCGGGGCTGCTCCGGCCTCGCAGGCCGGGCTCCGGGCTCCGGGCGGCCCGGCGTCGACGGCGCTCCACGCGGGGCCAGAGCCCGGGGCCGGCAGCCGCACACAGCGGCCGACCTGCACGCCCGCGGCGGCGGGGCGAGCCCGAGCCGCCCCACCGCAGGGCCACCACACCGCTCCCGCTCCGGGCAGCAGCGCCTGCGGGGCCGCACCGGAGCCCCAGACGCTTCCAGAAGCCCTGGCGCACGGCGGCCACGAGATCCTGCAGCTCGCCCCGCCCCATCCGGCCTGGCGCCCCGCCCCATCCGGCCCGGCGCCCCGCCCCTCCTGCCCCACCGCTAGGGGGCAGCACCTGCGATCACGCTTTAAAGCGCGGGGGCTCTGCGCACCGAGGGTCGGCGAGTGGCCTCGGGAGGCTCGGAGTCCGGCTTCTCAGACCGCCCTGGGTGCCATGGCCGAGAACCTCCTCTTAGGGGCGCACCTGGGGGTGCACCCCAGCCGCCTGTGGATCTGGGACAAGGCAGTGTACATGGATGAGAAGCGGCGCACCTGGTTGCCCATCATCATCAAGGTACAGCCGGCCCCGGGGCAGGCCGGGCGGCCCGAGGGCAGCCAGGGGGGAGCGCTCGCAGCGGGCTGTCGGGGCGCACGGGGGTTCTGGGGCCGGGGAGAGGCGGGAAGCCGCCCGGCAGGTGCGGGACTCGCCCGGGTGCAGCTGCCTGGGCTCCGAGCATCTCCAGAGGGAGAGAGCGGCGCTGGTGCACAGCCGGGGTCTCGCTGTCCTCGGGGCCAGCGCGGTAAAGGGGGCGCTACCTGGGTCAGGAGCCCCCCGAGGAAGACCAGGGCGGGCCTCGGCGGCCCGACGCCCCCGGAGGTCGGAACCTGCTGTCATCCGGACTTGCTAATCACGCAGAAAATCCAAGGCAAAAAAAAGAACAACCTCTCCACCGATAAACTGAACAAAGTATAAAAGCAGAACTAAAAAGTAACGCTAGGACGACTGCAGACCGTCAGAGCCAGCAGGCCGGGGGGGCGAGAGTGTGAGCCCCCCGGTACCGGCCCCCAGCCCCTGCGGCCCGGCCCCCGCTCTCAGCTACCTCAGCTGGCATTTTCTGACACTTGGTTTTTTAAATACGTACGTGCACTTTCTTTTTTTTTTAATTTTTTTTATTTGACAGGTGAGAGTTATAGACAGTGAGAGAGACAGAGAGAAAGGTCTTCGTGTTCCTTCCGTTGGTTCACCCCCTAAATGGCTGCAATGGCCAGAACTATGCCGATCTGAAGCCAGGAGCCAGGAGCTTCTTCCTGGTCTCCCACGTGCGTGCAGGGGCCCAAGGACTTGGGTCATCCTCCACTGCCCTCCCAGAGCTGGACTGGAAGAGGAGCAACCGGGACTAGAACCTGGCGCCCATATGGGATGCTGGCGCTGCAGGTGGAGGATTAACCAAGTGAGCCACGGCGCCCCCTTCCCCCCCCCCTTTCAAAAGCGAATATGAACCCCGGTCAATTACCTGGAGAAAATCCGGTGATTGTTTCTTCTTCATCTCTGGTTGTGGAATATCTACCTTCTCATTGAACCACAAACTAGACAGAATTTTTACATAATCATGAAAAATGCTGCTCAAAAAATAACCCAGCAGTGAACGTGAGTGCCCCTCCCATAATCAGAAGGAGTAGTATTCTTAATACTACTTAAATCAGCGAGAAAAAGATGAACAAACCAAAGATGGCACCAGGACACAGAAGACCACACACCGATGGCGAAAGGGGGTGGTTTCCACGCTTACACTTTGCACTTTGAAGAGAATCCTTTTTTAATGGTGAGTTTTTATTTATTTCATAGAATTCTTTTAAAAAGCCATTCCCACTTTTGGAAAATACCCACTGGACAAACGCCAGTGCCGACTCGGTTCTAGGCTGAGGGTGTTTGCGGCAAATGGGGTAGCATCCTCACCGCCCGGGCGACCGAGTCCACTAGGAGATGAGTGGGTTCGGGCAGGACCCCCGGCAGTCTGTGTCTGCCCGTGCCCGTCCGCCCGTCGTGTGTGTGTCTCTTCCCTTCAGTTGTTCTCTGTGGAGTCTCTGTTTAGGGCAAACCCGCAGCACGTGTCGCATCGTTAGATTTTGCTGAAGTCTTCTTGCCCTTGCATCAATGCAAGGGATTTTCAGTTCTTGATGTCGCTGGTAGCTGTGGCCTGCACGCTGTCCTGTGGTTCCACATGTTTGTCCTTAGCAGACCTAGGGTTGGGCTCACCAGGGATGCGCTCCTTTGTAGATCTGTGGAGGACGTGGCAGGCAGAGGGGACACCAGCGTCAGCGTGGCAGGAGAGGGGACACCAGTGTCAGTGTGACAGGGGGACACCAGCGTCAGCGTGGCAGGCAAAGGGGACACCAGGCATCAGTGTGACAGACAGAGGGGACACCAGGTGTCAGTGTGGCAGGAGAGGGGACACCAGTGTCAGTGTGACAGACAGAGGGGCCACCAGCGGCAGCGTGGCAGACAGAGGGGACACCAGGCGGCAGCGTGGCAGGAGAGGGGACACCAGTATCAGTGTGACAGGGAACACCAGGCGGCAGCGCGGCAGGCAAAGGGAACACCAGGCATCAGTGTGACAGAGGGGACACCAGGCGGCAGCGTGGCAGACAGAGGGGACACCAGGCAGCAGCGTGGCAGGAGAGGGGACACCAGTGTCAGTGTGACAGAGGGGACACCAGGCGGCAGTGTGGCAGGCACAGAAATAGGAGGCCTGAAGGGCCGGGCCTGTGGGTGGCAGGAGGGATCCGGTGATCTGTGCCTGGAGGGGCCCCGGCAAGTGGAAATGGCAGACACGCCCTGGTCTTTTCTCTCCAGGGAGAGAGCAGCCTGCAGGTGCTGCTGCGCCAGGAAGACGTCCCCCTGGGGGAAGCCGTGAGCCCCAACCACCTGGCTCCTAACGTGCTGCCCTTCATGTGGCAGCTCTACCCCGAAAGGAGATACCGCGGCTCCGACTCCAGTTTCTGGCACGTTGTATACCACATCAAGGCAAGCGTGGCTTTCCCCAGGGGCCAATTGGGAGACCTGGGCGGCCCTGCGCTCCTCCCCCAGCCCCGCCACCTCTGGCCCCTGTTGCAGCTGTTCCTCCCTCCCAGCTGCAAAAGCCGAGCGGGGGCATTTCCACCTGTGGTGTTTTAGAAGCCAGCTTAGAGGGAACTTAGACCTGGATGAACAGGTCTCTCACCGAGGCCCCCTGGCCATGGGAAGCCCCCTGGGGCGGGCGATCACGGGCTGACGGCTGGTGGGACGAGGGGCAGCCTCACTGGGCTGCACCTGCTGCTCCGGGCTGGGGTGAGGGAAGCAGAATTGCCAGGCCCTGGTCTCCAGCTGTTCCCTCTCTCCCTCAGTTCAACAGCACGGAGGACATGCTCCTGGAACAGCTGCCACTCCTGGAATGGCAGTGACCCGGTGAGTGTCCAGGGGGACGGACCCTGCTCCACGAGGGCACTGCTGACCTCCCCCGACCACCGCCGCCTCGGGGTCTCCAGGCGGGGGCCCGGCTTCCCGTGTCTCTTTTTTTCCCTGGTCAGCGCTTTGCACATCCGGGCACTGCAATTCCCTGTGCCCCGAGTGAGTCAGCTGTCACTGCAGCAGTCACTGCCTGTCACCGAGCAGAGCCGGGGCTGTGAGTCGGCGTAGGTTACACAGCAGGTGCTTTAGGGCCAGGCCCCTCGCCCTGTCGGGTCTGCCCAGGCTCAGATGCCAGGCCTCAGCCTTGGGGGCCAGCACTGACCTGCTCCCATGCTCCCACTCACCCGGGGCCTCACCCTTTGCCTCTTTCTTGTCCCCTCCCAGGTCTCGCGCTTCCCGTCTCTCTCCGTCCCCTGGGCCCGAGTCCTGCTGGCCTGAGTGGGACGTTCGTATTTGCACTCACCCTTGTTTCCTACCCCATGTGTCCTCCGCCACACTGCTGGATGAGCCCTCCCCAGGACTGCTGGACCTGCCTGCAGCCCACTCAGCTCCCCTCGCTCCTCAGCACTGCCACCTGCCTAGCAAATGAATGACACCAGGGAGGCCCTGGGCTGGTGTGCCTGTGCTCCGGTGTTCTCCGCTGGTGGATGGCTGTCAGCGTTCCCCCCTCTGCCCCTCATGGTGCATTCCCAGGGGCTGCTCCTGTTCTGTCCCCTTGGCTCCAGCCACTTCTGGGAACGGGGCCTCTTTGCCTGAGCATGGGCCATGCCTCCGAGACCTTGGCCCGGCTGTCTCACTTGGTGCTGTGCCCGCAAAAACTCTACCTGCCTGCACAGGCTCAGGTGCCCTTCAAGGGAAGGCCTGAAGGGGCCGTGTCTCTGCCCAGGACTCAAAAGCCTGCTGGACGGCGACGTGGCCTGCACCGCTGGGGACAAGCCCTCGGGCTGCCACCCACAGGAGGGACAGAGGCGGGGCTCTCCTCTCTGGCAGGTGTCCACACACCTGAGGGTTATGCAGTTGGATGTGATGTTGATTGATTAAATGTAAGGCTGTTCATCTGACCTTGTGCCGAGTCGGCTTCTGTCCCTGACCCAGATCCCAGTGGAGAGCAGTAAGAACAGGCGCAGACCAAATAAGACTCCACAGGGAACAGATCCTTGTGAATTTAATGCACCTTGTTTGTTTGGAGAGAAACCTAGAATATATTTTTTCCCATGTAATCCAACACTCAAAACCCCAGTGTTCTCTGAGGCCTCGCTTGGGAACCATTGTAGTAAGTGACCTCCAAAAGCCTTCGCCAGCTACCCCTCCACGCAGGCCTGCCCTCCTGGCCCCCCGGCTCCCATAGCCTCTGCTGCAGCCTGCTGGGCTCCCCCTTGCCCTGGCACCCACTGGCTTTGTCCATGCTTAGGCAGTTGCTGCTTCTGTTCACATCCCAGGTGACCACACAGGCCCCACACAGACTCCCTTCCCCAGCTCCTGGGTCTGCCCTGGGCCCTGCCCCCCGGTCCTTCTACCCAGGACCTAGGATATTGCCAGGGGATGCCCTCCTGGGGCAGGGGTCCATTCAGTAGAATCCTGGTCTTCCCACTGGTGCGTGACTTTAGGTCACGGCTTCCTCGTGAGAGAGGGGAGGAGGTGATGACACGGCAGGCTGCTCTGAGGCTGTATCGAGCGTAGTGGAAGTGCAGCGCTCCAGGTATCTCACAAGACAACTTTGTGAGAAATGCATCTCCCATTTCAGTGTCTGACCCGGGCTGCTTACCTGGCACCGGAGCACTAAGAAGCGTGGGTCTCAGATGTGCCACGGTTTGAGGCTCGGCATTTTAACCCTGTCCCCTGCACGGTGCTTGGCAGAACGAGAGTCTGGGCTGCGGGAGCAGTTACTGCACGGACCCGTCGGTGGGCACAGAGCATGAGAACGGAGTCGGAGCAGGACATCAGCCCCAGCCAGCTGCCTCGTTTGAGGATAAGGACACTGAGCCCTGAGAATAGGAAAGTCCTGCGAGATTCTGTCGTTTGCCACATCCTTGACCGTGGCCGTGAAGCGTGCTGGGTGCTACCGATGCAGCAGTGAGCACAGCAGGTGCCTTGCTCGCAGGCAACTTTCCATACTCCAGACGCTTAGGGCATGCGGAATCCCAGGAGGAAATAAAACAGGGCGACAGCAGAGCTAGGCCAACCGCAAACAAGTTCTGTGTGGAGTGGCTTTTCAGACGGAACCTCAGACGTGAGAGGGAGCTGGAGTCTGAGGAAGAGGGAGTGGCAAGTGCCCTGCAGATTAATGTGGGGACTAAAAACACAATAGAAGAATTCCATCTCATTAAAGAAACGCTGCTTTGTAAGAACAGGTGACTACAATATGAGTAAGCGACTCCTGAGGGCAGTCAGTGCGCAGTCTGTTTTCCACAAGAGTATGACACCAGGGTTGGGCAGGGACGCTGGGCAGGCAGAGGCCCGGTTCATCGGGCTGAGGGAGGTCGACGCCTGAGCAGGTGGGAACTGAGCGTTCTGTTTCACCATGTCCCGTCCGAGCCACCTTCGACACCTCCAGGAGGCCGAGTGTGGATATAGAACCCAGGATCAAAAAATACACTTAGGAGCCTTTAAAATATAAATAATTAAAGCGAGCCACCTGCTTGAGGTCACTCATGGACAGATGGTGGCATCGTTGAAACCTAGAGAAGGAAGTATTTTAAGGGGAGTATGGTCAGCTGAGGGGCACGTCGTTGCGAGACTGAGTCAAAGGGAGGAGAGGAACCGGCCACTTGCAACCCCCACATCCCTTATGGGAGCACTGGATTGAGTCCCGGCTGCTCCACTTTCTATCCAGCTGCCTGCTAATGCACCTGGGGAGTAACAAGTGATGCCTCAAGTACTTGAGTCCCTGTCCCCCACCTGGGAGACCCAGATGGAATTCTGGGTTCCCCGCTTCAGGCTGGTCCAGCCCCAGCTTTTGCAGGCCTCTCTCTCTCTCTCTCTCTCTCTCTCCCTCCCTCCCTCTCCCTCTCCCTCTCCCTTCCCCCCCAGCCCCCGTCATTCTGCCATTCAAATATATTCATCATTTTTACAGTAAAAAGGGGGGGCAGTTTGCCTCTATTTGTGGCACCAGCAGCCATGTGGGGGCACCTGTTCCAGTCCCAGCTGCTCCCCTTCCCATCCTATTAATGCTCCTGGGAAGGCAGGAGAAAACAGCACAAGTACTTGGGCCCTGCCACACGTGTAGGAAACCTGGCTGGAGTCCCTGGCTCCTGGTTCTGACTTGGTCCAGACATGGCTATTGCTGGCATTTGGGAAGTAAATCAGCAGATGGGAGATGTCTCTCACTCGCTTTCCAACTCTTTCAAATAAATCTTGAAAAAAAGAAAGGAAGTGGCCTTTAGATTCGGCTACATGGTAACCTTGTCGGGAAGTCTCCCTGCTGTGATGGGGCAGAGCTCTCTTGAAGAGAACACAGGACAGGAGGGGACGGGAGGGGACGGGAGGGGCCAGGAGACGGGAGGGGACGGGAGGGGCCAGGAGGGGCCAGGAGACAGGAGGAGACAGGAGGGGCCAGGAGGGGCCGGGAGGGGACGGGAGGGGCCAGGAGACAGGAGGGGCCGGGAGGGGACAGGAGGGGACAGTCTTGGCTGGCCCTTTTCTTGTGAAGTGGGAGTCGGGGTATTTGTTAGGAGATGACAGAGCTTTGTACGTGCTGCCCGAAGACTCCGCAGAACGGAAGGAACTTCCCAGGCAGAACAGAGAGGGTTCCGTTGCCTCTCGGCTGTTACGGGCGATGCTGCGATGAACACGGGGGCACAGAGGTCTCTGAGAGCCTGTTTTCGTTCTCCGGGGTAAAATTCCAGAAACGGGACTGCTGGATCCTGTGGTGGTTGTGTTCCGGATCGCCCAGATAGAAAGAACCAGCGAGACTCACTGAAATGCGAAGAACAAAAGGACTTTATTTGTAGGTCCAGCACGCTGGGGCCTGGCCTCCCGTACAGCAGTGCTGGGAGACAAGACCCCCTTCTCTTGGTTCCCGGGGCTTTTACAGTCCCCGGGCAAACAAGTATCACACCTGCATTCCCTCCTTTCCCTGGCCCTGCTGGACCAAGGACGGCCCACCTTATTGGTTGTCCCCTCTTGGCCCTGCCTGACCAAGGACTGCCCAGTGTCAGGTTTCGGCACAGCGGAAGTGTCCCGGGCCTAGCCAGTTCTTTGTCTGGCGAGAAGCATGTCATGGCGTGGCTCTGGCCTCTCACGTGGCAGTTCTACTTTGAATTCTCCACGGAAACTCCATGCTGCTTTCTATAATGGTTGCCTCACTTATATTCCTACTAAAAGGGCACGGGGTTCCAGTTTCCCCACATCCTCACCAGCATTTGTTGTTTTCTGTTTGTTTGATTGATCTTGGCCATTCTGGTGGGCCTGAAACAATACTTCATTTTCATTACACTTCTTTTCCAATGTGGGTGGTTTTCTTTTGCTTTCTTGCCTAATTGCCCCCAGCTAGAACGTCCAGTAAACTTCTTAACAGACTGGTGAGAACAGACATCCTTGTCTTGTTCCTGGTTTTAGAAGGAAAACTTTCAGGGCCAGCGCCGTGGCTCACTTGGTTAATCCTCCGCCTGTGGCGCCGGCATCCCATATGGGTGCCGGGTTCTAGTCCCGGTTGCTCCTCTTCCGATCCAGCTCTCTGCTGTGGCCCGGGAAGGCAGTGGAGGATGGCCCAAGTACTTGGGCCCTGCACCCGCATGGGAGACCAGGAGGAGGCACCTGGCTCCTGGCTTTGGATCAGCGCTGTGCGCCAGCCGTAGTGGCCATTTGGGGAGTGAACCAGCAGAGGGAGGACCTTTCTCTCTGTCTCTCTCTCACTGTCTATAACTCTACCTGTCAAATAAATAAAAATAAATTAATTAATTTAAAAAAAGAAGGAAAACTTTCAGTCTATCGGTACTAAGTATGATTTTAGCTGTGGTTTCTTCATAAAATGTCTACTGTGAGGGGGAGGAAGTGCCCTCTATGCCCAGTTTGTTGACTATTTTATTGTTCTACTCTCTCTACTCCACTGTTTTTTTGCTATCCTAGTTGTCTGCTGAGTTCTGTGAGGGGACTCGAGGTTGGAAAACAATGCCACTGCATCTTGCTCTGAATCTCAGTGTGTGTGTGTGTGTGTGTGTGTGTGTAAGATTTATTTACTTATTTATTTGAAAGGCAGAGTTAGAGAGAGGCAGAGAGAGAGAGAGAGGTCTTCCATCCACTGGTTCACTCCCCAGATGGCTACAACAGCCAGAGATGTGCCAATCTGAAGCCAGGAGCCAGGAGCTTCTTCTGGGTCTCCCACACAGATACAGGGGCCCAAGGACTTGGGCCATCTTCTACTGCTTTCCCAGGCCATAGCAGAGAGCTGGATCAGAAGTGGAGCAGCCAGGACTCCAACCAGTGCCCATATGGGATGCGGGCATGGCAGACAGTGGCTCTACCTGCTTCGCCACAGTGCCGGCCCCCTCACTGTGTTTTAAAGTTACTCTGCTATTGTCACTGTATTCTGCTTATAAGACAACTTTGTTCACAGTGAGGAAATGCCTTTAGAGTTACACCGGTTCTAAAAGACCCTAACCTGTCTCTGCCCCACACGACTGGAAGCCGACTTGAAGCACTCCACAGGGGCTGTTGCCAGCACGAGAACCTCCTATGCCAAACATAGTTCACACATGTAAGTGAAACATTTTCCAAGAAATTGCTCTCCCAGATACTTTGTTATAATGACCACTCGTAGTTTAAGTGAAAATCCCAACAGCCCTTCAAACTGTTTTAATAATATGAGCGAGTTCTTTGAACTTCGTAGTGCAAACTCAAATTTGGAAGCTGAGCCAACGACACATGAGTTACCCAGCAGGTTCATTGGTTAAGATGCCAGTCGCTTGGGCCTCAGGACTTGCAGGCCCCAGAAGGCTGAGCTCCAGGGCACTTGCCTGGTGCTGGTCCAGTCTGACACTGTTCCCCCGCAGCATGGGCCTCAGCAGCCTACTGGCCACGGACAGCAAGAGGCCCTGTTCCCTGGATCACCCACTGGCCGGAGAGTCACGAGTTAAGCATCTGTGTGTTTGGTTTCCCCTGATCCTCTGACTACAGGGTGTAAGTCACTGGAGAAGGGACACACACACATTCATATCTTACATACGAGGACGGACTGGGGTCCTGATGTGCGGATCCCACTGGTTCTTCATGGAGTCCCCTGCACCCACTGCGCCTGTGCCCGCTGCACCACTCCAGCCTGTAGGCTCAGCTCTCCTCCCTTCCTCCCCCACGTCACTCTCCACACTCCTCCAAGGACTTCGGGTCGGGGGGGGGGGGGTCCTGCTTCCCCCCGACACACCCTGCTTTGAACTCCGGTATCTCCCAATTTAGTCTGGTTTATGGAAGAGCTTTTCCTTGTTCCATACACATCATCACACCCCCACTGGGGCCACTCTGATTCCTTCAGCACAGGACTGCAGATGACAGACTTAGGAACACTGGGAGTTGAGTTTGAGGGTTTTGTGAGGTCCTGGGCTCACACTCAGACTGTAGCTTAAAGTGGGATATAAGGCACCCTTGCTTTGAAAAGTCCTGGGGCCGGCATCATGATATAGCCCGTGACACATGCATTCCAGATGGGCGCTGGCTCATATCCCGGCTGCTCCGCTTCTGATCCAGCTCCCTGCTAATGCACCTGGGAGAGCAGCAGAGGACAGCCCTAGTGCTTAGGCCCCTGCACCCACATGGGAGACCAGATGAAGCTTCTGGCTCCTGGCTTCACTGTGGCCCAGCCCTGGCCGTTGCAGCCATTTGGGAAGTGAACCAGTGGGTGGAAGATCTCCCTCTCCCTCTCTCTACCTCTCTCTCTCTCCCTAACTCTGCCTTTCAAATAAAATAAATAAATCTTTTTTTAAAAAGTCCCATAGTCACTGTCGCAGCATCTCCCAATAAAGGCTCCCATCAGCATCTTTATGAGCTCCTCGCGCCCCACAGACACATGGCCACTGCCTGACGCACCAGCTTCTTCATTAGGCAGACCGTCCTGCTTCCCTGGCTTGAGGCTGGTCAATACCACATCAGTGTGACTTGATAAATAAAAGGCTATTCCAAAAATAAATTGTCTCTCTTAAGGAGGCAGAGCTGCTATGAGCAATATGGATTTCAATTTTCCTTCTCTCTCTGCCTTTCTTCCTAGCACACCTGCTCAGTGAGTGCTGGAGCTGAGAAGGAAAAAAGACAGAGTGGGAAGCGTTCGTAGGAACAGGACCTACTAGGAACACACTCCAGGAAGGGCTGGGATTCGGTCTGCGGGGGAGTCCTCTGGTAACTCCCAGGGTGGCTACGCTCAGCTGGTGCAGACTCGGAGGAGTGCTGCTTGGCTAAGAAACGGACACCCTAAGACCCTGACCCTCAGGAAGGCCCGATTATAGGGATGCATCTTTCCAGGGAGAGGAGTCCTCGCGGTGCCATGTACGTGCTGCAGCCTACAGAGCTGCTGTAGGACCCCAAAAGCGGTGTCCTTTTGTGACGACCCCAGAAACACAGACTCCAGACCAGACGATGCAAAAGGCAGGAGGCAAATTTTATTTCATTTGCGCAAATGGGCCCTCTACTGCTGCAAGCACCGAGCAAGAGAGAGGAGCCCCGAACAATCATTTTACACAGTTTTTAAAGGGCAAAACCACAAAATTAACATACCATAGGGTGGCGTGAGTTTATTGGGCAACTACAAGGGGAGGAGGTCGTCGAGGAGGAGGAGAGAACAGAAACGGGGGCTACGTGCCCTACGTGTCTAAGCTTGGACAAGGGGAGGGGGTCCTTGAAGAGCAGAAAGGGGTGGCTACGTGCCCTACGTGTCTAAGCTTGGACAAGGGGAGGGGGTCCTTGAAGAGCAGAAAGGGGTGGCTACGTGCCCTACGCGTCTAAGCTTGGACAAGGGGAGGGGGTCACTGAAGAGCAGAAAGGGGTGGCTACGTGCCCTACGTGCCTCACGGTTTCTTTGTTAAGCTTGAACAAGCACAGGGGAGGGGGCTTAGGTGCATACCAGGATGTTCTGTCGCCCTTATCTCTGGGTAGTAGCTATCTGCTTTCTCTGTGAACTTAGTTTACTCCCCATTTCCCAGGACTGTTTTATTAAGGCCATTTTATGGCAACTCTCGGCCGTTCCTTTCACTGCTACATGACAGACCTGGTCCAGCGCAGGCAGCCTGGCTCCAGAGCGGGCAGACCCGGGCTCCGGCACAGGCAGACCCGGACTCCGGCACAGGCAGCCTGGCTCCAGAGCGGGCAGACCCGGGCTCCGGAGCAGGCAGACCCGGGCTCGCGCAGGCAGACCCGGACTCCAGAGCGGGCAGACCCGGACTCCAGAGCAGGCAGACCCGGACTCCAGAGCGGGCAGACCCGGGCTCCAGCGCGGGCAGACCCGGACTCCAGAGCGGGCAGACCCGGACTCCAGAGCGGGCAGACCCGGGCTCCGGCACGGGCAGACCCAGACTCCAGAGCGGGCAGACCCGGACTCCAGAGCAGGCAGACCCGGGCTCCAGAGCGGGCAGACCCGGGCTCCGGCACAGGCAGACCCAGACTCCAGAGCGGGCAGACCCGGACTCCAGAGCGGGCAGACCCGGGCTCCAGAGCGGGCAGACCCGGGCTCCGGCACAGGCAGACCCAGACTCCAGAGCGGGCAGACCCGGACTCCAGAGCGGGCAGACCCGGGCTCGCGCAGGCAGACCCAGACTCCAGAGCGGGCAGACCCGGACTCCAGAGCAGGCAGACCCGGGCTCCGGCGCAGGCAGACCCGGGCTCCGGCACAGGCAGCCTGGCTCCAGAGCGGGCAGACCCGGGCTCGCGCAGGCAGACTCGGGCTCCGGCACAGGCAGACCTGGTCCAGCGCAGGCAGACCCGGGCAGAGCGGGCAGACCCAGACTCCAGAGCGGGCAGACCCGGGCTCCAGAGCAGGCAGACCCGGGCTCCGGCGCGGGCAGACCCAGACTCCAGAGCGGGCAGACCCGGACTCCAGAGCGGGCAGACCCGGGCTCCAGAGCGGGCAGACCCGGGCTCCGGCACAGGCAGACCCGGGCTCGCGCAGGCAGACCCGGACTCCAGCGCCTGCGCTCTCAGTCGCTTGCTGTGCTGCACAGACTGGGACGACAAATCTGCTGCGATGGAATCCAGCTCAGCCGCTTCTGCAGACCCACGGGTACAGCCTCAGTCTCCTCGCCTATAACAAAATCCAGTACGTTAAAACCTACCTCAAAATGCTGCTTTGAATAGTAAGTCACCTAAGAGATGGAACATCCAAGCGCATGGTAGTCAACAGATATTTTCCTTTATGATGTCTACATTTAGTGGAAAGTATCATTAACAGCATCATGAGGGGCAAAATTTAAAACTTTCCTAAGATCATTTTACTTTGTAAGAAAAGGATTGGGAAAAAGCACTGAATATCAAACCACAGTCAGTGCCTGCTGTTTTATTTTTAATAATATAATTTAGGCAAGGGGCAAAAATGACTACTGGCCTTCCGCTAAAGGGATCAAGAATGTTGCAAGAACAACACAAACTGCCAGATTTTTAAAATCAAACAGCTGGCTTATTTGGGTGGTTCACCTTGAGAAACCTGACACAGGATCACATAAATTAGGTCAGCTTTTGCTCCAAGTTACAAGTGCCTTTTTTCAACATCCTGCTTTCCTTGGAGATGGTTTAGCGGGGTGACAAGCCCCTTCCCGCGGCTGCTTCAGGCTGCTTCAGGCTGCTTCAGGCTGCCTGAGGGGTGAACTCGTCCAGGTGCTACCGCCTCGGAAGCATGAGCAAGCCTGAAGCCAAGGCCCAGCTCTCCGTAGCCGTGGGGCTGCTCAGCACAAAGGCCTTCGAATATATGAGGAAACAATAAAACTTGCAAGAGGGAGCACCCAAACATTCACAGAAAACTAAAAGATAAGTTTATTCTGGTGCAAAAGATTTTAAAACCCATGCATATTTTTGCATAATACGCCTTTTACATGAGCTTCTGAAGACCCCTAGTGTTAAGCATTTTTCTTCTAACCTTTCTAGATAACCCCTCTCCCTGAAGACAGAGATTTGTAAATACCATCCCCTGAATTTCATTAATCCTAGTGTTTAGCATTTTAAAAACCAACCAACTTGCATTCCAGCAGCTTCAAAGTAATTAGCCCATTGGTTGGCCATGGGAGGCCGAAGGTGTGTGGTGGTGCCAGGTCTCAGCCCCAACCGCCTACTGATGTGTAGCAGAAATGAGTCAGGCCAGCCTCACCCTGCATCTACACAGGGTCCTCGGTCAAGAGAGTATCGCAGTGTCCTGGGTACTGTTGGGGACTAGGAGAGATTATGGTGTAAGGTTCACAGAGTTAAATAGAATGTGTAGGACACCAGCAGTAGGACTAAATTTCTGTACCATGTCCAACAGGCCAGCCCAGAGCGGAGTCCTTCATCCACATCACCAAGACAAAACTCAGTTGTTTATTTGAAGAAATCAGGCCAGCACCTCGGCTCACTTGGCTAATCCTCTGCCTGCGGTACCGGCACCCCAGGTTCTAGTCCCAGTGGGGCGCTGGTTCTGTCCCGGTTGCTCCTCTTGCAAGTCCAGCTCTCTGCTGTGGCCCGGGAGGACAGTGGAGGATGGCTCAAGTGCTTGGGCCCTGCACCCCATGGGAGACCAGGAGAAGCACCTGGCTCCTGGCTTCGCATCGGCGCAGCACGCTGGCCATAGCGGCCATTTGGGTGGGGTGAACCAACGGAAAGGAAGACCTTTCTCTCTGTCTCTCTCTCTAACTCTGCCTGTCAAATAAATAAATAAATAAATAAATAAGAAATCAGGACAGAAAAGGAGAGGTACAGCCAAAGCCCCCACGAGCCCGTGTTACCGGCAGGATGAGACGGTCCTGTGCCTTCACCTTTACCAGAACCTCACTCTGAACAGAGCAGTCTGCGTTTGCTAGTCCTGCTCTCCCCAGTCTGTTGCTGTTTATAAAACAACCTCTCCTGCCCAGCTCACTGGACACACGCTCTGTTTTATAAAACAAGATGGAGCCTGATTCTAGGCCGGTGTCGTGGCTCACTAGGCTAATCCTCCGCCTTGCGGATTCTGTCCCAGTTGCCCCTCTTCCAGGCCAGCTCTCTGCTGTGGCCAGGGAGTGCAGTGGAGGATGGCCCAAGTGCTTGGGCCCTGCACCCCATGGGAGACCAGGAGAAGCACCTGGCTCCTGGCTTCGGATCAGCGCGGTGCACCGGCCACAGTGGCCATTGAAAGGTGAACCAATGGTACAGGAAGACCTTTCTCTCTCTCTCTCTCTCTCTCTCTCACTGTCCACTCTGTCCACTCTGCCTGTCAAAAATTTAAAAAAAAAAAAAAAAACAAGATGGAGCCTGATTCTAGAATCACAAACAAAAGCCACTTAACGTCTTTAAGCTCACTTTGTTGCACCTTTGTTTTTTGACAGAAGTGTTCTTGTTGGCCCCAATTTCCTGATAAAGAAACAGGCAGAGATGAGAAGTTACCGGCCCGAGGTCAGGAAGTGCTGTGGTCCAGATATTGGCAGAATCCATCCTGTTTTCTTTTTGTTTGATTTTGCTGGTTCATTTCCCAAGTACCTGCAACAGCCAGGGCTGGGTCAGGCCAAAGACAAGGCCCTGGAACTCCACCTTCCACGTGGGTGGCAGGGAGCCAAGCACCTGAGTCCCATCTGTGGCACACTAGCAGGAAGCTGGGTCAGCAGCTGGGACCTGAACCCGGCACTTGGACTTGGGACGTGGCTGGACCATTGCACCGAACACCCGCCTGCAGCGTCTGCCCTATCTCTGCCCTCTTGCCATTTGTTCAACTCAATCTTCGGCCCTGAGTTAGGTGCAGAGGACATGCTGGCACGCAAGGGGGCACCTTCCCACACCGTGAGCTGGCCAGGCACTCAGGCAGGGCTGACGTGCTGGGAGCCAGTCAAGCAAGGCCTCACTGAGGGCGTGAGAGTCAGCCTGAGACAGAGGCGAGATGGCACCAGCCATTCTGAGCGCACAGGGACCGAGCTCTCAGTCCGGAAACTGCGAGAATGCTGGTAGACAGAGGAGCCCACTTCCTGGGTTATACCTCAGGGTGAGAGGCTGGGCCTTGTTGGCCAGGAGGGGGATTTTGCACCACCGGCCTTGGGAGCCAGAAGTACTGCCATCAAGCTGACCTTGAGCTGCCGTGTGAGGAGTGAATTCCAAGAATGGAAGCAGGAGAAAGCAGTTAAGGAGTGGAGGTCAGGGGTCAGAGGTCAGAGGGCCACACAGTAAACGTGTTTCAGCTTTGTGGGTCCTAACTGTGTGTTTTAGCCTCTCCATCCTGCCATTACTGAGAGAGAGAAACACAGACAACGCATAGGAGATGAGTGTGGCTGTGTTCCAGCAAAACTTTCCTTACAGAAGCAGGTGGTTGGCCATTTTTGGCCCATGGGCTAGAGTTCGCCAGGGCCTGGTCTAAGCGGTAAACACCAAGGTTCAATGCTACTGGCAGTGAAGACATTGGATACGTGGATGGAGACCCCTTTGCAACTGGGGCGCGGGTGAGGGGTGTTTATTTTTCAGTCTTTTCATATCAGCTTTCATGACACAGGCAAGACATGAGTACATTTTCCTTGTAATAAAATAAAACATTACCAATAAAGCTGAAGTCCCTTCTGACCATACTCAAGCCTGGAGTCCATGGTCCAGCCCAGAAGCATTAGCTGTTATTTGGGGATGTGTCATTACAGACACTTTTCTCTGCATCTGCCAACTATGCTTCCATTTTATGCATTTTAAAAGTATATTTGTGGCCGGCACCACGGCTCAATAGGCTAATCCTCCACCTAGCGGCGCCGGCACACCGGGTTCTAGTCCCGGTTGGGGCACCGGATTCTGTCCTGGTTGCCCCTCTTCCAGGCCAGCTCTCTGCTGTGACCTGGGAAAGCAGTGGAGGATGGCCCAAGTGCTTGGGCCCTGCACCCCATGGGAGACCAGGAGAAGTACCTGGCTCCTGCCATCGGATCAGTGCGGTGCGCAGGCCGCAGCGCGCCAGCCGTGGCGGCTATTGGAGGGTGAACCAATGGCAAAAGGAAGACCTTTCTCTCTGTCTCTCTCTCACTATCCACTCTGCCTGTCAAAAAAAAAAAAAGTATATTTGTGTGAATATGTATGTGTATTATATGTATATATGTGTGAATTTATATGTGTATATTTATATATGTGTGTACATATATACACATCATATATCATATGCCATCTCATCCCATATCATATATATATATATATACACACACACACACACACACACACTCACAGAGTCTCCTGCTAAGGAAGCAGTATCCTCTCATCTCCCACTACTCAGAGACTCTGACACGTGGCCCTTAGTCAGCTTCCTTGGCTTTTTTTTTTTTTTTTTTTTTTTGACAGGCAGAGTGGACAGTGAGAGAGAGAGACAGAGAGAAAGGTCTTCCTGTGCTGTTGGTTCACTCTCCAATGGCCACCGCGCTGCGGCCGGCGCACCGCGCTGATCCGATGGCAGGAGCCAGGAGCCAGGTGCTTCTCCTGGTCTCCCATGGGGTGCAGGGCCCAAGCACTTGGGCCATCCTCCACTGCACTCCCTGGCCACACCAGAGAGCTGGCCTGGAAGAGGGGCAACCGGGACAGAATCCGGCGCCCCGACCGGGACTAGAACCCGGTGTGCCGGTGCCGCAAGGCGGAGGATTAGCCTAGTGAGCCGCGGCGCCGGCCCAGCTTCCTTGGCTTTTGAAGGCAGCATACTCTGTATTTGAGATGCCGCCCCGACCCGTGCACTAGGTAACTGGCAACACTGCCTTCAGACTTGCTGGATCATTGGGTTTCAATGGCAGAGTCTTCCTCCTGCTCCAAACGGTCGGCAACCTTTAGTATAGACGAGATGTCTTAGGCCACAAGTCACAGAGACCCTAAAAACTTCCCTGAGGCAGCAGCAGCTAAGTTCCCATTCTGTGACACAGTTAGGGTACCTAACACGTCTGCTCACCGGGTTCCAATAGCTTGAAATCCTCCATGTGGTCAACCAGCACGATGCCCATGAAACACTAAGGATCAACACTCCGCAGATCTCACGGTCATGGAGAGGAGGAGAGCTAACACGATACCCGGGGAGAGGCAATGTGTACTCTGTTCCTCCCGAGCAGTGCAAGCGGTCTCGCTCCTCCCTCCTCCTAGGGGAGATTAAGAACGCACTGAGTTCACCTCTCTGGTTAAAGTATGAATTTTGTTCTTTGTGTTGTCATTGTGAATAGGGTGGCTTTCTTAATGTCTTTAACTAGCTCATTGTATAGACAGATGTTTAAATGTTCATTTTATACCCTGAAACTAATAAATTCATTTATTAGTTCTAACAGTTTGTCGGTTGAGTCTTTGGGGTTTCCTACATATATAACCTTGTCACTTGCAACCACAATTTCATTTCTTTTTGACTTGAAAGCCTTTTATTGGCCAGAACTTCTAATACTATGTTGAATAAAAATGGCAAGAGTGGGCATACTTGCTGGCACCAGCAAAGGAAGCAAACAATAGACTGAAAAGGCAGGCCGGCGCCGCGGCTCACTAGGCTAATCCTCCACCTTGCGGCGCCGGCACACCGAGTTCTAGTCCCGGTTGGGGCGCCGGATTCTGTCCCGGTTGCCCCTCTTCCGGGCCAGCTCTCTGCTGTGGCCAGGGAGTGCAGTGGAGGATGGCCCAGGTGCTTGGGCCCTGCACCCCATGGGAGACCAGGAAAAGCACCTGGCTCCTGCCATCGGATCAGCGCGGTGCGCTGGCCACAGCGCGGCGGCCGCGGCGGCCATTGGAGGGTGAACCAACGGCAAAGGAAGACCTTTCTCTCTGTCTCTCTCTCACACTGTCCACTCTGCCTGTCCAAAAAAAAAAAAAAAAAAAAGGCAACCAGTAGAATGAGTACAACTATTTGCAAACCATTTGTCTTCTAAGGGGCTAATTTCTAAACTATAGAAAGAACTCCTACAACACAATCGTGAGGACAAGAAACCGGATCTAAAAATTGGCCAAGAATCTGAACAGGCATTTCTCAAAGGTGACACTGAAATGAAACGGTGCTCACTGTCACTAATCCTCGAGAAAATGCATTCAAGTCCACAACGAGACCCCACCCACACCTGTTAAAATGCTGTTATCAAAAAGACAGGAGAGGCCGGCGCCATGGCTCACTAGGCTAATCCTCCACCTTGCAGCGCCGGCACACCGGGTTCTAGTCCCGGTCGGGGCCCCGGATTCTGTCCCGGTTGCCCCTCTTCCAGGCCAGCTCTCTGGTGTGGCCAGGGAGTGCAGTGGAGGATGGCCCAAGTGCTTGGGCCCTGCACCCCATGGGAGACCAAGAGAAGCACCTGGCTCCTGCCATCGGATCAGCACGGTGCACCAGCCACAGCGCGCTGGCCGCAATGGCCATTGGAGGGTGAACCAACGACAAAAGGAAGACCTTTCTCTTTGTCTCTCTCTCTCACTGTCCACTCTGCCTGTCAAAAAAAAAAAAAAAAAAAAAAAGGAGAAAGCACTAACAATGGTGTGGGGAAAAGGGATCCTTTGTACACTGTTGGCAGGAATCTAAGCTGGTAGAGCCATTAAAAAACAGTCTGGGGGCCTGTGGTGTAGCAGATAAAGCCACCTTCTACAGTGCTGGCATCCCATATAGGCGCTGGTTCAAGTCCCGACTGCTCCTCTTCCAATGTGGCTCTCTGCTATGGCCTGGGAAAGCAGGAGAAGATGGCCTGAGTCTTTGGACCCCTGCACCCACCTGGGAAACCTGGAAGAAGCTCCTGGCTTCAGATCAGCACAGCTCCGAACGCTGTGGCCATCTGGGGAGTGAACCAGCAGAGGGAAGACTTTTTTCTCTCTCTCTCTCTGCCTCTGCCTTTTAAATAAATAAATAAATAAATATTTAAAAAAAAAAACAGCGTGGAGGTTCTTTTGAAAATTCAAAATACAACTACTTTATGATCTAACAACCCCACTTTCAGATGTACATCCAAAGTAAATGTAGCCAATATCTCTAAAAGAGAGCTCCATTCTCAAGATCTTTACAGCATTATTTATAATAGCCAAGATATAGAAACAACTTAGATATGTGTTACGTCTAATAAATGAACAAAGAAATATGGTATACATGATATACTGGACTATTATTCCACCTTTACAGAGAGAGAAATCCTGGGTGGACATCATGGGAGAGCAGGTGCAGCCACCATTTAGCATGTCCTCATCCCATATCAGAGGGCTGGTGCTCTGTTTCTGATCCGGCTTCCTGCTAATGCACCCAGGAAGGCTGCAGATGACAGCTCAGGTGCTTGGGTCCCTGGGATACCCGATGGAGTTCCTGGCTCCTGTCTTTGACCTGTCTCAGCCCCACCTTTTGGTAGACATCTGGGGAAAGAAACACTGGGTGGAAGATGTCTCTCCCTCTCTCTGTCACTCTTTCAAATAAAATAAATCAAACTAAATAAATGAATGAAAAAATTTAAAAAAAAAAAGGAAATCCTGGGACCACTGTTGTGGTACAGTGGGTTAAGCCACTGCCTGCGATGCCCATGTCCCATATCAGAGTGCCGGCTGGAGTCCTGGCTGCTCTGCTTCTGATCCAGCTCCCCGCTAATGCTCCTGGGAAAGCAGTGGAAGATGGCCCAAGTACCTGGCCCCTGCCACCCATGTGGGAGACCAGGATGGAGTTCCAGGTTCCTCACGTTGGCCTGGCCCACCCCCAGCCATTGCAGTGAATACATTTGTCACGCTGTCTTTCAAATAAATAACTCTTCAAAAAGAAAAATCCTGTCATTTGTGACAACATGGATGAACCTGGAGAACATTATAGTGAGTGAAATAAACCAGGCACAGAAAGCTGAATAGTGCAAGATCTCACTGAGAAGTGGGAATATAAAACCGTCAGACTCCTAAAACAGAGAACAAAATAGTGGTCAGGGGCTAGAGGGAGGGGAAATGGAGAGATACCGGTCAAGGGGTAAGTTCAAGGGTCGAGGGTCCAGATGTCAGGTCTGGTGAGCTGCTGGGCCGCATGGCCACGGTTAACACCGCTTCGTGTGCGTCACATTTGCTGCGAGGTAGATCCTAAGTGCTTCCCTGCAAAAACAGAAAAGGCAACTCTGGGAGGCGCCGGAGGAGTCCGTGTGGCCGTGGGGCTACTTCTGTGTACATGACTGCATATACTACACGTATGTAGACCACAAATAGGAGTTTATAGAATCTTCTGTATAACGCTCCACGATAGGTTTAGGAGGAGGGTCAGAGAAGGTGCAGAAGCAGCCACTGCTGGCAGAAAAGCCTGCCTGTGGGAAGGGCGGTGTGGTCGGGAAGCGCTGTTTCTGCCCGCCTGGACGGCAGGAAGGGGTCTGAAGGGAGTCTCAGCCCTGCAGGCTGCTTGTCGGGAGGGGAGGTCTCGTATTCGTGCAGAGACCCACGTCGACTGCGGTGAGGTGGCCTTGAACCTGCGGACAGCCTGCTGGCCCCTGTCCATTGGAGCCGTGTATTTCCATGTGTGGTGCTGTCAGTTTGCTGTGTCCCGGGAGCCGCACTTGTAAAAGTTGGTGGCGGGCCAGCAGAACCCTGGGCAGTAAAAGTCTCACCAGGTTTTAGGGTTCTCTGTGCCCAACAGTATCAGATCCAGGGTGACTACTTGTACCCCAGCGGCCTAACAAATCCCAGCAAACACCAGGCACGCTGGACTAAGGCCAGCCCAGGGAGCTCATTCTAACTAAACACTTCTTCAAAGACGGTTCCAAACCCACACATCACATGTTGAGGATGAGGGCTTCAACACATGGATGGGGTTGGGCACGACCCCGTCAGACTTCCTGTCTCACCCACTCCACGTCACCACTCTCCCCTCCGCTTCCGTGGTAGCTGTGAGTGAGGAGCCAGCAGCTCCCAGGAGCTGACCTCCCCCCACCCCATCTCCAGCCTTGCCCACGGCTGCAGCCCCTTTATCCCTCCTGCTGCACGGGACCACAGGCACTCTTCTCCCGTGGACACCATTCCTTCGCCTCTTCCTGGGCTCTGCTTCTTCTAAGGCCCCGATGTCTTCGGCATCCCCAGCCACACACAGACAAGCTTAGGAGCTCCCAGGCCCCAAGTGCTCCAGGGCCCTACACCTGTTCTCACCACCAGCACCCCTGGTTTCTCCCGCCTGCCTCCTGGATCAGTTCTCTACGTCCTTCCTCCTGCTTTCCTGTCCAGACCACACCTAAGAGCGTCCACCTCCACCACCCTCTGAAGCTCCCATTGTCAAGGTCACCAATGGCCTCCAGGTGGACACAGCCAGTGTTCATTCTCCTTCCACTCCTCATTCAGTGTCTCAGTGCTTCTGACCGGTCATCCTCCTGTCCTTTGACAAGAGACACTTGTGGCCCCACACTCCTGGCTTCCGTCTCAGCTGACCGGCCACTCCCTCTCAACAGCCTTTGTTGTCTGATCTCCAAACGTGGAGCAGCCCAGGACTCCCTACCTCTTGAAGCTGAGCGCCTACCCCTAAGGCCTCTAATGTAGACTTTATCAGGCCCCAGTTCTCTCTCCTTAGCTTGCCCTTTCTCTGTGAAAGCAGTTTGTTAATTAGGGGAGACCCTGAATCACAAAGACTCAAGCTGCCCCTGTGGTTACCAACTCAATGCCAGGCTCTATTCAGAGCCCTACGGAACTCAGAGACTCAGACCAGAGCCCCGCCTTGTCATTTTACAGGAAGCACACTGGCCCCCACCACTGACGAACCAAAGAAAGGTCCCGCGCGGCGTGGGCCAACCGGAGGCCCAGACAGGAGCCGACCACGCACCACACAACCTCTGCTTGGAACTGGGACGTCCACTGCCTCTGATCCCTCGCCGAGGTCAGGAGTGGAGCGAGGGCTGCCCTGTTCCGTTCACTGCAAATAAACTCCCACTGTCGACCACCCTGCTCTCAGGAAGTGGCTTGCGTGTGTTGGGTGAGCGGACCCAACTTGAGGCTTCTATAGCAGTTACTCCAGCCAGTTTTGGGGATGTTTTATAACAAAGGAGACCATGAAGGGAGTCTCGTCCTGGATGGGTGTCTCTCTCACCTGTGGGGCACCAGCCCCTGGCCAGCATCACCGGAGCTGACTTGAGGTGCTTTTCTGACGGAAGAAAAGAGCTTTGGAGTTGGGTTTGGCTTGGAGTTTGCAGACAACTTTGGCTTTAGTAGCAATCCAGGCATGATGATGTGAGGGCAGATCTCTTGTGCTAATCTGAACGGTTTTTGTACTTTCTTAAAATATTGATGCATTGGTAAAAAAATTGCAAGACATTTAATCTTCGAAATCATTGAAAAATTTTGTCGACCATCTTCTCAACAGCAGTTTCTCCTCTTAGCAGTTTCTGGTAACTGGTGATTCTTTCCTCAACTTTCTAGTCAGCTCCTGTAAGTTCTCTCCTCCCTGGCTCGGACCCCCTTCTGACCCGAAATGGAAAATGTTTATGTTAAAAGCCTAAGGTAACAGGATAACTTTTTTCTTGATACTGTTTTAGACATGAGTATCTTAATTTATCCCATGTTCTCGTCTCCACGGAGATAAGAATTCAAAGCAGAGGCATAAATACCATATACAACTGAGAGCCGGATTCATTCAAAAGAGAGAGGGAGAGACTCCCAGCACATATGGGACAGAGTTGCCTACGAGGAGAGAGGAGGCCAGAGCAGGGCCGATACGCATGTCCAGAAACCCAGGGCCAAAGAAGGGCCCCTCCCACATTAAGTCTGTGAGATAGAAGGTGGCACCCTAACTGTCTACAAACAGGATGGAGTTTGTGTGCATGAGGCTTTCTGAGAGTTCCACGGAGCTTAACTTCCACAAGGCCCTCATGGTGTCTCCCCCTTCCTGTTCCTGATGAGACAGAGGTGCATCATGGGAAAGTGGGCAGACTGGATTGACAGGTAAGGGGGTGGAGTTACACTGTAGGGCTACACAGCTTCCAGCTTTATTCATTCCTGCCTACCTCCCACCCCAGTTCCCCCGTATCAATACATTTAAATGATTCCCTGTAATCGGATGACTTATGTCCTTTTAAAGTCAGGCATTCTTCCATTCACAAGTCTTTGCCTTTGGTAACTGATCAGGGAAGAAAGATTCTGTGTGTTGTGAAGATGTTCCTCTGTCTCTGCTGTCTTCGTTAGGTTTCGATTGCTTGGGAAAAGCGGAGTCTTAAAACTGCTAGATTATATTTGCAGATCTATTTGAAATATTTGAGTAATCACTTTGCAACTCTCACTAAATCTGGTCTATAGCTCTGATTCAAACACCCTCATTGGGTGACTATTATGTCACAATGATACTGGATCCTATTTGGGCCAAATTTTTTGTTTTGTTTTGTTTTGTTTTTGTTTTTTGACAGGCAGAGTGGACCGTGAGAGAGAGACAGAGAGAGAAAGGTCTTCCTTTTGCCATTAGTTCACCCTCCAATGGCCGCCACGGCCGGCGCACCACGCTGATCCAATGGCAGGAGCCAGGTGCTTCTCCTGGTCTCCCATGGGGTGCAGGGCCCAAGCACTTGGGCCATCCTCCACTGCACTCCCTGGCTACAGCAGAGAGCTGGCCTGGAAGAGGGGCAACCGGGACAGAATCCGGCGCCCCGACTGGGACTAGAACCCGGTGTGCCGGCGCCACAAGGCGGAGGATTAGCCTAGTGAGCCGCGGTGCCGGCCTGGGCCAAATATTTTAAACCTCTGATGACTTTGGTAGGTTTTCTTCAGACTCAGAGTTCTACGTTAACTCTTTTGGCCTCTGGATTTCCAGTTGGGCCTCTGGAGATCCTCAAAGGCTGTATCTCCACCAGTGAGGCTGATGTGGACCGTATGGAAGGCACTGTCAGGTTGTGAAATGAAGCTAAATTTTAAGTTGTGTTTGTACAGATCTATTGTTGATGTGACATAAACACTCTAGAGAATACTTGACATTTATGGATGTCTGCTGTTCCTGGTGTACTTTATCAATCATCATTGTTATATTAATGAAAAAGAGAACCTAAAAACCTTTTACAAACTCTTGAGACTACCCCTCCCATCACAGGATCAGAGGGCTAAGAAGATGGAATAGTGTGTGAAGCCCACTGTGCTTCCGAAAGTTCTTATACAACGAAAATAACTAAATCTCCTTGACAATTGCTGAGCCGTCATCCAAAGTGTAATCATGGTGATAGTAAGTCTCTTATCATACACAGGCATGGTTCTTCTCTGAAAACACTTCCAGTCAAAAGACTCTACCAAATATTTTTAAATACAGTTTCTGATAAAAGATCAAAAGAGGAACTAAAATTTCCATACCTCTGACAAAGAAACTGATGGATTCATTAAACTGCCAATGGAGATCAAACACGACCAGAAGTGAGTACGTGAGTCTCAAAACACTGATGAATTTGAGGGTTTCTGTCTTTTGCTTTACGCATTATTGGCTCTATACACAATTATCTGCCTTCAAGGCCTAAAGAAATTCTTTCCTTGGGACTTCTAGGGCCTGTAACATTTTGGTAAACTATGTTCTTGTAGAAAAAGATACCAAGATTTAACTTTTCTTCCTACTAAATTCCTCCAAAATTCAAAAACTACCTATGAGTAGTGACAATATGATTATTTTCATAAGGGCATTAAAAATGTGTCATCTTCATAATGTAACAATTTGAAACATTGGCATAGCTAAAGGCATACACATAATGCCTGACTTCAAGGGCTGCCAGCCTTGCAGTGAGTGATAAAAAGTGTCACTTCTACATGGATCTTAAACTTCCAGAAGATTAGGTGCTAGGGTTTAAAAAACAAGTCTGCCTTGGTCGAGCTTCCTAACTTGGAGAGTTTTCCAAACTTGAGATTACCATTTGGCAAATCAACTTCGCTTTACTTATGCAAGCAGTCAACTACGATACACCTGCTTCCCACTGTGTTTAAGTACTAGACCTGATTAGTTATGCTCTTGGTTTTGTTTGTTTTCCTTTTTGATCTTTATGGCTACTGCCTATCAGAATTCCACAGAAGTATGACTGTCAGCAAAACGACGGCGGCCCAACACGAGATGCTGGCTCTCACTCTCAGAAACGGTAAAGTTAAATTTAACAATGAACCCTCATTCTAAAGCCCACTTGATACTCAAATGTGGCTGCAAATGTTGCAGACACTGACACTAACCCTCCAACATGGGACCAGATCAGACCAGCAAACAGGATAGACCCACCTGGCGATAAGGGACACAGAGAACCTGCTGCAGGATGATCAACCAGCAGCGTTTTCAAAGATGACAAGGGGGGGAATAAAAGTTAAATGGAGTCACTGGTGTCAACCCTACACAAAATACATAAGGCTGAGAGGCTATGAAGAAAGGGTTCTGGAATGGGTATAATGGAGTTTATAATATATATATATATATAGAATATATGTAATGAATCTAACTAATCAAAGGCCCTAGGGGAGGTGGGCCTCAGTACGGTTAATGAAACACTGGAATCTCTTAACACAGTACTTGCTCCTTCCCAGATAAATACAGTTAGTTCTGTAGCTACTCACTTAGGCAGGACATCCTGTTACATCCCGCGCACGTTAAGATCAAGCCGTAAGTTCCCCTTTGGCAAGTTTCTCGAACAACTGCACTGGCGTTCAGGATTTAGGGACCCTTGCTATCAGACCCACGCCAGTTTCAGCACATGGCCATCGGCTCCTGAGCCCCTGCCCCTAATTCCTGACGTGTCACTGGTCCTCCCAAGCACAGCCGCCTTTCTGAAATCCTTACAAACCCTGGTCCGCCCTCAGTCAAGAGGATGGCAGTGCTCAAGCCCGTAGTCCGGCTCCTCGTCTGCTGGGGGATCAGGAAGCCGTCCTTTATCTGACTCCGTGACTATGTGAAAATAACCATCGCTGACACTCTGCCAGAGCCACAGCCCCTACAGAGTCCGCAGTCCAGGGAGAGCGGCTGACTAGAGGTGGAGCTCCGTCTTCCCACACCTTAGGCTACAATCCCTAGACAACACTCACGCTGGGATTGTCAGGCCTGAGAAGGCTTCAGCCTCTCTATACATAGGAGGGAAGGATTAGGATTAAGACTACTGGCTCCGGCTGGTGTCATGGCTCACTAGGCTAATCCTCTGCCTGCAGCGCTGGCACCCCGGGTTCTAGTCCCGGTCGGGGCGCCGCATTCTGTCCCGGTTGCCCCTCTTCCAGGCCAGCTCTCTGCTGTGGCCAGGGAGTGCAGTGGAGGATGGCCCAAGCGCTTGGGCCCTGCACCCGCATGGGAGACCAGGAGAAGTACTATTGGCTCCAACATCGGGACACAGTGAAATGTCACTTGGCACACTTTTTTTTTTTTTTTTTTTTTGGACAGGCAGAGTGGACACTGAGAGAAAGAGACAGAGAGAAAGGTCTTCCTTTGCCGTTGGTTCACCCTCCAATGGCCGCTGCGGCCAGCGCACCACGCTGATCCGAAGTCAGGATCCAGGTGCTTCTCCTGGTCTCCCATGGGCTGCAGGGCCCAAGGACTTGGGCCATCCTCCACTGCACTCCCTGGCCACAGCAGAGAGCTGGCCTGGAAGAGGGGCAACCAGGACAGAATCCGGTGCCGCGACCGGGACTAGAACCCGGTGTGCCGGTGCCGCAGGCAGAGGATTAGCCTAGTGAGCCACGGTGCCGGCCCCTTGGCACACTTTTCAAAGAATCCGGATTCGTCACCCAAGGTTGAGGGACTCAGCACAAGGGCAGCCCGCTGTGACGGACAGCAGGAGGCCAAGCGGTTCACTGGGCGTCCCACCTCATGGTGTGCTGCCGCGTCTGGCACACAGGGAAGCTCACGGGCTCCCCTCTGGCTACTTGGGGAAATGCCAAGCCGTGTTATCTGATAATCTAAATGTTCCTCCAAGCCAGGTACCTCCCTTGCTTCCATAGCCCCTCTGTACGTGACTGCCTGCAGTGTCTCCTTAGAGATCCCACCTCTCCCTAGGAACCTGGGAGGCAGCAGCATTGCTACTGGGTACCTCAGCCCCGAGGCCTGGACTCACAGCCTTCCCGTGCCTGATGCTGCAGGGGAAGTTTAAAAACCATGAAGATCCTCCCTGCTCTCAGTATGCTTTTCTGTGTCTTGTGCCTACGGGGCTGGATAGAAGCAAAAGGGGTCGTTCTTGTGATATATTGACGTTTTCTACCACGGAAAGCAGCCCTCCAGAATCAAAAGCCTTAGCCATCCTCAGGGCTGCCCAAGGGGGAACCCGAGCCTTCACTTCACTTCAGGATGCTGTTTGTCCCAGAGAGCGCTGGGAACATTTCCCTAGCTCTCCAGGCTACGCACACCCACATCAATGCCATATGCGGGCGGTAATCAATGGCTCTGCTCCTCGTCTGGCACTCCAAGTCCCCAGTGACAAAACTGCTAGCCCCTCTGGTTTGTTTTTAGGCTCAGGAATAGTGACTTATTGTGGCTGTGAACTGCTGGCGCACCTGCAAGGTGATTTACGCAGAAACGACATGGGCAACCCCTTCACGACGCAGGTGATGCAGACAGTCCCCTCGGGGAAAAGTTCCCTGAAGAAGAAACACCCCCAGCTCCCTCTCCTCCAATCCTAAAAATTCCTGCTCCACCCCCGTTGCAGCAGAAGTGGCTAGCATCGATCACCTCAAGACTGGAAACTTACAGGAAAGCAGGGAGACAGCAGCCAAGCCCTACCCCTAAGGCCTTTTTTAAAAAAAAGATTTATTTATTTATTTGAAAGTCAGAGTTTCACAGAGGAGAGGCAGAGAGAGAGAGAGAGAGAGAGAGAGAGAGGTCTTCCATCCGCTGGTTCACTCCCCGATTGGCCGCAACAGCTGGAGCTGCACCGATCGGAAGCCAGGAGCCAGGAGCTTTTTCCAGTTCTCTCACGTGGGTGAAGGGGCCCAAGGACTTTGGTTATCTTCCACTGCTTTCCCAGACCAGAGCAGAGAGCTGGATCAGAAGTGGAGCAGCCAGGTCTCAAACTAGCACCCATATGGGATGCCGGCGCTTCAGGCCAGGGCGTTAACCCGCTACTCCACAGTGCCAGCCCCACCTCCGTCTTTACAGAGACCTCATCAGGCCCCAGGATCTCTTCCTTAGCAGGCAGCTCCTCTGCAGAGAGTAACCTAGAAAGGCAGTGACAGCAGAGCAGAGCCCTGAGACCCTGAGGCCAAAGCTGAGACCCCAATCACAAGCCTCAAACTGTCCCGGTAGCTAACGCCTCATTGCCATCCTCCATGCTGAGAGCTGTGCGGAACCCACAGGCCCTGACAGACTAAAACCCAGTCTCCCCTTAGATCCACAGACCATTTCACAGGCCATTTCACTGGCCAATCAAAGGAAGGCTGCACCTACACGGCAGCCAGTGCACTGCTTAACCCCTGTAAACTACCAGATTCCCTGCCTTTAACCCCTCAGGGACTTGGGAGTTGAATGGCAGCTGCCTTGCTCTGCACATCACAATAAAGTCTTGCTCTCTTCCCTGTCCCCCCACCCCCGTTTCAGTGATTGGCTTGCTATGTGCCATGCCAGTAGACCCAGTTTTAGGGGTTCTCCAGTAATTCTGTCAGGTAGGAAGTCAGATATGAGCTTATGTGTGTGTGACAGGCCTAAAGAGAAGACATCTATGTCCAGCATATGCATCTGCATCTCAAAGTCATCCCGATAACGTTTCAGGGGCAGCCCGGTATTCACATCCTGCCCTGCCCCCTCCTACCCCATAACCTGCCAGGTGGAGGTCCCCGCCCCTTCTGCCTGACAAATCTTCCAGTCTCCCAGGTGCAGCCCAGTATCTGCATTTCAAACACCCTGCTCCGTATCCCCCCCTCCAGGGAGTCCTGCCCACCCTTCCTCTAAACCCAGGATGGCGCCAGCTAGCCTTCCTCCAGTCTGATAACTTCAGGGAGAAAACTCAGAAGTTTTTCTATTTACATCCAAAAAGCCCTTTGTTCCAAGAGGAGCAGAGGTGGGGAAGCAAGACCCATCTCCTTAAAAACCCCGGCCTCAACTGGACTGCGCGCTCAGCCCTCTGCCTCTGTTGAGCCGCCCACCTGGCCTGGCCAGGTGTCAGGTGTCATCTCTCCACTCAACCATGTAACCTCGCCCCCCGCCCCCAGTCTGAGCAACTGCACACTCTCTCTCAGGTCCTGTCTGGAGAGGTGCCCATCCGTCCATACAGATGTCCCTACCCTAATAAACTTTGCTACTTTTTACTTTCCACTACTCTGTCTCATGCCTGAATTCTTTCTTGCGCGAAGATAAGAACCCTGCCATTCACCGGTAACAATTCCTCCAACCAGCTTTGGGGGTGTTCTACAGACCCTTCTTTCTCTAAGTAATCTCTTCCAGGCTGGTCAATTTCAGTGCCCTTTGTAGGGTAAGGATGCTCCAAGTCCACATGGAGGTGAGCCTAAGGTTTGGTGGTGGTGTAAGAGTTGAATCGCGCTCACCACCCCAAGAACGCCCGAGAGACTTTCTCTCATGCAATTGCAATGGGTTTATTTTTCCAGCATGCCGGGGCCCGTCTCAGTACAGGCAGCGGCTGTGAGAAGTCGAGGGTCTTAAACAAAGAAAATCAATCATTGCATAGATAAACAGTCGGTACAGAGTAAACAATTGATACAAGTTAAGTGATTTTACAATCAGTTGATTTACGAATACAGGGAGTACAGGTAGACATCAGAAAACCATATGGCCTATACAGGGAGGATCAAAAAGCCTCCTATTGCCAAAAGGGAGGGCCACACAGCTGCCTCGATGATACCCAGGAATGCAGCCGAATGGCGATAAGGGCCATATGGTGGGGTCAGAGTTCCAGGAGCAAAGAGACAAACAGTGACTCTTTCTATCTTACTTAGGTGAAACTAAGGTTACGTCTACACTGGGGTCATCACTGACTAACTAACTTTAAAGAGAATGGCTATACAGAGCAAGTCTAGTGAGGTCGGAGAGTTCACAGAGGAGGGGAGGGGGTGGGAGAGCCGCTTTTAACTTTTTAACCCTTCATTCCCCACTCCTTGTTGTGAGGATCTCTAATCTTAGAGGTCATCCGCTTCCCCTTCCCCAGGCGTTACATATTGTTGACGAATAACCATGAGTTTAACATTTTCGATCTGCTTTTGGAGAAACGTGACAATCCTATTCAATATACAGGGTCCTATGGTAATAATTAGGAGCAGCACAACTAGGGGACCTGCCAGTGCTGATAATAACGCAGTCAGCCAGGGAGACTTAGTGAACCACGACTCAAACCATCCCTGTTGCTGAAGCCTGTCCCGCTGTCTTTCCTCTAAGTGTTTACGTAGTTGAGCCATGTTATCCCTCGCTACCCCTGTCTTGTCTACATAGAAGCAGCATTCCTCCTTAAGGGCTGCGCATAGGCCCCCTTCCTTCATAAAAATGAGGTCCATTCCCCGCCTGTTTTGTAAGACCACCTCGGAAAGAGAAGTTATGGATTGTTCCAGGGCAGTTACTGAATTTTCTATATTTTTAATGTCCTGGGCTATAGCCGCTTTTAGTTGAGATAGATGCTGATTCCCCGTTACCAGAGCTTCAGTCCCAGTTCCTACTCCTGCATCCGTGCCAACGCCTAGGAGAACTGCTAGGGTCAAAGACACTGGTTCCCTTTTTACCCTACGATGTTTGTTCTTCATAGCATCCTCAAAGGAGCCCGTGTCATGGTAGAGTATTCTTGGCAGTAGCTGGACCATTATACAGTAATCCTTAGCTTGATTGAATACGGAGGTAGAGACACAGGGAGTTATCCCCGTGTTACAGGCCCACCAGGCACCGTCTTGGGGAGCCCAGTATTCTGAAAGAGAGGTATTTAGGGTTACTGTTTGATTGCAGAGGGCCTTTGTAACCGTCGAGGGAGGCTTTCCGATACATAAGCCGTGCCCCGTAACTTCAGGGAGAGTGAGCTTATGGCCTCCTGCCCAGTCACAGGAAGTGGAATTCACAGGCCTGGGCAGCCCATTAAGAGCTGTTCCTTCATAATAGGGGGGCGCTGCTGACAAGCAGAGCCAGCAGGGCCTGACACCTCCCTGAGTATGATTGAGGGCTGTATAGGCTCCCTTTATGAGGTTAAAGAGAGGGGGAGCGTTCAGTCGGGCGCTCGAGTTGGGCGAGGTAACTTGTGGAGGCAATGGGGTGCTTACAAGACTCGGGGTGGCAACGGATCCGGAATTAACTACGGGGTTTGGCCCCACCGCCGGGTTTGGACCTACAGCTATTGGGACAGCAGTTCTAGTCAGCTTAATAGTAAACCATAGGCCAAAGTCGGTTCCTGAGACATAATACCTAAGCCCCCAAGTCCTTCCTTTCATCCAGCTAGTGAGGGTCGACAGTTCCTTTCCTTTACTGGTGAAGATGACATTTAGAGGGTTACATGTGGGGGTATTTTCACACGGGGTCCCTCGTAAGGATGTGCATTTATCCTTTCCCTCAGGGGTAAAGTTGCGCTGTACTGTAATCCAATCCCAACTAGAAGAGGGCTTCCAGCTAGCGGTCCCCGTGGTTTCACACCCCCAAGCCCCACAGTATAGGGATTCTGGCCCCCCACATTGAAAAATTTGTCGCTGGTTCCTGCCGTCCTTGGGGCATACATAGAATTCTAACTGGCGTAGTTGACACTTTTGGTTCGATACCTGCACCCAACCCACCCGTTACCACCGCCCAATTGAGGGACATAGCCCCAACCTCCGGATTGTCCGTCCAGGGGGATATTGGTCGGTTCCCTCTGGTCTGGTAGATCCCAGGTGTCCAACCCCACAGCCAACCGACACACATCCGGATGGAGGGGGGGCCACCACGTCCCTGGTGTATGGGTGCCACTGACTGACCAAACGACCTGACCCATGGGGGAGATCACCTCCCAGGTGAGCAGCTGAGGTTCATGGGGATTGCTGCCTGCTGGGGGAAGAATCCACATTCCCATTACCCACACGGCAAACCTGAAGTTTAAACGGATTATCAGTCTCTTCCAGTTGCCATGCTGTTCCTGCCGCAGGCGCTGGTTGGAGGTGCGATGCGTGGACCCAGCTGGCGATGCCATCTACTTTCACTGCCGTCGGGGTCGTGAGGAGCACCACGCAGGGTGCTGTCCAGCGTGGTTCCAAGTTGCTCTGGTTGTGTCTTCTTACGTAGACAGAGTCTCCAACTTGGAAGCGATGTGGCGCAGTCACTTCCCCCGGCTGATAACGTGCGGACAGCTGCCGCCAGACGAATTTCTGGATGTCCTCCAGGGCCTTTAACCTAACAATTAAGGGGGTGTAAGGCAAAGATTGGGTATCTATAGCAGTGGCAAAACTTTCAACCGGGGGTGGGGAACCATACAGTACTTCAGAAGGGGTGAGGTTAAACATAGAAGGAGAAGGAGTGTTTCTAGCCCGGAATAAAGCATAATAAGGTAGGAGCATAGTCCAATCCTTTAAGCCAGTCTCCATAGCCAATTTAGCCAAAGTCTCCTTAATTGTTCTATTCATTCTTTCTACCTGTCCTGAGCTTTGAGGTCGGTAAGCACAATGTAACTTCCAGGCAATTCCCAGTATTTTAGCCAATCCCTGACTCACCCGTGCCACGAACGCTGGCCCATTATCAGACCCAATCACCTTAGGAAGCCCAAACCGGGGAAAGATTTCTTCCATAATCTTTTTGGCCACAACTAGTGCTGTTTCCTTGTGGGTAGGGTAGGCCTCCACCCACCCTGAGAAATGTGTCTACGAAAACTAACAAGTACCGATAGCCACATCTAGCAGGTTTGACTTCAGTAAGATCTACCTCCCAATATCGTCCCGGTCTATCCCCCCTTAGTCTCTTCCCGCTTGGTGTTTGAGTTGGGTAGGCGTTTACCGCTTGGCAGGCCTCACAGTTCTTGGTAACCCGCTCCGCCAGTTGCCTATTGTCAGAAGGAGAGAGAAGGGCTGATTTCTTAACAAGCTTTGTAGCTTTTGCGCCCCAAGGTGAGTGAACGGACGGACCTGCTGTAAGTAAGAAAGGGCTTGTTTCTCCGATGAGTCCTTCCCCGCTTCCGATGGGAGTTCACTTTCCCTCTCTGCCACAAGGACGCTTATCTCAGGGTCTCGTAGGGCGACTGCCTTGGCTTCTTCATCCGCCCTCCGGTTCCCCATGACCATCGGGTCGGCCCCTTTCTGATGGCTAGGGCAGTGGATTATTGCCAGCTTGGCGGGTAGTAAGACAGCAGCTAGCAAACAGAGGATTTCAGCCGTGTGTTTTATTTCTTTTCCGGCTGAAGTTAGTAGTCCTCGCTGTTGGTAAATCGCCCCATGGACGTGGGCTGTGGCAAAAGCATAGCGACTCTCAGTATATGTATTTGCCCTTTTTCCCTGCGCCAGCTCCAATGCCTTAGTTAAGGCGATCAGTTCAGCCTTCTGGGCCGAAGTTCCTTCTGGCAGGCTGGCCGCTCAAATAATGTCTGTTGCGCTGACTACCGCCGCCCCGGCTGCCGCTTACCGTTCGATACAAAACTGCTCCCGTCCGTGAACCATGTTACCTCCGGGTTGGGCAGAGGCTGATCTGTCAAGTCTCGGCGGACGCCGGCCTCTTCTGCCAAGATATCCTGGCAGGTGCGGATGACGGGGTCAGCGGTTTCATCTGGTAGCAGGGTAGCAGGGTTCAGCACAGTCGGTGGGCCGAAGGTAACTCATTCCTTGTCCAGGAGAATGCTCTGGTAATGGGTGATGCGGGCATTCGAGAGCCACCTGTCGGGTGGCTGACGTATGACACTCTCTAGGGAGTGCGGAGCTATGATAGTAAGTTTCTGTCCCAAAGTTAATTTGTCCGCGTCTTTGGTCAGTAGGGCGGCGGCTGCAATAGCCTTCAAGCATCGGGGCCACCCGCTCGCAACGGAGTCCAGTCGTTTGGACAGATAGGCCACCGATCTCTTCCAGGGTCCTAGGGTCTGGGTCAGGACTCCCCTGGCCACCCCTTTTCACTCCTCAATATAAAGGGTGAAAGGCTTTTTGATGTTTGGCAAGGCTAGGGCTGGCGCCGCTAACAGCGCCTGTTTAATGCCATCGAATGCTTGCTGCTGTTCCGGCCCCCACTCAAATTCTCTGTCTCCCTTGAGTAATGGATAGAGGGGAGAAGCTAGAGACGCAAATCCTGGAATCCATAGTCTACAAAATCCTGCCGTCCCCAAAAACTCTCGAAGCTGTTTTCGAGTAGTGGGGACAGGAATTTGAGTCACAGTCTTTTTACGGGCTTCAGTTAGCCAGCTGTCGCTCCCCCTCTTCGTGGAGGAACGACACAGGACCCTGCACTGTTCTTTTGTCTGCTCGGCCCTCCCCGGGTTTGCTGCTGGTTCTTCCCGGGTTGGCTACCGTCCCTCCACCTCTGTGGAGGGGCGGGCCCCCTGCCACTTTCCCCACTTCCGCAGGGGAGCGGCACACCGCCGGCCGGCTCTCTCGGGGGCTGCACAGGTGTTCCTTCAGATAGATGTTCCCCTTAGATGTTCCTGGTGCATGTTGTCTCTCTCCTCCTTTATAGTCCTCTTCCACCAATCCCAACTCTGCTACCCACACGCCGAGTACGCTGCTCTCCTCCAATCAGGAGCAGGTCCTGCTGTTTATTGGTTGAACTGGAGGCAGCTGTGTAGAAGCTGTTTTCTCCTCTCCCAGCGCCATATTGTGGGAGAGCAGATGCATAGAATAAGTCTTAATTCCAGTAACTTAGTCTAGTCCGAGTTGCTCCCAGTTGCTCCCCACAGCCAGCGTTTTCCACTCTTAAGAGTATATCCCAAGAAGGTGACCTCCCTCCTGCACAGCTGAGCCTTTTTGGCCGAGGCCCTGTAACCTAGCCGAGCCAGCTCCTGCAGCAGCGATCTTGTTCCGTACTCACAGTGTTCCCGAGTCGCAGCGGCCAGCAGCAGGTCATCTACACACTGCAATAAGGTCACCTCCGGGTGGTCCCTCCGGAAGTGGCTCAGGTCTTGGTGAAGAGCCTCATCAAATATAGTTGGCGAATTTTTGAAACCTTGCGGTAACCGAGTCCAAGTCAACTGTCCCGATATCCCCTCCTCAGGATCCTGTCACTCAAAGGCAAACAGTAGCCGGCTGTCAACATATAATCGCAAGCACAAGAAGGCATCTTTCAGATCCAGTACAGAATACCAAACGCGATCAGGGCTAAGAGTGCTTAGCAGACTGTAAGGGTTGGGTACAGCAGGATGGATGTCTTGTACACGGTTATTGACCTCCCTTAGGTCCTGCACCGGGCGATAGTCCTGTGTTCTGGGCTTTTTAACCGGCAGTAGGGGCGTGTTCCAGGCTGAGTGACAAGTCTTTAGGATTCCCAAGGCAAGTAGTCTTTTTACGTGGGGCCGAATTCCTTCCCTGGCCTCTTTACTCATAGGGTATTGTCGGACCTGAACCGGGACTGCACTGGTTTTTAAAGAGACGACCACCAGGGGCTGACATACAGCCAGCCCCAATCCTGCCGTTTCTGCCCAAGAGTTAGGATAAGCAGTGAGCCAGGTTTGAATTTCTGACTCTAGCTTCTTTTGGCTTTTCATGGAGTCGGTACTCATCTTCCACCGACATGGACAGTACAGTAGCCACTGGGGTGTCTACTACGGGATTTAGAAACTCCACTCGGGGTCCAGCCGGTTCAAAGGTTATTCGAGCCCTTAATTTGGTAAGCAAATCTCTCCCCATTAGTGGAGCTGGACAATTAGGGATGACTAGGAAGCAGTGCTGAACTTTTCCCCTACCCAAGTCCATAGTCCGTTTCGTAGTCCATGGCTGATATTGACTGCCATTAGCCCCCTGCACCAGTGATCTTTTGCTGGACAGGGGACCCAAGGGCTCCCGCAGCACTGAATAGACTGCTCCCGTGTCTACTTCGAAATTAATGGGGGTCCCCTCCACGTTAAAATTTACCCTGAGCTCGGGGAGGGGATCCGAGCCCCGACGCCCCTAATCATCGTCTTCTCTTATGGCCAAAGCAGTGGCTGTGCTAGATTTGGGCGGCATCGCTTTCTTCTTGGGGCAGTCTCTCACCCAGTGTCCCTTGTCCCTGCAGTGAGCACATTGATCTGGGTTTAAGGGAGGCCGGCGCCGCCGGCCTGGCCCGACTCTTCTACCTCCTTGGTTATCTACCACAGCAGCCAAAATTCTTGCTAAGTCTCGGTTTCTTCTCTTTTCCCTGGCACTCTCCCGTTCCTCCCTTTCCAGTTCCTTTTTTCTCTCCTGCTCCTCTCTCTCAGCTGCCCGCTGCTTCTCCTTCTCCTCTCGTTCCCTTTCTCTTCGCTGCTCTTTTTCTTCCTCTGTCTCCCTTTTACAGTACACTTTTTCTGCTTCCTTTACCAAGTCCTGCAATGTCAAGTCTTGGAGCCCCTCCAAGCGCTGTAGCTTATGGCGGATATCGGGGGCGGACTGTCCTATGAAAGCCATAGACACCGAACCTCTTTGCCCCTCCGACTGGGGGTCAAATGGGGTGTACCTACAATAGGCTTCCACTAATCTTTCCAGAAACATGGAGGGCGTCTCTTCTGGTCCCTGTAGCACTTCCCTTACCTTAGCCAAATTAGTGGGCTTCCGGGCCACAGCTTGGAGTCCTGTCATTAGAGACTGGCGATAGGTGGACAGATGCTCCCTACCTATTCGCGTGTTGGGGTCCCAGTCAGGTCGGCGCAAGGGGAAAGAGTCATCAATGAGGTGCTGGAGCTGCGTTGGTCTCCCATCCGGTCCAAGGACGTTTTTCCTAGCTTCCAGAAGTATTCTCTCCCGCTCCTCTGAAGTGAAGAGGGTTTTTAACAGCTGCTGACAATCACCCCAGGTGGGCTGATGGGAAAACATTAGTGACTCGACCAAGCTCGTCAGGCGAGTAGGGTCCTCTGAAAAAGGAGGGTTGTTATTTTTCCAGTTATAAAGATCAGAGGAGGAAAATGGCCAATACTGGAGTACCTGCAGACCCTCTCCGTCCCCACCCTCCACCATCGTTCCAATCGGTCATACCGGGAGTATCACCGCATCCTGCGGGCTTTGCGCTCTCTTACTCCGAGTCCCCTGCGCTGCCTCCCCCACCCCCCCCACCCCCCCCCCACCCCCCCGGTGATGGGGGAGATGCAGGAGGCTCGGAGGGAGCCAAAGCCGAAGCGGTACTGAGAGGACTCTCAGGTCCGCTGGATGGTGGGGGGCTGGGAGACGCAGGAGAGGTAGGAGGCGGAGAAGGGGGAGAGGGGTGCAGGGGTGTTCAGGAGTAAGGAGCTAACGAGTCAAGGGTTACAAGATCTTGTTGAGTCTCGGGCAACACCGGCGGCGGTTTCGGCGCTACCACGGGGTTCAGCGTTTTTATCTGCAAGGTTACAGCCTGAGAGTCAGGCGGTGGCTGAAAAGACTTTACCCATTAGGGCGTATTTTCACACAAATCTTGCCAGACTAAGATGTACGGCTGTTGATCCGGGTGTCCCTGGCGACCAGGCTGAAACACGGTCTCCCTTACTCTCCAGATGAGCGGTAGGTGGAAAGAGCCGCCGGGGGGCCAGTCCACCCCGAGAGCTGGCCATTCAGAGGCACAGAAGGTCTGCCACTTTGCCTTTTTGACTGACAGAGATCATGCGCCCGGCCACTTACCTCCGACCAATGATTCAAAGTTAGAGACAAAGGTGCAGACACAGTCTGGCCCATGTTAGCGGACAACACAATGTACACGAACAGACAAACAGTGTAGAAAATCAGAAACCACCGGTCGCTACAATGCAGGCAACACACACACAGACTCCGGAACCACCTCAGAGCCCTGTGAGGATGCTGGCAATACAGATGCAGATTCCAAGTCTACCAAACGGGAGCCTTCATGGTGTCCCATACCAATGCTAAATGACAAAAGAATACAATCAACAAACAGCAAGACAACCAACAAAGTACCTTAACAAATGCAGAAGACTAACAAGCTTGATCGAATACCAAAATCTCAGCAGTACAAACAAAACGTGAGTCTGGAAACAGTTTATTCAATAGAAAAACCAAAAATATGCTAAAGAGGAAGGAGGAACACTGATGCTGGCACCAAATTCCCGACTGCGGGGATTCCTGATGGGAGTTTCGCTGAGCGCCCTCAGTCTCCCGGTCCTCCCGAGGTGTCCCTCAGGGCGGTAGCGTGTGGCTTCCGGGCGGCTTCCGGGCACGTCTGCCAGCCCCAACGTCTACTATGCCAGCCCAAAACCCAAACCACTTCAGGCCTGAACCCAACCAGATACAGAAACAGAAACGCACGTGCACAGAGTCTCTATCCTTTAGGCGCCTTCACTTACCCCGAGAGATGTCTGTTGGAGACGTCTGCGGGCAGCGGAGCTATCTCAGTGGGACCTCCAAATGTAAGAGCTGAATCGTGCTCGCCACCCCAAGAACGCTCCAAGAGACCTTCTCTCATGCAACTGCAAAGGGTTTATTTTTCCAGCATGCCGGGGCCCGTCTCAGTACAGGCGGCGGCCGCGAGAAGTCGAGGGTCTTCAACAAAGAAAATCAATCATTGCATAGATAAACAGTCGTACAGAGTAAACAATTGATACAAGTTAAGTGATTTTACAATCAGGTGATTTATGAATACAGGGAGTACAGGATATCGAGTAAGGGCTTGATTAGACATCAGAGAACCATATGGCCTTTACAGGGAGGATCAAAAAGCCTCCTATTGCCAAAAGGGAGGGCCACACAGCTGCCTCGATGATACCCAGGAATGCAGTCGAATGGCGATAAGGGCCATATGGTGGGGTCAGAGTTCCAGGAGCAAAGAGACAAACAGTGACTCTTTCTATCTTACTTAGGTGAAACTAAGGTTACGTCTACATAGGGGTCATTCACTGACTAACTAACTTTAAAGAGAATGGCTATACAGAGCAAGTCTAGTGAGGTCGGGAGAGTTCACAGAGGAATGGAGGGGGTGGGGGAGCGGCTTTTAACTTTTTAACCCTTCAGTGGGAAGGCAGACTTCTCATCTGAAGTCTCTGTGTTTCAGCAAAGTTGAGACAAGGACGTGGTTAAGCTTGAGAAAACATGGACTGAAAACCCCACCTCGGACCCAGGAGAAACAAATGTAATAGGCGCGCTGAGCCGACCTCTGATCTCGGGAGACCGACCTCTGATCTCCGGAGACCGACCTCTGATCTCGGGAGACCTGAGGTCGGGAATCGCAAATGAAAACTGCGCGCCTGCTCTATCAGTGCCTTGCCTGGCAGTCTCTTCCCGTTAGGCTTAGGAGACAAGAAGGCAAAAGGGGTAGAACCAAATCTGCTATTTTAGCAGGCAAATGACACAGGAGAGGGGGCGAGAAGTCTCGTGTGTCCGCAGAGTCTGGAACGTGGCGTCCAGGCTGGTGAGGGGCGGCCGCGGAGTGCAAATGCATCTTTGTGCTCCAGTGCTCGGGGGAGGAGCTTGGGGGAGGAGCTTTCGCCGGACCCCCCACATCCTTGTTTGACTTTCACTGTGGTTCAGTTATTTTGTAGTCAGCTTAAATGTTTGGTGTTGTTGGGGTTTGTTTTCCTGCTGTGCGGGTTTTTTTTTTTTTTTCATTCTTTAATGTACTTGCATTCATTACTTTTCCCTGTGTGTATTCTGGGTTTGGTGTTTTTCTCAGTAAAGGCTTCTCTACCCACAATTATAAATTTTCTCCCTGTTTTCTCCTGACAGTTTGTATTTCCTTTGTTTAAAGCACTGACCGCACTGGAAGCATGTCCACGGAGAAATGAAGTCACGCTGAACGCTCGCCGTTCTATTCCGAAGAGCTACCCACTGTCACGGGAGCACCTGCTGGCAGGGCTCTGAAATGATGCCGTGGGAGGAGGTGGGAGGGAAACCTTCTCCTCCGCTCTCGGGGTTTCCGGCTGGCCTGACAGTCACACTGACACAACATCCATTCACGGGAGACACACATACAGGGGTATTTAATACAAGGTCTACGGGGCACAAGAGCCCGCATAAGGAAATGAAACCCAAAGAAACAGACACAGCAGGACAAAGAGAGAAGTTCGAGGAGCTGGGGCATGGGCAGGGGCTGGGGCTGGGGCAGGGGCTGGGGCAGGGGCAGGGGCTGGGCTGGGCTGGGCTGGGCAGCCGGCATGCAGAAATGACCAGAAGGGTCAAGGTCAGTGCAGGCTGAGGTTTGTGGGCACAGATGGCTCTGGGCCTCAGCGCGGGCCTGGTGGCCACAGGGTATCCCACCTCCTCCCGTAGGAGGGTGTTTTCCACGTGAGATTTACCTCCCGCTTTCAGGAAGGAAAGGGAGAAGCCAGGGACCCTTCCTGCGCCTGTCAGTGGTCAGTGACTCCGCCCAAAAGGCCTCACTTAGTGCGGGTGATCCTGTGCCTGGCCAGGAGACTGCCCGCCCTGCCCATGCCGGAGGTTAAGAGGGCCCGGCACACCACACCTCTGGGAAGGACCCTAGGACCTGACCGCTGGCAGGCAGCAGGCGCCCCAGGCACATTCCTACCCCCCCACTTCCCACTCCCCACCCCCACCCCTGCTTCCAGCTGCCTGGGCCTTGTAATTGTCAATCAGGTAAACAGCTCCCAGGTGTGGCCCAGGCCCATCAGGACCACCTGGGAGGCTATGTGGGCTCCGTGACCTTCAAGCTGATTGGAGAAGCATAGTGGCCCAATATCCGCTCTGTCCTATAGAATTAGCGTTGCCTGGATTAGCCACGCCCCCTCCGCCTGCCCTTTAAAAGCTTGAGACAGATTGTCCATAAACAGACATGTTCACCAAAACTTGCCTCCGGTGCTTCTTGTCGAACACCGCCGTGGCCCACCATCCCGGCAGCGCGGGCCTCGCAGGACGAGCCCACAACTTAGGACGACACAGTCTTCCACGCTGCGCCCAACAGCCAGTGCCCACCTGCACTTCCGGCTCGCGGCCTCAGTCCCCCAACCCTAGAGGAGCGCCCAGCTGGCCCGGGTCCCCGTACCAGGATGGCCCTCCCCGGCTGCCCAGCTAACGCTTCAGAATGGCCCGGCTTCCCCTGCAGGTTTCCTTCTATGTTGTCCAGGGACAAAACAACCTTCACCGTGCTTCCATTTATAAAGTAGTCCGAAGAGACGGCTTCACCACAGCAAGGCCTCCTGTTGATCTACCCGACGCTGTTCCACAGTCCTGCTTTAACCACACACCCCCCCTCGCCTGTGCTGTCTGTGGGGGCGGGCTCCAGCAGCGCCAGCCCGCACACACACGTTCACACACACTCACATCTCCTGCAGGAGGCGCTGTCGTGTCTGTGCACACTGCACACCTCGTCCTGGGCTCTCTGACTCTGGCCTACTTGTAATCCCCACTGCTATGCCGGCGCTGTGTCAATACTGTTAGACTGGGTGACGTAGGGAATGAAGCCAAGAAAAAGAAACATGTATGTGTTCAGCACAGATAACACCATTTTTTGAATATTTGAAATTCCTAGTGGGTTGACGGTGGCTTCAGAACCCACAGAAATAAAGGGCCGACTGCATTAACTAGACTGCTATGTTAATTTTACCCCAGTTATTGCCCTAAGATCATCATCCCATTTCACAGATGGGAAAACTGAGGCACAGAGGCCAACTGCTCAGTTCACGTGACCATTCAAAAACAGATGTCTTGGGGCTGGCGCCGTGGTTCACTTGGTTAATCCTCTGCCTGCAGGGCCAGCATCCCATATGGGTGCTGGGTTCTAGTCCCGGCTGCTCCTCTTCCAGTCCAGCTCTCTGCTGTGGCCCGGGAGGGCACTGGAGGATGGCCCAAGTGCTTGGGCCCTGCACCCGCATGGGAGACCAGGAGGAGGCACCTGGTTCCTGGCTTCAGATCGGTGCAGCGCAGGCCTTAGCGGCCATTTGGGGAGTGAACCAATGAAAGGAAGACCTTTCTCTCTGTCTCTCTTTCACTAACTTTATCTGTAAAAAAAAAAATAAAAATAAAAAAATTTAAAAAAGATGTCTTTCCTTTCATTCAAGACCTGCTTACCACCCTTCTGTAGAATTCTTAAGTTTGCTTACATAGCTATACTACTTTCTAAATGGAAATCTAGCTATGTTTATTACATTTTTTTATTTGAGAGACAGAGAAACTGAGAAACACAGAGCTCTCTTCCACTGATTCACTCCCCAATCGCCTACAATGGCCAGGGCCGGCTCAGGCCAAAGCTAGGAGGTGGGAACTCAGTCCAGGCCAGGCCTCCACCTGGATAGCAGGGCCCCAGGTCCTTGAGCCATCACCGCTCAAGGATCCGACTGACTCCAGGAGCCGGGTCTCGTTCTCCAACGTGGGACACAGGTTTCTGAACTTGAACTTCTAGACTGCACACCTGCCCCTGTCTTGGCTCTTTCTGATGGCTTCTTAGTTTCCCTCTCTGGTTCTTTTTTTAGCATGTTTAAACTGTGGCATTTTGTTATTGTTGTTCTACATCCTTTCTCCAGATCAGGGGTTGGTAAAAAATGCCCGGAGAGGTAAATCTGGCCTGTCGGCTGCTAGAAGAAAGTTTTGTTGGGACACAGCCAGGCCCATTCGTGCAGGCTGTCCTTGGCTGCACTGGCGCTCCAACGGTGGGTGGCATTGTGGCTACAGACACAATCTGGCTCGTAGAGCCGAAAACGCCCGCGGCGTGGTTCTCCATGGCGCGGCTGCACCCTCTTCCCAAACTCCCCAGTCAATGAATCCTGGTCAGAGCTCTCTCCCAAGAGACGCGACACCTGCTCACAGGGCGTCTCCACTGGACATCCCACATCTGAAACTCAGCAGCCAAGCCAGCTCCTCACTCTTTACCCCAGATCCCGGGCCCCCTTGCAGGTCGCCAGCTCAGAACCCGAGCAGCCAGGCCAGGACTCCAGGAGGTGTCCTTGACTCCAGGTCTCCTGTGCACGCCACAACCTGCTCACCCCCAGACTGCCCGTTCTCTCTTCCTACTCGCCCTTGCATCTGTTCACCTCTGCATCCCTGTACAGTCTCCGCCTGGCCGGGCAGGGGAGGAGAGCGGGGCGGTGGGGGGCAGTCAGGAGACCGTGCAGCCTCGGCTTCTCCACTTCCATCTGTCACCCAGGGCACATGACTGAGGCGCGGATTCCTCGCCTGGAGCAGCCTTCGAGAGCGCGGTTCTGAAATGCTTTTCTCATGGGCTCAACCTTTATATCAGACTGTGCATTTCATGGATAACGCATAACGTAAAGTGCTGTGAGGATATCATGTGTATAGGTGGGATTTTCCTACCCTGGCTCCTGCCCAATCCAAGCACCCAGCAAGCCCTAGCCGCGGGCGGTGCCTCCGATGGGTCAGGCCTGCCTGGCGACCCACGCTGCTCCAGTCTGGAGGAGCCCCTTGTGGGTCCTCAGAGGCCACTACCACACAGCACTCCAGGTCAGCCTAGGGATCGACGACCACTGGGCTTGAGCTTGACCGTTGCTATGTCCAGGTTCTACAGTCCTGGGGAAATCATTCTAATCTGTGGAGCCTCAGTTTCCGCATCTATAAAGTGGGACATTAAGACATGAACCCCACAGCATTCTTGTGAGGCTTAAATGATGACAGTTACTCAGTGAGAAGCCGCGCTTACTGTGGGGTCCCATGTACACAATCACACCCACGGAGTGGAGAGCAAGGTGATGGGGGCTTCCCAGGAAACACTCAGGGACCAGCCACGAGGGGAAAGAGACCAGCACTGCCTTCCGGTGAAGAGCAGAGGTCTCCTGCTGTCACAGCAGCTCAGCAGCCACCCCCTGCCATCAGGCCACCACGTCAGAACCAGCTGCTCCAAGGTGTCCACTGCAGGGACGATGCAGCCATCAGAATTCCCGGGAAACACGGCCAGCAGCTGCCCCACTGCCCTTCAGGCTGCTGCAGCAGACAGGGCTGAGGCAGGTGGGAAGCTGGGCCTGGGGAGGGGGTGGAGGCAGCCCCTCCGTCCACTGCCTCCACCCTGCCCATGTACCCGGGCGACAGCGCCCACACGCGTCTCCTCCACTGTGCACCAGCGCCCACACGCGTCTCCTCCACCGTGCACCTGGGCGCCGGCACCCACACGCATCTCCACTGTGCACCTGGGCACCGGCACCCACACGCGTCTCCTCCACTGACACCCAGGCACCAGCACCCACATGTGTCTCCTCCACTGTGCACCCGGGTGCCGGCACCCACACGCGTCTCCTCCACTGACACCCAGGCACCAGCACCCACACGCGTCTCCTCCACCATGCATCTGGGCGCCGGCACCCACACGCGTCTCCTCCACTGACACCCAGGCGCCAGTACCCACCCGTCTCTCCTCCACTGTGCACCCGGGCGCTGGCACCCACATGCGTGCTCCTTCCCTGGAGGTGGACTCCAGGGAGAGCCTTGAACGAGGACTTGACCAAGAGGAAGAGTGGGACAAGAAGGAGCATGGGATGGAGCAGAAGAGGGCAGGCCTTGGCAGTCGTCATTGTCCCCGGCCGCTCGCACCTGGAGCCACCACACTCTTGATCAAGCTCGCGAGCTGCATTCCCACGCTGAGAGTGCGTGTGAAAATACTGATCTACCTTTTTTTTTTTTTTTACAGGCAGAGTGGACAGTGAGAGAGAGAGAGAGACAGAGAGAAAGGTCTTCCTTTCCGTTGGTTCACCCTCCAATGGCCGCTGTGGCCAGCGTGCTGCAGCCAGCACATTGCACTGATCCGAAGCCAGGAGCCAGGTGCTTCTCCTGGTCTCCCATGGGGTGCAGGGCCCAAGCACTTGGGCCATCCTCCACTGCACTCCCGGGCCACAGTAGAGAGCTGGACAGGAAGAGGGGCAACCGGGACAGAATCCGGCGCCCCTACCAGGACTAGAATCCGGTGTTCCGGTGCCGCAAGGCGGAGGATTGGCCTAGTGAGCCGCGGTGCCGGCCAATACTGATCTACTTTAAAGGAATAACTGCTTTAAACGGGGTGGTGGCGGAATCCCCATCTCGGTCCCCATCTGCCACCCATGGCTAAGTTATCTAAAGAATCCATTCTTTAAATTCTATTCCCACTAAATACTTTTTACACCTTTTTAAGTCTGATTCAGCGATATTAAGTGGATTCACAGGTGTAGCCGTCTGTGTAGCTGTCGCCAGTCTCTAACCCCAGAACTGCTCTCATCTTCTCCAACTTTTAAAAAATTGTTTATTTTATAGGCAGAGAGAGAGAGGGAGAATATCACCCATCTGTTGGTTCACTCCCCAAATGCCCACAAAAACACAAACACTAAGGCTGGGCCAGGTGGAAGGCAGGAGCGGGGCGCTCTACCCAGGTCTCCCTTGTGTGTGGCAGAGACCCAACCACTTAAGCCATCACCTGTTCCCCACCCCCCAGGTCTGCATCAGCATCAGCAAGAAACTGAAACTGAGAGTGGAGCCAGGACTCAAACGTAGGCACTCTGGTCCGGGATGTGGACATCCCACGTGGCATCTTAACCCCCAGGCCCAACGCCCACCCCTCCAAGCCCATCATCAAACGAAAACTCCCATTTTCGAAACGTGGGCGAGCACCAGCCATGCCACACAAAGTATGGATTTTATCAGCCAAGCCAGGCTGCGACCCAGGGCCCCCAGCTGTCCAGCCTGGGCGATAACTGCTGTCACCTGCTGGGTTTCGGAAATGCGAAGTGCCCGGGCCTGCACCCGAGCCCCGAACCACCCTGCAGAGGTGGGATTCCAGGACCTCATTCCGAGCCGGGAAGCTGAGCCCCACATCAGTTTCTGGCCCACCCTCCCCACGCTCCAGGGCACTACCTCTGCTTTGGGACCTGGAGGACGCCCTCTCGCCCCACGGGGCCAACCCAGCCGCTGTCCTCTCCCCGGGGCCGCCCGGCACGCGCCCAGGTGCGGCCAGGCCCTGGGCTATGTCAGGCACCGCCACGCCACCTGGACCGCATCCTCCCCTGTGGGGAAGCTGGAGCCCAGGCTGCCCGGGCAAAGGCCGGCATGGACACGGCGGGGCTCCCGGACCTGCCCCCGCCGCCTCCCAGCGCGGTGAGGCCGCACCCTCCCGCGTCCTCCCGCCGGGCGCACCGCGTGGGGGGCAGGGCGCGGCCCTCCCGCAGCCCTCCCACAGCCCGCCCTGGGCCCGCCGCACTCACCGTGCTGCCCAGAGCGGGGGTCTCTGCTCTGGGCCCGCTGGGAGGGACTGCGCTGCACAACCTCGGCCACTCAGGTCCACCCCAGCTCGTCCTGGTCGATGCCAGGCCTGCGGACCCACAGGAGGCCGCGAGGTACCCCGAGGCGAAGTTTCAGAGTGGGGGGCAAGGGCCGCCCTGGAGGGAACCAGACGCACACAAGTGCGGCCTCCCAGGATAAGTGGAGCCGGCGTTGGGCGGGGCCAGAGGGAGGGGCGGAGTTGGTGGGGGTGGAGTCAGTGGGAGGGGAGGATCTGTGGGCGGAGCCTGAGGGGCGGGGTCAGCGCCAGGAGCTGGACGGGATTGAGGATTGGGGCCAACTCTTCTGGCGCCACCGGTTCTGAGGCCACAAAACAGTCCGGGTTTCACCCCAGGCCCTTGCACTCCCCATGAGGAGGGTGACCCCAGCACCAATACGTTGCCTGCCTTTCGCTTGCCCCTTCGCAGTCCCGTCTCTGGGGAACCCCTCCTGGTTTTCCCTATAGGGCCATCTCTCCAACACCCCAGCCCCGCCCGGCATCCCTACCCCGGGGGCCGTGGTGCCCTGCACACTGTGGCCGGAGTCAGCACCCTCTGACAGCAGAGGAGTCGGGTCAGGCACACCCGGAGCAAACCAAGCTCCCTCTGCTGGGGACCTGTGGGGTCCGGATCAGATGCCAGGCATGGGAGGGCGTGGGGTCACCTTGCCAGCCCTCGCCCGGGCCACGGGGTCCGAGAGCACCCACCTGGCTCCGCTGTGCCGGAGGTGGAGGAGCAGGAGCCGAGAGGCGGAGGCAACCCCTCCCCGGCACACAGCGAGTGTGATCCTTCCAGGGAATGACGGTCCAGCTGGGAATCGGTGCTGAGTGGCCGGCTCTGCCCCGAGACTAAAGTGCCGCTCTGGACAGGTTCCTGGTCCACCTCTGAAGCCCACCCAGGGCAGCTCCCGCCGGGCTGGAGCCTGTTCCTGCCTGCCGCAGTTCCTGCTGAGTTCCCTGGGCTTTCTCAGGGAACCCTAACTGGTGTGGCAATCAGTGGCCTGAGGAGGCCTGGGGCATTGCAGCCCGATACAGTGCATCACACCGGTGGGATCACCTGTGGTGTTTCTTTTGCATCTTTTTTTTTTTTTTAAGATTTATTTATTTATTTGAAAGTCAGAGTTGCAGAGAGAGAGAGAGAGAGAGAGGTCTTCCATCTGCTGGTTACTCCCCAGTTGCAGTGATGGAGCTGCACTGATCCAAAACCAGGAGTCTGGAGCTTCTTCTGGGTCTCCCACATGGATGCAGGGGTCCAAGCACCTGGGCCATCTTCCACTGCTTTCCCAGGCCACAGCAGAGAGCTGGATCAGAAGTGGAGCAGCCAGGACTAGAACCGGCACGCATATGGAATGCCAGCACTGCAGCCAGCGCTTTACCCGATACACCACAGTACCGGCCCCTCCTTTGCATCTTAATCCCTGCTGGAGACTCTGATTGGGACCTTGCTGCATCTGTAGGTCCTATGGGAAATGACCGTCTTCACCACGATGACCCTTACAATCCCAAAATGCGGTTTAGCGTTTTCCTCCGGATTCCAGGTTGGCTCTGACTTTTCTTTATGAGTCCTTTAGCTTTACGCCTAGGTATCCACACTGGTTACAAAGGTAGAGATTGTCACAGAAAATTTGAATCCATAAAAGAGCATCAAATGGACATTCCGGAACTAAAAATTACAACATTTGCAATTAAGAAATTGTCTTTGTTTAAAAAGTTTTGCTTATTTTTAAATATTTTTCTTTTATTTATTTGAAAGGTAGAGTTATGTATATAGAGAGATCTTCCATCTGTTGGTTCATTCCCCAAATGGCTGTAACAGCAGGGTTTGGGCCAGGCAGGAGCCAGGACCCAGAGCTTCTTCCAGGTCTCCCATGTGGGTGCAGGACCCCAAGCACTTGGGCCGTCGTCCACTGCTTTCCCAGGTGCTTCGACAGGGAGTTGAGTTTAAAGCAGAGCAGCCAGCCCTGGAAGCGGTGCCCACGCGGGATGCTGGCATTGCAGGCGGAGGCTTAACCTGCGATGATGCCACAATGCTGGACCCAAGATTGATGGATCAATCGATTGATTCATTCATTCATTTATTTTAAAGGCAGCATGACAGAGGAGGAACAGACAGAACGAGAGAGATTTTCCATCTGCTGGTTCACTTCCTAAATGGCTGCAAGTGCCTCGGGTCTCGGGACGCCAATGCGCGATGCTGGTGTTACAAGTTGCACCTTAAATCACTGTGTTTACAATGCCTGCCCCAACTGGCCATCTTAAGAGCAGACGGGGCGGGGGGCTGGCATTGTGATGTAGCAGGTAAAGCTGCTGTGTGCAATGCCAGAATCCCATATGCTATTTCCTGAGCACACTAATATGGTTATTTTATTTTTAAAAAATGAATTAACTTCAGAAGAAATGAGAGAGACAGAGAAGGATAGCCTTCTCTCTTGTTCACTCCCCACGTGCCCCCAGCAGCTAGGCCTGGGCCAGGCCAAAGTCCAGAGGCTCCCACGGGGTGGCAGGGGCCCAGGTACCTGAGCCATCACCCGCTCCCTCCCAGGGTCTGAACTGTAGGAAGTGGAGTCAGGGGCCAGGGCCAGGAGTGGAACCCAGGGCTCTGATGTGGGCCACAGGCCTCTCAACCTAGTCCACTAGGCAGAACGCCCACCCCCACAGTTACTGTAAAGTTCTTGTCTGATAATTCGGGTTTACCAGTGGGTCGGCTTCTGTTGCCTGCTGTTTCTCTGGGTTTTCAGGCAGGCAGTGTTTTCTCTGGGAGTACTTTTAAAATAAATGCCAGACACTGGGGACAGAATCACAGAAGACTGTAAATGTTGTCTGCCCACCCCAGCCCCTTGGAGTTACTTCTCCCCTCCGCTGGGAAGGTAGAGTGGGATATTGAACACTTCAATCCCATACTGACAGAACTAGCCAGAGTTAGGCTGCCGTTGTCACGAGGTTAAGTCTTTTCTCTCCCTTCCAACCCTTGTGCCCAACCAGGCCCGTTTCCTGGTCTGTGGCGTGAAGAGGCCATACAAGGTGGTCCTGAGCCCCCTGCCCTCTGAGAGTCTAGGCATGTGTCTGTCCAGCAGTATCTGCAGTCCAGGACACGTTGCAAGGAAGGCCGGTGACACAGCAGGTGCCAGACCCCTGTGCCCTGTCCCTCGGGCGTGGCTCTCGGTCGAGTCTGCTGGGAAGGCTGTGCTGCCTCTGTGGAGGTTTGGGCTCTACTCCTTAGCATCCTTCCCTGGGCTACCCTTGGAGAAGGCCTTTGGGGAGGGTGCTGGCCACGTGTCTGCTATCCCACAGGCCCCCACATCTGCCCAGAGAGGAAAAGGCTGCAGGCGGCTGAAGACGGCAGCCGCCCCTGCCGGGTTGTGCTCAAGAGCGCCACCCCCTGGTGAGTCCCCGGCTTCTTGCGAGATCACAGGAAGTGCCAGTCTGCTCTCCCGCGCTCCTCTGCTTGGCGTGGAGCCCCTGCATCGCACAGAGTTCGGCACTTGTCTCGGGGTGGAATCTGCCAGGTGCCAGCAGCCCCTGCCCAGAACCGCCAGTGCCCGCAGGGAAAGGCCCGGGCGGCGCTCACCGCTGAGCCGCCTCCCCTGTCCATTCTCAGCACCTCTGCTCCTCCTGGCACCCGTGGTTCCCGATGCTTTATTTTTATTTTTATCCCATGTGCTGCAGCTCGGCGGTGGCACTGGCCTGTTGCAAACGGCTCTGTCTTACCCCGAGGGATGGAGGGTTATTTTCAGGTGGGAAGGATTCAACCCCATCTTTGTGCGTCAGGAAGTGATCGAGTGAGAGGGAGGGAGTGGCCCTAGGCAGAGATGACTGGAGAGAAGCTCTGGGGAGGGATGAGGTGGTGAGGGCCCCTGGGGTTGGCTTGGCCCTGGGGGAGGGGGGACTGTTGGGGGGGCAGGAAAAGGAAACACCCTGCCCCCCCCACCTTTGCCCATATACATGGCTTAGACCCAACCTTGGAGAACAAATATATGGAAATATTCAGAGGATCACATAAAATTTATGTGACCTTGGATGGAGACAACTTTTTTAAAGATGATGCATAAAGCCCAAGGCACATAAAAAACTGGTTAATTCTGAGATATCCAGAAGTGTAGCTTCCTGTGGCCACACATTAAGTAAGCAATGATAATGGCCAGAGGGAGAGAAAACACTAACAACACATAGCAAGGGGTGCACTTCCAGCATGCACAAAGGGCTGTCTTAAATCAGGAGGCCAGAGAACAACCCTCTGGGAAGGTAGGGAAGGAATGGAATAAACTCACAGAAAAGCAAATGCACACAACCACCTGCTACAGGAGAAGACACACAGGTAATCAACAAAATACAGGTTTTAAATGACATACATTTTAACTCTATAACATTAAAAAAATAGCACTTGTCCCAACAGCACCAGATACTGGCCAGGCCCCTCCTCCAGGAAGTGGAGTGCGATGGCCCCAGGCTCCTCTTCCTCCTGCTCCCACGGGGCTGGGCAGACAAGCACAGTTTCCTTGCTAAAAGCTGGATCTGTCAGGTAGGAAGTCAGATATGAGCTTATGTGTGTGTGACATAAAGGCCTAAAGAGAAGACATCTATGTCCAGCATATGCATCTGCATCTCCAAGTCATCCTGACAATGTTTCAGGGGCAGCCCGGTATTTGCATCCTGCCCTGCCCCCTCCTACCCCATAACCTGCCAGGTGGAGGTCCCCGCCCCTTCTGCCTGACAAATCTTCCACAATCTCCCAGATGCAGCCCAGTGTCTGCATTTCAAACACCCTGCTCCGGATCCCCATTCTCCAGGGTGTCCTGCTCACCCTTCCTCCTGGCTGATACCCTCAGGGGAAAACTCAGACAGGCACTTCTTAGCATTTACATCCATAAAATCCTTGTTTCAGGAGGAGATGTGTGAAGACAAAGACCCATCTCCTTAACCCCACCCCCCACCCCGGCCTAAATGTAGACGGGCACTCTCTCTCAGGTCCTGTCTGGAGAGGTGCCCATCCATTCTTGTGGATGTCCCTGCCCTAATAAACTTTGCTACCTTTTACTTTCCACTACTCTGTCTCACGCCTGAATTCTTTCTTGCGTGAAGACAAGAACCCTGCCATTCTCCGGTAACAGATCCATTTCAGAGGGAAGTCTTTGATGCAGGAGAGGCTAATGTTAGCGCTTTAGAATTGCTCCCTTGAGTTCTGCAAGGTAAAACACCCAGGAACCTACGCACTGGCAAGGAAAGGGTCCCCAGTGGGAAGCCCCTCGCCTGCCTGCCTGCCGGAGAAGCCCCTTGATTCAGGAGCGTGCAGCACTCAAGCCGCCCTCTTGGACGGAGTCTGCCGGGAGCCCAGGGAGCCCTCCTTCCCTACGCCCCTCTCCCTCCACCGTGCGGAGTCTCCATCTGGCCCTTGGTTTGGAGCAGGTGCAGGCTTTAACCAGATGGGTGCTGCCCAGTCTTGCAAGTTTGGGGGGGGGGGCGGGAGGAAGAGCAGTGGGCAGTGTGGTTAGAACGCCGAGCTCCATCCAGTCTGTTGGCCAAGGTGAACGTGGCCTCTCCTGTTCACGCTTCCTCATCGGCAAGACCCGGAAGCCTGCCAGTCCCTTTATTAACAGATTTGTAAGCTGGCACTTCTCCCAAGGTCAAGCTTTCCTCTCCCACAGGACAAGAGAGTCTAAAACCAGATCGAGGGAACAGCACTCCGTCTGCTAGATCAGGGCTCACCCCGCCCTTGCAGGCTTTGGTCTCCATGACTTGGGGAGGGGCCTTAATTTCTTCCCTGTTCCAAGTGGAAGGAGGTGGAGTGGCAAGAGCTGGATTTGCTACCGGAGAATGGCAGGGTTCTCGTCCTCGCGCAAGAAAGAATTCAGGCTGGCGCCGCGGCTCACTAGGCTAATCCTCCACCTTGCAGCGCTGGCACACCGGGTTCTAGTCCCGGTTGGGGCACCGGATTCTGTCCCGGTTGCCCCTCTTCCAGGCCAGCTCTCTGCTGTGGCCCGGGAGTGCAGTGGAGGATGGCCCAAGTGTTTGGGCCCTGCACCCCATGGGAGACCAGGAGAAGTACCTGGCTCCTGGCTTTGGATCAGCGCGGTGTGCCGGCCGCAGCGCGCCGGCCGCGGCGGCCATTGGAGGGTGAACCAACGGCAAAGGAAGACCTTTCTCTCTGTCTCTGTCTCTCACTGTCCACTCTGCCTGTCAAAAAAAAATTTTTTTTCAGGCATAAGACAGAGAGTAGTGGGAGCTAAAATAGCAAAGTTTATTAGGGCAGGGACATCCACAAGAACGGATGGGCACCTCTCCAGACAGGACCTGAGAGAGAGTGCCCGGTCTACGTTTAGGCCGGGGTGGGCAGTGGGGTTAAGGAGATGGGCCTCTGTCTTCACACATCTCCTCCTGAAACAAGGATTTTATGGATGTAAATGCTAAGAAGTGCCTGTCTGAGTTTTCCCCTGAAGGTATCAGCCAGGAGGAAGGGTGAGCAGGACGCCCTGGAGGGGGGGATCCAGAGCAGGGTGTTTGAAATGCAGATACTGGGCTGTATCTGGGAGACTGTGGAAGATTTGTCAGGCAGAAGGGGCGGGGACCCCCCCACCTGGCAGGTTATCAGGTAGGAGGGGGCGGGGCAGGATGTGAACACTGGGCTGCCCCTGAAACATTGTCAGGATGACTTGGAGATGCAGATGCACATGCTGGACATAGATGTCTTCTCTTTAGGCCTTTATGTCACACACACATAAGCTCATATCTGACTTCCTACCTAACAGATTCACCCTTGTGGCTGGGCTTTGTTGTAGGATGACCCAGGCTTGAATTCATTTAGTGCAACTGTGCATTCACGTGCCCTGTAAACAATGGAGAGGGGAGATTCCGCAATACAATCACAATATTCTACACACACAAATATTCTACACTTACAAACGAGCTAGGAGACCAGGAACACGCTCTGGCCAGCCAATGGCAGGGACTCTTCAGTCAAAATAATTGTCTCCCCTTCTAATGTTTGTTTATTTCATTTGAAAGGCAGGCAGAGGGAGAGAGAGAGAGAGAGTAAGAGATAGATCTTCCATCCACTGCTTCACTCCCCAAATGTCTGCAGCAGCCAAAGCTGGGCCAGGAAGACAGGGAAACAATTGCATCCAGGTCTCCCCTGTGGGCCGCAGGGGACCTAGTCCTCGAGCCATCGCCTGCTGCCTTCCAGGATATGCATTAGCGGGATGCTGGATTGGAAGTGGAGCGGCCAGGACTCATTCCCACATTCCCGGATGGGATGCGGGCATCTGAAGTAGCGGCTTAACCTGCTGAGCCACCACACTTGCCCCAGCCCCCTCCTTTTCAGACTTCGGGTATAACACCCATCTCACTTGAACTTGACTTATGCATGTGGGTTTACATTGCCTGGGTGGTGTTTAAGGCTTCTGTCTCCATTAGACTCTGGTTTCTGAAAAATAGTGACCCAGGCCAGCGCCTCGGCTCACTAGGCTAATCCTCCGCCTTGCGGCACCGGCACACCGGGTTCTAGTCCCACTTGGGGTGCCGGATTCTGTCCCGGTTGCCCCTCTTCCAGGCCAGCTCTCTGCTGTGGCCAGGGAGTGCAGTGGAGGATGGCCCAAGTGCTTGGGCCCTGCATCCCATGGAAGACCAGGAGAAGCACCTGGCTCCTGACTTCGGATCAGCGCGGCACGCCGGCCACAGCACGCCGGCCGCGGCGGCCATTGGAGGGTGAACCAATGGCAAAAGGAAGACCTTTCTCTCTGTCTCTCTCTCTCTCTCACTGTCCACTCTGCCTGTCAAAAAAAAAAAAAAAAAAGAAAGAAAAAAGAAAAGAAAGAAAGAAAAAAGAAAAATAGTGACCCAGAATACTTAAAAGCTTAGGGAATTTGCTGTCAAACAGCCTGAATCCACCTAGTTCCAGCGCTTACTCGTCATGTGGCCTTGAGCTTGTAACTTCACCTTCTTCTTCTTCTTCTTTTTTTTTTTTTTTTTTTTTTTGACAGGCAGAGTGGACAGTGAGAGAGAGAGACAGAGAGAAAGGTCTTCCTTTGCCGTTGGTTCACCCTCCAATGGCCGCCGCGGCCAGCGCGCTGCGGCCGGTGCACCGCGCTGATCCGATGGCAGGAGCCAGGAGCCAGGTACTTCTCCTGGTCTCCCATGGGGTGCAGGGCCCAAGCACCTGGGCCATCCTCCACTGCACTCCCTGGCCACAGCAGAGAGCTGGCCTGGAAGAGGGGCAACCGGGACAGAATCCGGCGCCCCAACCGGGACTAGAACCCGGTGTGCCGGCGCCGCTAGGCGGAGGATTAGCCTAGTGAGCCGCGGCGCCGGCCAACTTCACCTTCTTGATCCTGTTATTCCTCACGGTATCTACCTTGCTAGGTTTTTGTAAGGAACAGCACTAACTTTTGCAAAGCCCCTTGGCACAAGAACACCTTCAACCAATGGTAGTTTATTACCTGGGAGACAGAAACCCATTCTTAGTCGCCTGTGTACCCGCAGCATCAAACCAGTGCTAGAAACATCAGAAGGGCCCCAGCCAATCCTTGTTGGATCGAAATACCCCTACATCTAATTGTTTCCTGGTTCCGAACATTTCCAGCCAAATCCAACATGAACCCTGGGGTGTGCTGGAAACACGGCTCAGTGAGAAATTCCCTTCTTGCCAACTTCACATAAAAAATGTACTCAGAAAGAAGCGTGCGCAGCAGAAGCCAAGGCCATGGGTATTGAGTTTGCAGTGAAACAGAGCGGTCGGAGGGTCAGAAAGACAAAGCATCTTGCAGCGAGGCCAGTCCCTGGGGGCTTTGTAATTACGATGTCTGTTTTTGAAGTTCTGCTTTGTGACAGCCGCTTTAGGTCAGCAGAAATACACAGGTGCGTCCTGCAATCGGATTGGCTGCCGAGGCCGCCCGTGCACGCCTGGAGCTTGTCTCGGCTCACAGCTTCCTCGTGCAGGTGCACAGCGCCTCACCTGCTCTCTCCTCTGCAGCCTCTCGCTCTCGCTCGCTGGGCTGTGGTTTTAAATGGTTCTTCATTTAATCCATCAGAAGGAAGCAATTGTCTTTAAGTGGGTCATTCCTTGGAGCGCGGCGCGGCAGCCTTCTTAGATAAAGAAATTGGGTCTTTGCAAAGAACAAGGCGTCCAACCACAGGCCGGGGTGAGGGGCGAGGCCAGCATGTGTCCCAAGCTTCTCCCAGAATGCTGTGTTGTGCTCTTAACCTCACTTTAGAGACAAGGAACCGCTGTGGGGCTTCAGTTCAGGCCCCGCATCCTGAAAACCATCTCCCTGCCGCTGAATGGGTGTTTGCAGTAGGCCTGGCATCTACCAGGCACCTGAGAACCACTGGGAGGACCAAACCCTTCTTGCTGATGGCCTCAGGCCTGCTGCAACTTAAGGAACCGGAAATAAGACGCTGCTGTTGTCTGCCGCTGGCCCCCAGAGTTACGTGCTGGACGCTCATCCCCAGCTCCATGTGTTAGTGGTATTTGGAGGTGGGCCCTTGGGAAGAATTCGGGGTTAGATGAGATCATGAAGGTGGGGTGCTAACAGTGGCTCCATAGGAAGAGGAAGAGAGGGGCCAGCGCTGTGGCATAGTGGGCTAAGCCTCTGCCTGCAGTGCTGGCGTCCCATATGGGCGCCCATTGGAGTCCTGGCTGCTCCTCTTCCAATCCAGCTCTCTGCTGTGGTCTGGGAAAGCAGTAGAAGATGGCCCAAGTCCTTGGGCCCTGCACCCGCAAGGGAAGACTCAGAGGGAGTTCCTGGCTCCTGGGTTCAGATCAGCGCAGCTCCAGCTGTTGCAGCCACCTGGGGAGTAAACCACAGAAAGAAGACCTTGCTCTCTCTTTCTCCCTTTCTCTGTCTATAACTCTACCTCTCAAATAAATAAATAAAATTGTTAAAAAAAAAAAAAAAAGAAGAAGTGTGCGATGTCGAAATGCCTGGCCTGGGCATGACCTTAATGCAAGGTGGTGGGGGAACAGAAGACTCTCCCTCCACCCTCTTAGGAAGGAGATAAATCAGAAATAGAGACTTTCATTTAGGAAAAGAATGAACTGTACTTAAACTACGAAGTAATCGCTCAGACCCAGTTTATCCAGTGCAGAAACACTGCCTGGAATATCTGTAGAACCTTCTGGATCAAGCACTTACGCTGCACGATGGGTCAGAATGAAAGGCCCCGACCAGATGACCTTTTGCTACGCTCAGATCCTCCTTTGGGTTTTCACCCTCCCCAGATTCCTGATACTCAAGGACCCAGAGATTTTTCTGTTGGGTATGGGTCCATCTTTTTTTTTTTAACAAATGAAGTTTATTTTTTAAATTTGCTTTTATTACTGATTTGAGAGACAGAGGGAGAAACAGAGTGAGTTCCTATTTACCAGTGACTCCCCAAATGTGCCCAGTGGCCAGGGATGGGCCAAGTGGAAGCCAAGAGCCTGGAAAAGTCAATCCAGGTCTCCCATGTGGATGACTGGGACCAAAGGAATTGATCTGTCATCTGCTGCCTCCTAGGGCACTCAGCAGGCAGCTGGGAAGAGGAGTGGAACAGGGCCTCAAACCCAGGCACTGTAAAATGGGATGCGTGTGCCCCAACCAAGGACTTTCCCTCTAGGCCAAACACCTATCTCCATCTTTATCTCTTTTCAAGATACAAATCCGGGATGGGCCACCACTTGGACACTCACATCCTATATCAGAGTGCTGTGTTCTCTGTTCCAGCCTCCTACTGATGAGGACTTGGGAGGCCGCATTGAGAGCTCAGATACTTGGGCAATCTGGATTGAGTTCCTAACTCCTGTCTTCAGCCTGGCCCAGTCTTGGCTGTCGCAGGTGTTTGGGGAATGAATCAGATGATTGCAGACCTCTCTGTCTTCCAAGTAAATAAAAATCTAAAGACTAAAGTAGGAAAAAGATAATAGGTAAGTCATGCAGACTTCTGACACACGTAACTGCATGAGGCTGCAGAGTGTGGCCAGCGCTGGGAATGCAGGAGTTTGCGCGTCTGCGCACTCGGGCTGTGAGCGCCCAGGGTTTGGCTTGGTTTTGCCTGGTTTTCTTCCTCCTCCTCGCCCTCGTCCTCGGGGCCTCTCCGGCACTGAGTCACTCCGCGTATCCTCCGCCAGTTCTCCTTGTCGGAGTGATTTGTAACCGCCCTGCGCTGATAGCAAGCACCCTGGACGACTTCGGAGATTGCAACGCAAACACAGTGGCAGCGGTTGCTCCTGTTGTCTTCGGTATTGACCGCGCGTGCATCGGCCGTTCCCAGACGGCGGTAGTCCTGCCCCTGCCAGGGGACCGTGGCCGCCTTGCTGGCTCTCCCTCCCGCCTTCCAGCACCTGGCTTTCATTTCTTCATTTGGGAGATGTTGGCAGGCTCCTGCCCCACACTGGACATGATCCCGGAGGCTGCCAGTCCAATGGTGAGTGAGACAGGCTCCCCCCACTGCCCCCAGGCTTTGTGGATGTCCACACCGGTGGGAGCAGCAGACGGTCAATGAAATCAACAAGTGCAGGACAGTAACAGGCTGGAGGGTGACGGAGGGAAGCCTGCAGCAGACCGTGTGTGGTCCAGGAAGACTCCTCGTAAGAGGGGACATTGGAGCAAAGAGGCCTGAGTACTGGGAAGGAGCTGGCCATGCGAGGGGGTGGGGAGCTCCTGTTTTCTTCCGTGTATATATGGAATATATGTGGCAATGGCCACAACGTCGGGGCTGGACCAGGCTGAAGCCAGGAGCCAGGAGCTTCACCCAGGTCACCTACATGGGTGCATGGGCCCAAGTGCTTGAGCCATCTTCTGCTGTTTTTCCAGGCCATTAGCAGGGAGCTGGATCAGAAGTGGAGCGGCCGGGACAGGAATCAGTGCCCATACGGGATGCCAGCACTGCAGGCAGAGGCTTAACCTGCTCCAGCACAATGCCAGCCCCGGAGCACATGTGTTCCAGAGACAGAGAGAGCAGCAGGACAAGCCTGGGGGGTTCGAGGAACGGAAACGCTGGATGCAGAGAGCCATCTTAGCCGAGAAGAGGAGAGTGGGACGGGGCCCCACAGGCCGAGGTTTCATTCCAAGGGCTGTGAAAAAACCAAAGAGGCTCTCAAGTCAGCGCCGAATAAAACACCCAGGCTGGTGTCCTTAGGAAGCCCCGGGTAAGACCACAGGGAGGCCGTCGCCCAGGCCTGGACGGAGGGCAGGGGCAGGCGAGGAGGAGGGGCTGGCGCCGTGGTGCGTCTCACAGGCAAAGCTGCCAGGGCTGGCAGTGGATTGAGGAGGGCTGCGAAGGGAAGAGGAACAGAGCTGAGCCTGTGCCTCCTGCATGGGCTTTGCCAGCCTTCCGGACCACCGGGACCCGGCCGGGCCCGGCTTCCACTTCCGCCCAGCACCTTCCCGAGCCCACTCCTCCCAGCGTGGGCACCCAGAGCCCTCTGCCCCTTCACCTCCACCCTTACCCCCGCCCCCGACTCCTGCTCTGACCAGCTCCAAGAAGGGAAGGAAGACAAGGCAGAGGCAGTCCGTGACTCGACTCTGCAGCGGCAGCCGCTCCTAGCCCGGGGAGCGTGTGTCTGGGATATAAATCCGGCGTCTCTCTGGGTAGCATCGGAAACAATTACTCATGCAGATGAAACACTCTGACTCCTCTCCTTGACAGCTAACATCTCAAGGAGCCTTTGCCATGTCCGCCCTCAGTTGAGATAGAAGCTAATATTTTCCATCTGTGGTCTCGGGGATAATAGAAGGCACCTCCTGGTTTCATAATAAGCTCCCAGTTTTTGGCAGGCCACGGAGTTACAGGCGTGGGGAGAAGGAAGGCACAGAACAGCGAGACAGGTTCCAAGAAAGTGCACTTGAGACTTGCAGGGCAGAAGTTATTTCAAAGTCAGGGCAAGGCAGACGGTGCTAGCGTGGTTCCTGGGGGGACAATGGGGCTCCTGGGAGACGCGCCACCAGCCAGCCCCTGCGGCCTGGGCTCCAAGACAGGGCCTGTTGTCTCTCTTGTTCACGCACTCAGCCGCAACACACCAGGCTCCGGGGACGCTGGGGACATTCCACTCCAAACCCCGGCATGGGTGAGGGTGAGGGGGACTGACAAGGAAACAGAAAAAATACCACGCAGGCCGATAAGCATTAGAAGAAACCCGTGCAGATTTGGGTGCTGCGGACAAGAGTTCAAAGGAAGACAGCTAAGCGAGGCCTGAGGATGTAGTGGGCAGGGGCAAGGCTGTGGAAGCCCAGGCGGGGGAACAGTGTGCACACAGGCAGCGTAGCAGGCGGCGGGGGAACAGTGTGCACACAGGCAGCGTAGCAGGCGGTGCTTGGCCAGTCCCGGGAGCTGCTAGGAGCCCTGGTGGCTGACACATGCATCGTACCGTGTGGAACGCAGCTTCTAACACTGCTCCAGGGACCAGGGCCTCCCAGAGTTTACAGCCCTTGGGGCTGAGAGTGACCTGCTTCGAACCCACAGAACCGGGGACAGAGGCGACAGGAGGTGTGGGATGTGTGTATGTGTGTGATCGTACCTGTCGGGCTGGAGCTCCTCACTCCTTCACCGGCTTCGAGGAAGCCAGGAGCCAGTGGGGAAACCCCCATGGCCAGGCGCGTGGCGGCCTCCAACCAGCAGCCAGAGAACAGGAAGCCCATCAGGTGCAGCCAGCACAAGGAAGCAGATCCTTCTCCAGTCGAGCGTCCGGATAAGACTGCAGCCCCCATGTGCACCCTGATTGCCACCTTGTGAGACCCGAAGCAGAGGAGCGAGCAAAGCCTCACGGGACTCCGAGCCCCAGGAAGCTGGACACGATAGTGGACTGTTTCTAAGCTGCCTAGGTTGTGACGATTTGTTCTACAGGGATTGATAACCAATAAACAGGGGCGGGCAATGCTGAGAGCAGGCAGCTGGTGGATGCCTTGCAAGCCACAGAATTTGGACTGACCTTGGGTAACCTGGGTGAGGTAATCCAGAGATGAGGACTGCCCCAGCAGGAGCTCAGAGGGCCTGCTGTCGGCTGGATGGCATTCCAGGCAGACTCCAGGGCACGACCTTGTACCTACTTGGGGAAGAAAGTAGTGGCCCTGAAGATGCACCTGCTCGCTGGCCAGCCTCGTTTCCTTCCCCGAGGGTGAGGATTCTGCTCAACCCAGGCCACTGGAGGAAGAGCCTTGCTAGAGACTGGGAGTGACTTTCCACTGGGGCCGGCGCTGTGGAGCAGTAGGTTAACGCCCCAGCCTGCAGTGCCAGCATCCTTTATGGGTGGCAGTTTGAGTCCTGGCTGCTCTACATCTGATCCAACTCCTTGCTAATGTCTGGGAAAGCAGCAGAAGATGGCCCAAGTGTTTAGGTTCCTACTGCTCACATGGGAGAGCTGGACAGAGCTCCTGGCTTCAGCCTGGCTCAGCCCCAGCCATTGTGGCGTGAACCAACTCCATCTGGGAAGTGAACCAACAGACAGAAGATTCTCTCTCTCTCTCTCTCTCTCTCTCTCTTTCTGTAATTCTGCCTTTCAAATAAATAAATCTTAAGAGAAAGTAGAGGCTGGCGCCATGGATCACTAGGCTAATGCTCTGCCTGCGGCGTCTACACCACGGGTTCTAGTCCCAGCTGGGGTGCCGGATTGTGTCCCGGTTGCTTCTCTTCCAGTCCAGCTCTCTGCTATGGCCCAGGAAGGCAGTGAAGGATGGCCCAAGTGCTTGGGCCCTGCACCCACATGGGAGACCAGGAAGAAGCACCTGGCTCCTGGCTTCGGATGGGCATAGCGCGCCGGCCCTAGCGGCCATTTGGGAGCTGAACCAATGGAAGGAAGACCTTTCTCTCTGTCTCTCTCTCTCTCTCACTGTCTAACTCTGCGTGTCAGAGAGAGAGAGAGAGAGAGAGAGAGAGAGAGAAAGTAGAAAACAAACCAGATTCTCATAAAATAAATCCATGTGTTAGGGGTTTTATTTATTTTTAAAGATTTGTTCATTTATTTGAAAGGTGGAGTGACAGAGAGAGGGAGAGACAGAAAGTCTTCCATCTACTGTTTCACTTCCCAAATGCTTGCAACATCCAAGGCTGGGCCAAGCTGAAGCCAGGAGCCAGGAACTCCACCCAGGTCTGCCACATGGGTGCAGGGGCCCAAGCACTTGGACCATCTTCCACTGCCTTCCCAGGCCATTAGCAGGGAGCTGGAAGTGGAGTGGCCAGGACTTGAACCGGCACTTTGACATGGGAAGCAGGCAGTAGCTTAACCTGCTGCCCTATAACGCTGGCCTGATGTTAGGAATTTTAAGAAAGTCATCCAAGTGTGAGGGTACCTCAAAAACTTTATGGAAAATGAAGTTAAAAAAAAGTTAGTGCAAAGAAAATTGAAATCCCTGCAAACATGTCATTACGAACAGCATGAAAATGACTCTGAAGACCCAAACAGGGGCTCAGCGTATCTTGAGCAAGGAGTTCCTATCGGAGGTTTTAATGCAGATACTTGGATTTCTGTCATTCATAAACTTTCATCAAAGAAAAAGTCAAATTGTCTTCTTTTGCAAGAAAATACAAACGCATTTCACACATAGTTCCTCCACAACCTTCTGTCCAAATAGCCAAAACTAGAGCTGGTACCTTTATGAGCTCCCCGTGAGTAAACACCAACAGTAAATCGTGTGTGAGAGAACCAATGGCAGATACGTGAAAACGTTTCCAGCCACACACACTGGAGCTGAGTATGGAAGAGAACTAGAAATAATGAAAAGTACTTTTTTTAGATTTTCAGGCTAGAACCAGGCCTCCTCGCATCTACTCCCGCAGTAGATGCTGAAGCCCCCACGTCCCCCTCGGGGTCTGGCCAGGCCGCCCGCCGCGGCCTCTGGGATGTGGCACAGGAGGAAGCAAAGCAACCAGGTGGCTCCACCCGGCCTTTGCCAGCCTCGGTGCCACCTCCCACACATAGCGCGCTCCGGCCGACCTGCTGGAGGGACGTCAGAGCCGCGTGGACAGAGGTCGCCTTCATCCATCCCGACTCTCCCAGAGCAGCCGGCACCGGCCAGGTGCCAGCGGGTCGTAGACGCTCCAGCAGGCCCAGAAACGCCCCGCTGACCGAAGAGCGAGTCAGATCTATACTTGCAGTGGCGAGTGATGCAGCAGGAGCTCGCTGATGCAACCACTAAGTGCGCACGCGTTTGGAAACCCGTCCAGTAGGAGAGTAATCGTTCGCGTGTGGAGGTGTGTAGGCAAGAAGATCGCTAGAGCCAACAGTTTTCCAGCAGGCTGGGTGTGCGGCCTGGGGCCGCGGGGGTCACCTTGCTACCGTGGGAGCAGACAACTGGTCACAGGAGGAAGAACAGACAATGGTGGGGACCCCCTTGTCACACCCGTCCCCTCCTGCGCTTGCTCGGGGCACAATATGCGAGCTCAAGACATCCTCAGAACAAAACAAACGAAACCCCAAAGGAAAGGAACAACACATCCCAGAAGCCAGCCCAGGGCTCTGACCCAATAAGCCGATGGGTGCCGGAAGCCCTGCCCAGGGGGACAGGTGAGCCTTTCTCCTTTCGACAGAACGGCTGCTGAAAGTGCTCCCGTCTGAGGCTGCAGGGTCCCTGCACCTCCCTGGGTTCTGCAGGGCCAGGCCAGCAGCGAGGGTCCCGTCTGTCTCCAGGCCAGAGGTCTGTGCCGAGCTGGCAGCCCTCCGAGCCTGGTGCTCAGCCAAACACGGAGGTTCTGGCTCCGTGTTGCTCTTCCTCAACTGACTGCCATGAGAAGTTCGCTGCCCGCGCCGTCTGTCTGAGGACCCCACGTCACCTCCCCTGAACAGCACGGCCTAACGAGCTGCTGGCACGGCTCCCAACTGCCGTCCGCTTAGGATTCGCAGAGTCCCAAGGAAAGTGGAAAAAAAACAAGCCACGAGATTCAAAACCTGCCGCTGCCCCTCTGCGCCGGGCTGCACACGCCCACTCAGAACTGCCCCCTTGTGGCAGGTGTGTGGCTGGAGCGTGAGGGGGCAGCGTGGGAGGAAGAAGCCGCAGGCAGCCAGGGAAGCCAGGAGGAAGAAGCGGCTCCCTGCTCAGGCCCCCCCCCCCCCCCCCGGCTCTGCGACCTTGGACTTGGCGACGCCCCCTTCAGGCAGCGGTTTTCTCCTCCATGTAGGGGGTTCTCCCTAAGCCCCCTTCCCACTCTGCTCTTCTGTGTGTCTAATGAGGGTCTTTCTGTTCAAGCTCAGCCTCTGTTCGCAGCCACAGCTGCGTCTGGGGAGCGTGGCGGGACTCGGGGCCTTTCAGAGAGAGGTGGACCTTGGCTTTCTGGTGCTGCCGACACGTTCTTAACCAGCCTGGTCTTCAGCTTCGGACAATTAGAGACGATGCAGAAGCCGCGGGCATGGGCAGAGGCTCCGTGGTGGTCAGTATCGTTACTTTTACAAGTCTCCTTCCTGATTACGCAACAGCCTTAGGCAGGGAGTTAGAAGCTGGCCTGTGTGTGGGCGGGGCCTAAGGAAAACAAGGCATCCTAGGAAGCTGGAAGCAGCCCGGGATTTTACAGAACAAAGCCCTGCGCGTGCCCTGAGAACTTTCCAGGGGTCTTGGCCCTCCCCCCAGGGGAAGCTCCCGGGAGAATCCTCCCTGCACCAGATGGACTAGCAGCCTGACAACGCTGGCCAATGAAACCTTCCAGCCTTCTCCCAAGGCAGGTGTCCAGGGGCAGCGGGCTCCCCAGTCTGATAGCACTGGGGGTGCAACTTGGAGAGGAATTTCTGCTGGTTCACACTCAGCAAACCCTTTGTCCTGGAGGAGGGGGAGGGGAAGGAGAAACCGTGGGAAGAACCAGACCCCTTCCCCTCATAAGCCCCGTCTCAGCTCAGCTCTCGGCTCTGCGGAGCCGCCCGCCTGGCCTGCCAGGTGCATTCTCTGTCCTAAACCACGGAACCTTGCCGTCCCCACTCTGAGTGCCCGGGAGCTCGCTCTCTCTCAGGTTCTGTCGAGAGAGGTGCCCATCCATTCTGACGGGTGCCCTGCCCTGTTAAACCTTGCCACCTTGCTGACCATTGCTCTCTGTCTGGCGTCTGAATTCTCTGTCACATGAAGACAAGAACCCACCCCACCCACCTCCGCTAACGTAAGGACATCAGAGCCCACGGTGGGTGAGAATAAGCTCACTAGGATAGAAACAGAAAACGAGGTGCCCTGTGTGCGGTGGCTCATTCTTGGCTAGGAACCACCCACCTCGGCTAGGAACCACCCACCTCGGCTAGGAACCACCCACCTCGGCTGAGCGTGAAACGTGGGGGAGGTCGTCTGGGTGACAACACCGGCGGCTGCAGAGGATCTCCCGGAGCTGCCCCACACCTTGTCAGAGCTGGCACAGCCGTGACGTTAACACTCACTCTGCGTGTGGGAGTTTCTCCGTCTCCTTGGTAACAACGGCAAAGAGCTCTCGGGTGACACTGGGCGGTTTGTTGTCACTGTCCAAGGACCTTGACAGGAGAGTGTTCGAGATAGGAAACCCCATTGATGGCACAGGGCTGTAGGAGACCCTATGTGTTCGGTGTTAGTGGGAAGCCACGCTTGTCCTGGGTGGGAGGGTCCATCCCCCACCGTGGGTGATAATTCACTCCCCTCACTTCTGATCGACAGGCCAGCGCAAGAGGAGCGTGTGCACACGCTAGCGGAAGGCATTTTCTCCAGGTAACTAATTGTTTCGCAGACAAGAGTAAGATGACTTTGGAGAAGCGCAGGACACCAGCCAGTGGAGCCCCGGGAAGTGCAAGCAGACAGCTTTCAGACCCAGCTGCCACAGCCCCTGGCATTTTCTTATCTTTTCCAAGGGCGTTACATTTACAAGACAAAAGTGTGTAGCATCAACAGTCCCCAGGGGGCTTTGGCACCCTCTCCAGAGGACCCTAGAAGTCATTCTCTACTATTGAGAAGCAGCGCTCATCAAAAATATGTTTGCGGAACCCGACACTCTGTCCTGGAGAGCTTTATTCTGTGCCTTCTAACGTTGCAGCCCAGACACTTCTGTTATAGGGGTGAAGGCACAAGAACTTTTAAACTGGGGCTCCAGAGATTTAGCTAAACTGAAACCATAACTCTTGCAGGAGTTCAGTTGTTTTTTTATATAAAGATTTTATTTTATTTATTTGAAATGTAGAGTTATAGACAGAGAGAGGGAGAGACAGAGAGAAAGGTTTTCCATTCACGGGTTTACTCCCCAAATGGCCACAACAGCTAGGCCTGACTGAAGCGAGGAGCTTCTTCCAGGTCTCCCAGGCAGGTGCAGAGGCCCAAGGACTTGGGCCATCTTCCCCTGCTTTCCCAGGCCATAAGCAGAGAGCTGGATTGGAAGAGGAGCAGCCGGGACATGAACCGGCGCCCACATGGAATGCTGGTGCCACAGGCGGAGGCTTAGCCCAGTACGCCACAGCGCCGGCTCCCTATGTTGTTTTAGAGCTCTGGTCCTGGACAGACCAGCCCACCCAATGGCTGTTTTCCTCAGTGCCGCGATACTGCTAATTATTATTATGATTACCTCTTTGTTCACAAAGAGAAAAGTCAAATGAAGAATAAAATATAAGTTTAAAATCTGTAGGTCACCAAAAACAGGTGAAACTCTACTGGGCAATTCGATTACCACGTAGCGTGGACGGTGAAAGGAGTGGCCGAGAGCCGCCATAAAATGGCCTTAATAAAATAAAAAACAAACAAACAAACAAACAAACAAAAAAAAAAACAGAAATTGAGACAAGCAATTCCAGAAACAGTCCTGGGAAATGGGGAGTAAACTAAGTTCACAGAGAAAGCAGATAGCTACTACCCAGAGATAAGGGCTACTACCCAGAGATAAGGGCGACAGAACATCCTGGTAAGCACATAAGCCCCCTCCCCTGTGCTTGTTCAAGCTTAACAAAGAAACCGCGAGGCACGTAGGGCACGTAGCCACCCCTTTCTGCTCTTCAAGGACCCCCTCCCCTTGTCCAAGCTTAGACACGTAGGGCACGTAGCCACCCCTTTCCCCTCCTCAATGACCCCCTCCCCATATCCAAGCTTAGACACGTAGGGCACGTAGCCACCCCTTTCTGCTCTTCAAGGACCCCCTCCCCTTGTCCAAGCTTAGACACGCAGGGCACGTAGCCCCCCCCCCCTGTTTCTCCTCCTCCTCGACGACCTCCTCCCCTTGTAGTTGCCCAATAAACTCACGCCACCCTGTGGTATGTTAATTTTGTGGTTTTGCCCCTTAAAAGCTGTGTGAGATAGCTGCTCGGGGCTCTTCTCTTGCCCCGCTGCTTGCGGCGGCCAGCAGAAGGCCCATTTGCGCAAATGAAATAAGACTGCCTCCTGTTTTTTTGCATCGTCTGGTCTGGAGTCTGTGTTTCTGGGGTCGTCACAAAAGGACACCGCTTTTGGGGTCCTTCAGACGGCGCTGGGAGAGCCCAGGCTCCTGCCTTCGCGACCGGAGGGCAGTCAGCCGAGTCTGTCCAGCTGCCTGACCGAGAATCCCCCCCACAGATGAGCTCCCTGCTGCAGGTTAGAAACAGTCTCCCTGGGGACTCGGAGGACGGGGTTGCTCAACAAAGGCCTTATTGCCTGGCAATGCAGAGCATGTATTTTTCTGTGTATCTTGCTAGGAAGTGATTATCGTCCAATACAGTGTGAATTTTCTTTTTTTTTTTTTATGTTTTTGACAGGCAGAGTTAGACAGTGAGAGAGAGAGACAGAGAGAAAGGTCTTCCTTTTTCCGTTGGTTCACTCCCCAAGTGGCCGCTACGGCCAGCGCGCTGTGCCGATCTGAAGGCAGGAGCCAGGTGCTTCCTCCTGGTCTCCCATGGGGTGCAGGGCCCAAGCACTTGGGCCATCCTCCACTGCCCTCCCGGGCCACAGCAGAGAGCTGGACTGGAAGAGGAGCAACCAGGACAGAATCCGGCGCCCCGACCGGGACTAGAACCCGGGGTGCCGGTGCCGCAGGCGGAAGATTAGTCTGGTGAGCCGCGGCTCCGGCCTACAATGTGAATTTTCATCATTTATCTCTGCCCATCTGGTTTCTTGACCAACTGGTCATTTTCCCTTCCGAAGTGCTGCATGCCACACTAGAGACAGTGAAGTGTGCCCACCTGCAGTGCCCACATGCTCAGTGCCTCCAGCGGGGTCCTGCAGTGTAATCACAGCCGTCTTCAGCGATGGGCCACAACCTTCGCACAGGCTTTGCAATGCCTCGAACAGATCCCAGTGGCTTGCAAGCTCTGCCGTCGCCTCCCTTGGCACCCACGCAGGAAAGGAAGCAAGGCTGCCCTGGCCACTGGGTTTCCACAGGGCTCCAGGGCCATCAGAGATGCAGGGGTCTTGAATGAGGCGTGGGGTGTCTCAGCCCCTCAGAACCCTGCAGGAGATGGCTGCATCCTGGGAGGGGGCCAGGGGCCAGGGGGCCAGGGGCCAGGGGCGAGGGGGCCAGGGGGCCAGGGGCCAGGGGCCAGGGGAGCAGGGGAACAGGCACTGATCTCATTTATATGCTAACGAGGCCTCCCAGCCCTGGAGCTGAGAGCTGGGGCCAAACCCCCAGAGTGGCACACACACACCACACAGCACACACAGCACCTCTGGAAGGCCCAGTCTTCATGAGACCTGGGTTTAAACTTCATTGTGTTGGCCGGCGCCGCGGCTCACTAGGCTAATCCTCTGCCTTGCAGCGCTGGCACACCGGGTTCTAGTTCCGGTCATGGTGCCGGATTCTGTCCCGGTTGCCCCTCTTCCAGGCCAGCTCTCTGCTGTGGCCAGGGAGTGCAGTGGAGGATGGCCCAAGTGCTTGGGCCCTGCACCCCATGGGAGACCAGGAAAAGCACCTGGCTCCTGGCTTCGGATCAGCGCGGTGCGCCGGCCGCAGCGCGCCAGCCGCGGCGGCCACTGGAGGGTGACCCAACGGCAAAAGGAAGACCTTTCTCTCTGTCTCTCTCTCTCACTGTCCACTCTGCCTGTTAAAAAATAAAATAAAATAAACTTCATTGTGCCCCATGAGGGGGGCCATCGCCCCATCTTACAAATGAGGGGTACCATCTCCAGTCACCTGAGTCAGGGTCTTTCCCACTATGCAAAACACTTTCTGAGAGTAAGCCCAAACAGTGAAAGGACAAGTCACCACACACACACACACCATATGGTATACACACCACACACACACGCACCCTGTACAACACACATACCACACAGCATACACACACATACCCTGTACAGCACGCACACCACACAGCACACACACCCTGTACAACACACACACCACACAGCACACACACACCCCATACAACAAATAGCACACAAACACACACCATTCAACACACATACATCCTGTACAATGCACACACCACACAGCACATAAACACGCACCATTCAACACAGACACCCCACACAGCACACACACACACACCATATATAAACACACCATACAGCATACACACACCATACAGCACACACAACACAAACACATGTACCATACAAACACAAACATGTACCATATACTGCACACACTGTACCACATACTACACATACCACATATGTATCATACACCACACACACACACTCTATACCACACAAACCACACACATACACACACACCATACAGCATACATTCCACACAAACCATACATTCTGGCAGAGCAGACGGCCGAGCCACAGGCACACACAGGCAGTGTGCAGTGTGTCGAGAGTGTGTGTGTGTGTGTGTGTGGCATGTGTGGTGTATGGTACAATGTGGTATGTGTGATAGGCAGTATAGTATGTGTGTGTGCTGTATGGTGCATGTGTAGTATGTGTGAGTGTGTGTGTGGTATGTGTGTGGTTTGTGTGGTATATGGTGTATATGTGGTATAGTGTGTGTGTGTATGGTGTATGTGAGTGTATGTGTGGTATATGGTGTATATGTGGTATAGTGTGTGTGTGTGTGGTGTATGTGAGTGTGTGTGTGTATGGTGTATGGTACATGGTATATATGTGGTATAGTGTGTGTGTGTACGGTGTATGTGAGTGTGTGTGTGGTATATGGTGTATATGTGGTATAGTGTGTGTGGTGTATGTGAGTGTGTGTGTGGTATATGGTGTATATGTGGTATAGTGTGTGTGTGTACGGTGTATGTGAGTGTGTGTGTGTATGGTGTATGTATGTGAGTGTGCATGGCACACACAGGCAGTGTGCAGTGTCGGGGGCAGCAGGTGCTGGGGAGAAAGCCAAGAACGTGGGTGTGGCTGCAGCTCTAGACCAGCAGTCAGGAAGCCTCAGGCAGAGAACTAGAGGGGCAGAGGAAGCATGGCGGGTGCAGAGGAAGCATGGCAGGCACAGGGGAAGCATGGCGGGCACAGGGGACGCGGTCACAGGCCCTGAGGCAGGAACCGAGGGCTGCTCCCGGAGGAGGAGGCAGCCAGCTGCAGGGGTGGGCGGGAGCCAGCTGTGCGAGGCCCAGCTGTGCAAGGCCCGGGCTCACAGGGAGCGCTCGGGCTTCTCCTCTGAGCAAGCTCAGAACAATTGGAAACCTCTGAGCAGAGTTGGGACGTCCAGGGACGGCAGCCCTCACTCACTGGTCTGTCTCAGTCACTCGTTCCATTTTGTAAAATCTTAATTTACGTATTTATCTTGTTTGAGAGAGAGAGAGAGAGATCTCCCATCTGTTGGTTCACTCCATAAAAGCTCACAACAGCAGCTTTGGGCCAGGCCAAAGCCAGGAGCCAGGAACGGAGTCCAGGTCTCCCCTGGGAGTGGCGGGGACCCCACTATTTGAGTCATCCCCTGCTGCCTCCAGGCTGTGCACGAGCAGGGAGCGGAGCTGGGCCTAGAACCCAGGCACTTTGGTATGGGGTGCAGCATCTGGCACGCTGATGCCAGGAGCCCCCGGGGTGCTGGGTTATACGGCAAAGGAGAGGGAAGGCTGCGGATGAAATTCAGGCTTCTCAGGGTTGTTGGGGGTGAGCCCGAGGATCTTAGAAGGGAGGCAGAGTTAGAGACAGAGGTCGTCTTAGCAACTGTGTGTATCCTGTGGGGAAGGGTACTATTATTCTGCTGACACTCCCCCAACCCCATTCCACTGCCCAGCCCCATCCTGCCTAGCCTGGGCCTGGGCCACAGTCAGGCTCAGTACAGGTGAGACTGGAAGGCCTTGCATAGCCGTCCCAGGCCCAGGGCCCTGTCCCTCTCTGCCCGCGTCCCAGGCCCGAGGTCCTGCCCCTCTCTGTTGGCCGTCCTAGGCCCGGGGCCCTGCCCCAGCCTGCGCACTCTCCCGCCTCGCCTGACCTGTGCTGCTGAACTCCTCTGTCCAGCCTGCACCCCGGGACATTGCTCTCTCTTCCCGTCACCAGGGACTCTAAGCTGCTGTCCTGCCTTCTGCCCTTCCCCTCTGTTGGCTCCCCCTTGGGGCACCACCCTGGGGAGGGATCCCCATCACCACCTGGGGTCCTTCTGGCATCTTCCTCTGACCCCAGTCCTCAGGGCCCCTCCCATCCCAGCATTCAGTTAAGGGCCCGGCAGGGGCCCAGGATCTAAGCTACACATTATACAGAGAACCCCTCGGTCTCCACGGGCCCTGGAGCCTCTCTGGGCTGACACCCGGATGTGATGACTTCTTGAGAAAGTCCAGGAGCACCCAGTTAGCCACGGCCACCTTTCTGCCATAAAACCACTTTCCCTTGCCTCGGGGAGTGGGAGTGGGAGTGGGCTCCATTGTCTGCGGCCACTCTGCAGATTCCTGGTGGAGGCTTGCTCTGCAATCCTGGCCTGTCTGGCCCTGACTTGGGGCTCATGGCCCCTCTGCCTGCGGCACCCAGATCCAATACAGCCAGTTTTTCCAATCACTGGGCCCTCAACCCTGCTGGACTCCCAGAAGCATCCTCATAAGATCCCGAGGGCCACGTGGCCAGCGTTTCTCTGTGGACGAGACTTCGGGTAGGCCATCAGGTAGAAGCTGGGGTTGAGTCCCTGTCTCCACGCTGCCTTTGTGCACCACACACACACACACACACACACACACACGGGAATCAGAGTGGAGCTTACTTCCTGCCCCTGCTGGGGTTGTGCTACGGATAACAGGGAGACACACCAAGAAAAAACACTAGCATTTATGGAGCTTCTGCCATATGCCAAGTATTTTCCAAGTCTTTTAAAAAAACATACGTGTTCCATTTCTCTATTCTGAAAGGCATAAAGAGAGAGACATACACACAGAGAGATCTCTCATCTACTGGTTCACTCCCTAAATGCCCACAATAGCTGGGGCTGGGCCAGGGAGTCTGGAATTCAACTCAGGTGTCCCAAGTGGGTGGCAGGAACCCGAGCACTTGAGCCATGCCCTGCTGCTTCCCGGGGTGTGCACTAGCGGGAAGCCGGAATCAGGAGCTGAGCTGGGCCTCGAAGCCAGGCTCATTGGCACAGGATGTGGGCATCTGCACTGATGCACGAAACAGCCACCCATTTTTTTTAAAAAAAGATTTATTTATTTATTTGGAAGTCAGAGTTACACAAAGAGAGGAGAGGCAGAGGCAGAGAGAGAGAGAGAGAGAGAGAGAGGTCTTCCATCCACTGGGTCACCCCCCAGTTGGCTGCAATGGCCGGAGCTGAGCCAATCCAAAGCCAAGAGCCTGGAGCTTCTTCCAGGTCTCCCATGGGTGCAGGGGCCCAAGCACTTGGGCCATCCTCTACTGCTTTCCCAGGCCACAGCGGAGAGCTGGATGGGAAGTGGAGCAGCCAGGACTCGAACCAGAGCCATATGAGATGCCGGCACTGTAGAAGGTAGCCTCACTTGCTATGCCACAGCGCCAGCCCCCACCCCATTTTCTAAACCCTGACTGGCTCAGTCATCACATCAGTTCTGCAGGGCGGACGCTATCCCTGTGTCCACATGAGAGAGGCTGAGAAAGGCTAATGAACCTGCCCACGCTGGGTATACCTACTGCTGCAAAATAAATTACTCCAAAATGTAGGGGTTTAAGACAAGCGTTTCTGTGGGCCAGAAGCCAGGGAGAAGCTTAGCTGGGCGGTTCTGCCTCGGGGTTCTCACGGGGTTTCGAGTCAGCATGTGGGCAGGGCTGCGGTCATCGAAGGTATGACCAGGGCTAGGGCGTCCACTTCTGAGAGAGGAATAATGGCCCCCAATGACGCGCAGCCCCTGTGAGTGTGTTAGCTTCAGGGCCAGGAGAAGGAGCATCCAGACAGAACCAAGGCCCCCAACCTGCACAGAGGGACCCGGCCTGAATTCCTTGGGCGGCTCAACATCATCATGAGGGTTCTTCAAAATAGAAGCAGCAAGCTGGGAGGCGAGGGGGAGGGAGGGTGGGAGGGGGAGAGAGGGAGAGGGAGGGAGGGAGGGGGAGAGAGGGGGAGGGAGGGAGGGAGGGGAAGAGAGAGAGGAAGGGAGAGAGAGATAGAGAGGGAGAGAGAGATCCGACAACAGAAGCAGTGTCAAAAACATGCAAAGTTGTTGGTTTGGACGATGGAGGAAAGGGCTACGAGCCAAGGACTGCACGAAACTTCTAGAAGCAGAAGAAGGAAAGGGAACAGTTTCTCCCCTAGAGACTCCAGGGACGAACACAGCCCTGCTGACACCCTGATTCAGCCCAGTGAGGCCCACGCCGGACTTCTCACCGGCAGAACCGCAAGGTAGACCTGGGATGCTTACGCGGCTGGGTTTGCGGCAATTCGTGACGGCAGCAGTGGAAAACTCACACGGCTTCCAGAGGGGTTCTCTCGCCCAGGTGAACCCAGGCGCTCGCCACCGGGGCTCCCTCTGCAGCGCTTGAGCGTCCTTACAACATGGCAGCCGCCTTCCTCGGAGCGAGTGACCGCAGAGAGAAAACCAGGGGGAGGTCGTGGTGCCTTTTATGTTCAGGTGGCAGAAGTCTAACATCAATTTTTAAGATTTTATTTATTTTTATTTTTATTTTTTGACAGGCAGAGTGGACAGTGAGAGAGAGAGAGAAAGGTCTTCCTTTGCCGTTGGTTCACCCTCCAATGGCCACCGCGGCCGGCGCACCACGCTGATCCGATGGCAGGAGCCAGGTGCTTCCTCCTGGTCTCCCATGGGGTGCAGGGCCCAAGCACCTGGGCCATCCTCCACTGCCCTCCCGGGCCACAGCAGAGAGCTGGACTGGAAGAGGGGCAACCGGGACAGAATCCGGCGCCCCAACCGGGACTAGAATCCGGTGTGCCGGTGCCGCAAGGCAGAGGATTAGCCTAGTGAGCCGCAGCGCCGGCCCACCACACGGGTTTTAAGAGCCCAGTACCCGGGTGTTGCCGCTCGGCCACGGCACGGAACCTGGGTGCCCTGAGGATAGTAACGGGGTGCCGAGAACGGCTTTCATATTTTTAAACTGCACAGGGAACGCTGCACTTGCAAGCAGGAACAGGCTGCACCTGCTCTTGCATGAAACGACATCAACTCAATTGGCTTAAACAGTGATCAGAGGCTCGGGCGGGGAGTTATGGATGTCTTTAATAAAACATGGAACCCTAACGCTGTTAAAAGAGCTCCATCTGCAAGACAATATCTTTCCCAAGTGTGGTCCCTAAGGGCAGAACACAAAGAGCTGCTCGGTGGGGAATAGGTGGCAATCCCTGCTCTACGGCAGTCCTCGTATGTTATGAACGGGGAAACTGAGGCTCGGAGCGGGCAGGGCCTCACCCAGTGCACGCTGCGAGCTAAGCAAAGCCGTCCTCACTGCCAAGTCAGCGCTCGCGACCTCCAGGAAGGTTTTTCTCCTGGAGCAGGGAAGGGAGCTAAGAATGTTCTAACTGTTCCTCTGGGCCGGCGTTGGCTGCTTTTAAGAGGCAGCGCTGATGAGAGAAGCCGGCAATGTGTTTCCATGGGAACTAATGGGCTCTAGGTCTGGGATCGGAGGCTTGGGGGAGGAAGCGGTGGGGTCTCTGTCTCACTACTGCCTGGGGCCCAGGAGAAGAGCCCAGGGAGGAAGACCCCACTCCGTGAGTTTCTTCTCCGCCCTGCTCCTGAACGAGGGGCCCTTGGGAGAAGAGAGGTGTTGGCTCCTAGAGTCACCCCAGAATCCACCCCAGTCGGGCTCAGACCTACTTAGAGCCCCTGGGAAGAATCACATCTTTGCAAACCAGGGCTGCAGCTGCGGCGAACAGAGCGCCAGCGCCTCGTAAAATTAAAAACAGAACCCCCCGGGGCCCAGCGACTGTGCATCTGAGCCTCCGCTGGGAGGATGGAGAGCAGGGGTCAGAACAGACCTGTGCACACCTGCATGCCCAGCTGCGTCATCCACAACAGGTCAGGCGCGAAAGCAGGGCCAGCGCCATGGCAGGACACGCGTGGCAGGGACATGTGCTACACACGTACGATGGAAATCGTTTGAGCTTAAACACAAAGGCAGTTCTGGGGCTGCGGCTCAGCGGGGTTAATGTCCCGGCCTGCAGCACCAGCATCCCATAAGGCACCAGTTTGTGTCCCAGCTGCTCCACCCCCGTGCCTGGGCCCCTGTACCCACGTGGGAGACCTGGAAGAAGCTCCTGGCTCCTGGCTTTGGCTTGGCCAGTCCTGGCTGTTGCAGCCATTTGGGGAATAAACCAGCAGATGGAAGATCTCTCTCTCTCTCTTTTTCTTTCATTCTCTCTCTCTTTTTCTTTCGTTCTCTCTCTCTCCTCTTTCTGTAACTCTGCCTTTAAATTAAATTGATTAATTTTAAAAAATACAATTCAGAACTGCATTCCCTTATCAGAGTTTGTGATCCTCACTGGCCTGGGAGCTGCCTTAATCCATCCCCAGTACCCAGCACAGCAAGCACTTGGCACTTAATACTTGCTGAATGGGGCTGGCGCCACAGCTCACTAGGCTAATCCTCCGCCTTGCGGTGCTGGCACACCGGGTTCTAGTCCCAGTCGGGGCACCGGATTCTGTCCCGGTTGCCCCTCTTCCAGGCCAGCTCTCTGCTGTGGCCCGGGAGGGCAGTGGAGGATGGCCCAAGTGCTTGGGCCCCTGCACCTGCATGGGAGACCAGGAGAAGCACCTGACTCCTGGCTTCAGATCAGTGCAGCACGCCGGCTGCAGCGGCCATCTTGGGGGTGAACCAAGGGAAAAGGAAGACCTTTCTCTCAGTCTCTCTCTCTCTCTCTCATGTCTAACTCTGCCTGTCAAAAAAAAAAAAAATACTTGCTGAATGAAAGAAAGGCAAATAAACTCTCAGACCCTAGAGAACCAGCCCTGTCTCTGTAGAGCTTGTCCTGTGTGACAGACCTGGCCCTGTGGGGCCAAGGGGATTTCACTCTCACATGATCCTGGCTCCCCTCGGGCCACCTGACCACAGGCAGGACCCGTCCCCCACAGCCTCTGGGGCTCTTTCCCCGAAATTCCTGGCTGACCAAGCTCAGCCCAGAACATTCAGAACCCAGCACCTACCAAGCAGTCCCCCTGCCCCGCCCAGGCGGTCACGACCATGGCCCACTGCACCTGCAGCCTCCCCTGAGCCCTGCAGGCCACGCTGGGCCTGAGTTTTAGCTCAGGTGAGGCCCAGAAATTGCCCCACTGCCTCGTGGCCCTGTGTCCCATCACCTGGCTGCCTCCTCTGGCCCTCCCTTCCTCCCCATCCCCTCTCACCCCTGCAGCCCCTCGCTCCCCTGTCCTGGCCGCTGTGGCCTCCTACAGGCACACGCTGAGATCAGAAGCGAAGGCCTCTGGGAGGGATCACGGTGGGCTCCGCCCTCGTGAGTGAGGCAGGCACCTGTGATGCGTAAGTGTGGGATGCCCAGGCGGCTGGTGATGAGGGGGTGGAGGGCTTCTCCAGAGACACTGGGCATGAGGCCGGGCACAGAGACACTCAGAGGCGAAGTCCGACCCCACTGTGGACGGGCACCATCCAGCCTGTTGGGGGCCCCCATGGGACAAATGGGTGGAGGAAAGGAGGGTTCTCTCCCTCCCCGCTTCCCTCCCTCTCTCCCTCCCTCCCCCCCTCCTCCCCGTCCCTCCCTTCTCTGCATCAGGACACCCATCTCCTGGCTTTGACCCTCAGGTTTCGAGGTTCTCGGCCTTTGGGTGCTGGGACTCGCAGCAGCAGGCCCCTGGGGTCCCGGGCCTTCAGCCTCAGAGTGAGAACTGTGCCGTCGGCCTCTTGCTGCTAAAGGCTTTTGGACTTGGACTGAGCCATGCTACCTGCACCAGGTCCCCAGCCTGCCAATAGTCTCCAGTCCCCAGAATCATAGGAGCCTAATAAATGCCCTCACCTGCCTTCCCACGTATCGATCTTCTATCTGTCACCTACCTATGTAGCTATCTACCTATCCGTCTATCATGTCTTCTATCATCTGTTTATCTTCTACCTATCATCCACCTATCATCTACATCTACCTGTCTACGTATCTACCTATATCTACCTATCCATCTATCATCTGTCTATATCAATCTACTGACCTGTCTGTCCATCTGTTTATAGTTGTCCCTCTCCACCCAAGGGGGTTTGGCCCCAGAGTCACCCCCCACAGACACCAAAGTCTGCGAGTGCTCAGGTCCCTTATGTAAGAGCGTGCGGGATGTGCCCGTGACCTGTGCGTGTCCTCCCGACCACGCCTGCTCGTCTCTAGACCCCGATAATGACGGACGCCAGGTATTGCAAGCAGTCGCTGCACCACTGTTTAGGGAATGAAGACAAGAAGCAGCAGAGTATGTATTCAGTACAGATGCACATTTTTTTCAGATTTTTTTATACTGACTGAATCCCCAGCTGCAGAACCTACGTTCCCAGAGGGCTGAGTGTGTATCCCTGTGTCCCATGGGCTCTGTCTCCCAGGAGCACCCTGACTGATACTGGGACCCCCGGGAGAGGCCCAGGAGAGACCTGCTCTCCACACCCCTTCTGACAGCAGCCAGGAGTCAGCTCACTGTGAGAAGCAAAAGCGGAGCCTCATCTGGACACCTAATCTGCCAGCGCCTTGATTTTGGACTCTACCCAGAGCTGTGAAAAATGAGTTTCTGTGTTTACAAGCCACCCAGGCTGTGCTATTTCGTTTCAGTGGCCTGGGTGGACTAAGACACCTCCTCTCTTCCATCCACAAACACCTGCACGAGTGTCTCAGCCCTCAACAGAGAGAAACCAAGGAACCCGTGCGTCTCGGTGCGCCCACTCCTGCACTGTGCCCGACACCTGCCACCGAGCATCTCGGAGCCTTGGGCTCACAACTGCTGAGCCACAGCCCTGCTCCCTGAATCACCGGCCGCGGTCCACGCCCATGCCAAAGGCCACACCCTTCCCCTGCACTCCGGCTTGTTCTGCTCTGACCCCTTCTCCCGCAACAGGGTGCTATCAGGCTGATCCTGCCACCCTTTCAGCCCCACAGGAGGGAGAGCTCCCCCTACCCTCCAGGAATCCAGATACAAGGTGGGGGAGCCCCAGGAGAAGGGGGTGTCGCTTCCTTGAATTCTGTCTTCGAGAATAGTCAGGGCTTGGGCTGTAGGGGAGAAACTGCAGGCACAGCACAGGCCGCAGGGCAGGTGGGCGACAAGAACGCGAGGCCTGGGTGCCCTGGGGAGTGCTGCTCACCCCAGCAGACCCCAGGGGAAACGGGGGTCCTGGCAATGACCCAGCGCCAGCGATGGCCTTGCGTGTTTGGAACCACCCGGGAGGTGAGATGCTGCAGACGCTCCCAGGTGAGGCTGTTAGGGTTGGTCCTCACTCTTGAGCAGAGGGGAGGGGAAAGCAATGCCCACACCCCATCCTTGTAGAAGCTGTGGGCTTTGCAGCCTAGGGGTGCCATTTGTAGGGAGGGTATTTTAAGGGGGAAAATGGCCATTATTTACATCACAATATTAAACATGATGAGCGAGAGGGAGAAGAGGACCAAGCAGAAGACCCCGAGACCACCTGACATAGGGCCAGAACATCCCGCACGCACAGAAGACCCAGGACAGCGTCTGCCCAGCCTGGGCTGGGGACCTGACAGGGCTGATTCCGTGACTTGCTGACGGCTTTGTTTCGCTTCTGAGTTTTTCTCGCCAAAGCTCGCTTTTTGCAGGGATTCTTCAGACACGAGGAGAGAGAGAGTCTGTGAGACCCGGATCAGCACGTTCATTACTGCTTGGTGATTAAATTACATGTGATGGTCAGAAAGTGAAAGTTATCTCCCCAAAATGCGTTTTCCTTGTTGCTTCAGCCACTGACTTAAAACCAAAGCAGCATCGATTCCAAATGCAGCTGAGTGGCCTGGGAGCCGCTGCCTGCCCTTCTTCCTTCATCGAGGGGACAGTGGCAGCCAAAAAGGAAAAAATACCATCAGGGCTCTCACTCTGGGCCTCGCGGGCACTGCCCGGCTTCTTGTACTCAGTGTCTCTCATTGAACCCTCAAAGAGCAGAGCTGGGGCTTCTGTTAGCTCCGCTTTACTGAGAAGGAAGTGAGGCACACAGGTGGGGCTCCTGCGTGAGTCACACAGCCCGTGCCCGGCTGAGCTGGGCCCCGAGTCAGGGCCTTAGCGCTCCATCCCTAACCACCCCACCACCTGCCTGTGGGGAGGGTCTCTACCCTCATTTCTAAATGTCTTAGTTTGTGCCATGCCTCAAACCACAGACCAGCCAACTACAGGGGCCAAATCTGGCCCTCTGCCTGCTTCTATAAGCTAAGTTTTCTTGTAACACATTCACACCTGTTCATTGACATTTCCTCTGGGTCTGTTGAGAGCTGTGACAGAGATCAGCTGGTTTGCAAAGTCAAAAACATGAGCATGCCTGCTCCCTGGCCCTTTTCAGAGAAAGTCGGTCAATCCCTGCCTTAGTTACTGATTCTCAGACCTACTGTACCTTGGATCCCCTGGAGAATTTTTTTTTAAAGATTTATTTATTTTACTTGAAAGTCACAGTTACACAGAGAGAAGGAGAGGCAGAGAGAGAGAGAGAGAGAGAGAGAGAGGTCCTCCATCTGCTGGTTCACTCCCCAGATGGCCACAACAGCCGGAGCTGCACCCATCTGAAGCCAGGAGCTTCTTCCAGGCCTCCCACATGGGTGCAGGGGCCCAAGGACTCGGGCCATCTTCTACGGATCTCCCAGGCCATAGCAGAGAGCGGGATAGGAAGTGGAGCAGCCGGGTCTTGAACCATCGCCCATACGGGATGCCAGCACCGAAGGTGGAAGCTCTACCCACTACGCCACAGCGCCTCCCCCCGCCCCGCCCCCGGAGGATTTTTACAACTGCCTACAGGGGGCAGGCATCTGGCAAAGCAGCCGGGCTGCCCCTTGGGTTACCTGCTCCCACCCTGGAGGGCCGGGGTCCCAGTTCAGCTCCACTCCCGACTCCGGCTTCCTGGTGATACACACCCGGTCAGGCAGCAGGTGATCTTTCAAGCAGTTGGGTCCCTGCCAGCCACCATGGGAGCCCTGGGCGGAGCTCCTGGCTCTTACTTTCAGCCTGGCCCAGCCCTGGCTGTCGTAGGCATCTGGGGAGCGAACCAGCGGGTGGGAGGCGTCTCTCTAGGCCACGTTCATGCACACACGTGCCTTGCCTTTCAAAAAGTCAATAGATACATTTTTAAACTTAAGAATTAAAGAAAATTAAAACGCCTATGCCTAGGCCCCATCCCCCAGAGATTCTTCCTAAACTGCTATGGGGCACAGCCTGGGCCCAGGTGACCCAGTTGCAGCCACACCTGAGAACCGTCACCTTGGGCTGCAGGGTGCTTAGCCCTTGCAAGAATCACAGGTGTGCAGTCTGCATGAGGCACACTTGATGCAGCACTTGCGTACAGTCCTGTCATCAACAGGGGCCCTGGCCCTGGAAGCCCCGCTCGGGCTGGCCCAAAGCCCCAGCCCCCACCCGAGGGAAGGTCTAACCCCGCTCCCCGACGTCAGGGAACTGGTGGCCCCGACTTCCCCCTCCTCACCCTCTCCCTGCTTCCTCCCCTGTAGCCCAGCCCCAGAGCCGACTCCCACAGAACTCATGGTGTCTCGGGCACCTCCAGAAGAGGCACTGAGGTGTGATGCTGTTGACGGACAGTGGGTGCCACAGAGGGTCATGGGAGCCCGCACAGGCTCTGCGTTTCTCTCCGACTCCACCCCTTCCTGCCCTTCCTCTTCCACACGCTCACTTCCTGTGCCACAGAGAAACGCTTCCCCGACGTCTCCGTCCTCGTGTGGCCCTGGAGACTCCGCATCTCTGCGCCTCACTGTTAGTCCATCAGCACGCCTACTCACAAGGAACACCCATGCTGTGCACACCAGGACTTCCAGCACGGTCCACTCGAAAGCAATCAATGTGCTTGACCAGAGGGTGAGTGAGACAGATGCAGAAGTTGCACCTTGGAAAATGTCAGACACTCTCCCGCAGCCACACCTAACCACCACAGCCTACCCACCACCCACCACAGGCAAGCAGCCGGCCACGCCCACTGCCCAGGGAAGACACCGAGCCCGCCCCAGGCTGCACTGGTCTCCAGACTTTGGTAAGCAGTCACAGCCCATCTCCATCCATCCCGCCTCCCATCTTGGGTTCCTGTGTCCCCTGGTTCTTTTCTTTTTTTTTTTTTTTCAAAGATTTTTTATTTATTTATTTGAGAGGTAGAGTTACAGACAGTGAGAGGAAATGGCCACAATGGCCGGAGCTGCGCTGATCCGAAGCCAGGAGCCAGGAGCCTCTTCCAGGTCTCCCACGTGGGTGCAGGAGCCCAAGGGCTTGGGCCATCTTCCACTGCTTTCCCAGGCCACAGCAGAGAGCTGGGTTGGAAGAGGAGCAGCCAGGACTAGAACTGGCGCCCATATGGGATGCCAGCGCTGCAGGTGGGGGATTAACCTACTGCACCACGGCACCAGCCCCACCCTGGTTCTGTCAATGTGTGGCTTCTGTTGCCGCCTGAGTCCTTCCAGGAGACACCACACAGGCTCATCCTCCACACGCCCCAGGCAAGCTTCACCGTAGAGGCTAAGTGAGCACAGTCACTAAATATTAGTCAGTTCAATATTCAAGTGCTGGCACCGGCACTGTGGCGTAGTGGGCCAGGCCTCTGCCTGTGGTACCAGCATCCCATATGGGCGCCAGTTCGAGGCCACCTGCTCCACTTACCTTCCAGATCTCTGCTATGGCCTTGGAAAGCAGTGAAAGATGACCCAAGTCCTTGGGCCCCTGCACCCATGTGGGAGACCTGGAAGAAGCTCCTGGCTTCAGAACGGCGTGGCTCCAGATGTTGCGGCCATCTAGGGAGTGAACCAGCAGATGGAAGACCTCTCTCTCTCTCTCTCTCTCTGCTTCTGCCTCTCTGTAACTCTGCCTTCAAATAAATAAATAAGTAAATCTTTAAAAAATAAATAAATATTCAAATGCTGAAAACCCTGTTATGCCAAATTTAGAAAAGCAGGCTGGAAAAATAGTGTTTGTATAACTACAGCATAAGATTGACTTCATTGATTGTTCAGTGTAGTGTTTATTAGAATATTATTTGTAAAAATTGTAGATTATGTTCTCTGTCTGCGAGCATCGCTTATATGCACAATGATTGATGAGAAATCACAGACAAGCATGCCGGATTACTGATACCAATCAGTTTAAGAAGTAAAATGAGGGGACACTGGGAACCTGTTGGTCAAAGAATGCAAGATTTCATTTAGGTAGGAAGAGTAAGTTCAAGCGATCTGTTGTCTAGAAAGGGGACTGTGGCTAATAACACCATATTGTCTGCCAGGAAATTTCAAAGAGTTTTTTTTTATTATTAAAGATTTACTTATTTTGCCTGAAAGCCAGAGTTACACAGAGAGAGGAGGAGAGGCAGAGAGAGAGAGAGAGAGAGAGAGAGAGGTCTTCCACCCAATGATTCACCCCCCAACTGGATGCAACGCCAGAGCTGCACTGATCTGAAGCCAGGAGCTTCTTCCAGGTGGGTGCAGGGGCCCACGGGCTTGGGCCATCTTTTACTGCTTTCCTAGGCCACAGCAGAGAGCAGGATAGGAAGTGGAGCAGCCGGGACTCGAACTTGGGCCCATATGGGATGCCGGCACTGCAGGCGTCAGCTTTATCTGGGACACTGCAGCACACCGACCGTGGTGGCCATTTGGGGGGTAAACCAATGGAAAAAGGAAGACCTTTCTCTCTGTTTCTCTCTCACTGTTTACCTCTGCCTGTCAAAAAACAAAAAAAAAAAAAAAAAAAAAAAAAAAAAAAAAAAACACCATCTTCAAGGTTTTCACAATTTCTCGGACAAAAGAAACCTTGGCTCGTGTGATGGAGGTGCGGCTCCGGTGTTTCCGTGGCCAGCACGCCGAAGGCCCCTGGTATCCTCAGCAGCTTCGACTGCGCCGGCGCACGGCAGGCGCTCACAGACGGGTGCCGAGTGGACGAGGGAGCACAGCCCTCGTCTCTCTCTCTCTCTCTTTTTTTAAAAAAGATGTATTTATTTATGTGAAAATCAGAGTTACACAGAGAGCGGAGAGGCAGAGAGAGAGAGGTCTTCCATCCGCTGGTTCACTCCCCAGATGGCTGCAATGGCCGGAGCTGGGACTATCCGAAGCCAGGAGCCAGGAGCTTCTTCCAGGTCTCCCACACAGGTGCAGGGACCCAAGGACTTGGGCCATCTTCTACTGCTTTCCCAGGCCATAGCAGAGAGCTGGATCGGAAGTGGAGCAGCTGGGACCCGAACCAGTGCCCATATGGGATGCCGGTGCTGCAGGCCGGGGCTTTAACCCACTATGCCACAGCACTGGCCCCCCTCGTCTCCTTCTAAACACACAGCAGCCCTGGGGTCCCCATTCTGTGAACAGAGGGTGTGCCTGCCCCAGCAGGTCGTGCCTGCTCACCCCGGGTGGGTGCGCCCGGGTCAGGCTTTCCTTCCTCTGTCCTATCCTTAGAGCCTCCGGTGCCCACAGGAGATGGGCATTCGGGGCCACCCTTTCCTGGGTGTTGAGTCACTGGAGTGAGCTCCCTTGTGGGGAGGCCAGCAGCGGTGCAGCTGTGCCCTAAAGCCGTGGGTGGTCCGGTGACACGGGATGTGGGTGTCCCAAGCAGCGCCCTGACTGCTGTGCCGCACGTCCGCCCCTACGCCCCTGGTCTTAGCAGGGCAGCTCCCCAGCTCGGGCCCCGCACACTGTCACCAGCAAACGAGAAAGCTGACAGACGCCCTGAGCCCAAGCTCCCTGCCTCTGCTCAGCCCCACAGGAGGTTGCTCGCTAAGCAGATGGCGCCGAGCTCGCGGGACCACTGCAACACTTTGCTAAAAGGACAAGGCAGACTGATCACAAGTGAAACGTTCTGCAGCGCCCACACCCCGTTGGCAGCCTCGCGCGGAGTTCGGGAGGCTGAGACAAGTGTTTTCTCAAGGGCAAAAGCGGCATGAAGGCGAGTGAGTGCGTCCTGGGGAACTGAGCCTCTCCCCTGCAGAGGTCCCTGGCCTCGGACACGCCGTGACGTTTTTAAAGTGTTTTGGCGACAGCTGGATTTTTAGCTGAATCGGCATTCATAACTGCTCTGGCCATAATTCTTTGCTCTCCGACAGCCTTGGAACCGCCTCATTGGAGGGGATGTGATGCAGGAACGCTGGTCTCTGGACTTCTTAAGGACTTTCCTGGGCATGACGCGTCTTTCAGAAGCACATGTGGCCCCGCTGCGAACGCGAGAGGGAAGCGGCTTCTTTGGACTTGAGTCTCCCCTGGGGCCTGGCCCCACTCCAGCTTCCCAGCCTCTTCGAGTCCACTGTGCTTCCCCCGGGGCCTGGGCCTGGCCGCGGCTCCCTCCCCAGGCAGCCGGCCCTGCCCTCCCCGAAAACATCTGAGACCCACAGGTCTCTGACATAAAAGGCTTTCTTGAGCCACATCAAATGCCAGGCAGGAAGGAAGGACCAGGCCTGCGGCAAGCTCCCAGCGCCCCCCGCAGCAAGGCTGGGAAGCAGTGGGAGAAATGTGCCCCCGATCTAAAAAGCCAGTGTTTGGTGGAGAATTGTCGGAGGAGGGAAGGCATTCGTGGTTTTCCTTGCGCTCCCCAGGCTGTGGCGAAGTGGGGGGGGGGGAGTGTGGAGGGGACCGGGGGTGGTAGGAAGTCCCCCAGCACCCTGCTTCTGCACCAGGTGGGCTGCGGCAGAAGGCAGTGGCCCTGGCTGTTGGCCTCCGGCGCTCAGGCACGGTGACAGCAGGTGCACGGGGCGTGGAGCAGCACTTTCTCTCCCTTGGCTCAAGCCCACTGGTGGCTGGCTCTGCCATCGCCCCTCCCCTGCCTTCTCTGTAATTCAGTTTAGGACGTCTCAGAACGTCATTGCTCCATAACGAATAGCAGTTTCTGCACGTCCAGACCACGTCACCTCCTCCAGGAAGTCTTCTTGGAAGCCCAGCACACGCGCTCTTTCACGTGTGCTGTGGTGCGTGGGGCTCTGTATTAGTATTCCTGGGCTTGCAGCCCGCGTGGACGTCTTGCCAGCTCTGTGACCTCGGGCAGGCAGCCAGACCTCTGGACAGCCTTTTCCTCTTGGGCAACCAGAACGGTCACTTCACTTGCCGGGCACAAACACTGCCCACATGAAGGGCTCCAGGCTGGGGGGACACTTGGCAAACGTTTCCTCCCGCCGTGGTCGGCACCACGGCCTTCTCCATCGTCGGCAGATGTTCCGGCCTTCTCCAGGTCTGTGGCTTGTCCTTCATACATCCTTTTCAGAAACGGCATCGGCCACCGTCTTGCCAGGCTTCGTCCAAGGCAGTGCCTGTCCTTGAGGGACTTGACGCCCCGCGGGGATGCAGACGGAACAGTAGGCATAGGACAGGAGGCGGCTGTGGTGCCTGGGAGCACACGGGCTGGGAAGAAGGAAGGGGTGAGCTTGGTGTCATCGTCCGGGTCACAGAGGTGGCGTCTTCCCCCTCACGCCACACAGCAAGCAGCTGAGGCTCAGAGAGGGCAAGGGCTTCCCCAAGGTCACACAGCATCTGCCCGCCGGGGCTCAGCCTCAGGCTCACGTCCACCTGATGTCCACTCCAGGTCCGAATCAGCCAAGGAGGCAGACGGCCAAGGGTGGAGAGGACCCTGCTGGCTTAGTCCACCTCCCTGGTAGGGGACTGGGCGTTCACAGGACATCAGCGCCTCCGTCAGCTCCGCTGCGGGGCGTGAAGTGCGTCCACCAGGTGCCAACCTGCAGAGGGGCAGCAGGGGTCTTGAGCTGTCCACCTGACGGGGGACACTTCTCAACCAGTTCAGCTCTGCAGGAGCCACACATGGTGCAGCCGGCACTGCCCACCGCTCTGCAGGGGCCACTCGTGGTGCAGCTGGCACTGCCCAGCGCCCAGTCTTTCCCCAGGTCCAGCTTCACCTGGAGCATGTCACCGGGGTGTCACAAAAGTGGCTTTCAGACTGCAAGGGACCTCGCTCCTTTCCTGGTAGGACTTCAAACGCATTTCTCCCTCCTCCCTCTCTCCTCCCTTCCTCCCTCCCTTCCTAACACTGGCTGAGTGCCTGCCAAGTCCTGGGACCTCCTCTAGGTCCTACCATAGGGCCTGTGGCCATGAGGGACTAGGAGGAGGGGACACACTGGGTATTAAAGAACCAGGAGTTGTGTCTAAGATGGCAGTGGGAGGTCACGGAAGGCTTCTTGGAGGAGGTGGAGCCTGAGCTGAGCCTTGAATGATGGGGCCATTACCTGGGTGGGAAGAGGCAGAGTAAGAGGGAGGAGAGGGAGGGTCCATCTGAGGCCATGGACAATGACCCACAGGCCGGGAAACTACGCAAGAGGCCCGGCGCAGGGAGCCTGGTATTTGTGCCGATCGGAGCTGGAGGCTCTGAGCCATCCCAGGCGGGTGGAGCCATGAGACAAAGGAGGAGAGAGGGGGCCTTGGGAACCGGCTGAAGACGCTTGGACTTGATCTCCAAGGAGAGCGGAGAGAGCAGAGCCAGGGAGGAGCTTGAGCATGGAGGTGGTAACCGGGGGTCTCGTGCTGGGAACATGAGCCTGGTGTCCACGTGGACAAAGACGCGAAGGCAGAGAGCGAGGCAGGAGGCCCGGGAGGAGTCCACTCTCTCCCAGACCAGCGTCCCACGCATTCTAGCAGTTGCGATCTGGGGTCCATTCTGGGATTCTCTGCGGCAGGACTGTATGGAGTGGCCACCAGGTCAGCTCTCTGCTGCCCCCCACTGTCTTCTGGCCGTAACCACACCCTTGCATTTGGCACTTGCAGGCTTTCTCTGGGTCCCTGGCACGGGCGTAGAGCAATCTTTGGTGAGAGATGCTATAATAAAACAGTTATGGGCTGTGTTTCAGCTACTCACAACCTCAACAAAAAATAGCTAACCCTGGGAGGGGGGTGTCAGGTGGAGCAGTTAAGATGCCCCCTCCAACGCCAAGGCCAAGGCCTGGGTTGCAGTCTCTGCTCCACCTCCTGTCCCAGCTTCCTGCTACCGAGCACCCTGGGAGGCAGCAGTGCAGGCCTGAGTGCTTGGCTCCCTGCTACCCACATGGGGAGCCTGGGTTGGGTTCCTGGCCTCCAGGCATTCGGGCAGTGAAGCAGCAGGTGGGAGATCACCCTCTGTCTGCCTCTGTGTCTCTCTATGTCTCAAATTAAAAAAAAAAAAAAAACTTTCTAAAAAATAAATAAAAATAGGCAAGGCCCTTGAAAAGCTATTTCTCCAACGATGACGGGCAAGTGGCCAACAAGCACAGGAAAGGAGCTCAATCTCTCCAGGCATTCGGACAGTGAAGTCGAAGCCACGAGGAGGCGCCCTCCACAGCCCATTAGGGTGGCTACTGTCAAAAAGAAAATACCCCTGGGCTGCTGGCAGTAACATCAAATGGTACAGCCACTGCGGGAAACTGTTTGGCACTTTCTTTAAAAATAGGGGCCTGCGTTGTGGTATAGCAAATCAACCCACCGCCTGCAATGCCGGCATCCAAAACAGGTGCCGGTTCGAGTCCCTGCCACTCCACTTCTTATGCAGCTCCCTGCTAACACGCCTGGGAAAGCAGAGGAAGTTGGCCCAAGTTATTGGGCTCCTGCACCCATGTGGGAGACCCGGATGAAGCTCCTGGCTCCTGGCTTTGGCCTGACCCAGCCCTGGCTGTTGCGGCCATTTAGAGAGTGAACTAGAGGATGAAAAGTCTCTCTTTTTTGTCTCTCACTCTCTCTGTTTGTAATTCTTTCCAATAAATAAGTAAATTATTTAAAAAGTTAAAACTAGAATTACCATAGAAACTAGCAATTCCACTTTGAATTAATACCAAAAACAATTGCACGCAGGGTCCCAAGGAGACATTTGTACACACTTGCTCAAGGCATCATTACTCCCATGAGTCAAGAGGTGGATGGACCAAGTGTCCATCAACAGATGAATGGACAAACAAAATGTGGCATGAACAGACAGTGGAGTATTACTCAGCCTTAAAAAAGGAATAGAAGTATTACAAAAGAAACTTGAAGAGATCACGCTAAATGAAATAAGACGCAAAAGAGTAAATACTGCACGATCCCAGTCATGAGAAGGGAAGACTTTTGGTCCACGTCCAAACTCAGGAGTTCACGGGAGAGTACAGCAGGCCAGCGCAACGACCGGCAGATGTGTAGAAAGTCACGGGTGGATGGCTAGAGTCGCGGCTAGGTTACACACCACACAGCAGGCGCACCAGGGAGGTCCCAAAGCAGACCTGAGCAGATAGAACCTTAGGAGCGGTTCACTTAGCAAAACTCAAATGACGAGGCCGGTGCCGTGGCTCACTGGCTAATCCTCTGCTTGCGGCGCCAGCACCCCGGGTTCTAGTCCAGGTCGGGGCGCCGGATTCTGTCCCGGTTGCCCCTCTTCCAGTCTGACTCTCTGCTGTGGCCAGGGAGTGCAGTGGAGGATGGCCCAAGTGTTTGGGCCCTGCACCCCATGGGAGACCAGGATAAGTACCTGGCTCCTGCCATCGGGTCTGCGCGGTGCGCCGGCCATTGGAGGGTGAACCAACGGCAAAGGAAGACCTTTCTCTCTCTCTCTCTCACTGTCCACTCTGCCTGTCAAAATAAAATAAAATAAAATAAAATAAATAAAATAAAAAACTAGAACGACGGAGCTCCCTGGTGCATGCGGGAAGGCTGTCAACCGGCAGCACTCAGCCAGCGAGGACGAGGGAGGGGCCTGCGTGCCACGTGCTAAGCAGAAAACGCCTCCAGCGCTTGCAAGGCCACTATAGTCTCGCTTCTTCCACCTTCCCGATCCGTCCTTTGAGTGAGGATATTTCCCACACAAGCGTTTCCCAGAGCAGCCAAATTGGCAGAGACAAAAAGAGGAACGGGGCTGCCGTTGCCGGGGAGGGGGAGTGGGAGGCTGCCCAAGGGGTCCAGAGTTTCAGTTCAGGGACTGGTTTCACAGCACTGGGAATGCACTCAGCTCTACGGACCTGCACGCTTACAAAGTGGTTTGCATGGTAAATTTTGTTGCATAAAAACCACACTTAACCCAGGGGCTGTATTAAAACAGGTTGGGGGGCAGCGCTGTGGCGTAGCAGGTAAAGCCGCCACCTGCAGTGCCGGCATCCCATATGAGTGCTGGTTTGAGTCCTGGCTGCTCCACTTCCAATCCAGCTCTCTGCTAAGGCCTGGGAAAGCAGTGGAAGATGGCCCAAGTGCTTGGGCCCCTGCACCCACGTGGGAGACCCAGAAGAAGCTCCTGGCTCCTGGCTTCAGATTGGCATGGCTTCAGCCTTTGAGGCCGTCTGGGGAGTAAACCAGCAGATGGAAGACTCTCTCTCTCTCTCTGCTTTTCAAATAAAAAAAAAATTTTTTAAAACCCAGGTGGGAGGCTGTGTCTGGCCTCTGGGCTACAGTCTGTTGATGCTGTCCTGGCAGGTGAGAGTGCGCTGTGTTCTAGAACCTTCCCTGAGACCGTGCGGCAGCCTGGCGGAAGCCCTCTGACCCAACAGACTTTCCCAGCTTCCTCACAGAGCCCGGGGAGGGACCATCTGTGGACTCCTGGGCAGATGAGACTTGGGAATCCGAACCAAGGGCACGGCTCTGAGCAGTGATGAGATCTGCGTTTCCTGGCCTCCTTCTGCCCTGGTCCTCCTGGTGTGAGCGACGCCCAGTCATGGCAAACCTCCCTGAAGTGCATGGTCAAGTTCACGCCTGGTGCGTGTGTCCTGACTTCAGTCCTTTCACACGCACTGAGTGTCCAGTCCCTTGAACACCCTCTGGGATGACAGAGACGAAGAGGACACGGCTGCCCCGGGGGCTCTCAGCCTCCTGGGCGTTTGCAGGGGGGCCTTTGGGGCAATGGTGACTTCAGGCCCTGGGGGGGGGGGAAGTTGGGGGAACTTGAGGGCTCAGAGGCCCACCCAGCGTCCCCTGTCACACGCCCTTCCTTCTCCTTGGGCCCAAACGCGTGGGGCGGCGTGGCCAGCACCATCCTGCCAGAGCCCAGCTCATGTCTGCTTCTGTTCCTAAGAAGATGTAAGCAAGTTCCCATGGCCGCCGCCTCTCCTCCCTCTCCTCGCGTCTCCTGATCCACTCCGCTCAGCCTCTGCTCCCACGAGGCCTCTCTGGCCTCCACGTCATCTCCTGTCCTCCTCCTCTGCCACCCGCGGGCCCACGCGGTGACCCTTCCTGGTAAGACGCATTCTTCTCCGAGCCTGGAGGCCCCAGGAACCGCGCTTCCTACTGCTTCACAGGCTGCACCTGCTCAGCCCGGCCTTTCCTGACAGAGGCCCTGGGCCCCGTGGTCCTGTCCACGCCCTCACGCGTGTGGCTCATTCCCAGGGGCTGAGCAGGGCGGAGACAAGAGCTCAGGGTCAACAGCAGCTCTGAGCCCTGCTCACACCGCTCAGCAAATGGGAGCCCCCGGGCGAGTTCTGTAGCAGAACAGAGGGCCTGACACACACCGATAATCACACGTGCACACATATACACGGGGGTGCACACACATGTGCACACACAATCATAGCTGCACTCACACATACACTGTACTCACATACACAAGTACCCACGCAAAGACACACACACTCCCCCACACACACCTACGCTTTCACCCCCTGCCACTGCTCCCTGTGAAAACTTACACCAGGGGCATTCTGGGTGTGCAGTGCAGGGGTTAAGCCACCACGTGGGATGCCCATACCCATTTCCAAGTGCCCGATCCGAGTCCTAGGTGCTCTGCCTCCAACCCAGCTTCCCGTGAGGCAGCAGGTGCAGGCTCAAGTACGTGGGTCCCTGACAGCCACACAGGAGACCCGGGCGCGATTCCAGGCTCCTGGCTTCAGCTGTGGGTAATGAACCAGCAGATGCAAGATCTCCCTCTCCCTCCCCCTCCCCCTCCCTCTCTCTCTCTTCCTCTCCCCCCCCACCCCTGCCTTTTAAATGAATAAAAATAAATAACACTTAGACCAGTACCATCCAACTAGAATGTCAAACAAGTCACATAAGTCATTTAAATCTTCCTTCTGGGGTCGGCACTGTGGCTTGACGTGCCAGTATCCCACATGGAAGCCGGTTCTGATCCTGGCTGCTCCACTTCTGATCCTGCTCCCTGCTAATGCACCCGGCAAAGCAGCGGAAGATGACTCAAGTCCTTGGACTCCTGCATCCACGTGGGAGACCTGGAAGAAGCTCCTGGATCCTGGCTTTGGGTCAGCTCAGCTCCAGTCGTTGCAGCCATTTGGGAAGTGAACCAGCGGATGGAAGACACCTCTCTCTGTCTCTACCTCTCTCTGTAACTCTGTCTTTCAAATAAATAAAATAAATCTTTAAAAAAAAAAGAAAGAAATCTTTCTACTGCCCACATTTAATAAACGAGAAAACAAACAGGTGAGAGTCATTTTACTAATAAGTGAGTTTAACCCAATATATCCAAAATATTCTTTTAGTACAAATATTTTAAGGATATCACTAAGACATTTTACATACGACCTTTGAAATCGGGTGTGTATCTCACACTCACAGCATCCCCCAGTTTGGCCTCATCATACTGCAGGTGCCGTCACTGCTCACAGCCAGGCTGGGCAGTGCGGCCGTACGTACGTTCCTCCCTGGGCTCCTGCTCGTTTGACTGCACAGTGATGGGAGAACCCTGAGACCCCCTCGGACCTCGGCAGCTCCTCCCTGCAGCTTCGGCCACCTCCCGGGCGATTGCCGGGGAGTCCCCACCGTCCACAGACAGAACGGCGCTGGGGGGCCACGAAGCAGAGCGGCACAGGGCTATACAAGCCCTCCGGCGGCCCTCCAGCCACGGGGTTAACCAGGGAGGTGGCAGAGAGCACATTAGGGAGATAATCGGCTGGTAAATGCCACAGAAACGAAGGGACTGGTGGTGAGAACAGTCCCCCCACATGGACTGCAAAAAGGGTAACATCACTAGGAATACATTGTCTCAAAACTCTCTGGAATGCCCACAAATGCAAATTGAGGGACAACAATGAGCCATTTGTCCCATACTACTGAGCTGCCAAATACCTTTTTGAATGCTATCAGCCAGGGAGAGAGCCTACAATGCCAGTGGGGGCACTGACGGGTGCAGCCTTAGCACTCTAAATCTGCCCCTCCTTGGAGATCTCCGCTTGGGGTCTCACCAGAGAGGCGTCATCAGTTAGCCTGTGCTGGGAAAGAGACTGCCCCAGGGCTCAGTGGCTCCACCTGCTGTTAGCTTGTGGTCCTGTGGGTTGGCTGATCTTTCTGTGTCTCTGCGCCAGCTGGATGGCCCAGGATGGTGAGAGTCGGGAGACAGAGCCTCACACCCGTCTAGCCACTGCAGGATCCTGAAATCCACTGCCGCGTTCCCACGAAGGCCACGTCGCCCACCGACAGCTCCCACAGCCTGACTCCAGGGCAGACCAGCCTCCCTGGAGACACTAGGCTTCTCTCCTGGTCCAATTCAGCCTAAGGACTCCCCAGGTGTGCAGCAGCATGGAACCCCCCTCCCACCTTCCTGCTCCCTCTCCTTTCTCTGGGTCAGCTCAGCCAGCCCTCCCCTGCACCTGCCCCACTTTCTCTCACAGGCGTCTCCTGTTAAAAAAAAAAAAAAAAAAAAGAACAAACAAACAAAAACCAGAAAAACCCGCACACATTTCGTTCTGAGTTCTGCGTTTTGGAAAGCCCGGATGAAACAGACGACAAGTGTCTGGCGGTTGGCAGCTGCAGGCCACGCTCCTCCCCGACGTGGCCTCTCGTCCTCCCACGGGCAGGCTCAGCATGGTCTCCCCGCCCCGCTGTCCAAAACTTATCAGGTCGACTTTTCTACTGACCCTTAGGGCATCCCCGACCAGGCTAGGGGAGGCGAGCTTGAGGGCGCCCACACAGGTAAGGGGTTCCCTGGGCCGTGCTTGCAGGCAGCCCACGCCCGAGACACGGAAAGTCACATCTGGGAGGGCCTTTGATACGCCATTCACTTGCTCATCTACGTATAGCTCTCGGATGCCCATGACTAGCCAGGGGCCATCCATGGCGCTGAGAATTCAGTTGTGTCCAAATTGGCAAGCTCTGTATTCCCCTGAGAACTGTATTCCAGTGGTCATCACCTGAGAAGGCAGAGAACCGAGCATGGTGATGAGACAGCGAGGCGGGTGGAGGCGCAGGACAGCGGCACCCAGGGAACAGGGCACACCAGGCTGAGGCCCCGAGGCAGGAAACAGTTCAGGCGGTGGGAGGGACAGGAAAAGACCCTCAGAGGGTGCACGCTCAGGAAGAGGGCAGGGGAGGGTGGGAAGCCGGGCCTGGGCCAAGTATACCCGGGAACGGGTGTGGAACACACTCACGAGTGGTGGAATCCACTGGAAGCTTTGCATGGGGGAGGAGTGAGTGCCACCATCTGACTTCCGTTTCTAGACTCTCACGCTGGACAGAAATGGGTGTAAGAGTCAGGGGGCTGTCACAGCCGTGCAGAGAGAGGCCGGGGCCTTGGAGCCAGGAGCTGCCGGAGGGCGTGGGCGGGGCCCGGCTGGGCGGATGCAGGCTGAAGGCAGTGTGGGCAGGGCTTGCCCAGGGGCGTGGCGGTGAGAGGTGGGTGAGGGAAGGAGAGGGATCAAGGATGCCTGCCAGGTCTGGGGCTCCACCTCCCGGGGAGAGGGCGGAGGAGGAGCTGGCCTGGAAAATGAGGTGCCCCGGGCTTCAGTTTGCAGCCCACACTTACGCTACTGGATGGGCAGGAGCTGGAGACGGGCGACTCTCGGCACACGGCAGGATTGACAGCAGGGGGTGAGTGGACTCATCAGCAGAGTGCTGGATCTGAGTGGGCCCCGTGCTCCCTGGACTGGGTCCTAACCTTGGGTTTGGCGATGAGCGTCCTCCTACCCACCAGGACCACAAATCTCTCCAATTTGTGCACCTCCTGTCTGCACCACTAGGGGGCCCTCTAACTTGCTCCTATGCCTAGTTTACAGGGGGAGAAGACGGAGGCACACCTGTGTAGGGCTGTGGTCCCTCTGGGACGTGGACCAGAGCAGCCCGACCCAGCCATTCATGGCAGCACCATGGAGCTGCTGGGCTGGTGTGGTGACCGGCAGAACACAGAGGCTGGCGTGCTTGTCCCTGAGGGGCAAGATGATGGTGCTTTGCCTGTGCCACAGAGGAGGGCATGAGGACCAGAGAGGCTGAGTCACAGCCAAGAGGTAGCACAGCTGCGAAGCGTCAGCACTGAGCTTCCTGCTTCGAGACAGGCGCACACTCTAGGGGCTGGGACAGCCCCGGATGTGCCCTCCAGAGTTGATGGATGGAGTAGACGGCGCCCCACCCCACAGCCACCTGCACACGAGGCTGACATTTTAAAGAGAGCCAGGCTGGGCTTCCTAAGAACGGGGAAAGACTGGAAAGCCGTGGGGTCCGCTGAGAAGTCGCTGGGAAAGGAAGGCGGCAGGGCCAGCGAGCACGGCTGGGCGCAGCGTCCTAGGACCGATGAAAACCACTCCAGGTGCGAGGACCACCGACTTGGTCTCACTCAGCAACCTGTGGAAAGCTCGCTCCCCGCTCGGCCTGCAGGGGGCGCTCCCCCACCGTGTGCTCAGTGGCTCCCGGCTCAGGTGTCAAACTGCAGGTTTGCGGGGCAGGGGCTGGGCGCTGGGATGCCATTACGCAACCATAACTGGTTTCTCAGAGGTGATTTACTCCCCTTGTTAGCAGACGAGAGCGGCTGAGGATTTCGCTCTCGACATCCAGATTGCCTGGGACAGCAGCCAGCAGTTCTTGCACACAAAGGATTTTCAACTGCTGCAGCCCCGGATGCCGAGGCTCTTTGCAGGGCCCAGGCACGGAAGAGCTGGACAGGTGTGTCCCTTCTAGAGAGGGGGAGGACGCCGTGTCTCTACTCTCATACCCCAGATGCATTGCCTGGACCCCTGCACTCAATGGCCCTTGACCTTGGGGGAGCGGAAGTGTGCGTCCTCACCCCTTGCCACACTGGCGATGGACTGGAAGACTCATTGGGGCGGGGGTTGGGGGAGGTGAGAGGTCAGAGGAAGCAGGAAGCAACTTGTGGCTTTGTTACTGGAGAAGCAAGGGTTCTTGTCTTCGCACAAGAACCAATTCAGGTGTGAGAGAGTAGTGGGAGGTAAAATAGCAAGGTGTATTAGGGCAGAGACATCCGTAAGAACGGATGGGCACCTCTCCAGACAGAACCTGAGAGAGAGCGCCCAGTCGCTCAGACTGGGGGAGAGCGAGGTTACATGGTTGAGTGGAGAGTACACCTGGGCAGGCAGGCGGGCAGCTCAGCAGAGAGGCAGAGGGCTGAGCGCAGGGTCCGGTTGAGGGCGGGGGTTTTAAGGGGATGGGCCTTGACTTCCCCTCTTCTCCTCCTGGAACAAAGGACTTTTTGGATGTAAGTACGAAAAATTCCTTTCTGGCCGGCAACACAGCTCAATAGGCCAATCCTCCGACTGCAGCACTGGCACCCCGGGTTCTAGTCCTGGTTGGGGTGCTGGATTCTGTCCTGGTCGCTCCTCTTCCAATCCAGCTCTCTACTGTGGCCCAGGAAGGCAGTGGAGGATGGCCCAAGTCCTTGGGCCCTGCACCTGCGTGGGAGACCAGGAGGAAGCACCTGGCTCCTGGCTTTGGATCGGCACAGTGCCAGCCTGTAGCGACCATTTGGAGAGTGAACCAGGGGGAGGAAGACCTCTCTCTGTCTCTCTTTCACTAACTCTGCCTGTCAAAAAAAAAAAAAAAGAAAAGAAAAGAAAAATTCCTTTCTGAGTTTTCCCCCTGAAGTTTCAGACAGGGGAAGCCTGGCTGGTGTCACCCCACCTTAGGGGAAGGATGGTTATCAGGTACAAGGGGCAGGGCGTTTGAAGTGCAGATACCGGGTTGCACCTGTCAGGTTATCAGGATGACTTTGAGATGCGGATGCTGAACCTAGATGTCAGCTCCTTAGGCCTTTGCCACTTTGTCCGTAGTGTGTGAGGGGAGCTGGGAGGGTGCTGGGAGACAGACCCTGAATCCCACACAGTGTGTTCCAGCCGTTACCAATCCCTGCGAGTCCCTGATCCACGGAGAACACTCCACAGATATAATGGGGTGTCCAGAGAAAACTGGCCAGTAAGGGAAACTGTTCTAAAGATTTATTCATTTATTTGAAAGGCAGAGTTACATAGACTGAATCTTCCATCTGCTGGTTCACTCCCCAAAGGGCCTCAGCAGTCAGGGCTGGGCCAGGCTGAAGCTAAGATCCAGGAGCTTCCTCCAGCTCTCCCACGTGGGTGCAGGGGCCCAAGCACCTGGGCCACCTTCCACTGCTTTCCCAGGTGCATCAGCAGGGAGCTGGATCAGAAGTAGAGAAGCCGGGACGTGAACTGGCACCCATGTGGGATACCGGCTTCACAGGCAGTGGCTTAACCTGCTGTACCACAGTGCTGTCCCCAAAGCAAATCTTATAGCATGCTATGATGTGCTTTTTAAATTTTTTTATTATTTTTATTTGACAGGTAGAGTTATATAGACAGTGAGAGAGAGACAGAGAGAAAGGTCTTCCTTCCATTGGTTCACCCCCCCACAGCCGGCGCTGCGCCAATCCGAAGCCAGGAGCCAAGTGCTTCTCCTGGTCTCCCATGGGGTGCAGGGCCCAAGCACTTGGGCCATCCTCCACTGCACTCCCGGGCCACAGCAGAGAGCTGGACTGGAAGAGGAGCAACCGGGACACAATCCGGCGCCCCAACTGGGACTAGAACCCGGTGTGCCGGCTCTGCAGGCAGAGGATTAGCCTAGTAAGCCACGGTGCCGGCCATGATGTGCTTTTAAGACTGCAAAAACAGGAGCAGGTGTTTGGCCTAGAGTTAATACACTTGCCTCCCACGTCAGAGGCCCTGGGTTCAGTCCCCAGCCCCAGCTCCCGACTCCAGCTCCCTGCTAATGCAGACCCTGGGAGGCAGCGGTGACGGCTCAGGTTCTCGGGCTCCTGCCAGCCACCCGAGACCTGGATTCTTGGGTTGAGTTCTGAGCTGCAGCCTGGCCCAGCCCTGGCCAGAGTGAACAAGCAGATGGGAGTGCTCACTCTCTGACCTTTTTAAATAAGAAGGATAAGAGTCTTTGAAATGGTGTTTGCATTCTGGAATGGAAGTCAGGCCCTTGCTCTGGGATGGAAGCCACAGAGTGCACTAAGATGGGCTATGCCTGCTGCTCCTGGGGGCACCTGACGGGAGCCAGCCCAGACGCAGCTGCTTGCCACGGACGGGATGGGTCTGGGCAGCTTCTAAGCCTGTGTGCAAGCAGAGCTGAGGCCCGCAACGGCAGGGTAGCTGGCTCTTGCTGCATCCGCTCCCCAACACCCCTGCGCACGACAGTAGGGCCGACCGAATTCCCTACTCCTGGGCTACAGAGGTAGACCCCGTCCTGGGGGTACAGACAGGACACTCCCTGCCGCAAGCAGACATTCCCAGGGAGGCCGTGAAGGGCTCTAGCCTGTGAGGCAAACAACCCTGGAGGCTGGTCCGGAAGGCCGACCCCTAGCCTGGGGCCGAGGCTGGGAAAGCAGCTGACTCGGCCAGGAGCCGGGTGGGGAGCTCCCCCGTTAACACACGTGCGGTCGCGCCCCAGCCTACGACTGCTGCCGATCTGCTTCCTATCGACAGTTCTCACACCCGATATTCTTCTCCGACGAGTCCACGTCTTCGGGGTGGCCCTTTTGGAAGTCCAGGGGGATTCAACTGAGCTGCAAGGAATTCGCATCCTCCACCTTGGAAGAGCCGTGTCCATTCTTGGGCCCAGAGAACAGCGGAGGATTCTTCCCTGGCAGCAGCAGGCGATGGAGACCCGGATGGAGGAGATGGGGGTGGGAGTGTGCCTGGCCCTGGCCCCTGAGGTCGGACACGGGTCGGTGCTGGGGCCACTCAAGACCAGGGTTCGACCTGAGAAGTTGTGCAACTGGAACTGGAGCCTTACTTTGCAGTCACGGCCTGGCGAGCACTGGGATTGGGGCCATGTGCATTTCCGTTGTGTGGGTTTCCTGACCGATTGGCTGCTTGCTGATTTTAGACAGAAGAGCTGCTCGTTGCTTGCCTCCTATTTGGTCGTGGTGGAAGACGGGACTAGGCTGTGCCGGGCAGTACACGCGGGTGGCGGTGTAGGGCGGTGGAGTGGTCTGGGCATGGCGTGAGAGTGTCCGCCCAAGGGTTCCCGCACCAGAAGCTTGGTCCCAGGATGGCCATGCACGATGCGGGAGATCCGTCCCAGGTCAGGCTGAGCGCAGGGGGATCAGGTCAGGGGCACAGCCCTTGAAAGAAATGAACGCTGGCCTTGTGGAGTGAGTTCTTGCAAGAGTGGGTTGTTACCAAAAAACAGTGAGAGGGGCCGCACTGTGGCGTAGCAGGCAAAGCTGCCGCCTGCGCCACAGGCATCCCATATGGACACCAGTTCAAGACCCGGTTGCTCCACTTCCGATCCAGCTCTCTGCTGTGGCCAGGGAAAGCAGTAGAAGATGGCCCAAGTCCTTGGGTCCCTGCACCCATGTGGGAGATCTGGCAGAAGCTCCTGGCTCCTGGCTTTGGATTTGGTGCGGCTCTGACCATTGTGGCCATTTAGGGAGTGAACCAGCAGATGGAAGACCTCTTTCTCTCTCTGCCCCTGCCTCTCTGTAACTCTACCTTTCAAATAAATAAATCTTTAAACATTTTTTGTTGGCATTTTGTTACAGCCACAGAAAATGGACAATACCCATGGGTCTCTAAAACCTGATGAGGATCACGGCAGTAAGTCCCAGCCTGCAGAAAGCTAATCTCAGACCAAATATCAGGATGCTCCCTGCGAGCTATAGAGCAAGGCAGCCGCGTGCAAGTGGGCAGGAGTGCAAGGGGAAGAAACTCCACACCAGGCTCTTTGAAGACTTATGTTCCATCCTGCTGATAGCTGAGTGGTTAGGGATCACCCACCCTCCCCATCCCCCTTGCCTCCCACCTGACTCCAAGGCAGAAGTGAAGGCTAAAGTAGGATGTGGGAGAGGCAGGATCCCAACGAGGAGCAGCTGAAGAGGGGGAAGTGTTTACGAGATCAAGGGCTCATTGAGGGCAGGGGCTGTGTCTTGCCCCTAGCACCTGTCACAAAGCAGGACTTGAGGCCGGCGCTGCAGCTCACTTGGCTAATCCTCTGCCTGTGGCACTGGCACCCCGGGTTCTAGTCCCGGTCGGGGTGCTGGATTCTGTCCCGGTTGCCCCTCTTCCAGTCCATCTCTCTGCTGTGGCCCGGGAAGGCAGTGGAGGATGGCCCAAGTGCTTGGGCCCTGCACCCGCATGGGAGACCAGGAGGAAGCACCTGGCTCCTGGCTTCAGATCGGCACAGTGCCAGCCGTAGTGGCCATTTGAGGGGTGAACCAACGGAAGGAAGACCTTTCTCTCTGTCTCTCTCTCTCACTAACTCTGCCTGTCAAAAAAAAAAAAAAAAAAAAAAAAGGCAGGACTTGAGCAATGATCGTTAACTTGAGCATCACACAGAGACACACAGAGACCACAGTTCTGGAGTTCAGGAGAGGCCAGGTCGGCAGAGCTTGCAGTGGGATACCTGCTGCTGCACCAGCATGCTGAGGGGTCGCGTTGATCATTGATGAGCGATTAGACTGTGTTTAGCAAGAGGAGGCAAGATGGCGGATTCTCAAGGCCACAAGGAACCATGGAGGCCACTTGACATTTGCACAACTCCCGTCCACATGAGCCCCGCTGAGCAGGATAGCCTTCCGGTTACAGTGGGCGCTCTGTAGCCACTGCTGGCTTTGTACCGCGGCCTCTTGGGCTACCCAACTCGGTCCACCTGCCTGGACGAACATGACAGAAACTCACCTGCTGGGCAGCAGCCCCTTTCCTCAGCCCAGTAGGGGAGTCGGATCGTCCTGCTCCCCACTTTTCCCCCTCTGCTAAGTCACTTCTGCTTTGACTTTCCTCTCCACCTCTCCCACTGGAAGACAGGCCCCGCCCCCTCAAGGGCAGGTGCTGCGTATCTCGTCTCTGCACACCCAACACATGGTGCAACGGCTGATGCCCACATGGGCCTGCACACACAGCTGGAGGCTGACCAAACCCCGGCATTCAACACCAGTGGGAGAGAGACACACGGCGTCCTCAGCACCTGGACCAAGCACTTCTCTTGTCGTTGTGACCTCTCTGAGCCCGGGACGCACCTTGCAGTCGCTGTGTCCCGGTTATTTTTCCTGCAGGCGAGCATCCAAGCAGGCAGAGTGTCATGAGCCTGGGACAACAGTGGAGCACTCCTCAGAAATCACTCTGTGTGAGGAAGCACACAGAACTCCCGATAAACATGACCGGAAGAGACCCTCCCACGACACACTGCAATCAAACGCACCACAGGAAACATAAAGACAAGATTCTAAAGTGTGCGAGAGAGAAACTCCAGATTACTCTCAGAGGATCTCCAATCAGACTCACAGCAGACTTCTCATCAGAAACCCCACAGGCTAGGAGAGAATGGCGAGATGTAGCCCAAGTACTAAGAGAAAAAAAACTGCCATCCCAGAATGTTATATCCTGCAAAGCTCTCATTTGTGAATGAAGGTAAAATAAAGACCTTTCATAGCAAACAGACATTGAAGGAATTTGTCACCACTCCTCCAACCCTGCAAAAGATGCTTAAAGATGTGTTACACACAGAAACACAGAATCACGGCCATCAATATGAAAGAAGGCAAAGGAAGAAAACCTCACAGTAAAAGATCACAGGAAGTTCAAACTATATATTAGAAATATCTTTAGAGGCTGGCGCTGTGGCACACTAGGTTAATCCTCTGCCTGCGGCACCGGTATCCCATATGGGCGCAGGTTCTAGTCCCAGTTGCTCTTCTTCCAGTCCAGCTCTATGCTGTGGCCTGGGATGTCAGTAGAGGATGGCCCAAGTACTTGGGCCTCTTAACCCACATGGGAGACTAGGAAGAAGTTCCTGGCTCCTGGCTTTGGATCGGCACAGCTCTGGTCATTGTGGCCATTAGGGGAATAAACCAGTGGACGGAAGACCTTTCTCTTTGTCTCTCTCTCACTGTCTATAACTGTACCTGTCAAATAAATAAAATCTTAAAAAAAGAAATATGTTTGGAAAAATGGCAGGGCAAAGTCACTACTTATCAATAGTCACACTGAATGTAAATGGCCTCAACTCTCCAGTTAAAAGACAAAGACTGGCTGAATGGGTTAAAAAACAAAACCATCTATTTGCTGCTTACAAGAAACACATCTTTCCAACAAAGGGGCATGCAGACTGAAAGTGAAAGGCTGGAAAAGATATTCCATGCCAACAGAAACCAAAACAGAGCTGGCATAGCCATCTTAATATCAGAGAAAATGAACTTTAACACAAAACTGTTAAGAGAGACAAAAAGAGGCACTATATAATGATTAAGGGATCAATTCAACAGGAATATGTAACTATTATAAACGTGTATGCACTTAACTACAGGGCACTGGGCTACTTAAAAGATATGTTAAGGGACTTAAAGGGAGACTTAGACTCCAATACAATAGGATTGGAGGACTTTAATACTCCACTTTCAGCAATGGACAGATCAATCAGACAGAAGATCAACAAGGTGTGGGGAGCAACTGGGAGAAACTCGGACTAGACTAAGTTACTGGAATTAAGACTTATTCTATACATCTGCTCTCCCACAATATGTCGCTGGGAGAGGAGCAAACAGCTTCTACCCAGCTGCCTCTCACCAACTTGACAAGCTGTAGGAGCTGCTCCTGATTGGAGGAGAGCAGCGTACTCGGCGTGTGGGTAGCAGAGTTGGGATTGGTGGAAGAGGACTATAAAGGAGGAGAGAGACAACATGCACCAGGAACATCTAGAGGGAACATCTATCTGAAGGAACACCTGTGCAGCCCCCGAGAGAGCCGGCCGGCGGTGTGCCGCTCCCCTGTGGAAGTGGGGAAAGTGGCAGGGGGAACCGCCCTTCCACGGAGGTGGAAGGGACGGTAGCCAACCCGGGAAGAACCAGCAGCAAACCCGGGAAGGGCCAAGCAGACAAAAGAACAGCGCAGGGTCCTGTGTCGTTCCTCCATGAAGAGGGGGAGCGACACAAGGAAACAGCAGATTTAATCGACACTACAGACCAAATGGATCCAACAGATATCTACAGAACTTTTCATCCTACACTTAAAGAATACACATTCTTCTCAGCAGTACATGGAACCTATTCTAGGATTGACCACGTACTAGGCCATAAAGCAAATCTCAACAAATTCAAAATAATCAAAACCATACCATGCAGCTTCTCAGACCACAGTGGAATGAAGCTGGAAATTAGCAACTCAGGAACCCCTAGAGCATATGCAAACACGTGGAGACTGAACAACATGCTCCTGAATGAACAGTGGGTCATAGAGGAAATCAAAAGAGAAATAAAAAACTTTCTGGAAGTAAATGAGGATAACAACACAACATATCAAAAATTATGGGATACGGCAAAAGCAATGTTAATAGGAAAGTTTATAGCAATAGGTGCCTACATCAAGAAATTGGAAAGGCACCAAATAAATGAGCCATCAATGCATCTCAAGGATCTAGAAAAACTGCAGCAAACCAGACCCAAAACTAGCAAGAGAAGAGAAATAATTAAAATTAGAGAAGAAATCAACAGAATTGAATCCAAAAAAATCGCAAACGATCAGCAAAACGAAGAGCTGGTGTTTTGAAAAAATAAACAAAATTGATACACCATTGGCCCAACTAACTAAAAAAATGAGAGAGAAGATCCAAATCAATAAAATCAGAGATGAAAAAGGGAATGTAGCAACAGACAACACAGAAATAAAAAGAGTCATCAGAAATTACTACAAAGAGTCGTATGCCAACAAACTGGGAAATATATCAGAAATGGATAGATTCCTGGACACATGCAGCCTACCTAAACTGAACCATGAAGACACAGAAAATCTAAACAGACCCATAACTGAGTCAGAAATTGAATCAGTAATAAAGGCCTTCGCAACAAAGAAAAGCCTATGACCGGATGGATTCACTGCTGAATTCTACCAGACATTTAAAGAAAAACTAACTCCAATTCTTCTCAAGCTATTCAAAACCATTGAAGGAGAGGGAATCCTTCCGAATTCTTTCTAGGAAGCCAGCACCACCTTAATCCCTAAACCTGAAAAAGATGCTGCAGAGAAAGAGAATTACAGACCAATTTCCCTGATGAACATAGACATAAAAATCATCAGTAGGGGCTAGCGCCGTGGCTCACTTGGCTAATCCTCCACCTGTGGTGCTGGCATCCCATATGGGCACCAGTTCTAGTCCCAGATGCTCCTCTTCCAGTCCAGCTCTCTGCTGTGGCCCGGGAGGGCAGTGGAGAATGGCCCAAGTCCTTGGGCCCTGCACCCGCATGGGAGACCAGGAGGAAGTACCTGGCTCCTGACTTTGGATTGGTGCAGCGCCAGCCGTGGCAGCCATTTGGAGAGTGAACCAACGGAAGGAAGACCTTTCTCTCTGTCTCTCCCTCTTACTGTCTATAACTCTGCCTGTCAAATAAAAATTAAAAAAAAAAAAAGAACAGTGTGGGGACAGTAGAACAGCACTGGAACTTCAGGTCTGGCAGTCATTAGCAGGGTGGCCTCAGACAAGTCACTTACCACCTGTGAACCTTGTTGAAAAAAAATGCTCAATAAAATTCTGGCCAATAGAATGCAACAACACATCAGAAAGATCATCCACCCAGACCAAGTGGGATTTATCCCTAGTATGCAGGGATGGTTCAACGTTTGCAGATCAATCAATGTGATATACCACATTAACAAACTGCAGAAGAAAAACCATATGGTTATTTCAATAGATGCAAAGAAAGCATTTGATAAAATACAACAGCCTTTCATGATGAAAACTCTAAGCAAATTGGGTATAGAAGGAACATTCCTCAATACAATCAAGGCAATTTATGAAAACCCCACAGCCAGCATCCTATTGAATGGGGAAAAGTTGGAAGCACTTCCACTGAGATCCGGTGCCAGACAGGGATGCCCACTCTCACCATTGCTGTTCAATATAGTACTAGAAGTTTTAGCCAAAGCCATTAGGCAAGAAAAAGAAATTAAAGGGATACAAATTGGGAAGGAAGATGTCAAACTATCCCTCAAATCTATGATATGATTATTTAGGGGATCCAAAGAACTCTACTAAGAGACTATTGGAACTCATAGAAGAGTTTGGCAAAGTAGCAGGACATAAAATCAATGCACAAAAATCAACAGCCTTTGTATACACAGACAATGCCACGGCTGAGAAAGAACTTCTAAGATCAATCCCATTCACAATAGCTACAAAAACAATCAAATACCTTGGCATAAACTTAACCAAGGATTCAAAGATCTCTATGATGAAAATTACAAAACCTTAAAGAAAGAAATAGAAGAGGATACCAAAAAAATGGAAAAATCTTCCATGTTCATGGATTGGAAGAATCAATATCACCAAAATGTCATATTCCCCAAAGCAATTTATAGATTCAATGTGATCCCAATCAAAATACCAAAGACATTCTTCTCAGATCTGGAAAAAATGGTGCTGAAATTCATATGGAGGCCCAGGAGACTTGGAATAGCTACAGCAGTCTTGCACAACAAAAACAAAGCCGGAGGCATCACAATACCAGATTTCAAGACATACTACAGGGCAATTGTAATCAAAACAGCCTGGTACTGGTACAGAAACAGATGGATAGACCAATGGAACAGAATAGGAACACCAGAAATCAATCCAAACATCTACAACCAACTTATATTTGAGAAAGGATCTAAAACCAATTCCTGGAGCAAGGACAGTCTATTCAACAAATGGTGTTGGAAAAACTGGATTTCCACATGCAGAAGTATGAAGCAAGACCCCTACCTTACACCTTACACAAAAATCCACTCAACGTGGATTAAAGATCTAAAGCTACAACTCAATACCATCAAATTATTGAAGAACATTGGAGAAACCCTGCAAGATATAGGCACAGGCAGATTTCTTGGAAAAGACCCCAGAGGCACAGGCAGTTAAAGCCAGAATTAACAATTGGGATTACATCAAATTGAGAAGTTTCTGTACTACAAAAGAAACAGTCAGGAAAGTGAAGAGGCAACCAAAAGAATGGGAAAAAATATTTGAAAATTATGCAACTGATAAAGGATTAATAACCAGAATCTACAAAGAGATCAAGAAACTCCACAACCACAAAACAAACAACCCATTAAGAGATGGGCCAAGGACCTAAATAGACATTTTTCAAAAGAGGAAATCAAATGGCCAACAGACACATGAAAAACTGTTCAGGATCACTAGCAATCAGGGAAATGCAAATCAAAACCGCAATGAGGTTTCACCTCACCCTGGTTAGAATGGCTCACATACAGAAATCTACCAATAACAGATGCTGGCGAGGATGTGGGGAAAAAGGGACACTAACCCACTGTTGGTGGGAATGCAAACTGGTTAAGCCACTATGGAAGTCAGTCTGGAGATTCCTCAGAAACCTGAATATAACCCTACCATACAACCCAGCCATCCCACTCCTCAAAATTTACCCAAAGGGAATTAAATTGGCAAATAAAAGAGATGTCTGCACCTCAATGTTTACTGCAGCTCAATTCACAATAACTAAGACATGGAATCAACCTAAATGCCCATCAACAGAGACTGGATAAAGAAATTATGGGATATATCCTCTATAGAATACTATACAGGAGTAAAAAAAATGAAATCTGGTCATTTGCAAAAAATGGAGGAATCTGGAAAACATCATGCTGAGTGAAATCAGCCAGTCCCGAAGGGACAAATATCATATGTTCTCTGATCTGTGACGACTAACCGAGCACCTAAAAGGAAACCTGTAGAAGTAAAATGGACACTATGAGAAACAGTGACTTGATCAGCCCTGACTGTCCTGTAGAGGAACAACTCACTGTTTTATTCTTTTTAGTATTTTCTTGTACTACTTAATACCATTGGTTGAACTCTTTAATTAACACACAATTATTCTTTTTTTTTTAATTTTTTTTGACAGGCAGAGTGGACAGTGAGAGAGAGAGACAGAGAGAAAGCTTTTCCTTTTCTGTTGGTTCACCCTTCAATGGCCGCTGCGGCCGGCGTGCTGTGGCTGGCGCACCGCGCTGATCCAAAGCCAGGAGCCAGGTGCTTCTCCTGGTCTCCCATGTGGGTGCAGGGCCCAAGAATTTGGGCCATCCTCCACTGCACTTCCGGGCCACAGCAGAGAGCTGGCCTGGAAGAGAGGCAACAGGGACAGAATCTGGTGCCCCGACCGGGACTAGAACCTGGTGTGCTGGCGCCGCAGGCGGAGGATTAGCCTATTGAGCTGCAGCGCCAGCCCACAATTATTTTTAGGTGTTTAAATTTAACTGAAAATTGATCCCTGTTAAAAACAAGAGTGGGACTAAGAGAGGGAGGAGATGTACAGTTTGGCACACGCTCACTTGGACTTACCCCTAATGGTAGAGCTAGAAATGTGCCAGGGGATTCCAAATCAATCCCATTAAGGTGGCATGTACCATCGCCATCTCACTAGTCAAAGGGATCAGTTTAAGTTCATAATGATAGGATTAAGTGTCAAAGGGATCACGTAAACAAGACTAGTGTCTGCTAATAATAACTGATAGAATTAAAAAGGAAAAGGCTGGCGCCATGGCTCAATAGGCTAATCCTCCACCTTGTGGTGTTGGCACACCAGGTTCTAGTCCCGGTCAGGGTGCCAGATTCTGTCCCAGTTGCCCCTCTTCCAGGCCAGCTCTCTGCTGTGGCCCGGGAGGGCAGTGGAGGATGGCCCAAGTGCTTGGGCCCTGCACCTCATGGGAAACCAGGAGAAGCACCTGGCTCCTGGCTTTGGATCAGCGCATTGCGCTGGCCGCAGCGCGCCGGCCATGGCAGCCATTGGAGGGTGAACCAACAGAAAAGGAAGACCTTTCTCTCTGTCTCTCTCTCTCACTGTCCACTCTGCCTGTCAAAAAAAAAAAAAAAGAATTAAAAAGGAAAGAACAATCCAACATGGGAAGTGGGATACACAGCAGACTCATAAAATGACAGATGTCCTAAACAGCACTCTGGCCTCAGAATCAGTCCTTAAGGCACTCAGATCTGGCTAAAAAGCCCATGAGTGTTTCTCATGGAAACTCTCCAAGCATGGAAAGCCAAGACACTGTGGCAAAAAAAATGACCTAAATGAAAGATCTCTGTGAGTGAGATCCCAGCAGAAACAAGGGGCCATCAAAGAAGGAGGTACCTTTCTCTGAAGGGAGGAGAGAACTTCCACTTTGATTATGGCCTTGTCTAAATAAGGTCGGAGTTTGTGAACTCAAGAGGCTTCCATAGCCTTGGCAGCTCATGACAAGAGCCTCGGGTGATTACTGACATCATAAATAAGAGTGTCAATTGTTAAATCAACAACAGGAGTCACTGTGCACTTACTCCCCATGTAGGATCTCTGTCCTTAATATGTTGTACCATGGAATTAACGGTAAAACTAGTCTTCAAACAGTACTTTATATTTTGTGTATCTGTGTGGGGGCAAACTGTTGAAATCTTTACTTAGTATATACTAAGTTGATCTGCTGTATATAAAGATAATTGAAAATGAATCTTGATGAAGAATGGGATGGGAGAGGGAGTGGGAGATGGGATGGTTGCGGGTAGGAGGGAGGTTATGGGAGGAAAAACTGCTATAATGAAAAAGTTGTACTTTCTAAATTTATATTTACTAAAGTTTAAAAAACCTGTAACTATGAAATACATAAAAAAAAAAAGAAAGAAATTGGCTGGCACCACGGCTCAACAGGCTAATCTTCTGCCTGTGGTGCCGGCACACCGGGTTCTAGTCCCGGTCAGGGTGCCAGATTCTGTCCCGGTTGCCCCTCTTCCAGGCCAGCTCTCTGCTGTGGCTCGGGAGTGCAGTGGAGGATGGCCCAGGTCCTTGGGCCCTGCACCCCATGGGAGACCAGGAGAAGCACCTGGCTCCTGGCTTCGGATCAGCGCGTTGCGCCAGCCGCAGCGTGCCAGCTGCAGTGGCCATTGGAGGGTGAACCAACGGAAAAGGAAGACCTTTCTCTCTGTCTCTCTCTCTCACTGTCCACTCTGCCTGTCAAAAAAAAAAAAAATCACTCTGTGTGGTAGGAAAAACGATGCCACCCACCTGTCCCAAAGAGCTCCACCTCCTAACCTCTGGAACTGTGGATGTGGTACCTTCCACGGCAGGAGACTTTGCAGACGGCTTAAACTCTGGATCCTGAAATGGGGAGGCAATGCTGGAGTATCTGGGTTGGTCACAAAACTCATGAGAGGGGGTTGGTGCTGTGGCTCATTGCTCATTGCTAAGCCTCCACCTGCAGTGCTGGCATCCCATATGAGCACTAGTTCGAGTCCCAGCTACTCCAGTTCCCATCCAGCTCTCTGCTGTGGCCTGGGAAAGCAGTAGAAGATGGCCCAAGTCCTTGGGTCCCTGCACCCACATGGGAGACCTGGGAGAAGCTCCTGGCTCCTGGCTTCAGATGGGCGCAGCTCCAGCCGCCGCAGCCATTTGAGGAGTGAACCAGCGGATGGAAGACCTCTCTCTCTGTCTCACCCTCTCTCTGTCTGTAACTCTGCCTCTCAAATAAATACGTAAAATCCTTACAAAAGAAAGTCGTCACAAGCGGTCACCCTGAAGTCATCGGTGGCCAAGGCAGGCCCTCTGGCGGCCCACTCAGCCTCTGTGCCACTCGGAAAAGCTCAAGCCCCAGCCGCCTCTCCGCTGAGCCTCCTGGCACCTTTCTGAAGATGGGCTCCAGCCCGCAGCACCCTGCTGGCCCCCTCCCCACTCCGATACTGTCGCTCCCCATCTTCGTGGAGGAACGACACAAGACCCTGCGCTGTTCTTTCGTCTGCTCGGCCCTCCCCGGGTTTGCTGCTGGTTCTTCCCGGGTTGGCTGCCGTCCCTTCCACCTCCGTGGAAGGGCGGTTCCCCCTGCCACATTCCCCACTTCCGTGGGGGAGCGGCACATCGCTGACCGGCTCTCTCGGGGGCTGCACAGGTGTTCCCCTTAGATGTTCCTGGTGCATGTTGTCTCTCTCCTCCTTTATAGTCCTCTTCCACCAATCCCAACTCTGCTACCCACACGCCGAGTACGCTGCTCTCCTCCAATCAGGAGCAGGTCCCACAGTTTATTGGTTGAACTGGAGGCAGCTGTGTAGAAGCTGTTTCCCTTCTCAGCGCCATATTGTGGGAGAGCAGATGCATAGAATAAGTCTTAATTCCAGTAACTTAGTCTAGTCCGAGTTGCTCCCACTTGCTCCCCACACGATACCCTCCCCTCCCCTCCTCCCTCCCTCCCCCAACTCTCTAAAGCAGATCTCGCATGGCCTTCCAGCTCCCCTGCAGGAGGCACCCCAAGGAACCTGGGTTTAGAGAGGAGGGAAGCGAAAGTGCGTGGGTTCAACTTCATAAAAAGATTATCCTTGGGACATCAGCCTGATAACTGTGGCCCTGGGAGTAAGGGTGAGGACGAGTTTCAGGCAGGGCATTTGCGAATCTCAGGTTTTTAAAGCCCTAGGTCATGGAGATGAGAAGCAGTGTGAGCCCTTAGCAGGATCTGGGTCCCCAACTCTCCAGAGCTGTCTGTCTTCCTGGACTTGACATTCATGGTTTGGAGGAAGCACTGCCAAGGCTTTCAACTCTGGGGGTGTGGGTCTCTGGCCAAAGATTCTGACTCCACATCTTTCATATTTCTGATGAAAACAGCCAAAGGCGCTCAAAACGTCAAAAGCAGATCGGGATCCTCGTTCTGCCGAGTTGGGTCCCTGCGGGCGCGCACAGCTGCCTCCACTTCCCAGGAGGCAGAGTGGTGGGTCCAACAAGAGGGTTTTGTGTGTGGAGCATCAGGAAAAGCTGGCGGAGGGACAGTCTTGGGTCATGCAGGCGGCCCTCCCACTTTCCCAGGGTGCCCAGCGGCCTTGCGCCTTCCTGTGGTCAGATAAGGACCATGGCGTCCATGGCCTGGCTGGTTCCAGGGTTCTCCACCCTGGCCACCCATGATCAGCACACCAGCGCTGGCCACAAGTCTGCTCCAGTGCATCCTGGGTGAGGCCTGAGCACCTGCACCCACACGAGTCTCCAGGTGGTTCAAGTGCACACCAAGGATTGGGAGCCCAGATTCAGCCCTGCAAACCCCTCCGCCCGCCCTCATGGCGTCCTCACTTTCTCAGAGGCACAGCCACACTGCCCATGCCCTCCCCAACCCCCGTTCCTTTACTACGTCAGCTTTTCCTTTGGACCTCATGGCACTGATCTCCCAGGCCCAGATCTTAGCTCAAATGCTGCCACTTCCTCCAGGACACCCTCCTGGACCTGCTGGACTAAATCATGCCACCCTCCCACATTGGTCAAGGTCAGCTGGGAAGACAGAGGCCACTCTAGGTGCTTTGAGCAGAAGGGACTTAAATCCTGGGCACTGGTCACAGGATGCTGCAGTAATGAGAGGGAGCTGTGGCCACGCCCTGGGCTGGGCAGCTAGCAGGTGTCTCCCGCAAGCCAGAAGCTGAGGCATTTGGGCAGGAGCTGGACTATGGTGAGGGCTGCCCACTGGGGGCCACAGAAGGAGGGGCTTTCTGGCAAGCAGCCATGCCCATGAAGAGAGACAGCCACTGGGAGATGCCACCCACAGCAGCCCAGGTGGACGGAGGTGGGCACTGGCCGTGGCAGGGGTGGGGGCAGTGCCTGCAGCCGGAGCCCAGCCCCCACTCCAGTGGCTCCTGGAAGGGACCCACGTGAGGCAACATCCCCCGGGGAGGGCCTGAGTTCGCCCAGGGTTGGTAACACAGCACGCAGGGGAGTCGGGAGGCCTGGTGCTGTGGGCAGAGGAAGAAACCCCAGATGGACGCTGGAGCAGCACACAGGAGCCTCCCAGGAGGCAGAGGAACGGGTTTAAGGTCTCTGTGCAGAGGCAGACAGCACAGGCCCGGGGGGGGGGCGGCCCGGGGGGAGCCAAGGCCTCCAGGTGCTTGCGGATCCTGCACAAAAGGGAGCCATCCTTAGTCTGGCTCTAAGCCACACACACCCCAGCCTGCAGCCCAAACCGGCTCACTGCTGTGACCGCGCGCGAGCTAAGAATGTGAGTGTGCAAACAGTCACTGCTCTTTGAATATCCCTTAGTATTGCATGTTGGGGACCCGTCATTTGTCTCTCTGTCCTCGGGGACCCAGAGCAACCAGGGTCTGACACTGACCACTTCCCGTCACCCCACAGCGGGGGAAGCATGGCTTCCCTGTGCCTTGGGGGAGGAACAGAGAACATGATTGACGTGCCCTTGGTCACAAAGCTCGTGAACGGCAAATCATGGACTTGACTCCCAGGCCCCCCTCTTTCCACGAGAAATTCACAGAACAAATAAAGGCGAGACGCAGCCGGAGGCAGTGCATGGGAGCGTGGGCTTTGCAATCAGTGGGTTCTGGGACACATCCTGGCTCTGCCTGTGTGGGGTTTGTCAAGTGGATAGACAGAACACAGACATCTACACCCGAAGAGTGCCGCCGGATAGCTCTCGGCCGGCGCTTTTTATTAGAGGGTGCCAGCAAGTCAGCAAGCTAGCACGTGCACATCTTCAAAGACAGGTCCACTCAAACGCTATCGCAAGTTCAGAATCAGAGCCGAGTAGTTCGAACAGAGACCAATGATTGGCAAAACCGGAAACATCTACCCTTGTTATAGAAGACGGTCCCGACTCCGGCGCTGGGTGGACGACCTTGAATGAGATTCGGGAGACGGGCGGCCCAGTCGGTGACCAAGAACGCGCACCAGTAACTGAGCTGGCGCTGTGATGACCGAAAGCGTCAGGACTGGGCCCAGCATCCTTGTCGCCAGCTCCCAGGCTGGTCCCAGTGAGAAGCAGGAATCCCGCCCCGGGCCCCTGGTGGGGAGGGAGCGACTTCTCCCACCTTCACCTGGGACCAGCACAGAGGGGCCCCTGGCTCCAAGGAGGCAGAAGAGGAAGCGTCTCCTGCCCACGGAGCCTGCCCTCCGCAGGGCTGGGCCAGGATGGCTGGTTTTCCACGCTGTGAATGTGTGCCAAAGGGCAAGCAGTCACGCGCATGAAGAGATAGAGCCCCTGGGAGATGCCACCCACCGCAGCCCACAGCACCTGCAGCTGAGGACACGGCTCCAGACCTCACCAGGAAGAGGTGGCTGGAGAAACAGCCAAAAAGCTTGTGCTAACGTCTCACCCACTGCTCACAGCTGCCCCAAAAGGTAGAGACTGTTATTAAACCCACTTTATAGATGAGAAGGGCGAGAGTCAGAGATGACAAGGGAGCCCCGAGGATTAGAGATGAAGATGCAGCCACACGTGTACCCACCCCCAGGACCTGCACCTGCACCTGTAGGCGTCGGAATGCGTGGTTTTCCCGCCAGATCCTACACTCCCTGCATTCTCCCTGGCGCCGCCCGAGACCCCGGTCTTCCGGGCAATGCTGTGGGAGTGACTATCCGGGATTGCCAACAAAGCATTTGATCGCAGGCAGAGCTGTGACTCCTATCAATAAAGGCATTTGGCCAAGTGGTTAAGACACTGGCTGGGATGTGTACATCCCACCTCAGGGGGCCTGGGTTCAATCCCCAGCTCCAGCTCCTGGCTCTGCTTCCTACTCATGCAGACCCTGGGAGGCAGCAGTGATGGCTCGATAGCTGGGTCTCCGCCGCCTGTGTGGGAGCCCAGGACCGAGCTCCTGGCTTCAGCCTCCCCAGCTCGCTCACTCTCGCCCTCTTCCAACCCCTGCTGTACTGGATTCAGCAGGTACTTTTTGCACTATGTGCCAAATATTTCTCCTAGGTGCTTGGAAGACGGCGATGCATGCCAACAGCAGAATGGCCCTCCCAACCTCCTCTGTGCGGACTGCAGTAGGTCTGGCAGCCGGGGCTCCTGCTGCAACAACCAGGGAAACACGAGGAAACGGGGGAGTCACATCGGGAAGCTGAGACATCAACACAGGGCAGGATGAGCTGCAGGTTAGAGACGGAGGCTCAGTCTCTAGAGGGGACAAGGTGAGCCAAGCTTCAAAGAGCTGACCACAGAAAGGCCTGGAGGGCCACGTTCAGGGACCAGGAATAAACCAGAAGTGGACTGAGTCCAGCTTAACTCCAGTGCACCGACCATCCAGCTCGGCTGCTGGGGAGAGAGGAAGACTGGTGGAAAACAGCGCTATCTATAGCCTGTGTGGATTATGGGTCTCTTCTACAAAATGAACAGCACTGAATATACAAATACACAAGTGAGTCCAGTAGGCCGGCGCCATGGGTAGCAGGTAAAGCCGCCTGCAGTGCCGCATCCCATAGGGGTGCCGGTGTGAATCCCGGCTGCTCCACTTCCCATCCAGCTCTCTGCTGTGGCCTGGGAAAGCAGTAGAAGATGGCCCGAGTCCTTGGGCCCCTGTACCTGTGGGGGAGACCCGGAAGAAGCTCCTGGCTCCTGGCTTTGGCTCTGCCCAACTCTGGCGGTTGTGGCCATTTGGGGAGTGAACCAGCAGATGGAAGACCTCTCTCTCTCTCTCTCTCTCTCTCTCTCTCTGCCTCTGCCTTTCAAATAAATAAGTAAATAAATAAATCTTCCAGAAACAAAAACAAGTGAGTCCAATATATCTGGGCTTTGAATAGAAAAGTCAGATGTTCATTTTCATTTTGGCTCTGGGGGCCATGGAGTGTCCCGTGACACCGTGAGGCCCAGCTTCACCGTGTGAACTGGCGACAAAGGGGAAGGAGAAATGACTCGGAATCACAAGAGAAGTGGCAATAGAGACAGACCCATAGGCGATGTAAACGACTCGGTCAACAAAGATCTTAAAGTAATTTAAAATATTAAAATTAGGGGAAAATCATGCCCAAAGATGAAAATGGAGAATTTTTTTAAAGATTTATTTATTTATTTGAGAGGCAGAGACAGAGAGAGAGGTCTTCCATCTGCTGGTTCACTCTCCAATTGGCTGCAATGGCCAGAGCTGTGCCGACCTGAAGCCAGGAGACAGGAGCTTCCTCTGGGTCTCCCATGCAAGTGCAGGGGCCCAAGGACTTGGGCCATCTTCTACTGCTTTCCCAGGCCACAGCAGAGAGCTGGATGGAAGTGAAGCAGCCAGGACCTGAACCGGCGCCCATACGGGATGTCAGCACTGCAGGCAGTGGCTTTACCCGCTACATCACAGCACCGGCCCCACAAACACATTTTCTAAAGACTTTTCTCATGAGCAGGTGACGCCAGTTTCTCGATCATGGTTCCATTTAATGATGATGATGGTCATGCACCAAGCTCTGCTCTGGGAGTGTCTCCCGGCATCACTTTGTCGAAAGCTCATAGGTACCCCCTTGGGGGTGACTCGCGTCCTCTTCTACAGGGACAAAGACTGAGGCTTGGAGGGTCTGGGGAAGAAGCGGACGCCAGAGCCCAAACCCACGCTCCTACTTGCACTGCTGTTCCCATGGCAAGGGAGCCCGCGACGCTCCACCCAGCACAGAGCCTCAGGAGTGTGGCTCTGGGGCTTCCCCTGCACCCCGGGAACAGCCAATGACACTGTCAGACCCCACAAACGCACCAGAACCCCACACAAGCCGGACCAGCAGCTCTCCCCGCTCGAGGCTGCGTGTCGGGGCCCTGACTCGGCAAAGGCAGCATCCTAGCCTTTATCCCCTGCCACCTGGCGGCCGAGCCCTCCTCCAAACCTCCCGGCACCTCCGGGGGGCCCCAGGCCTTGGCTACCAGCCAGCAGATTTCCTGTGCATTGGGAAAGACTCAGAGGGGCCACCCGGCTGTCCCCGTCCTGTGGGTGTCCAGGGCCCCTTCCTTAGTGATGCCCAGCCCATGGCCATCAGCGTGGCAGGAATGTGGCTGTGACCTCCGTCAGGTAGCTGCCCTACTGGGTTTGGAATTCCCTGGGGGACCAGAGACCGGAACTGATGGATGAGTAAGCGCCGAGTCACCAAACCAAAGTGACGAGCGCCTGAGACTTCCCTTTCTCATCCGCTCCTTTGGTGCTTACGGAGGGCCCAATCTGGGCCCAACGCAGGTGCAGGACAGCAGCAGGTGGGCAGCACAGCTGCCTGGCACGTTCACGGCCCACCTGTGCCACGGGGAATCTTGCAGCTCTGACGGCATGGGTACCTGCCTCATCCGAGGACACTCGGGGAGAGAGTAAGGGTGTCGGGATTTGAACCCAGCTCCAGGCTCCCGAGCCCACTCTCCCAGCCACGGTAAAGGGAGCTCTTCCGAGGGCCCTCACAATCCGGTCATGGTGACAACACATGCACGGCTCCGCCTGGCGAGACAGCACCAGGGACGGATCACGAGAGGCTTCCGGGAGGAAGCCACACTCCAGCCTGATGTCACAGCCAGGCTTTGCATCTACAAGGGGAACGACAGATCCGCTTTCTCACAGCAAAGCAAACGCGGCAGGAGACAGAGGAGAGGGGAACGGCGAATCCCCAGGAGGCACCAGGACCCGGCCAGCTCCATGCTCTTCTTGGGCGAGACACTGACAGCTGCCACTCCGAGCCGTCTGCCCTCGGCTGCCGGTGGGTGCTCAGACACAGCAGCTTAGAGTTGATGGGTCACCCCAAGAATGGGAGGATCGAACTGCCGAGACAGGCGGCCACTGCGCTCACGGGCCGACGCAGGTCAGCAAACCCCGCACTGAAAGCCCCGGCTGGCCAAGGTGCACCCCTCCCCTCGCAGGTGCACCCCACACAGCCACCCTGTGACAATGCAGCCCGACCTCGGGCCCCTCATAAACAAGCAAATTCTCCTGCTGGCTGTCACTCGTGTCTTTGATGTATCCTGTCACAGGAGGCACTTTTATCATCCCCACCTTGCAGATGGCACAACCGGGCCGGAGGGCTCTGGGGGCCAGACCCCTCAGCCCAGGATGCCTGCAGCCTGAGAAGCCGGGACGAGGGGATTCCGAGCCGTCAAACGGGCATCTCCAAGATGCACCTGCGAGAACGCACTGCGCGCCCACGAGCCGCTTCCGATGGACGGTGCTGCCTGGTGCCCAGACGCACTTCCTAGAAACCCAGTGTCTGGGAAGGAGGCGAGGGCCGCTTCCGTGGGAGGAAACGCGGAATGTGTGGGGCTCAGGGCTGCGCCCGGGGGCACGTGGGCTCTGCTGGATGCGCTGTTCACAGAGGGCGCTCTCCAGGGAGGTCCGGAGTGGGTCTCGGGGTGGCCGAGCGGAGCGGCGCAGCCCACGGAAGGCAGCCGGGACGGGGCGCATTCGCAGACAAACGGCGCCACCTGCTGGTCCTCTGCAGAGCGCCCCAGAACAACCGCGTTCGGCAAACAGCTCCTGGAGGAGGCGAAAATCCCTAGTGTTTCCAACTCCGTGAGAGTCGGATCCACTTGGTACATTTTCATAAAAATGAAGAGTGAGCATGAGCTAATTATACAATAAGTGTGTGTTCAGCGTGTGCTCAGATGAGATACGCGGTGTGTGCCCTCCTGGGAGGTGCATTTTTGGGCAAAGGGTAGCTGTATGATCCCATGCACACATGCACACTGAAGGACAAAGATTCCAGGAGGCCCTTGTCTTGGACCGGATTCTTCCTGCACTAGGGCCCAACAAACCACCACTCACACTAAAAGTTCCACTGTGCAGACCCCAAACCGAGTTCCAACCCCCCGGGAAATCAGGAGGGAAATGTGATGGCCACAGTCCTGGCCAGTTCCAGTCGGCAGGACAATGAGACTCCTCTACAAGAAGGCACCCTGGTGTTAGCCAGTCAGCTGCTTTCCTGTAGCTCCGTCTCCCTGAAGTGACAGATCTGCCTTTCTGTTCTGCTTCTGCTCCCTTCAACCCTGTTCTGTCTACACAACCAGGCCCTCGGCTCTGTTTTATGGAGTAACACATGGCCTGGCTCGAGTCCCAGACAGAGCCAGTGACCATCGTACTTGTGCACGTGTGCCCACATGCACAGGTGCACGCATGGACACGCACACACACACGCACACACACACATGTGCAAGCTTGGGCAGGAACTGACACAGGCCGGGAATGACAGGGAAGGAGAGAGGACGCTGCCGGGCTCTGGGGGAGGAAGCAGGGTCTCCGGCCACGGCTGGCCATCGGCCGCTTTGAAGTAAGAGCTGAATCTGGAGAAAAGGCAGCCGTGTGGGAAGGAATTACTTCCCCGGAAGAAACCGCAACAAGAGTGGAGGCGGGTGCCAGGCTGACGGGGAGAGGCCGCTGTGTCGGGGGCACAGCACAGTCTGGGTCTGGGGGCGGCCGCTGTGGCGCGGGCGGAGCTGCTGCTCAGGATGGCACCCCCACTTCGGGGGCCAGTTCGAGTCTGGCTGCTCCACTTCAGACCAGACTTCCTGCTAATACATCTAGGAAGCTGCAGATGATGGCTCAAGTAGCTGGGCCCCCGCCACCCCCGTGGGAGACCTGGGTGGAGTTCCCGGCTCCCGGCTTCAGCCTGCCCTAGGAAGGCCCAGCCCGGGCTGTTGCAGGCATTGACCGAGCGGACAGGGCACCGGGGGAGTGAGCCTGCCTGTGGACTCTCTCTGTCTCCCTCCATCACTCTGCCTTTGGAATGAAGATGAACAGCCCTTAAGAAACCCGTTGCCTGGCTGAGGCTCACAGCAAGATTCCCGCGAGCTCTCAAGGGCTCTACCCCATGCACCCGTCATTATTGCTCCTTGAACAAACATGACTCAGCTCTTGAAGAGGTCGCCCTTAGAGTCGACCCTGGCAGATTCGCACTACCAGGCACGCTTACAGCCCTGCTAGTTTACAGTGACCACCTTCTGACTGGGGAGGCCGCTCAGACGGAGACACCCAGGGCGAGGTGGTTGGGCCAAAAGCTGGGAAGCCAGGGGGCAATCAACAGTCCTGGCTGGAACACCGAGGGCCCTTGTAACCAAGCCTTTTAAAGATCACTTTAGAAAGCAAATGGAGCCAGCGTTGTGGCACAGTGGGTTAACGCCATGGCCTGAAGCACCGGCATACCTACCATATGGGCGCTGGTTCTAGTCTCGGCTTCTCCTCTTCCAATCCAGCTCTCTGCTATGGCCTGGGAAAGCAGTAGAAGATGGCCCAAATGCTTGGTCCCTTGCAGGAAGAAGCTCCTGGCTCCTGGATTTGGATCGGCGCAGCTCCAGCCATTGTGGCCATCTGGGGAGTGAACCACTGGACAGAAGACCTCTCTTCTCTCTGTGTAACTCTTTCAAATAAATAAATCTTTAAAAAAAAAAAAGAAAAAAAGAAAGAAAGCAAACGGGTAGGGGTCGGTGCAGTGGCATAGTGGGTAAAGCTACCACCTGTAGTGCTGGCATCCCAAATGGTCCCTGGTTCGACTCCCGGCTGTTCCACTTCCTATCCAGCTCTCCGCTATGGCCTGGAAAAGAAATAGAAGATGGCCCAAGTCCTTGGGTTCCTGCACCCATGGGAGACCTGGAAGAAGCTCCTGGCTCCTGGCTTCTGATTGGCGCAGTTCTGGCCTTTGCAGCCATTTGGGGAGTGAACCAATGGATGGAAGATCTCTCTCTCTCTCTCTCTGCCTCTCCTTCTCTCTCTGTGTAACCCTGACTTTCAAATAAAAAACAAAAAAGCAAACAGGTAGACAGGTGGGTACATCACGCAGAGCCCCTGGCCAAACAGCGACAGGAAACAAGGGGAAGACGGAGCATCCCAATGGCCTTCCGAGAAACTTCCCGTGCGGCGCTCCGAGACCCACAGCTGCTCCGCCTCCGCTGACACAGAGACGGCCAGGGAAGAGCGTGCTGCGGCTGTGGCCCAGGGACCAGCAGCGACTGTGTGCCCTTTGGTTAGGAGTCTGCGGAGTCTGCACTGGAGCCGACCCCGGGACTCTGAGAATCACTGCTACAGAGCTCCGACGTGCTCTGGGGGCGCAGAGGGAACTGGAACGCGGAGCAGTGCCCGAACAGGCACGCGACCCTGGGCGGGGGACACGCGTCACGGCATCTTCAGGGCACGGTCAGGGCCACGCAGGGGCTTCTACTCCGGTCTCCCTCTTCTTGTCTGTGCCTCCTGCCCTCGTGGGTAACACGTTAGGTGGACGTTAAAATGAAGTTAAGATAGTTGATGTTCCACTGTGTCACCTACAGGCACAAAGGTTCTTGTACGTAAACAATCTAAACTTTTCAAAAGAAAACTGGGCAAAATGGGAAGCCATGGCTCGTATTTAGACACTCAAAGCGGTCCCATGGGAGTTGGAAGTCAAGCAGCTGGGCTGCTTCATTTCTCCTCTCGGACCCCAGCCCAAGAGGGATCACCGCTATCCACCAGCTCTGCCGATCAGCGCCGGAGTGGTGAGAGGCAGCTCACCCGGCGTCGTTCAACCTCTGCTCTGCGTGTGGGTAAAGGGTGGGGTCCCCGCGTGGCCCAGAGGCCGGGGGTCTTTCCAGGCACTTGGGCCCTAGGAGGGGCGGGAACGCAGCCAGGAAACCACAGCCCTTGACAGGTGCAGAGCTCTCGGAGATGGGAGTGATGAGAGCCGGCAGCGGCCGGAAGGTGGGTGTGCCGGCAGCCCGTGTGCGCTGACAGTTTTATCTTGCTAGCCACACGCTCCAGTCTCCCCGCTGTGTCACAAGCACCACAGGCAGTGTCTCGGGTCCGCAGCTGGCAGTCAGCCTGGCCGTGGCGCAGGAGGATGGGCCCTGTCAGGATCATCCCTGCACGGGGGAGGGGGCAGGGAGAGGTTGATGGCTCATGGGAAGGACACACAGGACTTGGAAGCTGTCATGTTTGTTCAAGGAGCAATAATGACGGGTGCATGGGGTGGAGCCCTTGAGAGTGCCCAGACCCCAGGAATCCCCAGACAGGGCTCCCACTCCGCCTCCCCACGTGGGGTGCATCATCCCTCCAGGGCCAGTGAGTGACAGCACATGCAGACCTAGCCAACCAGGGAAGCCCACCAGAGCCCGGTGTCCAAGGGCTTTAGCGGCGGCCACAGGACTGGCCATGGCTCCCCAGAGGTCGACCCTCTGCTGCCGGACCTCGGACCGCGGCGGCTGCTACAGAAGCTCTTATCAGGCAGTGCCGGGGCTACCTCCCAGGAGCAGGTCAAAGGCCCTTTCTCTAAAATGGGTGCAGGGTTCCGAGCCCCTCCCTCCATGAACCCTTAGTGGACATAGAACAGGAAAGCAGGGACTATGGCTACAACTACGGGGGACTCCGGAGAGGTGGGGAGGGGAGGTTGGTGATGACTGAGCGGCTCTGAACCTGTGCCTACCAGAATCTTACAACGCCGCAAACTGATCAGCAAGGCAAAAGCAACACGAGCACATCAGGGAACAGGAGGCCGAGGCAGGCGTTCAGCCTGGTGGCTCAGACACGTGCATTCCATGTCACAGACCCTGGGCTCAACCCCCACTTCCGCTCCCGGATCCAGCTTCCCGCCAGTGCAGACCTGAGGCAGCAGCCGAGGTGGCTCAGGTCTGTGGGAGCCCTGGACCGAGTTCCCGGTTCCTTGCTTTGGCCCCAGACCCACCCCAGTCATTGCAGGCATTTGGGGACTAAACCAGCAGATGAGAGCTCTCTGTCCCTCTAACTCTCAAATAAATAACAAGCAGCAAGCAGAAGAAAAAACTTAGAGTCCCGCCGCTCCACTTCTGATCCAGTGCCCTGCTAATGTGCCTGGGAAAGCAGCAGAAGATGGTCCACGTGTTTGGGCCCCTGCACCCATGTGGGGACCCAGATGGAGCTGCTGGCTCCTGGCTTCAGTCTGGCCCAGCACTGGCCATTGTGGCCATCTGGGGAGTGAACCAGCCTGAAGCTCTCTCTCTCTCTTGCTCTCACTCCCCCTACCCCCTGAGTCTCCTTCTCTCTCTGTAACTGACTTTCCAACAAATTTTTAAATTAATTTTTAAAGAAAGAAATGGAAATTGGTTGCATCCAGGAGCAAGATTATGGGTTAAAAGGTAAAAGGCAGGAGACTACTGATTCTAGGGGCCTGGCGCTGTGGCACAGTGGGTTAACACCCTAGCCTGAAGCACTGGCCTCCCATATGGGTGCCATAGGGGTGCTGGTTGGAGACCCAGCTCTCTGCTGTGGCCTGGGAAGGCAGTGGAAGATGGCCCAAGTCCTTGGCCTCTGCACCCACTTGGGAGACCCGGAAGAAGCTCCTGGCTCCTGGCTTCAGATTGGTGCAGCTCCGGCTGTTGTGGCCAGCTGGGGAGTGAACCATCGGATGGAAGACCTCTCTCTCTCTCTCTCTGCCTCTCCTCTGTGTAACTCTGACTTGCAAATAAATAAATAAACCTTTAAAAAAAAAAAGGCAAAAGGCAGGAGACTACTGATTCTCATTATTAGTTTTCAGGACCATTGGAGCCATTTATGTGTGTGCATTATTCAATCAGAGTAAAAATTAACTAAACATTCAAGCAACTGGGGTTCTAAAACATAGTTACCTATGTTGCCAACAACCAGAGGGGACCAAAGGGCCAAGGGCGACACTGGAGAGGGCTAAGGGGTGGATGGAGGACGGGCAGAGGCAAGCTGCATGCTGGCAGGAACTCAGGACAGCAGGTGGCCCTGAGCGGGTGCAGAAATAGATCACCAGGCCAGGGCGGGGCGGAAGTGCAGGGAGAGCGGGCGGCTGGTGGGAGTCGTCCGGGCAGCTCTGCCTGGCTGTCCTCATGTTTGGAATTTCTCCCAGGAAGCACAATGGGGCCTGTGGCTCAGCCATGGGTCCGCACCGCACCCGGAGCCTCGAGTGCCTCCCCTGGGCATCCCTCATGCTGCTCGTGCACCTGGCTGTGCCCAGCGGGCCTGCCCTGCCGCTGCTGGCCTGGAACGCCGGACCCTCCACCTGCACGCAGACTTGAGAGCGGACTGCTGGGGGGTCTCCCGGAAGGCCTGGCCGCCCTGGTTCTTGCCATGGGGAACTGAAGATGGACGTCAGCTCTGAGGGCGGCTGTGGGGAGAACCGTCCCAGACACCCCGCCAGAGCCTCACCGAGCTCCTGCGCCGAGGACACGCTCGTGTGGCAAGGCCTCTGACATGGGACGCGGCCCAGACTCCAGCTCTGCTCCTGGCTCCTGACCTCGCACCGGTGACGGTGACAGTCTGACCGCCCTGCGCCCTGCGCCCTGCAGCCGCGGTCTGGAAGGAGCAGATCTTTGGTGGGGGGTGGGGGACCAAATGCTGTGTCCCTCTCCCCTGTCACACCGAGTGAGATCCCATAAACCCAGGGACCAGCTGAGTCTGTAACAAGTGATTGCAAACCCAGTGACTTTAAACCGAATTTTTTTTCTCTTTTATTTCTGGAGGTCGTTCGTCCGCAGTCTCACAGGGCCAAAATTGAGGCCTGCATTTTTTTTTTTTTTTTTTTTTTTTTTTTAAGATTTATTTTATTTATTTGACAGGTAGAGTTACAGACAGTGAGAGGGAGACAGAGAGAGAGAGAGGTCTCCCATCCACTGATTCATTCCGCAGATGGCCACAACGGCCGGAGCTGCGCCGATCTGAAGCCAGGAGCCAGGAGCCAGGAGCCAGGAGCCAGGAGCCTCCTCCAGGTCTCCCACGCAGGCACAGGGCCCAAGGACCTGGACCATCCATCCTCACTGCTATCCCAGGCCACAGCAGAGAGCCGGATCAGAAGAGGAGCAGCTGGGACTAGAATCGGCGCCCATATGGGATGCCAACACTGCAGGCCAGGGCGTTAACCTGCTGTGCCACAGCGCTGGCCCCACGGCCTGCATTCTTATAACTTCCAGGGAGAATGGTTTCCTGGTCTCTTCCTGCTCCCAGGGGCTACCTGCAGTCCTCGGCGTGTGGCCTCTTCCTCCACCTCCTCTGACTCTGCTCCTACTGCCTCCCTGTTTTGTTTTAATTTATTTTTATTCCTTGAAAGAGAGACAGAGAGAGGCAAACAGACCGTCCATCCACTGGTTCCCTCCCCAAATGCCTGCAACAGCCAGGGCTGGGCAGGTGAAAGCCAGGAGCTTCATCTGGGTTTCACAAGTGGATGACAGGGACCCAACTTTGAGCCATCTCCTGCTGCCCCGCAGGGTCCATCTGCACAAAGCTGGGATCGGAAGCAGAGACGGGACTTGAACCCAGGCACTCTGGGATACGATGAGGATGTCCTAGCCCTGCCTTAACTACAGCACCAGTGCCCACACTGGTGATTGCATCATGCTCACCCAAACGATACAGGACCATCTCCTGTCTCAAAGGCAGAGAGAGTTTCCATCCACTGGTCCACTAACACCCCAAATGGCTGCAATGGCCAGGTCTGGGCCGGGCAAAGCCACGAACCAGAAACTCCATCCGGGTCTCCCCCATGGGTGGCAGGGGTTCAAGGCCATCTTCTGCATTAGCAGGGAGCTGGATCGGAAGTGGAGCAGCTGGAACTGGAAGTGGCACTCCGACATGGGACGCTGGCATTGCAAGCGCTGACTTAACCCACTGCACCACACCACCAGCCCCTTCCCTCCCCAGAATCATTCTAAGGAGACTTTACTAAAAAATGATGGACAAGAGACAAACACAATTGAAAGGTCAGAATCACAGGAAGCTGCCAGTTGCCAGGGTTCCAATCCACACATCAAGATGCCGGGAAAGCACTGGGCTTCTCCCGTGTCAGACTCCAGCTTCAGGGCAGGAGGGGAGGGACCTGACCCTGGGCGGAAGGCTCAGCCCCAGGCAGGGAGGGGCCCCAGGCTCTAGGGCTCAGCCTGGTTCAGCACTGGATACTGACGGTCAAAGCCTGCCCTTGTCAGGACTGGCAGAGGACACAGCGGTGGCAGCCAGGGGCTTCCCACATCTCAGCAGCAAATTTCCTGCGAGCCAGGGCACGCGTCCACCTCCCCGTGTGGCGAGATGGACCCTGCGACAACGGCTGGATAGGAGAACTCGGTGTCGCCATCCTCGCCGCTGAGAAGCCACAAGTAGCTCAAGGTGAGACCAAGCTCTGGTGAGCGTTAACTCACACAAAGCCCAACAAATCAGTTCAGAACAGACTTCCCACTCTAGGAGGAAACACGGGTCGTAACACTCTGTAGCAGTAAGTCAGACTACCTGCTTAGGAAAATAATTCTCGGGCTGAAGGCCCTCCCATCACCTAGGGCGGCGGGACCACTGAGACGAAACCTTGGCACCTACCTTCGGACACGAAGCCCCATCACAACCCTCTGCTGATGAGCACAGACGGACCTCCAGGTGGTGAGGAGTGACGCGGTGCAGGTGGAAGCCGACTCAAGCCCAGGCAGGTGGAGAAAGGGGGCACTGGCTGGTGTGAGGTCAGCAGCACCCGGGGGAGGAGCCGGCACACAAACCCAGGATGTCTGAGCCAGGCCCAGGCTCCTGGCTACTGCCCCAGGCTGCTGGGCTGAACTTCAATAAGCTGTCACTTCCTGTGACCAGTCCAAGGAGAAGGGAGGAGGGGGATTCTCTACTGTTCTCACAAAGAAAGCCAAGTTGAAGACGGTCCCATCCTCGAGTGAACACAGGCTTCCGTTCTGTCTGGGGCGCTCAGGGCAGGCGCTCTGGAGTTAAGAGGTGTCGCTGTGCTGCTAGGGGGAGTCCGGGAGGTGGGGAAGGGAGGGAGTCAGGCCAGAGCTCTGGCAGAGGGGTTAAAGGATCCTGGAAGCAGGTGCACGCACCCAGGGAGCAGCCGCCGGCTTCGACTCAGGCCAGGCTGAGCCGGCGCAGCTGTGCTCGGCTCGCGGTTGCACGATGCCCATCAGACCAGAGGTGACGCGGCTCTCAGGACACGAGGCGTGCCTGCAAGTGCCGGGACCCTAGGCCCGTTCCTCCCCTCCCCAGCCTCTGCTCTCCCTCAGCCCACAGGGTTCTCCGGGGCCTAAGATTTGCACTTCTATGAAAACAAAGCCGCCTCTGTGCAACCCAACACATACTTTCTCCTATCAGTGAATGCGGGAGCTCTCACCTCTGACCTAAATTCACTTCAACAAAACTCTGCCAATCCACCTCATTCCTGTTTCTGCTACATTTTGCTTTTGTTTGGGAGACAGAGAAAACATGTGCATGTGCTCCCCAAATGCTTGCAATCAATCTAGTCTCCCACGTGGGTGGTAGGGACCCATCACTACTGTCTCCCTGGGTACCCATTAGCAGGTAGCTGACTCCAGCTGGTGAAGCCATTTGGAGAATGAACCAGTGGATGGAAATCTGTCACTCTCTCTTTCAAATAAATATTTTTTTAAAAGTTGCCTTTTGTCCTGAAATAGTTCCAAAACATAGAGCATAAATGAAGTGTAACATTTATGTAACCACCAGTCCATGAAACATAAAAACCTGAAATCATAACAATGTTTAATCTTCTAAACTACCTTCATCTGTTTCTAACCGGATACCCGGCTTCAAGCTGTGACAGACAACACCCAACACAAGTCTGACAGCAGCCACATGTCCGGGAGCCTAGGAGCAGATCCTGTCCTCGTGGAGACAGCGCGGGCTGGTGCACCTGTCTGGGGAACTTGAGGTTCACTGCTCTGACCTCACTGTGCATCCTAATTATGCAGACCTTCATAACTAATCATAGTTATCAGACAGCATCTTCAATTTCCCACTGGGTAAAGACTGGCTAAGCAGATAGGAAAGAATTTTTGTTTTGTTTTGTTTTGATTATTTGACAGCTAGACTTGACTGTGAGAGAGAGAGACAGAGAGAAAGGTCTTCCTTCCATTGGTGCACTCCCCAGATGGCCGCAACGGCCGGAGCTGCGCTGATCCGAAGCCAGGAGCCAGGAGCTTCCTCCAGGTCCCCATGCGGGTGCAGGGCCCCAAGCACTTGGGCCATCCTCCACTGCCCTCCCAGACCACAGCAGAGAGCTGGACTGGAAGAGGAGAAACCGGGACCAGAACCGGCGCCCATGTGGGATGCCGGTGCCGCAGGCGGAGGATTAACCAGGTGAGCCACGGCGCCAGCCCCAGATAGGAAAGAGTATTCATTAACTTCTAGGAAGAGCATTTACAAGTCTTGCAGAGCTGGGTGACTCCTGACATTCCTAAGTCCTCTGGTGACTTGGTCGCATCTCGCTAAGATTCACAGGTTTCAGGGCCAAACTGTTCACTTGGCAGCCTTCTCCTGGCCCAAGGACAGTCCAGGGACGTTTTGTACACGAGTCAGCTTCTCACCGTTTCACTCTTCAGACGAAGCTAAGGGGTGAATAAGCAGATCTAAGGAAAAGAAGCAAACCCACAGAGCGTGACCACGCTACACCCCGGACGTGAAGCCGAGGGCCCCTGTGCAGGCCTGGGTGAGCGACTCTGCCTGGTTCTCACCCGGGCGGCATGAAGCCTTTCCCAGGGCAAGGTCACAGCCTTGGCGCACCACACCCAGCAGCTCCCACAGCCCTCCCTCTCTTCCATCCCGCCGACGTGTTCCAGCCTCCTCTAGGATTTCTACGCGTGCTCTTCACTTCCAAGGCATCCACGGACCGGATGTACAGTTCACACCACAAACCCGACCTCAGGCAGGAAGTGTGCAGACTCCTCCCCAGGTGCATTCCAGAAACTGAGTGGTCAACATAGAAGCAGCCAGAGGGCGCTGGGGCCAGGAGCCAGCCTCCCCCCATCCCTACAAATGCACCACCTTCCCCGCTCCGTCCCCAGACGCACTTCTGCACCCACGCTCTGGAGACCAGGAAGGACCCGGCCCTGGGATGGCCCCTTCCCCCCAGCCTGGGAAGCCCTGCTGGCTCCTCCCTAACCGTCTTGGGAGGCAGAGACCATGAGCGTCTTACTAAGACCCTGGACACCGACTCTCTGCTGTGACTCCAATTATTTCCTTTTTTTTTTTTTTTAATGATTTATTTATTTGAAAGTCAGGGTTACAGAGAGGAGAGGCAGAGAGAAAGATCTTCCATCCGATGGTTCACTCCCCAATTGGCTGCAACAGCTGGAGCTGTGCTGATCCGAAGCCAGGAGCCAGGAGCTTCTTCTGGATCTCCCAGGCAGGTGGAGGACCTTGGGCCATTTTCTACTGCTTTCCCAAGCTATAGCAGAGAGCTGGATAGGAAGTGGAGCAGATGGGATTCGAACCGGTGTCCATATGGGATGCCGGCCCTGCAGGGTGTGGCTTTACTCACTACACCACAGCGCCAGCCCCTACTTCCTTTCTTATAAAGGCCCCACTTGAAACCACCTTGCAATCATTTCTTTCTCTCTGAGAGGCAGAGGGGAGCACCCATTCACTGGTTCAGGCCCCAGATGCCAGCAGCAGCTTCCCGGATGGAGCTGGGAGTTGGGAACTCAGCCCAGGTCCCCCTCAGGGGCAACAGTGACCCAGCCGCTAGGGCTATCACCTGCTGCCCCGCAGGGCACTGGAACCCAGGCGCTCTGAAACAGGACCCTGGCATCTGAATGGTGAGGCCACGCGCTCACTCACCCAGCTCCGCTAGACAAAAACTCTGCATACTTCCGGGCGATTTGATGTGTCGATACAGAAAGGCCCGATCATCTCAGAAACAAAATACCCACCGCACCCACAGCCCCGCAGGCCGATGCCTGCCCCCCGCCCCCCCCTGCAGCACAGGCTCTGAGGATGGCAGGTGCAACCTCGCCTCCTCCGTGTCCCTCCGCTCAGCCCGCCTCCTGCTGGACTGTCCACTCGGCACTCAGAGCACCACCTCCCCTGGCGAGCCGCAGCTCGGGGCCGATTCCTGCAACAACTCAGGAGCAGGTGCGTCAAGGGAATGCCACTCCCAAGGCTGCAGGCACCACAAAGCCCTGCAGGGCTGTGCTCAGCGGGATTAACTCACGCACACACAGGGTCCCGCTGTCGGCAGTTTATTTTAAAAAAACCACACCCCAGTCGTCACATTTTCTCTGTCCACCATTTTCCTTGACGGGAGAAGTGAGCAAACAACCGGGGGTGTTATCTTTGCAGACCGACACAGCAGCAGAGGGGTCACGGTCAGCAGGGACTCACAAGCTCATCTGCGTCCCCGGGTCAGGGAAGGGACAGGTGACCACAGAACAGGCTCCGTCTACAGCGAGAGCGGGAGACAGCACTGAATCATTACGGCACAGTGTTGTAAACAGGTTCATCGCAGACTCTTCTCAGCCCGAACACCAGACGAACGGAACCCAGCCTCAGCCTGCAAGCCGGCAGAGGGGGTGCAGGAGAGGCCGCGCGGCGAGGGCTTCTGGGCGGCGAGGCCCTGCGGGGCGGCGGCGCCCGGGCCCTCACTTGGAGTCCTGGTCTTTGTCTTCACCCAGGAGGGCGGAGCGCACCCCCAGCTTCTTCAGCTCCTCCACCAGGTCCCCGTTCTGGTGCATCTGCAGGAGGATGTCGCAGCCCCCCACAAACTCGCCGTTGAGGTACACCTGCGGGATGGTGGGCCAGTTGGAGTAGTCCTTGATGCCTGCGGGGGGAGGACATTCAAGCGTCAAAGGTCGCATCCGAGCTTCACAAAGACCTCTGCCCAGCGCCCCTCCTCTTCTGCCTTCCCGTCTCCGGGACAGCAACATGTCAGTCCCAGGGACACACGGGCCAGGGTTCAACTCCCCATCACAGACCACGAGCCCTCAGCGGGTCATGTGACCTCGGACATCTCTCTTCACAGGCCAACACGAATGCACTTGCAAACATTCGCCAGTGAAGGCTGTGTTGCCTACGTAAAGCACAAGGTCAAGGGCACGACTCATAACTCCTCTGCACAGATTACACGGAGCGGACTACAGAGCTATTTTTAACTGGCCAAACGGAGCACATAAACAAACAAATCAGTAGTGATTTTCATGCAAATTAAAAATACAAAATGTGTTCCCTCTATCTAGCACTTCTTAGCAAACATTTTCCAAATAAAATGACCAAGCTGACTTACAGTATCATCACAGGTAACAGCCCCCAGATGGAAGTCACCTGCCCTCAAAAGTTGGTGCCTTCTACACAAACAGTGGGTCTGCTCTGAACAGCGGCGTCAGCCTGGGCGCGGGTGCCGGCGCCTTATCTCTGCTCTGCACACCTCACCCATGTCCCCCACCCCCCGCCCCGCCCCGGGCCTGGGAAAGCCACTCTGGGGTCTCAGGTCCCCAGGAAAGGGTCAGCACCACTCATCATCAGGACTTCTCTCCAGGCCAAGCGCATGGACACACGGGCTCCTGGCCATTCTGACGGTGGGCGTCAGAGATGAAGGACTCACATGTGCGCTGCGGGCCAGGTGTAAATGCGACCCTCCCTCAGTCTGTGGGCACTGACTGCACTGATGTCACCTACGAAGTGGCTTCTTTAACCTCCTCAGCTTCCTTCAATACCTTTCACACACGAGCCATTTATGTGTACATCAGGTGTTTTTCAACTACTAAGACATGGCGAATCCTCCTAGGACAGTAAAGTTCTATCAGTTTCTTCCAGTGAGGGCCTTCAATTCTGACACATACCACAGATGCTGCCTGGGCCGGGCAGGTGGCAGAGCAGTTACGGTGCACTCATCCCATCCTGGGTTCAAGTCCTGGCTCCACTTCCATCTTCCTGCCAACCTGCACCCTGGGGCTGGCAGATGATGGCTCAGGTGTGGGGCCCTGCCACCCACGTGGGAGACCTCAACTGGGTGCCCAGTTCTTGGCTCTGCCCTGGCCCTGCCCTGGCTGTCGCGGACCTTTGGGGAGTAAACCAGTGGACAGAAGATCTCTCTCTCTCTCTCTCTCTCTGCCTTTCAAATAAACAAAATACATTTTAAAAGTTTTAAAAAAATTTCTGCCACAAAACTACATGTTTAATCCTAAAAGGTAAAAAACAAATTTTTTTTAATTTAAATCTTCGTTGAGTAGAAGGGTGAATCTGTCCGTCACTTTTACGATCTGGCCTCATTCATGAAACTTCGTTTTGCTGCAGACCCCACATCCTGACACTGGAAGCTGGGGGAACAGCACCGAGCCCCCACCCCACGGCCACCGGTACAAGGAGCCTGCAGACCACAGATTCCAGAGAGCCCGCATCACCCGACACGCACAGCCCTGTGCAAACGAAGCCACCCCTTCACACCACTCCTCCTAACACACGCAGGCCACAGTGAATGCCAGCACCTGCCGGACAGCACCCGCGTGCCCGCTGGCTGACGGGGCCGGGGGAAGTGCACCTGCCGCCTTTGCGTTCCCAGTAATGCGCAGCCAAAGCTCTGGCTCCTTTCTTCAAAGCTATGCGATGTGCCGTTTTAAAGAAATCCGATATAAGTTTAACTACTTAAGGAAATACCCAATTGTTTCCTATGGAATGAAGTGAGAAACTTCTGCAAGAAAGAAAAGACCTTGTTCGCAGGTTGAACAATTAAAAAGAACCCTGTGGACTCTCAATGACTGTATCAACATGGTTAATTTCTCCCACAGGCAGCTCTCAAAAGCTGCACCTACTGTGACAGTTTTTACAAATATCACCAGAAGTAACTCAGAATCAGGGACCAGCTTCCGCCATTCAGGAAATCATAGCCCAGAACAGAGTTCAAGATAATCCTATTTCCTACGACAGACAGGGTTCAACCTGGGACAGAAAAGGTTAACCGCAGTTATGTAACCGAGAAACAGGAGGAGCCAGGGGTCAGGAGACTCTTGCAAAATCGGTTTACACAAATATTACTGCTCCACAAAAAAAAAAAAAAAAAAAAAAAAAAAAAAATCAGTATTCCAGTGGCCTGAGCCGGCGAAGGCAGGGCAGATGCACGCCCACCCCCTCCCGAACCTCCAGAGGCACTTTCAAAGTGCCGCCCTGCAGGGCGCTGGACTTTGCTCCTGGTCTGGACCCTGGACTGTGCAAGCGCAGCAGCCCCGGCTTCCTTTCTCCTGGGGTTTCACCACAGGGCCTCCACCCACTCGGCTTGCTGGGCTCCGTGGCCCCACACAGGGCACGTCACCACCAGTCATCTGGGTCTTCCCTAGCCTCGAGAATGGCGTCAGGCCCGAGACAGCCCGAGCCGGAAGCAGCGGCCAGGCCGGCTACCCCCCGGGAGGAGCGCGGCCCGCTGGCAGGGCAGGCAGGCCCGCTTGCTGGCTTGTGAACACGGCGCAGACGGCCTCAGCTTCCCCGTCTGTCAAGTGGGAGCGGCGCTGTCTCACAGGCTTGGAGACATAACAGGGAAAAGGAACTAAGCTCCCAGCACAGCGCAGGGACCCCGTGCACCCCCCTCCCCATCACCGCTCTCCATCCCACCCTGACGGAAACACTTTCCTGAGAAACACGGAGAAAAAATACAGAAAAATACTAGCAAGAATATCATTTACTGAGCTAAGGGCTACTCTTTCAGTGTCTTCCACAAATAACCTTATTTAATCTTCGCAAAGAGCCCACCAGGGAGGTACAGCTGTCCCTAGGCTATGGATGAGGGGAATCAGAGCAGCTGGGTCACCCAAGTCCCGCGCGGTGGAGCCAGGCTCGGCACCCGGCACCGCCGCCCACAGCGGCCCGGCACTGCACCCGCACCTGCCCGGCACACTGCCTGACTTCTCTAACGTCTGTACACACATCCTTTCAACCCACAGTCTTTTTCAAGGTTTACTTGATTGACTTGAAAAGCAGAGTTTCAGAGAGAGACAGAAAGATCTTCCACCTGCTGGTTCACTCTCCAAATTGCCACAACGGCCAGAGCTGGGCCAGACTGAAGTCAGGAGCCTGGAGCTCCATCTGAGTCTCCCACGTGGGTGGCAGGGGCCCAGGCGTTTGGCTGCTGCTTTCCCAGGCTCATAGCAGGGAGCTGGATCAGAAGTGGAGCCGCCGGGACTCCAACCAGTGCTCACATGGAATGCCAGTGTCGCAGGTGGTGGCTTAACCACGACACCGGCATGACCACAACACTCGCACCAAACGTATTTTTGTGATTTTGCCATGTTGAATAAATCTAGTTCTAGTACATTTTAATCCCAATTTCGTTTTCTATCACATCACTGAACTACTTTATCCAGTCTGCTACTAAGCAACCCAGACTTCCTCCCGTCAGTTTTCCACCCTTCCAGCAACATGGCAGCGGGCATCTTCGCGTGTCCCTTACGCAGCAAGCGTCACCTCTAGCAATGGCAGCAAACCGCGGCCTGCGGGCCAGATCTGATCCACTTCCGGTTTTGTAAATAAAGTTTTATCAGAAGCCAGCAACACTCATTCGTCCATGTACTGCCCGACCACTGTCACACAATGGTGGCGCTGAACATGTGCGGCCCACAAAGCCTTTTCTTACAGAGGAAGTGAGCCCCTCCCACTCCAGACTGTACTCCTGGGGGTGAGGCCACTGGGTCTGGGCCCTGTCCACCTCCGGCTTAGTGCTGACACTCGAGGGACGTGTGGGTACCACCCTACACTCTCACCTGCAGCACGAGACAGCCACAGACAAGCACAACCACACAACTTATTGTCCGACTTCTAGTGGCAGCCAGCTGACAGGTGTCGTATTTTTACCACTGTCTTAAATGTGCGGATACCGGAGACACTGGGCAAATTCTCAATGTGGAAAACGGCTGTTTATTCCACAAATATTTGAGTCTCTGCTCCACCACGCTGTTCCTAACGCAAGGAAAACAACGGTGATCCAGCAAGCACATTTAAACTGCGTGTGTTTTTCAGAGCAAGGGGAGAGCTGGCCACAGGCTGAGGGCTGGCTGCAAGCTTGCGCTGCGCAGAGGCAACCTGGCCTGGACGGCAAACGGCGAAGCGTGGACGGCACGCTCACAGCTGGGTGACAGCGGTGTGCTCTGGCCTGCCCCCGGCCTCTGGCTCTCTGCTGTGTGACTGCAGATAGAACGGGAGGGCAAGAGGCCTCGCCCACTCCCCGTGCCTCAGTGCCTGGCACTCACAGGCAGCCCCTCCCCGCCTGGGCCCCTTCAGACCTTGGCCTTCACTGGGGCAGGAAGAGAGAATTCCGCAGGTGCTCACTGCTGCGGCGGGTGGCGGGCGGCGGGTGGCGGGTGCTCACCCCTGCGGCGGGTGGCGGGTGCTCACCCCTGCAGCGGGCGGCGATCCCTTGGCTGGGGCCGGCGCACAAACCCATCTTTGGCAACAGCGAGCACCGGCCAGCCTGTCACTCGCCTCGGTACACAGCACAGGGGAGTCTTAGGGCTCAAAGCCGCGCCCGGCTAGGCTCAGGGCCGCGCTGGGCCGGGCTCCCACCTCCGTCCAGTGGGACTGGCGGCCTGCACTCACCTTCACTTTCCCCGGCAGCAGCAGACGTGTGTGTTACAGCCCACGGGTACAGACACACGCGTCAACCACATATCAGCGAATGAAACTCAGTGGTCAAGAGATTTTTTTTTAAGTACAGATTTGTATTTTTTACATGCTTGCTTATTTTCATGAAAGGCAAAGTAAGAGTGAGCAAGGAGAGGGGAGAAAGATCTTCACTCCCCAAGTATCTGCAGCACTCAGGGCTGGGCCAGGCTGAAGCCAGGAGCCTGGAGCTCCACCCGGGTCTCCCACGTGGGTGGCCGGGGTCCAAGCACTGGAGCCACCATCTGATGCCTCCCAGGCACACCAGCAGGGAGCTGGATCAGAAGCAGAGTGGCCAGGACTCGAAGCAGTGCTGTTAAGAGGCAGGTGTCGCAGGCAACAGCTTCACCCACCGTCCAGTTGCCCTCACCTCCACAATCAGAGATTTCAGGGCTGAACTCCTGTTGCTGCTCTGTCAGAAGCAGACATGGGGCTGGCACTGTGGCGTAGCGGGTGAGGCCATACGTCTGCAGTGCCGGCATCCCATATGGGCGCCGGTTCTAGTCCTGGCTGCTCTACTTCCCATCCAGCTCTCTGCTATGGCCTGGGAAAGCAGTAGAAGATGGCCCAAGTCCTTGGGCCCTGTATTCGCATGGGAGACCCGGAAGAATCTCCTGGCTCCTGGCTTAGGATTGGCACAGCTCCGGCCATTGCGGCCATCTGGGGGAGTGAACCAGTGGATGTAAGACTTCTTTCTCTGTACCTCTCTGTAACTCTGCCTTTCAATTAAATAGACAAATCATAAAAAAAAAATAAATATAGGAAGCCAGATGTATAAGATAGAAGACAGAAACACAAATGCTAAACAGTAAACAACCCGATTTCTGCTTCTACTTGCAATTCATCGGCCATAATCCAGGACGGTCCACGTCCAGTGACATTCAACAGAACATGAGCTTAGACACCGAAGACCCTCAGAACTTATGTGAATCGAGATGTCAACCACACAACTTGTCGGCACTTGGCCGGGCGCCAGGTGGGGCCCAGCCGACAGCAGAGCGGTCACTCCCTTCTTATCTTGCAGGCAGGCAGCTGCCGTGAATGAAGACCACAGAGCCAGCCGCCAGCCCCTGATAAAGCCCAGGGCCTGACCGGCTGCATTCCAGTGGACGAGAGGGCAGAGGAGTCGCCAGCACGTGCACGGCATCATAGCCGGCATTACACAGCCAGCAATGCTAACCTGCTTCTCCACGCACAGTACTACTGTAGCCTGTATTATACAACCAGTAACGTTAACCTAATTCTCCACACACGGTACTACTGTAGCCTGTATTATACAACCAGCAATGCTAACCTGTTTCTACACGCACGGTACTACTGTAGCCTGTATTATATAACCAGTAACGTTAACCTAATTCTCCACACACGGTACTACTGTAGCCTGTATTATACAACCAGCAATGCTAACCTGTTTCTACACGCACGGTACTATTGTAGCCTGTATTATACAACCAGTAACGTTAACCTGCTTCTCCACGCATAGTACTACTGTAACCTGTAAAATACAGCCAGCAATGCTAACCTGCTTCTACACGCACGGTACTACTGTAGCCTGTATTATACAACCAGTAACGTTAACCTGCTTCTCCGCACACAGTACTACTGTAGCCTGTATTATACAACCAGTAACGTTAACCTGCTTCTCCGCACACAGTACTACTGTAGCCTGTATTATACAACCAGTAATGTTAACCTAATTCTCCACGCACAGTACTGTAACCTGCATTATACAACCAGTAATGTTAACCTGCTTCTCCATGCACAGTACTACTGAAGCCTGTATAATACAACCAGTAATGTTAACCTGCTTCTCTACGCACAGTACTACTGAAGCCTGTATAATACAACCAGTAATGTTAACCTAATTCTCCAAGCACGGTACTACTGTAACCTGCATTATACAACCAGCAATGTTAACCTGCTTCTCCACGCACAGTACTACCGTAGCCTGTATAATACAACCAGTAATGTTAACCTAATTCTTCACGCACAGTACTACTGTAGCCTGTATAATACAACCAGTAACGTTAACCTAATTGTCCACGCACAGTACTGTAACCTGCATTATAAAATAGAGCACAGTACTGTAACCTGCATTATACAACCAGCAATGCTAACTTGCTTCTCCACGCACGGTACTACTGTAGCCTGTATGATACAACCAGTAATGTTAACCTGCTTCTCCGCACACAGTACTACTGTAGCCTGTATTATACAACCAGTAACGTTAAGGTAATTCTCCACGCACAGTACTGTAACCTGCATTATACAACCAGTAACGTTAACCTGCTTCTCCACGCACAGTACTACTGCAGCCTGTATTATACAACCAGCAATGCTAACCTGCTTCTACACGCACGGTACTATTGTAGTCTGTATTATACAACCAGTAACGTTAACCTAATTCTCCACACACAGTACTACAGCCTGCATTAGACAGCCAGCAATGCTACCCTGCTTCTCCACGCCTCCACCCAAGGCGCCTCCTAGGCACCACCAGCAGTGACAGCAGACGCAGGATCGGCTGTCACCAAGAGTTCTGTAAGGAGCAGACAAGGTGGGGAAGAACTTTGAGAACCAGCGCGTGCCAACAGTGGAACAGCTCCCTGTGCCACACGAAGACGCATGTGCTCGTGGAACCTGTACTCTTTCCTCCTCACAAAACCCAACGTTGCCGTCGGGCCTTCATATCTTCGTTTTATGGAAAAGGCGACCTGAGGACATACAGTCGACTGGCCAGGGCAGGAGGGCCACCACGGCCCTTCCACACACCAGCCTGCCTCAGCACGGCACAGAACGGCCACAGCCAGTCGTGGCTGTCCCCACACAGAACCTGGGGCCACCATTTAGCAAGCTGGACAAGAGCCCTGGGCTTGGGAGAGGCAGGGTCTCGGTCCCGAGTCCCCAGCTGGAGCACAGGGTCCCCTGGGCCCCTGCCCGACACCAAGCTGGACGTAAGAGACGCCCCGGCGGGTGGGGGCAGCCTGTGGCACAGCAGGTTAAGTTCAGCCGCGACTTGTGGTGCCAGCGGCGTCCTGTACCAGAGTCCCGGCTGCTCAGCTTCCAACCCCGCTCCCTGCTCATGCGCCTGGGAAGACGGCGGAAGATGGCCCTAGCACTTGGGTCCCTGCCGCCCAAGTGGGAGACCCGGGCGGAGCTCCTGGCTCCTGGCTTCGGCCTGGCCAGCCCCGGCTGTTGTAGCCACCTAGGGGAGTGAACCAACAAGTGGAAAAATCCCTCTGTCAATCAAATAAATAAATCTTTTTCTAAATGCTAACTGGCTATCAGCACCCCCCGACTCCCACACACATGGTGAAATCCACAGTCCTGCTGCACCTGCCCCCCACCCCCCGGGGCTCCAGGCTGGGGGCAGCGAGTTCACCCGGGGCCAGGAGTTCCCTGCTGCGCCCCTCTCCATAACTCCCCAGGGCCAAGCTCCCGAACGTCGGCCCCTCAACCTGAGCGCCTGAAACCTAAGGTTAGGTCCCCCCACCCGCCCCGGACCTCAACTAAGACCCCCCAACCCTGCAGCCAGCCCTCTCCTGCCACATCAACACCTGCGCCTGGGACGCGGCCTCGGACGAGGGTCGCTGGGTCGTCTCCCGGCTCTCCAACCCCCAAAGTGCTCGCCTCGGCCTCAGGTCCGGCTCTGCTCCACCCCCAGCCGTGCGGGGCGCGGAGCCGGGCTGCTGACCACCGTCCTCGGGCCCTGCGGGGCGAGCCCCCGGGACTTCGCCACTGCCCAAGCCCAGACCCCAAGACCGCAGGACTCGGCTCGAAGCAACCACGCGCCCACCCCGGACCCTCGGTCCACAGCCCTCGCGCCGCACCGACCCCGCCCGGCCCGGGGGCCTCGGCCCGTCCCCCGCCCCGCGGGCCTGACCTTGCCGGAGGTCGGGGTCGTCCAGCACGTTGTAGGCCGCGTAGTCGCGGACGCCGTGCAGCCGCAGGATCTGCACCACGGCGTTACTGAAGCCGCACTGGGGCTGCTCCGGCGTCCCCTTGAGGAAGACCACCACCTTGTCTTTCTTCACCAGCGCGTCCAGGTGCTCCGTGGAGCCGCTGCCGCCGCCGCCGCCCGCGCCTGAGCCCGCCGTCCGCACGCCCGGACTCCACAGGCCTCCGCCGCGCCCCCAGCGGAGCAGAGCCGCCGCCGCCCGGCCCAGGGACCCGCTCATGCCCGCACCCTCGCCGGAGCCCTAGACGGCTCGGGATCTCGGAGAACCACCGGGAGCTGTCCCCGGGCTCGCGGCGGAGGGCCCGCCTCCCGCAGCCTCTCATTGGGCCTGCGCCGAACTGCTCTCTGTCATTGGACAATACTGGCCCGCAATTACTTGATTCAACCAATCATGTGACTCGTCCAGCTCCGGCAAGTAGGAGGTGGTCCTTACGCTGGAATAGCATCCTGCTACCTTACAATTGGCCGTCGGCAACCTCTTTGCCGCTTGATTGGACAGCGTGGATGTCCATTAGGGCCACGCTGCCCGGCAACAGAGGCAAAGCGAAGAGGAAGACGTCCTTTCTCCTGAGAATGGGCGGGACCAGCTGGGGTACTGGGGACGACTGGGAAAGACGCTGGGCGGGGCTTCGCCCGGCGCCTGGGACTCTGGGATAGGGTCACGTCCAGATGAAGGTTCTGCTTCCGGTGTCGGCCGTAGTGGGTTGCCATGACAGTGCGGCGGGCCGGCGCGTGGCGCGGGTATCCGGGAAGGTAGAGGAGTAGCGCCGGCCGGCATCTTCCTCGCTCCCGCATAAATGCCCGCCCTCGCGAGCGGCCGAAGGGCGGCGGCCGAGGACCTGGGCCAGCCCGGGCCGGAGACTCGGGCCCCGCGGCCAGCGGGAGCTGAGGCCCGGGCTGCCGGCGTGCGGTGGCTGCTGGAACAGCAAGGCCGTCTCGCCGGGGCGCCCTGGCCTTGCAGCCCGCTTGAGCGCTTGGGTCCCGGCTCGGGCGGCGTTTGCCGAGAAGGTAGCCAGTTGGGCCGCGCGGGGTGCGGAGCGCGGTGGGCGCTCGGGTGGCGGGAGGAGGCCGCGGCTGCAGCCTGGGCGCCGCGCGGGGTCGGAGGTCCCCAGCGCGCACCGGGCTTGCAGACACAGCATAGCCCGGAGGAAGCTGAGGCATGGCCGCCCCAGAGCCGGCGGCTCCGTGTGCAATTTTCCTCCGATAGCTCCTGGCAGCTGTTGCCACGGGGGTGATGGCTGTGCCGTGTCATCATCGATCCGCCAACAGTGAGAGAAGCCTTGCAGTCGCGATATTGTTTGGCAGACCGAGTGGTTTCTGTCGGACACTAAGTACTGCTACAAACGACTGAAAGTTGCGGGGGGTGACGAGTCTGGGTGCTACGGGAGTGCTCGCATTTAAAATCAGAGCGGCAGCCCGTGTCGGCCAGGCGGTCTTGCGGGGAACCTGTCGGCGCAGACTGGAGCCTGGCGGGCCGTCCACCTCCGGGGGCTCCTGGGTGTCCATTGCTGCATTGGGGGGGTTCCTGGGTGCTGCAGGGGGGTGCCCTGGGTGTCCACTGCTGCATTGGGGGGGGCTCTGGGTGTCCACTGCTGCAGGGGGGGTGCCCTGGGTGTCCACTGCTGCACGGGGGGGCTCCTGGGTGTCTACTGCTGCATTGGGGGGGTGCCCTGGGTGTCCACTGCTGCATTGAGGGGGCTCCTGGGTGCTGCATAGGGGGGTGCCCTGGGTGTCCACTGCTGCACTGAGGGGGCTCCTGGGTGTCCACTGCTGCATTGGGGGGGGTGCCCTGGGTGTCCACTGCTGCATGGGGGGGTGCCCTGGGTGTCCACTGCTGCACTGGGGGGGTGCCCTGGGTGTCCACTGCTGCACTGAGGGGGCTCCTGGGTGTCCACTGCTGCATTGGGGGGGTCCCCTGGGTGTCCACTGCTGCACTGAGGGGGCTCCTGGGTGTCCACTGCTGCATTGGGGGGGTCCCCTGTGTGTCCATTGCTGCACTGGGGGGGTGCCCTGGGTGTCCACTGCTGCACTGGGGGGTGCCCTGGGTGTCCACTGCTGCATGGGGGGGTACGTGCTGATTCCATGTGAGGCCCACGAGTGCTGCGGTTCTTAGAAGACTTTCTGTTTTTCAGATTCGGGGATTCCAGGCGTGGTCTACACACGTGATGCAGAACTTGGCACTCCGCGGTTAGGGCAGAAGCCTGGCGTCCGGTGTGCCTCGCAGGAGGACCCACGAGTCCCTGCCGGAGTCTCTGATTCGTGCTGAGGTCGCAGCGAGTGGCTCTTGCTTGTCTAATGAACGCTGGCAGTTTTCCCCTGAAAGCCTGGCTCGGTTCTTGCCGACCGTGGGTCAGGCCGCTCTCCAAGCCTGGGCATGGGAGAAGGGTTTGCACGGGGGCGTTCTGAGGACCCAGGCCTAGGCCGGCGGGGATGGAGAGTGGCGCGTCCTGCCGTCTTCCCTGGTCGTCAGATGTTTGTGCTGCTGGGAACCCAGCTGTCGTTGGAGATGAGGACTGAGAGGAAACCTGTGTTTTCAGAATTGAAAGGAGGCGCAGCGTTTGGGAGGCTGTGCTGCTGTGATAGGGGGGCAAATGGAGGGGAGCCCGGGCGCTGTGCCCCCGCCTTGCCGACGGGGGTGGAGCCAGCAGGCTCAGCGAGGTGTTGGTGTGTGTCTGACACCACTCTCGCAGGACGCGGCAGCCATCAGAGTCTTAGAGAGGGAGGCCGCTGTGTGCTTCAGCTCTCGGGGTCCCTGGGTCCTGCCGCCCACTGCACTTCTAATCTGCTTCCCTGCCGCCGCACGCCCCAGGGGACAACCGGTGATGGCCAGACCCTTGAGGGCCTGCCGCCCGCGTGGGAGGCCTCGGTGGAGTTCCGAGCTCTGGGCTTCCGCCGGCCAAGCCCTGGCTATGGCAGGCGTTTAGGGAGGGAACCAGCTGATGGGAGGTCTGCCTCAGCCTTTCAGAGTAAAAAGGAACAAACCTCGGAAATGTGATGGCCTCTTCCTCTATCTCAGTCCCAAGTGACGTGAGCTGGAGTCGGGGATTTTTTTAAGGGATGTATTTATTTGAAATGCAGAGAGCAGAGAGGGAGCTGCGGATCTCCCTTCCCTGGTTCACTCCCCAAACGCCTGCAACAGCCGGGAGCCCAGGTACCGGGCCTCCTGCCTCCCGCGTGCGTTAGCAGGAAGCTGGGTGGGAAGTGCAGAGTCGCTGGGCGTCCCAAGCGGCAGCTTAGCCCGGGCACGCGGCGCCCACCCAGGGTGCGTGGCCAGTGCCGAGTCCTTGTGTGCTCAGCAATGACCGTTTGTAGAAGATGGGGGGGCTGTCACAGTGTGTGCCACGGAAGGGCCTGGCTTTGTAAAAGCGTCATTTTAAGAGAAAATTGGCAGCCTGGGCTGCACTTGGGGTGGAGCCGCCAGACATCGCTGAGCTAAGATAGCATCTGGGACCCAGAATTCCACTGAGCAGGGTTGGAACCCAGAACCTTTCTCTGATGCGCTTAGCTGTTACCAGTAATTCTGGAGCGTCTGTGCTAGGCTGGCATCAACGTGCCAACACCAGGGAGGAGCCAGGCAGAGCCCTGTCTGGGTGGAGCCTCTCGCCGGGACTCCTCTGTCCGTGGGAGTGGCCCACATCATGACGCTCGGCCTAGGCTCCTGTTCTCTGTGGCTCTCAGGGTGCCGGGGGATGCAGAGAAGTGGGGAGCTAGAGGTGTGAGTGGCTCAGTCTGGAATGGACCCTGGGATGGGTGAGTATCAGCACCCGGGTGTCACGGAAGGTGACCGGGCCCCAGCGGCGGCCCTCACCACCACCAGCTGTTCAGGAACTCTTTGCTGCCCAGGTTTCTGGCCTTTCCTGTTTTCCACTTCTGGTCGCCACGTTTTCAGAAATCTGTACTGGTAGTAAGATGGTGGTGTCTTATCGGGGCACCATCTCGAGCCCCGGGTGCCACCTTGGGCTCTGGCCCAGCCGCCACCTTGCGCAATGGGCTGGGCCTCTCCAGGACCCAGCCTGGCCTACCAGGGGTCAGGTGACTAAATGGCCCAATCACGGCAGCAGCCCCACCCCCACCCTGGTGGAATTCGCAGCTCCCACTTCTACCTCTGCAAAGCTATGATGAGACCTGTTTTCTCTGCCTCCAGCCTGTGGGGTTCCCTGCCACCCGACAATAAACCTTTTCCCTTATTCCGGTGTTGGGTGTGTTTTGTGGTGGCCTCCCCTGCACCGTGTTCCTCTGCTCTGAGGCGCAGGTGTGTCTTCGCATGTGTATTGTACGTCTTGTTCAAGCAGTGTTTGCGTACGTGAATTCGCGGGACCCTGCGTGAGCCCTCGGGTGACAGCTCTCACGCCTTGGTCTCCCTTCTGTCTCGCGTTTACTCACAACATCCGGGGGTCGGCTTCGCTCTGAGTTTCTCTGCAGAATTGAAGACCTGAGTGGCCTCTGCTGTGCGTGCCTGTAGATGTTCTGGGCAGAGAGTGACTTTTTTATGCTTTTGTGAATTAAAATGGCAGCAACTTCAATGCAAAGATCCAATTTAAAAAGTCTCCTCCTAGCTTTTCACTTCCTGTGTTCTGTGTCCTCAGGCTTCTAAAGCTTACTTTACTCCACAGATAGAAGCCCAAGTCCTGCCTCTTACAAGGGAGTGTCACACAGCAGCTCAGGTGCCACTTGGGACACCTGCAGCGCATAGTGGAGTTCCAGGGCTCCAGTCCTGACGCCTGCTGACGTGCGCCCCAGGAGCCAGCAGGTGCTGTGGTACTGTGGTCCCTGCCACCACCTGGGAGACCTGGATTAAGTTCCTGGGCTCCTAGCTTTGGGCAGGCCCAGCCCTTGGCGTTGTGGGCATTTGGAGAGTGAATCAGTGGGTAGGAGAATCTCCCTCTGCTTCAAATTTAAAAAGTTAAAATTAAAAAAATAAAATAAAAATATGAAATGGTAATTACAAAAATTACATTAAAAAAGCTTTTGATTAAAGGCGATGAATTGTTGGCTTTCCCTCTACCCACTGTTTAACGAGTGACTTTAAATTTTGTGTTTGTTTCTTTCTGTAGTAGCAGATGGGTTCTGTAACTCAAACTGTTACATTCCAGCTAGAGTGACAGCCAGGGAGCCAGTTAGGAAGGTGTTCCTGCCGGGGGAGGTTCTGGCCTCCGTGTGTCACCGAGCCTGCAGCCAGAACACTGGGGGCCTGCGTGGTTGTGCAGGCGGATCGCAGGCCGTGGCTGGTCTGATGGGTCAGGTTTCTCTCTGAGCCTTGATCATTGCAAGCCTGCAGAATGAAAGCTGGCCAGCACGGGACCCACTGCTGCCACGTACGTCTCAGCTGGAAAGAAAGGGGATTTCACCCCGCTTAAGGGGCCAGGACTTCGGGTTAGAAATGGGGAGAGACGTTAACTGTCATTGTCTTTGTGCAAGAGAATGGAAAGACTTTTAAGTATTTTTTTCTCCTTTTATGATGGAAAAGCCCAAAAACCTCATTTGTTAATTCTAAGCTTCGTACTTTGAAAATGTAGCCCAGGGAGATAGGAAGTGCCTATCAAGGTTCAGAGTTTTAAAGAGTTCTAATAAAATACCATTGTCAGTCAGTTGTGCTCTGTTAGAATAAGTGGCGGGGGGGCTGCTCTGTCACATGCACCTCCCTTGGAAGACTGGGTGACCAAGCTAGAGGGTGCCGCACGCCGCCTCCATCTCCGGACGGGCTCTGTGCCAGCCAGCACAGTGGGGGCCCTGCGCCTCGTCTCCCTCCAGCCGTGCGGCTGCAGCCCTGGGGCCGCGTGGGGGCAGGGCCCGTGCCACCCTCTCACTGCTCCTATACTTGGCATTTCCGTCATTTCTGCTCAGAGAAGCGCGTGGGCCTTTCTGTAAACGAGTCTCTGCCTTCCCCAGCCAGGCAGGCAGGGGGCGCTAGTCCTTGCTCCTCCGGAGCCCTGGGGCCCTCCTGTGATCACCCACACTATCTGGGAATGAGTCCCCGCGTGCTCAGAGCTGCGCCCAGCCCACTATCTTAGGGCGGTTCCCTGGGGTTTTCCACAGCAAGGCCACAACAGATTAGAAGCAGTGCGTTTAAAAGGCTAACGCTGAAAGCAGGAGAATCCGGGGCTGGTCAGCGAGAGATGAAAAAATAAACCAGAAATTCTGGGGCTTCCTCTTTGCAAGCAGCGGCACTCTGGGCGCAGATAAGAGACAGGCAAGCAGCCTCCATGCGGCGCTGTCCTGCATCCAAAACCCGGAAGCCCCCAAATCACCCACATGGCGCTGCAAGTCGGAAATTCCACAGCTGGCCTCACGTGGTGGACACGGGCAAAACTGGCACGTTGGAAGTACTGCCCCACATGACCTCCAGGTTGTCTTGTGAGGTGGGTATGAAACATACATGTATTAGGCGTAGTCTTGGGTCCTGTCCCTAAGCTATCACGCTTACGCACGCAGATATTCCGAGATCTGGAGTCTGCGGTCCCATTTTGCAGAAGGATGTTCAGGCTTGCGGGCCCCCTGAGGAGCATAACTTCCACACGCGCTGGGTAAGAAGTCCTGGAACCGTGCGGTGTGTTCAGGACTAGAATGAAAACTGCATACACCCACAGTTTAAAGGGGTTATGTTAAAAAAAATTAGACTTCAGAGGAAGCCTTCATCCATTATGCCAGATAAGGGGTTTGTTTCTTCTTCTTTATTTGAAAGACAACCTTTGGGGCTGGTGCTGTGGCGCAGCGGGTTAAAGCCCTTGCCTGAAGTGCTGGCATCCCATATGGACGCCAGTTCAAGTCCTGGCTGCTCCACTTCTAATGCAGTTTTCTGCTGTGGCCTGGGAAAGCAGTGGAAGATGGCCCAAGTCCTTGGGCCCCTGCAGTCACATGGGAGACCTGGAAGAAGCTCCTGGCTCCTGGCTTCAGATAGGCGCAGCTCCGGCCATTGCAGCCAACTGGGTAGGGAACCAGCAGGTGGAAGACCTCTCTCTGTCTCCACCTCTTTCTGTAACTCTGTCTTTCAAATAAATAAAATAAAAATCTTTAAAAAAAAAATCTTAAATCCACCGGCTCACTCCCCAAATGCCTACAACAACCAGGGCTGGGCCACACTGAAGCCAGGAGCCTGGGACTCCATCCAGGTCTCCCATGTGGGTGGCAGGGACCCAAACACTTGAGCCATTGCTGCTGTCTCCCAGAGTGTGCATTAGCAGGAAGCTGGACCAGAAGCAGGAGAAGCAGGCACCGTCGTGTGGGGCATGGACATCCCCGATGGCACCCTTAGCCACTGTCCCAGCCCCTGCCCGGGTTTCATTCTGTGGCCAGGTGTCTTAGCTCTGTTTCTGGCACCAGCGTATGCCTAATACATAATTCTGGAATAAAGACCACGTAACACGGTAAAGCACCCAGGACTGGGACTCAGCAAATCCCGAACTGTGTGAAACTCATCCCGTGGACCGCAGATCCCACAAGCTGTGTGCCAAGCAGGGGCCAGGTGGAGCAGGAGGAACCCCTCCCTCATCCCAAGGACCTCACGGCCTTGTGATGGACACAGGGTAGGAGCCACTCAGTCCCACAAGGGGCGGGGAGCTTGAGCACTCCTGGATGACAGAAGGTTCCGGAAGGCGTGCAGGCTGCAGCGCTCTGGAGAGATGACGGGGCAGGACGGGGGAACTGGGGTGGGAGGCAGGCCAGTGCGGAGACTGCGGCAGGACTGGAGAGGGAAGGGCATGTGGGCACCCCTCGGAGGGGGGCCGGGCAGCCCTCAGGGAGGGCTGAGTGCAGGGAGGGGCTTGGGCCTGTCACCAGGGGACTACCGGGGAGGAAGGAGGGCTGCCGAGGCAAGGCCCTGGGTCACTTCTGGGCATTCGGATTCCCCAGGTTCTGAGGGACATCTGGGCCTTCCGGTGATGTCTCTAAGATCCCAGGACCAGGGTCCTGATTGTTGCCTGGGGTCTGGATCGGTCCAGACCCCAGGAGAGCGACAGGAGGGCAGGGGAGAAACCCTGGGAGCGTCCATAGTCAGGGAGGGCAGGGCCCAGGGAGGATGAAGAGGGGGAGGAAGGGGAACCCCATCAGAGCCGCAGAGAGGCAGCGGCGAGGCTGCCAGGGCTGCGGGCTGCAGCTGGCTGAAGCGGGCAGCGTTCCCTGACTGCGCTCTTCAAGCCTCCTGGGGGCTCCGGGACAGGAAAGAGCTGGGCCGGGGGTTTGTCCAGTTGTCCAGTGCCTGCTGCGTGCGAGCCTCTGTCGTCCGCAGTCACTGCCATCTGTGACCTGCGCAGACAGCGTCCCGCCAGTTGGCCAAATTCACCCGTGACACAAACACGCCGCCTCTGCACGGTGAGACAACCAGGAGCTCCGAAGGCGAGAACCGGTCCCACGGGCCTGGAGCTGGCAGAGACCTCTGAGATGCCAGGATGTGCGTGCCCCTCCCCCACCCCACCCCCACCCCCACCCCTGGGGTCCTTCTGTCTGCTCAGGGCGCCTGTCAGGGCCTTGGGGCAGCTCTCAGGACTCAAGCCCCTCGCAGCCTCGGGCCGGTGCTCCCGCACTGCAGCTGAAAGCCGTTTTCCCCGCGCGTTATTGGAGCCAGCTGCTTGCTAGGTTGTGTGGAGCTGGGCCCCGGCAGCAAAGCCAGCGTCTGTTAGGGAAGTGTCCTTGCCCGCAAGAATCCCCACCAAGGGGCGGGCCTTTGGACTCAACGGCGGAGCCACGTGACAGCCCACAAGGGAGACCTGGACGGAGTGCCAAGGTCCTGGCTGTGGAGGGCATTAGGGGAGTGAACCAGCAGGCAGGAGAGCTGCCTCGCGCCCCCTCCCTCCCTCCCGTTCTCACAGACGCGGGAACCCACTTGGCATTTACAGGTCCCTTACTGGGATAAGTGTGGACTTCCCCGAAGACTGAACGCCCGCTTATCTGGGACAGGATGATGCCCCTCTGGGTTCCGCTGCCCTGAGGCTTATACCACAGCCATGCCCCTGCCTGTCAGCCAGCTTCCCCCGGGGAATTCTGCCTAGCACACAGCGGCTAATGGCATCACGTGTCCAGAGCAGCCACGCCCCCCCCCCCCCCCCCCCCAGCAAGCACACCGGCAGAGTTCAAAAGCCATGTCTCCAGGGAGCACAAAAGGCAAAGGCTGCCTGCTCCTCCCTCCCTCCGTGCAGTGCTCACCTGCAGCCATGTCCTGGCGTGGCCTCTGTCCTGAGCTCTGCCAAGGTCATCTGCAGCCACTACACCTCACGGGTGCAGCTCGATCGCTCGCTCACTCCCTCCTACTCTACGGGATCCCCATGACGGCTCCGTAGGGAAGACGGAGCAGGCGTGGGCCCATTTGCCGGATGTGGAGGCGAGAGGAGGGGACACGCTGAGCCCAGAGACGCCAGAGCCCAGAGAGACGCCCCACCAGCAGGCTTTGATCCAGGGAGCCTTGCTCTGCCAACCACCCCAGGGCTGGAAACAGACATTATGAAAGCTGCAATTCAGATTTCAAAACAAAAACAAACGGGCTGCAAGCCAACCCACAGTAGGCTGTTGCTGGATCCTGAAGAATGGCGCTCGAAGGGCGCCTCGCCCCCGCTGAGTGCTCACAGCCCAGGAAGTAGCCGAGCGGGGATGCGGCAATTCAGAGAATACAAAACCACATTTATCTCTGAAACGGGCACAACCGGCCCCGCGCGTCCCGTGGTACAGAGCTGGAAACTCTGCTGTTTTCCTTGCTGCAAATGCAGATATCAACATAGCTGGAGGCTTCAGTCCTGCTGTGTGCACACACACACAGGGTCAGCCCCCCAGGGTGAGCGCCCCCTGTGGCAGCAGACACATCACACACACACACACACACACGCACACACACTCACCCAGTCTCTCCTGCTGCAAACGCTGCTACAAGGTGTTTTAGCATTTCATCCATGACCTTGACCCAGAAAAAACTCACTAACATCCTGAGTTCAACAGAGCTCTGTGGGGAAACATAACCTAAGAAAGAGACTAGGATTTAATCCTTTATTTTATTTTATTTATTTATTTATTATTTGACAGGAAGAGTTAGTGAGAGAGAGAAAGAGAGAGAGAGAAAGGTCTTCCTTTTTCCGTTGGTTCACCTCCCAAATGGCTACTATGGCTGATGCGTGTGGCTGGTGCACTGCACTGATCTAAAGCCAGGAGCCAGGTGCTTCTCCTGGTCTCCCATGCGGGTGCAGGGCCCAAGCACTTGGGCCATCCTCCACTGCACTCCCGGGCCACCGCAGAGAGCTGGACAGGAAAAGGGGCAACCAGGACAGAATCCGGCGCCCCAACTGGGACTAGAACCCGGTGTGCCGACGCCACAGGTGGAGGATTAGCCTAGTGAGCCGCGGTGCCGGCTGGGATTTAATCCTGACTTCCACTATTGCCACCAGCCACACAGAGCTGGAGGAGTTAGAATGCTGGGGCCGGACGGTGGGGTTTGAGCTCTCGATGAGTCACGTGATGGCTGTGTGATGATGGCCAAGTTGTCACCCTCCTTTCCCTCATGGGCACATGGGTAGGTGACGGTGGCCACCTTGTCTGGTGGTAATGAGGGTGACGGGAGGAAGTAGGAAAGGCTAAGAGCAGTATTTTCCACATTGGAAGCCCTTAGTACATGGTAAATATACACATTTTTACAAATAAAATTTAGAAAGGAAATAAAAGACCAACATAAATGGCAAATCTAATTAGAGTCCTCCGTCCTTAAGGCACAGCTCTCTCCCTTAACCAGGGCTTCTCCCGCCCCCCCCCCCCACTTGAGTCTTCACTCCCTCCCACTTCTGGATCTTCCATCTGCTGGTCCCCTCCTCAAGTGGCCACAACGGCCAGGGCTGGGCCAGGCCAAAGCCAGGAGCCACGAGCTTCACCCGGGTCTCCCACGTGGGTGCAGGGCCCAAGCACTTGGGCCACCTTCTGCTGCTTTCCCAGGCATATTAGCAGGGAGCTGGATGGGAATTGGAGCAGCTGGGACTCGAACCGGTGTCCATATGGGATGCTGGCGCTGCAGGCTGTGGCTTAATCTACTACCCCACAACAGCCCCCAAAAATAATTTTAAAAAAAGTTTGTCAATTGTACTTTAACATTTTTGCTAATGATAGTACTTATTTCCTAGAGTGTTATGATGACTGTTTAGTTGTATTAAATGATGCTCTTATCTAATATTGCCAAGATCCTCATGATTTTAAAGTTGGAGGAACAACGTAGAGATGACCTTTTCCATTTGTCTCGTTGGACAGATTTAGGAGTGACCCAGAGTCACAGAGCCAGTAAGCAGTGCCCGCGAGGGCTAGGACAATGGTCCAAGGCGTCGGTCCTGGGTTCCCCACACCCTCTACGTTTTATCTTATAAAAGCAGCATAGTGAAACATACACAAGGAATATCCTACAGGCTCCAGTCCCCAGGTTCAGGGCTGAGACAGCTCACTGTGGGCTGGCAGCTGCCCCACGGGAGGCCACCAAGCCAGAGAAGCGGGCAAACCAGAGAGTTAGCCACCCACCCCGGAAACACATGTGGACCCGAGTGGGAGAGAGAGGCAGCCACTTGGAGCACTGGCAAGCAGAAAACACAGCAAGACGAAGGGGCAGAGAGCTGGGGCGAGAACCGGCTGCCCACGCTGACGCCAAGCACCGCGGAAACTGGCACCCCAGCGCGAGCTTGCTCTCTGTGTTTAGCCAACAGCACTTACACAACTCACCACCACGGGAACCCAGGCTGGAGATGCAGAAGTGGGAACGCAAATTTCCAAAACACCGATCAGGACCCTGGCACCCTGGGCAGAGCCCCTCCTCCACACCCCCTCGCCTCAGTTTACCCGTTCATACAACGAGGGACTCTGTTCGCTGGAAAGAAAGACAAAGGTTCCAGCTGGCTGAAGACACCGCGCCGGGCGGCTGTCGCCGCGGGCGAGCCAAGTGCACAAGGCACAGGGCAGTGTTTCCCCTGGCTCGGTAGCCGGGCCCTGCTTCCCCCTCCGAGCGGAGGCGGGGAGGCGTCCTGGGGAAAGGGCCGTAAAAACGCTGCTTCTCGGGGAGTCGTTTTGTGCATTCGCAAACAGCCCCGCTGCCAAGTGAGTCAGAGTTTCCGAGTGAACACGGCATCGGTTCAGAGCCCTGCTGTGGTTCCCTCTCTGCTTCTGAAAGGGGGGCCTCGGGCGGGGCTTCCTGTGCTCGATTCCAGGAACGAGAGGGGCTCTCCCCTGGCCCAGTTCTCGCTTGCCCGCCCGCCCTTCGCAGCTAAGGACGCTGAAGCATCCCTAGCACCTCACCACCAGCTTGCAGGTGCCCCGTCCTCCCGCGCTGCCTGCTCAGCCCTTTCTCCTTAGGACTCCGACTGTCGTCACACAAGCACAAGGTCGTGGTTTGGATGGGAAGTTTGTGAAAAGTCCATGCAGCCAAAGATTACTAATCTACAGCATCTACTACTATCTGCTCGGGGTCTCGCGGTTTGTCAAATATTTTCTCCCGTGATCTTGCTATTCCCATCTAACAGGTGAGATAAGTCATGTTTGGGAAGGTCACACAGCCTGCCAAGGTCCACTCCAATAGTAAGCAGCAACGCTGGGCCTGGGATTTGAGTCTCTCCGCTGTTCTGAGCTTGGGGTCCGTGCTGTGGCAGCGGGGGGAGGGACAGGTCATCTCTGCCCTGCGCTACCCTGTCCCGGACACAGGACCCCTGTACCGTGGCCTCCTGGGAGGTGGTAGTCTGTGCCTCACTCTCCTCCGTAGTCCCAGGCACTAGCACATAGTAGGTGCTGAAAGCCCGTATTGCTGTGTGCCAGAAACCATGGCAATCACCCTCCACCAGGCCACCGGAGAACAGCCATGTATGCCGGGAGCTCACGAAACCACACGAGCCGAGTTCCTATCATTAGATTCATCTAACAGAAGAGGAAACCAGGCGTGAGGAACCAGCTGAAAGTCTCTCATGGGGGCAGTTGGGCGCCAGGGTCCTGCTGCCAGCCGTCAGTCGCCCCTCGCCATGGGTCCGTGCGGGGTGTTCACTCCAGCAGTCCGCGGCTCCACCCTCCGGGCAGCACGGGCCCCACCGCCCCGCCCCTGTGCAAATCACCAGACCTCTTTGTGCCTTTGTCTCCCTCACAAGACACACTCATTAAACCTTTCCTAACACCCCAAGGAGCTCTGAAGACTTAATAAGGAGACACACCTGAAAGCCACCTGTAAAGTAGAGAGCGTCATCCCGGCACGGCTCTCTAATGACGGCTAATCACCACCTGCATCCAAGGTGCCGGCTGAGCTGGGGCCCCACGGCGCGCGGCGACCTCTCCGATGCTGTCAGGCTGGTGGTGGGACCCGGGCCAGGACACTTGGGTCCTGCCAAATGCGACGGTGGGTGAGGCCCTTTATCCTCGACTCCAGTGTCCCAGAGAACAGCCCTGATTGGCTGCCCGCGCTCTCACCTAGGGGGCGTGGCTGCCACTCTGATTAAGCTAGGTCTGCCCCAGTGCTCCTCATGTGTGCGTTTTGGCTACGTCCTCTACCCTGTCCTTCAATCACACGCACACACACACTACAACACAGTCCTGTTTCACAAGTCAGTCTCTTAGGACACTGACTTTTACACTGGTTTAGTCAACAAACTCCGGCCAGACCTGCTACGAGACCCAGGAGGAAACACCCCCTGGAAGCAGTGGGTTGGGGCAGTCACCTCTCTCCAGAGTCCCCTGTTCTTGTCCCTAAGCCCTGCAGGCTGGAGGAGCGTTGTCCTCCTTAGCAGCTCACCCCCATCCAGGAGACAGAACCAATCACTCAGAGACACAGTCACTGGGAAAAAAGAGAGCAGGGGCTGGCCAGGCCAGTGGCCCTGAGACCTGGGCCCAGAGGTGCAGAGAGACAGGCAACAAGGCCTCCGGCCCGCAGGAGGAGCCCCACGGGAGGTGTGGGAGGAAGCCCTGCCCAGGGCAAGTGCAGGTGTAAAGGCCCGGGGCAGGTTAGGCTTCTGCCCTCAGAGGCCAGGTTAAAGGGCTGCGGGCCCTGAGCGGGCGGGGAGGTGTCTGGAGAGCTGGGGGAGGGCGCGGGGACGCACATTCTTGGGCCTGGGGGTTGCCCGAGGCTCCCATTGAGGGTGGGATTCCTATTCCCTGCGGCTCTGGGGACCTGGGGTGGGAGGGGCGCACGGGGAGTTCGCCCCCGCCCATCGGGCCGGCTGCGGAGGTCACTTCCTTCCCGCATTTCACGCCTCACCTGGGCTCCGGGTGGCAGAAGCTGCCGGCCTCCCCCCCGCCCCCCCGCCCCAGACCCAACTTTCCCGGAGGCAGAGGCGGCTGCGCGCCACTCCAGAGGATGAGCCCCTGCGGAGCCTGCGTGCGCCGCGTCCCCGGGCCCCCGGCCCTCGCGCGGGAGCCGCGGGCTTCTGCCGGGCGCCTCGCCATCCCGCGGGCCGCAGGCGGGTCCCGGCGGGGCGGGAGCGGCCGCGGGTGTCCGGGCCCCGCCCCGGCCCGGCCCCGCCCCGGAGCCGCCCGGGACGCAGGGACGAGGGCGGGCGGCTCGGCCCCAGCTGCCCGCGGCGCCGCGCTCCTGCTCGCTCCGGGCCGGGTAAGTGGCGTGGGGAGGCCGAGCCGGGCCAGGGGCGGCGGGGTCGGGCCTCACTCAGCGCCCTGCTGGAGCCCGGCGTAGGGGTCGCGGTCCCCGAAAGTCAAGGGGAGCCGGGGAGGCGCGTGTGTGTGCGCGCGCGCGCGCAGGGCCAGGGCCGGCGTGACAGCTGCGGGCGAGCGCTTCTTTCAGTTTAAAACCCGCCGCTCCTTGGGGGCCGCCAAAGTCCCAGGCTTCCCTCTGCCCCTGGAGGTTCCGGTCCGGAGGAAAAGCCCTGGAAGCCTGGGCGGTGGGTCTGCCAGCTGTCCCCTGGGCGAGTGGACCCTGTCACCCCTGCTCGGCAGCGCACGGGCGGTGAAGTCGCTGGTGGCACCGCGGCGTCGAGGGGGTCCCGGTTTCTTCCCACACCCCGGGCTGTGCAGCCCCGGGCGAGCGCTGGCCTCTGAGCCTCACTGCCACGTCTCTAGGAGCTGGCTCGCAGGGCTGGGGGAGCCTCGGGGGTGGGGGGTGTTGACTTCCTCTGGGGTCTTACTGTGTGACTCCAAACAGGAGACCCGGGGATGTGGCCGCGTGGTCACCCGGGAGTAGTGGCCCATGTGGCTCAGCTGGCCTCTGCTTTGGGACTGGAAGCCAGGGGGCTCCAGCCCGAGGTGTGGCGATAATGAGCCCTGTTACTCTGGGCGGCCCTGGCCCAGGGAACTTTCCCGTGTCCTGGGCTCCTCCTTAGTCTCTGAAGGGGTCCCCGCCTCCTGCCTTTTGGGAGGGGGCACGGTAGGGTCCCCAGATGTGTTGAGTGAGGACAGGAAAGGGGCATGTCGCCAGTCACTGCCCTCTGCATCCACCACGAGGAGAAGAAACCGAAACAGAGATGGGGACTGCTTTGCCCAGAGCGGCACAGCCACAGCAGAGCCCGGCCCTCGGGAAGGGCCTGGCCTTGGCCTCCCGCGCAGCTGGGGCAGCCAACAGCCCCCAGGGCTCCCGAGCGAGCGGGGAGGTGGGAGGGGCGTCCTGGTGGCCACGGCTGCTTTGCTCCCTTTGCTGTCGCCGTGCGCCAGCAGCCGCGCCAACACGTGTGGGTCTGCACATTCCTCAGGCAGGACAACGCTGTGCTGCTGGCAGCCACAGCTGTGCCAAGCCTGCTGGCCCCGGCGTTGTTTTTAGCCAGAGAGGCCCCTCTGGGGGTGGCTGAGCGGGAAGTGGGCTGGGAGGTCATTTCTGGAACTCTCGCCCTGCTGGGGGTCTGAGGATTTGCTGGTGGCACGGAGGGGAGGGGCTGAGACCCCAGGCACTGGTTTCTGCTTGGAGGTGCAGGCGGCTGTCTGAGGGTGAGTTGGGTCTTCTGTCTCCATGGGAACAGCCCTGCCGACCGAGTGCTTTGCATGGGCCTGGCCGTGCCTGGCAGCCCCTGTGCCCGGTGATACAGAGACCTGGGGCCGGGGCTCCTTGGGCACCCTGGCTTGGCTGCTCTGGGAATGAGACTGGCAGGTGCAACATGGACGCTTCTCCAAACACCCTGGAGCCTCTGGGAGCCCCCAGGGCTGCCGGGCTGCCTGTGTCCCCCATCTGTGAGCAATGAGTGGACCCAGTCCTGCTCTCGCCCATTCCCAGCTGTGTGGTAGGAAAGTCACTGCAGCTTTCAGAGCCCTGGTGGCAGGCGGGGGGAGGGGGGCATAACCAGAGCCCCCACACAGGAGGGCGCCGTGAGCCTTAAATGATGCCCTTCATGGGCAGCAAGCTGCGTGGCTCCAGGCACAGCCCATACAAGCAGTTGTCACAGCCTCGGGGAGGGGGCTTGGCTGGGGTCTGCCCCGTCCCTCTCTGCCTTGATTTCCCCATGTCTGTCAAATGGTCTTGGCCGCTGACACCTGTTCCTTGTCCCAGAGGAGGCTGGGAGGGACTGTGTGTGTTATCTAAGAGACGGGGGCGTGAGTGTTTTCTAAGGGAGCATTTCCTGTCTGGCAGCAGTCAGGGCTCCACTGCTGCCCAGTTTGCAGATGCAGGACTGATGCCTGTGCCCGTGCCTGCGTGTGGCGGAGCCAGGATCTGAACTCTGGGCTTTTGATGTTCTGCACAACACCACACAGCCTGTCCAAGGACAATGTCCGACATTACTCACTGGGACAACGGCCCTGGCCAGGCAGGATCCCGGTCATCATGAGCTCTGGCTGAGAAAAGAGGGGCTCTGAGAGTAAACATCTAAGAGCAGCCCACCTGGGCCCCCAGTAGAGGAAGCCGGGCGGAGCAGATGGAAGGCAGGCAGTGGCTGCTGGCCTTTGCCACCTGACAAGGCATCTTTGCTGTGGGACTCCGGGGTGCTGGCCGTGTGCCGAGCCCCTAGGAAGCAGAGGGGTACGAGTCCCGGAAGCTGAAGCCTCACGTTTGTCGTCTTGAAAGTAGTGACCATCGCCCCCAGAGAGAATAAATGAGGTGACTGGGACCAGGCTCAGCAGAGCGCCTGCCTGGGCAGGGTGTCGCGTGGCGTCAAGGGTGAGAGGGAGGGTTTTTATTATCACCAGTCCTCCTGCAGGGGTAAGGCTGGGTGCAGCTGGGTTTCCTTCCTTCTGGCAGAGGGAATCCTGAAGCCAGAGTGGTGATCGGTGATCTGTTCGGGAGAAGTCAGAGGAAGACAGAGAGTGGGATTGGGGGTGGGGGTGGTGATCACCTTAAATAAGAGTCGGACCTCACCGTGGGGGCAAGAGGAGGGCTGGGGGGCGGGGGGAGTGGCAGGGTGCAGGTGCACGGGAAGTCACGTGGTAGAGGCTTAAGTACATGTGGGCTTCCATGCGTGCGTTGTTTCACAGATGGAAGCAGGTTCTCCGAAGGGAAAGGCGAGGGGGTGATCCTGCAGCAGAGAGAGAGAGGGCCGCTGCTGCCCGCCGTGGGCACCTCAGGCTAGCTGCTTTGATGCTGCGTCGTTTACAAACAGGGTGTACATGTGTGCCCTCGCTTCAGGAAGTTTCAAAAAGCTCATGGAAAATGCAGATTATGAAAACTATGCCTGGATCTCAAAATGTTTAAAATTTTGCTTATTTGAAAGGCAGAAAAAAAATTTTCCCTGTCTCTCTCTCCTCTCTCTCACTCTCTCCTCTCTCCTCTCTCTCTCTCTCTCTCTCTCTTTCTCTCTTTCTCTCTTTCTCTCTCTCTCTCTTTCTCTCTTTCTCTCTTTCTCGATCTCCCATCCTCTGGTTCTCTCCCTGGATCCCCACAACAGCCAGGATGAGCCAGGCACTTAATCCAGGTCTCCCATGTGGGTGACAGGAACCCAAATCCTCGAGTGGTTGCCTGCTGCCTCCCCGGGTGTGTGTCAGCAGGAAGCTGGGCTTGTGGGAAACAGCCAGAACTCAAACCCAGGCACTCCGATTTGGGGTGCTGGTGTCCCACACATTCATCCCAGGTTTCAAATTTTTTTTACAGCAAGATAAACATCTTTTAATTCTATAACCAATAAACTTTTTGAAGTATTCTCTTATATGTACAATTGTGTTCCATTATATGTATTTTTAATATTATATATGTAATTTTAGGACTGATATTAAAGATAGTATGGCACATTTGCAAGTTACATCTTAGAAAATCGGACTCCGCCCTTGGATTCAAATGTTAATCTGCTTGGATTTAGTAAAACACATGGGCTGGCGCTGTGGCCCGGTAGGTTAAGCCACTGCCTGCCACACCAGCATCCCATACAGGCACCAGCTGCTCCATTTCCGATCCAGCTCCCTGCTGATGTGCGGGTGCAGGCAGCAGAGGACGGCCCACATGCTTGGGCCCCTGCACCCACGTGGGAGACCTGGATGGAGTGCAGGCTCCTGGGTTTGGCCTGATCTTTGCAGCCATTTGGAGAGTGAACCAGATGAAAGGTCTCTTCCTCTCTCTGTCTCTCCCTCTCTCTGTCACTCTGCCTTTCAAATAAATAAATCATATAAAGAAAAAGTCAAAAAGACATCCTGTTGTAGGACGCGTGACTTCTCTTCATTCAGCAGATATAATCGCCCCCTTCACAACTCATAAAGAAAGTGACATTAGCACTCTGTGATCTCAGATTATCGTCGGATGTTAAGTCCTGGCCTAATGATTTACACTTCTGAATCATAAAACGCTGACATGTTTGAGCTGGGAGGGGCCTCGGGTCACCTGGACCGATCCACCGGTTCAACAGCTGGGAAGTGCCCTGGCCAGGTCAGCAATGGACACACAGGCGGGGAGGATGGTTCGCTGTGGGCTGCCACACCTGTGCGTGTGTGTCTCCCCTGAGGATGCCACCTGCCACGCCGGTGTGACTTCTGGAACTTCCTGCTTCAGACGGGGGCATACGTGAGATTCAACTGACTTGATCATTTTAATCTTAAAAAGTCAGAGGAGAGCGGCAGCAAGCAGCGTGAGCATGCTGGGAATATCCCCCCAGGAAGCTCAGAGCGGGCAGCGTCTCTCTCAAGTCTTCCGCACAGAGTCTGCCGGGGCTTGCGGCTCAGCTGGAGCGATGGGTTCCGGGAGGCGGGGTGGGCAGTGATGACGGAGCAGGGGTTACTGCCTCCTGGGGGAGCAGGGAGACCGTGAGCCACTTCTGTTCTCTGGGCGCTGGTGTTCTGAGCACATTTTTCACCCCAGCCTGGGCGGGCCACCGGGAAACACGCCTGTGAAAACAGCTGGGTGGTGGCTCGCAGCTGTCAGATTCGGCCAGGTCCTGAAGACTGACAGCTCTGACTGGGCCAGGCTGCTTCCCTCCGTCCGTGGCTCTCACTGGTTTTGGAACGTGGCCGTGGGGCCCAGAGGCGGGGCACCCACCCCCGTTCCCTCCTGGTGCTTTGCTGCGTGCTGTGACCCCCGGCTGCCTCCTCTCTGCCCGCCCCAATGCATTCTTTCAGACTTGCCTCTGCCCAGTGGTGTCCCCGCACGGCACGTCCCAGCGGGAGCGGCCCCAGTGGTTTCCTGATGCTCAGTCCTTGTGTCTGGATTGGGTGCCCCTGGCACGTGTGAGGCCCTGATGAGAAAGACCCTTATGCGGTTGGCCGCTTTCGGACACTGGGACCCGGAAACTGTGTGGGTGCTGCACCAAGACCGCCCGAGTACCCCTCACCCACGATGCTGGGGGACCAGAAGTGTTGCGGATTTTGGATTTTGGTCTGTTCACAATTCCGTAGCGTGATATCTTGGGGATGGACAGAAGTTGAAGCATGAAATCCGTTGGTGCTTCCTGCACGCCTTGCACGCATAGCTGGAAGATAATGCCATCTGTCTTTGGTGTGTGTTCTGACGGTGACCTGTCACGTGAGGACAGGTGTGGGATTTTAAACTGTTAGTGTCAGGTGGCTGCTTGAAATGTTTCAGGCTTGGGGATATTTGGAATTGGGGGGTTGGGGGCACTCAGCCTGTGTTTAGAAATGCCAGCTGCGGTAGGGGATAAGAGAGTGCCGGAATCAGCCAGAGCCTTGGCACTGATCTGTAATTTTGTATGCAGAGGAACGGAGTCTTAACAGGTGCCTCAGGGGCAGATGGGACCTCCCAACCACCAGACCTGCACTCCCTGCCCTGCAGACACCTCCCCTAGTGTCCATCTCACTGGCGCTCACGCCTGACCTGGGGTGGCCACAGGATGGAAGTGGGGAGGCCCACGTGGTCGTCCCGAGGCATGGGTGGGCCACCAGGGCTGGTTGGAGTCTAATTAAGCCAAGAGTTTTATTCGAGATTTGAAAATGGCTGAGCCCCTCCCCAGTGACATTTGCTGAATAACTCAGCGGCTGACTCACTGGGGAGCCTCTTTCCTTTTGGATGGGAGAGGCCTGTGTTTGACCTTCACCTGGGCCAGTCTCGGTTTCCTGCTCTGAAATGAGATTGAGGGGCTGGTGCTGTGGCTCAGCAGGTTAAGTCACTGTCTGCAATGCTGGTATCCCACAGGGGTACCGGTTCAAGTCCCGGCTGCCCCACTTCTGATCCAGCTGCCTGCTAATGTGCCTGGGAAAACAGTAGAAGATGGCCCAAGTGCTTGGGCCCCTGCATCCATGTGGGAGACCTGGATGGAGCTCCAGGCTCCTGGCTTTGGCCTGGCCCAGCCCTGACCTTCATGGCCATTTGGGGAGTGAACCAACAGATGGAAGTTATCTCTCTCTGTCTCTTTCTCTGTCACTCTGCCTTTCAAGTAAATAAAATAAATCTCACAAAAACAATAAAATGAGAGATTGAAATTGGGAGACCACTCAGGTGCCCTGAAGTCCAGCTCTTCCGTCGTGCGTGGGCTGCAGGCTCGCTGTCGGTGTTGGGGACCTGAGTGTGGCCGCTGCCATCTGCCATCTGTCCCAGGAAGGGCCAGGCCACTGCAGCTGGTGGCTGCCTGCTTATCCCCCTGCTCTGAGGATCAAGTCGCAAGTCTCCGGCCTGCCCAACTCTCTGCTACCTGGCCACCTCCGGTCCCATGAAGCCCCCGATTCTTCCTGACCTCTCTCATCTCTGGGCCTGAGCACAGACTGTTAGTTCTGCCCGGCTGCCCTCCCTGCCCCTCCCGCCAGCCCTCCCTGCCCCTCCAGCCAGCACCTGGCTGGATGTCCCCTCCACCAGGAAGCCTCCTGTAGTCACCTCTGTTTTCCTGTTCCCATCGTACTTTGCCATTGATACTTAGTGAAGTTTTCAAGTCTGCTTCCCTCCTGGACCATGAGGTCCTCTTCATCCTCTCATGTCGTCACTGCCAGCCCAGAGAGGAGTGGTGGTTATTACCATTATTAAAAGGCTTTGTGGCCGGCGCTGCTGCTCAGTAGGCTAATCCTCCACCTGCGGCACCGGCACCCTGGGTTCTAGTCCCGGTCGGGGCACCGGATTCTGTCCCGGTTGCTCCTCTTCCTGTCCAGTTCTCTGCTATGGCCCAGGAGTACAGTGGAGGATGACCCAAGTGCTTGGGCCCTGCACCCGCATGGGAGACCTGGAGAAGCTCCTGGCTCCTGGCTTTGGATCATTACGGTGTGCTGGCCGCAGCGCGCCGGCTGTAGTGGCCATTGGAGGGTGAACCAACGGAGAGGAAGACCTTTCTCTCTCTCTCTCTCTCTCACTGTCCACTCTGCCTGTCAAAAAAAAAAAAAAGGCTTTGTACCTTAATTTTTCATTTATTTTGATTTTTATTTAAAAGCCAGAAAGAGGCTGAGCTCTGCCATCCACTGGTTCATTCCCCCAGATGCCTGCAATAGCTAGGGCTGGACTAGGCCAAAGCCAGGGCCAGGAACTCCGTCTGGGTCTCCCCTGTTGCTGGCAGGGACCCAGGCACTCGAGCCATCACCTGCTTTCTCCCAGGGTGTCGGATTGGCGTGTTGATTTGGGGGACGTGAACAAGGAACTTCTGTGTGGGAAGCAGGTGTCCCGGTGGCTGCTTGACCACTGCGCCGCACACCTGCCCCTGACTTTATACTTTAAAACAGGCTCTTAGGGACTTTGCAGGAGCTGATGCTCACAACAGCCTTGAACGGAGCAGGCAGAGCAGATCCTGATAGGAGCGTTTCCAGGACTCAGACGCGGTGGGTTTGGCGTGGTGGCAGTGGGCAGAGGACAGCGTGCTGTGTGTCACCTTCCCTCGTGGCCCTGGCAGGAACTATCCTCCTGGAGAGCTGCCCCGTCCCTGTGCAGGGGCTCTCCCAGGGTCTGGAAGCTGCCCTTGGCCTCCCAGGACCCCCACCTGCCGTTCATTGTCTTCCGGGACCATACCACGCCTTTCCCTCCTCCGGCTTCCTTCTGCCTAGAAGGTGTCTCCCGCAGCCCTGTCCTCTTTGCGAAGGTCTCAGTTCTCAGTCCCAGCCTCAGAGGGGCTGTCCTGCCTGCACAGTCGTCCCCGCCACACCCCTGCTGCCGTGCTGTGTCCTGTCCTACCCGAGACTGACCGAGTTAGTCGTTCATTTGCAGGTGCGGTCATCAGCCATCCCCTGTCTCTTCACACAGGGGATGGCTGTCCCAGATGTCCCAGAGCCATTGCAGCTGCTCGGACACGATGTGCCCTCGGGGTGCCCCCAGGGCATTGGTCCCCGGACCTCCCCTGGGTACCACATCTGTGGACGCTCAAGTCGCCTGATAGAAAATCTGGGGAGGTGCACGGAACCCATGCCCACCCTCCTGTCTATTTCCTGCGTCTCTAGGTGGCTTATGTTACCTAATACTGTGTCCTCACTCTGCGGATCGTTGCCATACTCCATTGTTAGGGAATGAGAAGAAACGTGGGCTTGCTCAGGGCAGGTGCACGGTTCATTTCCACCTGGTGGTTGGTTGAATCCATGGATGCAGAACCCACTTCCAGAGAGCCAGTTGTATTTGTGGAGTGAGTGAATGAGCGAACAATGAGCGAGTGGGTACGCACACTTCGAGGTAGCAGCCGGTGGCCGTCTGGCACTTATGAAAGCCGCGTTGCGTTTTCTCTGTCCTCACAGCGGCAAAGTGGGGCACACGCGGACCTCATCCCCACTTGCCAGAGACGCAAAATAACTTGCCCGCAGCCCCTCAGGTTGCAGCGGAGTTAGGAGTTGAACTCAGGTTCCCTGGTCCGGAGCTCAGGCAGGTGCCTGTCCATGCTGCTGGGGTCAGACGGAGAACTTGGCCTTCCAGCCTGCACCCCCGTGGCTGCCCCCTCGCCAGGCTGGTCCGCAAAGGAAATCCTTTTGGTGTGACCAGCATCACGTGGTCCAGGAATGCCAACGGTTTTCCAGAGCAGGGACTCACCCTGGAGCGCCCAGCCCTGCCTCCCCGACCACACCCTTTGCTCCCAAGGAAAGTCAACATCTGCGACTCGCAGCTTGGCGACCACAAGCCAGCCCTTGCAGGCTGCCCGAGAGCCAGTTTGGCTGCTGGCCAGGTCCACCTCTGCCACCGAGCCAGCACCAGGAGCCAGCCTGCCTGGCTGGCAGAATTGGCTGATGTATCTGCGTGTTGGCTCAGAAATAACGGATTTTTTTTTTTTTAAGAAAGTCTGTCCTGTGGCTTCTGTTGTCCCCACTTCCTTCTGAGTAAAACCACCCCAGTGCCTGGGGTGGGGCTGGCCAGGCGCTGCTTGGCACGGTCTTGGCTTGTTGATGTGGAGGGAGCGGAGGGAGAGGATGGCTCCCGCGAGTTCCTATATTTGTCCCCTACAGGAAGCAGCGGGTTAGTCATGCAGCTCCGAGCTAGAGCTGCCCCGCCTGGGGAGCCAGAGCCGCACGTGTTCCTGGCTGGGATTTCGGTCCTTCCGCCCTGTAACCTGGTGCCTTGGGCAACTGCGTTCCTTCAGCATATTGACACTGACTGAGACAGCCATGGCCACAGGATAGGAAGACAAGGCCAAGGCCACGTCTCTGCCCTGGGGAGGAGTCTGGTGGGTGAGGTGGGTGCTTTAAACATAGTCCTTGGGGGCTTCCCTGGAGGGCACCTGGGGGGCCCTTTAATTTTGCTCCAGGACCCAGACTTTCTGGACCTCAACACTCTTCTCTGTGGAGTGGGGGCGCACGTGCTGGGTGTGTGTGAGCTGCACCCCTGCGCAGGTGTGGGGCCGTCCGTGTCGGTGCAGCAGACGGGGTGTGGCTGGCACGGTCTGGCCTCCAGGGCACAGGACAGTTAGACTCCCACGTTGGCAGAGTTTCTCTCTGCTCCTGGACCCGAGGTGGACTCAGACAGACCTAGGCTGGGACCTGAGTTCTGCCACCTGCTGTGTGGTCCTGGGGCACCACGTAACCTCCAGGGGGCCTGGCGATCTCACCCATCAGACGGGGCTGGCCAGCTTCTCTGCAGAGCTGCTGTGGGGGTCAGGTGAGAAGACAGAGGGGCGTGTCCCTGCCCAGCCACTCCAAGCTCTCCCAGCTGGGAAGGTGGCTTTGCTGACACCGGGTGTCACTTGGAGGGGAACCTGGGATGTCACCTGCCCCACTCCGCCACAGCTGCTGGTGAATCAGCTCCTGGCTCGGGTGTCCATGGCCAAGGCCTGATGGCTCCGTGACCCAGCCATTACTGCGTCTACACGAAGAGATGGTGCATACCGTACAGCTGGGTGCCCAAGGTGCCAGGCACCCTTTTCTGGGATGAACTCTGTGTGGTGGGGGTGCTGGTGTCAAGGGCACCACCCAGGCTCTTTGTCTCATTTCTAGCCCTGAGCTCTGAAGTGGGGACATTTACCTACACCTTTGTTGTTGTTTTTCCTGGGAGAGGCAGAGAGACAATCACGCAGAGGGCCCCCGTCTGCTGGTCTGCTCCGCACACGGCCACAAGGGCCTGAGCCAGGAGCTGGGAGTGCCAGCCAGGCCTGCTGCGTGGGTGGCAGGAACCCAGTTACCTGAGCCATTTCCGGCTGCCTTCCCAGGCAGGAAGCTGCATGGAAAGCCGAGCTGCCGAGGCGGGGGTGTGGCTGTCCCAGGCAGCAGCCTAGACCACGGTGCCACAACGCTGGCTCCATCCTGCTATCCTCTAACCTTTAACCAATCTGTGATTCACATCAGGGAGGGCTGGGAGGAGATTCCAGCAGATAAACCCTCCACAGTGCTGGGAGACCTCGGATTTAATGGCGGACATACCCGAAGTGACTGTAAGAAGAATTCCAGAAGGAAATTTAAGATTTATTTTAAAAATCAAGAGTTAGTTACACAAGGAGGGATCTTCCACCTGGTGGTCACTCTGGTGGTCAGCCTATTGTGACAGCAGGGGATTGCGTCAGGATTTGCCGAAAGGGCTGGAAGAGAACCTTCTAGGCTCTCAGGCCTGGAGGAATGCGGCCCTGGTAGGCGGGGGTGGGTGGGGGTGGGTGGGGTAGATCCCGAGCTGATAGTACAGGGCCTCTGGAGCTTCCAGACAAAGGCCCCAGAGGTTGTCTCTGAAGCCGCCACAGACAGCACGGAAATTAATGGATGTTGGTTGTTTCCAATAAAACTTTATTTGCAGACACTGGAACTTGAATTTCACTTAATTTTCACGTGTCTCAAAATATTATTCTGATTTTTTTCAACCGTTTGAAAATAGGAAGACTGACTTGGGTGGAGAGCTGTAGAGAAACGGGGAGGGGCTGTCCCTGCTGGGGAGGGGGCTTGCAGAGTTGTCCTCAGTCCTTGCAAATGTGTTCTGGAACAGGTCTCAGGCTGCGTCTGCTGGCTGAGACAGGCCCCAGTGCTCAGTAACTGATGCGTGCGGTCAGCTGGAGCTGGCAGCGCAGTGGTTACGAGCAGGGCAGGGGCTGTGCCGAGCATAAAGAAAGGGGAAGGCTGCTGCCTGCAGCGCTGGCTGCGCACCTGCCATCCAGCTCCCGGGGAGAGCAGTGGAAAACACTGGAAGGTGGCGTAAGTGCCTGGGCCTCCGCACCCACAGGCTCCTGGCTCCTGGCTCCTGACCGGTCCCGCTTCAGCCATTGTGGCCATTTGAGGAGTGAGGGAAGATCGCTCCCTCTCTCTATCTAACTCTGCCTTTCAGATAAATGAGTGAGCCTTAAAGAGAGACGAGTGAACAGGGGAGATGTGCAGAGGTGCCTGTGGGACCTCGGGCAGGCCGCCTGGCCTCTCTGAGCTCCGTTCTTCATCTGAATAGGTGATCACAGTAGGATGTGGTGCAGCCGTGCAGTGCTCCTGTGCGACTCACACAGCCCTGTGTGCTCCCCAGGAAGGGTCGCTGTTACCCTCGCACCTCTATGAAGAGTCTAAGGGGTGTACCCCGCTGGACAGCAGTGCCCGATCGCGTTGGCCCACACCCCTGTAGAGGCAGTGTTGCCTAGAGGAGGCCCGGAGGCATGAAGGTGCTTGTCCAAGGTCGCAGAAGGCGCTTGTCCAAGGTCGCAGAAGGCGCTTGTCCAAGGCTGCAGGCTTGCAATCAGCAGCACGAGTCTCAACACACAGGAAGCCCTTGCAGGGGGAGTGAGGGAGATTACACATAGTTGATCCAGGCACTTGCTGATGGGATTAATTTAATCACTCGCATGTTTCCCGTTACAGCTGGGGCTCTCGTAACCCCCCCTTGATACTCAGCTCCTTGGGGAGCTGGCATGTTTGGGGGACCTCACAGGCCTTTAGGCTGACGCATTTCCCTGAACAGCTTTGGGGGAGCTGTGTTGGTCCATGTGCAGGTCTCTGCAGAGCTGGTGTGGAAAGCTCTAGAAGATTCTAGAAGATTCTGGAAACTGAGGTCTGGGAGTAGCTGCTTTTGAAGAATGGATGCCCCCAGGTCTTGCAAAACAAAAGGTGCATGTGAGTTCCTGACTGGGGTTTCTGCCTCAGTTTCCTTCCTGCAAAATGGAGACGGGAGCGTCCTCCATTGGCACAGGCCCCGCCGTGGACGCCCAGAGGAGGCAGGGGAGGCAGCCCGTCCTTGGTGTGTGCAGGCCTCAGAGGTAAATCCCAGACAGTTGTCAGGAATCAGAGAGGCCCTGGCAGCCGCCATGACGACCCCGGGGAAGCTGGGCCGAGCCGGGGCCCTCTGCACCTGCTGCCCACCTCTGGCGGCTGTGATGGGGAGGAGGGCCAGCACCCGGGCACACGTCCGCTGTCAGGTACCTGGAGGAGGAGTGCTCTGACCCTGGCTCTGGGCACACGGGCTGTGAGTGGCCGAGAGGCTGGGGAGGGGTGGGGCTTCAGCAGAGGAGGGGCTGCAGGGGTGACCGGCTGCCCCTGGTTTGCTGCAGGCTGAGGGCTGTGCTGGGGGTCGGGGTCTTATGGCTGACACGTGGGAAATGTCCAGCAGTCCAGGACTAATGGGTCACCCTGGTCACAGTGGTGGTGGTGGGGGTGGGGAGGGTGGGTGCAGGCGGTGTAAGGGGTCTTCTCTCCCCTGAGCCTCCTCCCTTCGACTTGCTGGGCCCTGCTCTGTGCTCCCAGAGGCCCAGCTGTCTCCTGAGAGTCAGTGAGGGCAGGCATTACTGCCCTTGTCCTCGGGCCAGCCCTGCCCGCTCCGGGCCAGCCGGGGGTCTGGTGGATGCTGTCAGAGGCAGGAATGAGGCTGGAGGGTCTCCGCCTCCACCCCCTGCACACCGGGACAGACCCCACGGCCAGTCCTGCACTGCACGCGTCGTCCCCTCTCCCACACACCCCTGCTTCCCGTGGCCACCTCCTCCGCTGTCCTTGGCTCAGGCCACCTCCTCTGTGACTCTACCCTCCCTTCCCGGCTGTGTCCCCAGGACTGAACATCCCTCAATTCCAGCTTAGCATTTTCTCTGCTGTGGGAGGCACCTGAAGCAATGAATGGAGTTGAATCCACAGGGCAGAGTTTCTTTCTTTTTTTTTTTTTTAAGATTTTTATTTTATTTATTTGAAAGAATTACAGAGAGAGGTAGAGACATCTGCTGGTTCACTCCCCAGTTGGCTGCAACCGCTGGAGCTGCGCCGATCCGAAACCAGGAGCCAGGAGCTTCTTCCTGGTCTCCCACGTGGGTGCAGGGGCCCAAGCACTTGGGCCATCTTCCACTGCTTTCCCAGGCCACAGCAGAGAGCTGGATTAGAAGTGGGGCAGCCGGGACTAGAATCAGCGTCCATATGGGATGCCAGGGCATTAACCGGCTGCGCCACAGCGCCGGCCCCTGCAGTCTTGTGCACGGACTCCTTGCGGAGGGCCTCCTGTGTGCTGGCACTGGCCTTGGTGTTGGGACAAGAAGTGTGGATGAGACTGGCAGAAACATTGCTCTTGGGGGAACGTACACTCTAGAAGCATCTAGACACAACAAGCAGACAAGCACGTGAGCAAGAACATGTTGGCAGGTTGGTAGTGCCCTGAGGAAAACAAGGAGAAAGCGAGTGGCCGGAGCCCCTGCCGGTTGCTTGCGGGCGCTCGGGCTGGGGCACACCAGGTCAGAGTCCGTGGAGGGAAGCACTGGCGCCCAGCACAGGCACGGTCTTTTCTCTGGGGACAGATGGAAGCCGTCGTCCCTGGGTGTTGGGCGTCCTGCTGCTGAGTGTGGCCCTCTCGGGGACAGCGGCTTTGCCTGGGGGCTGCCAGTCCCTTCGAGGATTACCGTGTGCACGGCAGTAAGAACAGGGCCCCCAGTGTGGACCCCCTGCCCCAGCGGGGCGGGTGGCCCTGGAGCATGGCAGCTCAGGCAGGGACGGGGCTGCTGGGGAGAACCTGGGAGCGCTCCCTCCCTGGGTCCAGCAGCAGCTGTCGGGAGCCAGTGGATCGGGGTGGGTGGGGGATGATGGAGACGATGGGGGTGAGAGGTGCTGGGTCAGCTTCCAGGGCTGTGCACACGGCGAGTGTGGACCTCTGGCTCTGGCTCTGATGAGGAGCCCAGCCCCCTCGCAGACCCCCTTCCAGGAGCGGGGCCAGCAGCCTCCTCCCGCAAGTCCCCCAGAGCTGATGTGGGTGTGTTAAACACGCCGCGGCACGGAGGCCCGGAGGGCGGCTCCCCCCTATGGCCCGGGTGCAGGTGGCTGCTGGCGCTGAGGTCTGGGGATGAGGGGGCACCTGTGAGCCTACAGGGGGCCCCCGCTCCTGCAGAGAGCCCCATAGAGAGCAGAGGAGCAGAAGTCCATTCCAGGGTTGGTTGGCCTGGGTGTCACACAGACAAGCCGTGACCCCCGGCATCTCCAAGCCCTGGCAGGAACTGGCTTGCACTAATTATAGCCCACAAGCCTGTTAACCACTGACCTTGCACCGTGCTCTGCAGATCCCAGAGAGGCGGCAGGGGCTTGTGAGTCAGTGCACACCCCCTCGCCGCCCAGCAGGATGGGGACGGCACAAACCCTTGTGCAACTACGGGGAGAACCAGCTTCGCGACCTTGGCCTTGGGCAGGCTACCTAACTATCTGGGCCTAAGCTTGACTTTGTTATCTCTAAATGAGTTAATCATTCCTATTTAACAGGAGACAGGAGGCCGGCAGTGAGCTGACATGGACTCACGCCTCACAGTGCCTGACCCTGGTAGGTACTTAGCAGTTTTAGTTCCAAGTTCTGCACCCCTTGGGAAAAACCCTGGAAGGCTTCCTGAAGGCAATGATGTCAGAGCTGATAGGTGAACGTAGCCAGGCAGAGAAGGGCAGAGAAACCAGCAGGAGCAAAGACACTGAGTGGGGATAGCCGTGGTGTACCCCGGCGTATGCGGGGAGCCCCAGGGAGTTCGGGCTGCAGGCCCAAGGAGGCGGGGTGAGGCTAGAGAAGGACTTTGTCCTGCTGTGCGTCTTGGATTCTCCTAGGTGGAGGCTGCAAGGCGTTGGGCAGCTGCAGTCAGACAGGCTCTTGACCCTGGGCCCTCTGGTACCTGTTTCTGCTGAGAGAGGACCCTGGTTGCCCCCGGCTCCTGCAGAGTTGACGGATTCCCTGGGGCAGGAAGCAGAGCAGCCTGGGGCCTGAGCCTCAGGAGCCGGGCAGGGCTGGGCTCTGGCCGTGGAGGGCTCAGGCTGGGGCAGGGGGTGCATGCCCCCACGGAGTCGGCGAGTTCAGCCTGAGACTCCCTCTGTCTGCTCATTCCCCTTGGGAGCACACCCTGTCTCTCCTTGGCCATTCTTCCCCAAGCTGGGTGTCACCTATCAAAGCAGAAGTGGGGGGGCGAGTGGTTCTGTGATGTTTTCTGCCCCAAATCTGGACACTGCACAGGGCGTTCCCCTTGGCTGGGAGGTGGGGTGTGCGGGGCTTTGTGCTCTGCCTGGTTCCTGATGCACCCGGGACGCAGGGGCCGCCAGACCCGGCCGGCGGAGTGGGACCGAGTAGCCGTGTCCTGGTGTTCAGGGCCTCGCGTGCCCCGAGCTCAGTGCCAGGCTTCTTTGTTACTATAGTGAAGCCCCAGGGAGCTCGCTTTGTAGACGGGAGGTTTTTCAGCTCATGATTTCGAAGGCGCCCGGTCCGAGATCCGATGACCCCGAGGTGTGGCGTCTGGTGGTGGCGTTCTTGGTGTTAGAATCCCGGGGTGGGGTGGTGCATCACGTGGCAGAGATGAGCGACTGCGTCCATGCCTGTGTGTGTGTGACGTGTATCCGTGTCTGTCCACACCTGTGTGTGTGAGACCTGTGTCCCTGTGTCCATGCCTGTGTGTGTGACCTGTGTTGCTGTCTGTCCACACCTGTGTTTGTGAGACCTGTGTCCCTGTGTCCACGCCTGTGTGTGTGACCTATGTCCATGTCTGTCCATACCTGCGTGTGTGACCTGTGTCCATGTCTATGTCCACACCTGCGTGTGTGTGACCTGTGTCGCTGTCTGTGTGACCTCTTACACAGCCGCAGGACTTAGTCCCAGGCGCTCTACTCTGCCTGCCCAGGGCAGTCCATGGCCTCCTAAGGGCCCCACCTCCACACACCACACCTGGAGTCCTGCTTCTCAGTGACATTAGCATAAGTCTTGGGAGCCAGACCCTTAGCATGGGGGCCTTTGAGACACTGAACATCCACACTCATACCCAAGTCACAGCCCAGGCTCTCTGCAGTTTTATAGATGCCCTTGCTATTCCCATACAAATAGGGGAACGGGGACAGAGAGGTTAATAAACCTGGCTGAGGTCACACAGCTGGCAGATGCCGAAGCCAGCTTAGTTCCGGTTCCAGGCTTTTCTGAATAGCATGATGGGAATGTTGGGCTGAGTACTCTGATTCTCAAGTCCAGTGGAACTGGGACAGTTTTAAGTTTGTTACTAGAATGTAACATTGAAAGACTTCAAATTTGTGTTTAAAAAAACTGTTACTTGAAGGAAACGGAAAACTTGAAAGTGACCCGATGATTCCGTGCTCTGCAGGAACTCTGCTTTTTTCTGCATTCCTTTCCTTTCTCGTCGACTTGGACGGTTTTTCCAAAATTTGCACAGCAGGAGTTGGCATACTGCAGCCAACAGGCCTAATGCCTTTTTTCCCCCAAGATTTTAAAATTAATTTTGAAAGAGTTAGAGAGAGAGGAAGAGGGAGAGAGATCCATCTTCCATCCACTGGTTCACTCCCCAGTTGGCCACGGTAGCCAGGGCTGGGCGAGGCCGAAGCCAGGAGCTACATCCGGGTCTCCCACGTGGGTGCAGGGGCCCAAGGACTTGACCCGTCTTCTGCTGCTTTTCCCAGGCACACTAGCAGGGAACCGGATTGGAAGTGGAGCAGCTGGGATTTGAACTGGGCCCATATGGGATGCCAGGCATTGCAGGCAATGGCTTTACCAGCTGTATCACAACACTGGCCCCCAAATGCCTGCTTTTATGAATAAAGCTTTATTGGGACACAGCTGTGCTCATTCCTGTGCGCATTATTTGTGGCTGTTTCTGTGCTGTGGTGACAGATCTGAGTGCTTGTCCCAGAGGCCAGATGGCTCATGAACCCTACCCGGTTGCCTCTGGCCCTTTCCAGAAAGCTTGCAACCTCCGCTCTGCGGTATCTGGGGTCTCGCAGCACGGCCTTCCTCTCTTCAGCCACGGCATTGTTCCGGGGCTTCAGTTCCTCAGTGCATGGATTGCAGACTTGAACGGTTTCTGTTTTGTTGGGCTGTTCCATTGCATGCTTATTTTTCCCCCCTTAGTAGAATGGTCACCGTTGCAAGTTTATTATTTACTTATTAGCAAGCATGTGTGTAGCACCGACTGTGTGCCAGAACTGTTCCAACCACTTTACTGGTATCAGCCCCTTTAGTATTTGGGTCACCAGGAACAGTCATACTATTATTATTCCCATTTTGCAGGTGAGAAAGTAAAGTCAGGACTTAAACGCGCTTGTTGCATAATTTTTCAGCGGCAAAGTCAGGGTTGAACCTGGGTTGGCTGACTTCTGGGTTTGTCCTCAGCAGCTGTTTGGAGTGCCCAGGACGGGCGAGGCTTTGTGAGTTGCTGTGTGTGAGGTCCCAGGGCTGGGGCACCAGGAGTGAGCCATGCCCTCCCGCTGACCCAACCAGCAGCCCCACATCACCCAGAGTTGGCCTTGCCCCGATCCTCCTTGTTAGCCAAGCGACTTGGACCAGGTGACCACAAATTCTGTTTCTTTGTTTAAAGACGTGGCCCTGCAAAGAAGGCCAGCAGCTGATACCAAGAGAAGGAGCAGTGGGCTTAGAAAGTACCGGCTCCTGACCAGAGCCATCGCACTAGGGAGCATGAGATGGCCAGGCCCAGCTGGGGCTCTGCTCTCTGGACTCAGGGGTCTGTGGCTTGCTTAAGTCTTCAATAAATGAGAAATTTGCACATGTTCCAGTTGGATTGAAAAAAATCATTCTGGAAACTTGGTGACGTCAACTCCGTGGAAAATTCTGGGCCATTGGCAATGAGCGATGCTAAGGATGAGTGGCGCAGGTTGCCTTGGTCAAGCTCGTTCCTCATCTGGCCTGAGTCTGGGCCCCGGGGAAGCTGGCGACGGCTGCAGAGGCCCTGCCCAGGCTGCTCAGGGTTTCGGTGGGGGTTTGTGGAGCCCTCGCTGCCCATCCTGGGCCCCCAGCACGTTGTCCGAGGGGGCTCTGGGACCACAGAGACATTTTGGAAAGTGCATTTAGTGAGTGTGTCCCATAGGATATCTCTGAACTGGTGGGTTCCAGAAGGTTCCGAGTTGAGAAGTGTCCTGGGGTGGGGGAGGGGATCTGCAGGTGGTGGAAATGCTCTGGATGCCCCGCCCACTGCCCAGAAAGGGAGCCCGAGCTGCCAGGTCCCCGGGCAGGCAGGATCCAGGCTTGGTTCACCTCGGTGGCCTTCCACCCCGGCCGCAGCCTCGAGTGGGCCGTGAAATGGGACTGGTCATCAGATGAATTCAGGGGAGGGGAGCTTGCCCCGATGTGGTTCCGCGTGGGAGGATGAGATGGGCCCGCCTGCTGCCCGCCCACCTTCACCTGCCCACACAGCCGGGCCTGCCCCACTGTCCGCAGGCCTTCATCTGCCCACGCAGCCGGGCCTGCCCCGCTGTCCACCAGCCTTCACCTGCCCACGCAGCCGGGCCTGCCCCGCTGTCTGCCGGCCTTCATCTGCCCACGCAGCTGGGCCTGTCCCACTGTCCGCCAGCCTTCATCTGCCCACGCAGCTGAGATGAGAGGCGCAAGGGTCCCCGGCACAGCCATCTGGGGTTTGCTCAGCCATTGGCTCCGGCAATGCCAAGTCCAGGGCCCCTGCAGCTGGGGTCGCCGTCCCTGGCTGGGACCGCTCCCTGCGGAGTTGCACAAGGCCTCTGAGCCACAAGCCGCGCACACGCCTGCAGCTTGTCTTGTCCTTGCTGCCGAGGGGCTGCTGGGGCTGAGCGCCCACCGGCCCGAGCGCAGGGCTCACCCCCTCACCCCTCTCTCTGCAGTCGGTTGGTGTGCATGGGAAATCCTGTTTGACTCAGAAAGGAACCCCCCTTTCTCGGTTGTCCTGACTCACTTCCTCATTTTGCTGACCGTTTCGTAGCAGGGCCTGGGTGCGAGAGCCAGGCAGGCCTGGGCTTGTCCCTCGCTCCCTGCCCCGGGAGCTGTCTGGGCAGGAGCCTCAGTTTCTCCATTTGTGAGGGGGTGCAGTCAGCACCACAGGGACCTTCGGTGTGGTGGTGCCTTTGGGGCCATTACCACGCTGGCCCCACTCGTGGCAACTCTGGCCATCTTGACTGCTGTTTGTGACATTGTGTCCAACCCACAGCTCCTTCCTTTGTATCCAAAGATCCAGACCCTGGGCTCACCTTGACACACATGCAGGGCAGTCTAGGGGTGCAGGTGAGCCTGGGGTGGGGGCAGGGCAGCCTAGGGGTGCAGGTGAGCCTGAGGGGGGGAGGGCAGTCTAGGGGTGCAGGTGAGCCTGGGGGTGGGGGCGGGGCAGTCTAAGGGTACAGATGAGCCTGGGAGTAGGGCGATCTAGGGGTGTAGGTGAGCCTGGGGGTGGGGGATGGGGTACTAGCAGATGGGAGACTCCATCACCTGCCCCCAAAGGTGCACTAAACCCTGGCGCCAAGGCTGTTGTGTGTGCTCCTGACCTCCCCTGAGTCTGGCCCGGTCAGCCAGCTTCCCAGGGTGCTCCCTGGGTGCTCCTGAGGCCACACCTCCTGCTCCAGGCTCTGCACTCAGCATTTCTTTCGGGGGCAGAGTTTGCTCTGTGTGTCCCGGAGTTGATTGGAGGACTCCATGTCCTTTCTAGAACGCCTGTAGGGCCAGCTTGGGCTCGGGAGCGCTCAGGCTCTCAGAAGTAATCTGGCCAATGCGGCCGGGGCAGCTGCAGCCCTGGAGTTCAGAAGAGCTGGTCCCACTCCCAGCTCCGCCTCTTGGGCAGTGGCAGTGACCAGTTCGCGTTATTTCGCCTGCGTGAGCCTTGGTTTCCTTGTCTCTGACTTGGGGGTGATGACACTGACCTTCAGAGTCACCTTTAGGAGCCTGTGCAGTGGGGAGCACCTGGGGAGGGCACTGGACTGGCACTGCAGCCCGGCTCAGTGATGCCAGGGGCTGCTCCTCAGCTTGAGAGGCACCCAGGGGTCCCTTAGCCCCCTTTACGTGAACACACTGTTGACCGGGTGCTAGCTCCCTGGAACAAACAACTTCTTGCCTGAGCTATGCAACAGCAGGTTAGGATGCCTGGAGGAGGCAGTGAGCCACCCATCACCGAAGGTGTGCAAGTCTTGGGAACCTTTTGGTGGATGTCATCTTAATGAGTTCAAGGATGAGTGTTTCTACTGAATGCCCTCCTAATTTTCAGAGTCTGGTTCTTTTTTTAAAAAAACAGCTTTATTGAAATATAATTTATATAACTCTCAAATCCAGTTTACTGATTTCGGGTGTACAATTCAGGGCCTGTGTTTGTTCACAGAGATGTACAATCATCACGATACAGTTTTTCGGACATTTTTATTACCCCCAAAGTAACCCTGCTCGACTTAGCAGTCTGTCAGCCTGCACCTGTCCCCAGCTCTCTGCGACCACAGGTGCTCTTTCTCTGTAGACCTGCCGGGTCTGCACTTACTATAATGGCATCACAGGATATTTGGTCCTCGGAGGCTTTAGCATGTTGGTTTCAAGAATCACCCATGTTGTAACATATTCCAGTACTTCGTTTCTTTTTATTGTCAAACAATATTCCATTTTATGAGTCACGGGATTTTGTTTATCCATTAGCTGATGGACATTTGTGTCACTTCCACTTTTTGGGTCGTCGTGTACAATTGTGTGTGTTTTTGTTTGGACGTGGATTTTCTTTTCTTTTCTTTTCTTTTTTTTTGACAGGCAGAGTGGACAGTGAGAGAGAGAGAGAGACAGAGAGAAAGGTCTTCCTTTGCTGTTGGTTCACCCTCCAATGGCCGCCGCGGCCAGCGCACCGCGCTGATCCGAAGCCAGGAGCCAGGTGCTTCTCCTGGTCTCCCATGGGGTGCAGGGCCCAAGCACCTGGGCCATCCTCCACTGCACTCCCGGGCCACAGCAGAGAGCTGGCCTGGAAGAGGGGCAACCGGGACAGAATCGGCACCCCGACCGGGACTAGAACCCGGTGTGCCGGCGCCGCAAGGCGGAGGATTAGCCTAGTGAGCCGCGGTGCCGGCCATGGACGTGGATTTTCATTGCTCTTGAGCACACACCTAGGAGTGCATTGCTGGGTTGCATGGTAATTGTGTAAGCATTGCAAGCTGCCAGGCTGTTTCCCAAGTGTGCTGGGACATAGAGGGCGCTGACTGCTCCGTCTTCACCAACACCTGTCACGAGGGCGCCGACTGCTCCGTCTTCACCAACACCTGTCGCAGTCTTTTCTATTGTATCCATTCTAGTGGGGGTGAAGCTGCATCTCATTTGGGCTTTAATTTGCATTTCCCTGATGGCTTCGGAAGTGGGACATCTTTCCTGCGCCTTCGGCGCTTTCCGATGTGCTTATTGGAAACTTGTTTGTACATCTTGCTGGAAGGAGAGTCTATTCAAATCCTGGGTCCATTTCCTAGCTGTAAGGGTTCTTGAATCTTCTAGGAGCAATCCCTTTTCAGAGCCATGACTTCCGGAAATTTCATCCCATTCTTTGGCTATCTTTTCACCTTCGTAGTGGTGTTCTTGGACCAAAAGATGTAGATTTTGATGCTGTTCAGTTATCTATTTTTCCTTTTGTTGCTTCAGCTTTGGCGTCACGTCTAAGGAAGTGCTGCTTAGTCCAAGGTCAGGGAGATTTATGCCTGTGTTTTCTCCTACGCTGTGGCTCTTCGGGTTAGGTTTGGTTGTATACGGCGTGAGGTAAGGGTCCAGCTCTGCTCTTTCGCATGTGGTTACCCAGTTGTCACAGCTCCATTGGCTGCAAAGGTGATCATTTCCCACGGAACTGGCTCTGCCCGAGCTTGTTGAAAATGGATTGACTGTAAACACCAGTGCTGGCTGTTGAGGGACACTATGGAGAAACAGAGCCTCCCCTCAGAGGCACGAGATGTTATTATACCAAGATAGGTCCTGGCCACAGCTCTGCCACTGGGCTGCTATAGGACACTTTCCTCGCCTGAGCCTCAGTCTTCCCATCTATAAGATGGCCAGATAAAAGGATCCCTAAGAGCTGGTCCGAGTGTCCACGCTGAGATGCAGGAAGAGGTCCATAAAGCCTCCCATTGGCTCTCTGGAGTGCCTGTCATCCTGCAAGGCCCACCTCTGCAGCCTGAGATCTGGAGCGGTGCTCAAGTCTGGGGAAGGTTCCAGCAACTGCCTACCCTGGCCTGGCCCCACGAGAGCCAGCCCCAGTTCCAGGAGGGCTGGAGTTGTGCTCACTCACTTAGTAAGCGGTGTGCCCTCCTCCTGTGAGCCAGGCGTGTCCCAGGCCTGCGTCGCAGCCTCTGCCATTGAGGGTGACAGTCTAAGGGGAGGTCAGACTAATCAGCAAACACTGCAGGGCTGAGTGAGGGCATGCTGGCTGGCCCCGTGACCATGGCTGCAGGTCCAGACGGTGGATGGCAACACACAGCTTTGCGGATACGGCCACAGGCCTGGACGAAATGGCGAACACCCGCTCTGGGCTGAGCTCCACCGTGGGGAATTCTTCACTCTCGTCTGCCAGCCAGCAGCCACTACTACTTCACTCACACCCCGGCTCTCCAAGCCTGCAAAACACTGACCAAGTGGGTGCTGAGCACTTGTCTGCAAGTCCATTGCAACGCTGGAGTTTCCGTCGCAGCTCTGCTTTGGGGAAAGTGCTTGAACATCTCTGGTCCTGTTCCTCATCTCTAATGTGGGCTAATGGTAGCATCTGCTGTGGTAGCAGGTGTGTTTCGGAGGCTGTAACAAGTTGCAATTGGAGCCTGGAACAATGTAGCATTTAGCTGAGCAGCCAACACCCACTCCACAATGGGTGATTGCTGCCTGTGGCTGTTACACTTGCTAAAGTGGTGGTTAGCCTTCAGCTGCCAGAACACAAGATGTTAATGACAATTCTTTATGTCTGAATGGGGCAGGGCTGCTTGGCAGGGTGCATTTGCCTTCCCAGGTGATAATGATAGAAGTCCAGAACGAATTGGATGTGCCTCTTCCCTCACAGCTGCATTGCCACTTAAAGCTCACCCATCTCAGAGGGGCTGCAAGTCTCATGGGGACTGCCATTCCCATTTGACCAATGAGAAGACTGAGGTTTAAGAGCGACTGGGTGGTGGAGCCTGCACTGGAACCCACGTCCCCCAGTCCCGTTCTGAGCCTGCTGTGCCCCCAATGAGTGGCCTGGAGGAAGGCTCTTAGTTAGGGGTCCCCAGACTCTGCTTTTACAGTTTTCTTGAACCAGAAACATGCACAAGGCATCTTCAAAAAGCTCAAGGATTTCAAAATTTTTTGCACTCAAATAAACTTATCTTTTAATTCCATTTCCATGAGAAGTACCCTCATACATCAAAGGACAGAGAGATGCTTGTCCTAGATCCTGGCTTCTTTCTCTTTTATTTATTTTATTTTATTTATTTATTTTTTTTTTGACAGGCAGAGTGGACAGTGAGAGAGAGACAGAGAGAAAGGTCTTCCTTTTGCCGTTGGTTCACCCTCCAGTGGCGCGCTGTGGCTGGCGCACCGCCGCTGATCCGATGGCAGGAGCCAGGTGCTTCTCCTGGTCTCCCATGGGGTGCAGGGCCCAAGCACTTGGGCCATCCTCCACTGCACTCCCAAGCCACAGCAGAGAGCTGGCCTGGAAGAGGGGCAACCGGGACAGAATCCGGCACCCCGACCGGGACTAGAACTCGGTGTGCCAGCGCCACTAGGTGGAGGATTAGCCTATTGAGCCACGGCGCCGGCCTCCTTTCTCTTAATAAAAGGACAACTGAACATTTTTGAGTACTTCCTTAGTGGGGTAGATATTCTTTTTTTTTTTTTTTCAATTTATGTGCAATGCAGAATTACAGAGAGAAGTAGAGAGACAGAGAGAAAGATCTTCCATCCACTGGTTCACTCCCCAAATGTCTAGAATGGCCAGGGCTGGGCCAGGCTGAAGCCAGGAGCCAGGAGCTTCTTCTGGGTCTCCCATGTGGGTGCAGGGGCCCAAGGACTTCCGCCATCTTCTGCTACTTTCCCAGGTACATTGGCAGGGAACTGGATCAGAACTAGAACAAATGTGCTTAACCTTCTTTTTTTTCCCTAATTTTTTATTCACAAATATATTGAGCACTTATAAAGTGCCAGTGTCTGTCCCAGGTCCTGTGATCAGAAGAGGCAGCTGATGGGCCAAGGGAGATGGGGGACTGCACTGGAACCAGGTCCCCGTGGCTCTCCGTGGCAGCCACACGGGCTGTGCAGGGCACAGGCCTCACACAGGGGCCTGCGGGGGCCCGAGGAGGATGACACACTGGCTGCTGGCAGTGCTCTTGGGGCCCAGTCAGCACCCGCACGTGTGGGTGACTCTTTGCTTTTCTGTTTTTATACATTCTGGGTGGGGAGTTCAAGGTTTTGTTCTCAGAGTGTGTTGTGTTCAAGGATTTGGCCACAGCATCCTTGGAATTGGAGCAGGTGCCTGTTGTCTGCGTGTCTCCTCCTCACTCAGCTGCTCACTCCGAGCTGTTAGCCGGCAGGGCTGCTGAGCACACAGGTGTCTTACAGGAGAAGCTGCCTGGGAGACGCTTAGCCCAGGGCCAGGAGCTCAGTGAGAGCTCCTGGGTCACACATGGAGACACCAATAACACAGTCGCCATTTGGGACTGCGACTCAGACCCACGATGAGATGTCATTGTGTTACCGGAGAATGGCAGGATCCTTGTCTTTGTGCAAGAAAGAATGCAGGCGTGAGACAGAGAGTAGTGCAAAGTAAAATAGCAAGGTTTATTAAGGCAGGGACATCCGTAAGGACGGATGGGCACCTCTCCAGACAACTTGAGAGAGAGCGCCCAGTTACTCAGACTTGGGGAGAGCGAGGTTACAGGGTTGAGTGGAGAGAGTTCACCTGGGCAGGCAGACGGGCGGCTCAGCAGAGAGGCAGAGGGCAGAGCCCGCAGTCCGGTTGAGGCGGGGGGGGGGGGGGTGTTTAAGGGGATCAGTCTTGCCTTCCCACATTTTCTCCTCTTGGAACAAAGGACTTTTTGGTTGTAAATACAAAAAATTCCTGCCTGAGTTTTTCCCCCTGAAGTTATCAGACAGGAGGAAGCCTGGCTGGCTGGCTTTGTCCCCATTAGAGGAAGGGTAGGCAGGACCCCCTGGAAGATCAGGATCGTTTTGAAGTACAGATACTGGGCTGCACCTGGAAGGTTATCAGGCAGAAGGGGCGGGACTCCCACCTGGCAGGTTATCGGGATGACTTTGAGATGCATATGCTGGACCTAGATGTCAACTCTTTAGGCTTTTGTCACACACACATAAGCTCATATCTGACTTCCTACCTAACAATTGCACACGTTAGAGGGGCCGGGATGGGAAAGACTGGCCATGCAAAGTGTTGGTGAAAATGTACAGGAATTGGAACTTCACACGCTGCGGGCGGGAACAGAAAGTGGGGCAGCCACTTGGCAGACATTTGCGCTGTCTTAAACGCGTGACTGTGCACCAACCCCACGATGCACCTGTTCCACTCCTAGGTTTTCATGCAGGGGAATCGAAGGCTTTCGTCCGTGTGCAGGTATTTATAGCAGCCTTATTTGCAGTCGCCCAAAACTGCCCTGCAGTGGGTGAACGAAGGGTGGAGAGATCCCATGGACTATTACTCAGCAGTAAGAAGGACTGACCCATCGATCCAGCTGACCACAGGGGTGCATCTCCAGTAACTGCACTGGGAGAGAGAAACCAGAAACCCCTCCCTGGAGCACACAAACGAGAGTTACACTGTTGCAGGTGGTTCCATGTTTGTACAGCACCCTAGAAAATGCAGATTATAGTGACAGTGGGCAGATGGGGGGTCAGCTGGGACAGGTGTGGGCGGGAGGAGGGATGACGGCCTCAGGGAGCTTTTGGGGTGATGGGTGTGTCCTGTGGGGGGTTATCTTGACTGGGTGCTCGTTTTATATGTGTACCGTCTGTGTCAAAACTTAGCAAATTGTGCAGTTTACACACGTGAGGCCTCTTGTTTATCGACTGTACCCCAATAGAGCTGCTCAAGTGATGGCACCCTCATTCTCCAGCCGGTCGGTGGGTACGGTGAACTGACCCTGCCCGAGCAGCGCAGTGGGGCTGCTGGTGGCCATTCTTGCTCCATCAGTAACCTTGCTGTGCCACCCGGAGCCTCAGTTTTCTCACTGGGAAATGGGCCCATTGATAGCTCCTACCCCTTGTGGTTGTTGGGAACAGAAGGTGGAAAAATCGTGTGTGCTCAGTGCAGTAGATGCAGGCGCTCCCAAGGCCCCACGGGGACCCCAGGAAGGGAGAGGTCCTTTCTGCCCGGGGCACACAAACATGGGGCTGCCCCGTGAGTGGCTGTGAGCTGAGTCTGGAAAGGAAAGCAGGGAAGACTGCTAGGAGGAGGTGTGCAGGGCTGAGGTGGTGGTGAGCAGGGGGGACTTTCCAGGCGGTACTGGCCGGGGCAGAAGAGACCCCCTCAAGCTTCTAGGAGCGCCAGCAGGGAGGCAGCCTAGCGATGAGCTGTAGGGTCAGGGGGACCCATCCTGTGCATCTCTGAGCCCCCACTTATACCGCAGCCTGAGGTTCTCAGCTTGTGTGGGGGGGTCCGAGGAAGATTTCCCTGCAGACCCTGGATTCCATGGGGAGGTTTGAAAGGTTTGTGTTAGGCAAACAAAGTGGGGTGCCGTGTCTTTGGGGGCAGGGTTTTTGCACTGAAAGCCGAGTTCCTCCAGCAGAGAGCCGTCACTCGTGAGGTCCACGAGGGCAGGAGCGGGGTCGGGGAACGTGTCTCCTGCGGCTGTCACGGGCTTTGTTACTCAGGTTCAAGGGCAGCCAGGTGGGGTGAGGAGGCGTCCAGGGAGGCGCGCTGGCTCTGGTGGCAGATCCCGGGAGGTCAGTCCAGCCGGCCAGGCAGGTCTGGCAGGGTCAGGGATGTCCCCTCCCTGCAGGACATTGTCGTCTGTGGATACGCACTCACGTCTGTGGATATGCACTCACGGCATACACGAGGTGCCAGGGGCTGTTTGGCTTCTGCCTCCTTCTCCCTAGGCCACCGGGATCCTGGGGCAGCTGTCACTGGGGAAGGTGAGGGCCCAGGGTTGGGGCAGAGACAAGGACAGGGCATCCTGGCTGGCTCCATCTTGGGGGCAGGGCCCTCTCGGGGAGGGGCTGGCCACACAACTGGCCAGGGCTGCAGGCCTGGGGCTGGTGCAGTGCCTGGGACTGGCCTCGTCCCAGGCCACCTGGGAACTCAGCCCTGACCTGGCCTTGGAGGTTTCGTGTTGTCGAAGCACAGGGTTCCGGGAATGGCTGCTTTCTCCTGGCTTCTCGAGGGCTCACTCTCTTCCCTCTTCTCCACGTTGTGCTGAAGTCGCTGAATGCGGGGACCACAGGGGCCCCGTGTACCCTGAGTGCAGGCTCTGGCTTCTCCGAAGCGAGACGCCCCTGGGCCTCAGGGATGTGCAGAAGCTCCGTTCACTCCTGGCTGCTCACAGCCCTGCTGAGCTCCATGGGGAGGGAAGGGGGAGCACCACAGGGCACGGGGTAGGGGCTGCAGGGATCCTTCAGGGAAGGCTTCCTAGAAGAGGTGCCCTCTGAGCTGAGCCTCCAGGGACGCCGGGTATCCTAGAGGGAAGGGTGTGGCCCAGGGCAGAGGTGGAGGGGGAGGAAACACACACTGAGGTCCTGACCAGGCAGGGGAGGGTGCAGAGCTGATAGCACCTCCAGCTTAGAGCCCTGCCCTGGATGGGGGCAGCCAACCGCCTCCAGCTGCTCCAGGGCCTCCCAGGAATCAGGTGAGGGCCCTCGGGCCTCTTCATTAAACAGAAGCAGCTACTGGGGCTGCTCCCTGCGTGGACAGAGTGCCCCTGGGAGGTGGGGAGGGAGCCCCGAGCTGGAGGCCTCTCTGCCTTTCTGAGGCCAGGAGGGCGGCTTGCTGGGGACTGTGCTTTCACTTCCTAATCTTGGCCCGGTGACTCAAACCTGATAGCACCTGATAGCACCAGCCCCAGCCCCAGCCCCAGCCCCAGCCAACCCGATAACACCCGGCTCCAGCCTCAGCCCCAGCCAACCCGACAGCGCCTGGCTCCAGCCTCAGCCCCAGCCTCAGCCCCAGCCCACCCGACAGCGCCCGGCTCCAGCTCCAGCCCCAGCCCACCCGACAGCGCCTGGCTCCAGCCTCAGCTCCAGTCTGCGCTTGAATGTGCCAGTCACACACACCATGGTCTAGGTCAGAAACCCCAGCCTCTGGGCCAGGGCTTCTCCCAGGGAGGTCCTGGACCTCAGCCCCAGTGCCAACACCCCTCCCCCCACTTAGAACCCAGGGTGGGGCCCAGTTATCAAACCCTCCAGGGGGTTCTGAGGCGGGCTCAAGGGTCAGCACCACTGATGGGGTCCATTGTCCCTAGAGTTTGTGTGGAAGTGTGGGGTGTGTGTGTGTGTGTGTGTGGTATGTGGTGTGTGTATGGTGTGCACGTGTGTGGAGTGTGCATGTGTGGTGTGTGGTGTGTGTATGGTGTGCACGTGTGTGTGGAGTGTGCATGTGTGGTGTGTGGTGTGTGTATGGTGTGCACGTGTGTGGTGTGTGAAGGCCTCCAGAAGCGTGCATCCTCGGCCTTGAGGGGGCGCTGTGGAGTCGTGCACTGGGTTCTGCTTCCCCCACCCCCGACAGACCCCCTTGCATGGGAGCCAGGCGCTGACTTCCGACTCACGCAGGTCAGGACGCTCGCCATAGAAAGCCGACCCTGGCTTTGAGAATGCTGTTTCCCAGACCAGAGGCCAGCCCGTGGCCCGAGACGCGCCACGTCCCAGTGAGCCTGGGACGCCCTGACACCCAGGCCTCTGCCCTCCTGCCTCTCCCCTCTCAGCCTCCGCGGTGTGGCCGCGGGTGCCAGGCCGGCATTTCCCAGGTGTTCCTCTGGGCAGCCTGCAGACTTACCTCCTGGTGGAGAGCTTGGAAAGACTGCCCCCTGGGCAGTGCCCCTGGGCAGCAGGTGGGCCAGAGCCCCCTACCTCTGTGGGTGGGGGGAGGGGCTGCCTCCCAGTCCCACTCAGAGCACTTGTCTTGAGAACAGTCGCTGGCCCCTGCCCGCCTTGTGGCTGTAAGTGTGAAGTGGCCCTCGCAGCCCCTTACCAAATGGTGTTTCTATAACCACTGACCGTTGTCCCTCGGGACCTGGGGGCCATGGCCTCCCAGCTGACAGCAAAGTCCCCAGGTCAAGTCACTTAGAGAAAGTGGTGTAGGATCCACACAGGACCCGTTCAATTGTCCCGTGCACTGCAGGCTTTGCGGATTCCGCCTAGTCCCTAACACCGTGTAAGTGCTCCGTGAGGAGTCGCGAAACTGTTGTTCAGGGAGTGAAGTCAAGCCAGAAAGGCTGGGCCTATTCTGGTACAGACGCAGTTTTCTCCCCAAATATTTCCAACCCACAGTTGGTTGATTCTGAGGACTGGAAGCCGTAGATCTGGGAGACAGAGGGTGGCTGGTGTTTTCCGTGCGGTCTCCTCGCCTGTCTGTGTTTGGTTACGTCTGAAGATGGGACAAACCCAGGAGTCGTCTCTCACTCTAGGTTCAGCCCCTGGGAGGGCCGCGGCAAGGTTGAATGAGACAATGGCAGGTGCCTGGTCCGATGGCCGCTCCGTGCTGGGGAGGGCTCCCGCTGGCCCTTTGCCACACTTGGCTCCCAGGGTCACCTCCCGCAGGTGCCGCAGAGTGCGATAGAGTGGCTGAGGGCCGACCCCTCCTTGCGCGGGCCAAGGTCTCTGCAGCATTGTCAGTGCTGAGCAGACAGAAGAGGGCGGTCCCAGAATCCCCTTGGAATCAGGCTGGGGATTAAAACCAGCTGCGGCTCAGTCCCTGAAATTCCATCTGTGCGGGGACCCCTGGGGAGGAGAGTTGGGAGGGGGTGGGAATGAGTGCCGAGTGACTCAGGGAGGGCCCGGTGAGTCACCGCATGGGGCACGCCCTGCCTGGCTCTGGCTCAGCCTTGGTGGGTGGCCCCTGGGGACAGCGGCCGAGCTGCGAGGGCCTGCCCTGGGAGCTGAGGTTTACTTGGGCCTTCTGGGTTCCCGGACAAAGTGCCAGTGGGCGGCTGGGGTGGACTGGACAGGATGACTAAGACGCCTGGCAGCTGGGGACTGTGTTGTCCCAAGCCTGGATTCTTGAGCCCAGGCCCAGATCTACACCCTGGAGTTCCCTTCCTGGGACTTGGATGCTCACTGGTGACGACCCAGAGAGGGAGGCTGCCCCAGGCTCCCTGCACAGGGTGGGCAGCTCTCAGGGGTCCAGGCAGAGCTGTGGACGTGGGGTAGTGTTGTGGGGTTGAGGAGCAAGGGCTTTGGACTTGTGCTGTGCTCACTGAAGTTCTGACTGCGCTACCTAGCACCCCTGGGACTCTGGGAACGTTGCTGCTAGCATGCTGACCCTCCGTTTTCTCAGCTAGCAAGTGGGATAACAGGGTCTCCCTGGGTCTTTGTAGGAGGAGTGAGTCAGTTGTCTAAAGAATTAGGTGCACACAGAATGCCGGGCAAGTGTTGGCCTTCACTGTTACTGTCGCCCCCACCCCCACCCCGGGTCCTCTGATTTTCCATCTTTGTAGAACGGGGGTGATTGTACCAGTCATGTGACAGCCGCTGTGCACGCCTGACTCTGCCCCTTTCCCGGCTCGGGAGGCCCGGTGTCCTGTCTCAGGGGTGCTCTCTACTGGGTCTCGGTTAGGTCCTGAGCAGGAACCTTGGTGCATCCGGGTCACTGAACAGCAGGCAGCACACTCCCAGGACGCGGTAGAGGGGGAGGCAGGTGCTGCCCCAGCCTGGACCCTGTGTGGTGTCAGCGCCTCACCAGCAAGACAAGTGGGGGCCTCCTCCAGCTTTGTGGGACCCAGGGAGGGGAGGGAGAAGAAAGCCGGCCCCCAGGAGATGGGGCTCTGGCCCCAGTTGGCCATCCGCGGCCGTGACCTGGCAGGCGGTCAGGACCAGCGATTATGCCCATGCCAGTGTCCTGTGCTTGCTGCAAGCCTGGGCCCCTGGGGACCAAATTGCAGCTCGTCCAGTTGCTGTTGGGCCTGAGGTCAGGGCAGAGGGAGCTGGCGTCCCCTGCAGTCCCCAAGTGGACGGCCTGCCGAGGGCCCCACCCCCTTTCCTGCCGGTCCCCTGCTCCGCTTGGCTCACAGGAGGGCCGGCCCTGCAGGCTCCCCTAGGCTGGGCCAGAGGTGAGTCCACGTGGCCGGGACAAGGAGAAGCTTGGAGGTTTCTGGACCAATTCTGTCCAATTCCTGCTGCCGAGCAGCCCGCAGCCCGGGTCTGGGGACAGCATCTGCTCCCTTGGCCTTTCTAGCCCAGCGGTTGATCTCCGAGACCCCTTTTGTCTCCTGGTGGCTTCTCGGCTCCCCTGGCTTCTGTCTGGATGCAGGATGGGTTGACTCTGCCGTGCGGGTCCCGGGGGCGGTACTGCAGTTTGCCACCGAGGCAGCTGCACCTGGGCTTCGTAGCGGAGGCAGTGAGCACTGGTGAGACAAGCAAAGGCTCCGGAATCCCACAGAACAGGGCTCGCATCTGAGTGCTGCCTGGAGCGGCTGTGTCCTGGGCGTGCTGCTGCAGCCTCTGCATCCTCCCTGGGGTGGGGGAAGGCGAGGGCAGCTCCTGCCCACTGGGCACCTTGAGCAGGTGTCCTCTGGGCCAGCCCTGAGAGGAAGATGCCACGGCTGTCCCCGGGGTGGCCCAGAGGAAGCTCTGCCAAGCCCAGATAATTGGTGGCAGGGCTCGGCCCGAGAGGGGGTCCCCTGGTTTGACCTCAGCTGCTTCCTTGTGGAACCTACCTTGGACTGAGGATACTGGGGGTTACGTCCCCTTGGGGCGATTTTTAGGCAAGCAGCCAACACAGTGCGGCCTGTCGTTCTCATGTAAATGTTGGCACCCTTCCCTTCCCGGGCTGATCTTTTATTCCAAGCCTGCGTCACCTGGTGCAGCATCCTCCCGTCGGTCACACACTTCCTGTGACTTGGAGTTTTCTTGCTTCACCCTGAGCCTTCCCTGGGCTCTGATGATGGTCTCCTTTTTCGGATCTCAGGTTCTGGAAGCTTCCGGTGCTCTCCCACAGTGCACCTGCACACAGACTTGCCCCGTGAACTGTCAGTCTCCCCGACCTGGGGCTTCGGACCCAGTTTCCGTCTTCAGGACACAGTCTGCTCCCTGGTCACCTCTGCCACCTGTCCATCCATTGCTTCTCTTCCATGTCTGTTGCTGGCCACTGTAACCCACCTGAGCCTGGGGAATTTATAAGGAATCTAGATTTATGGCTCAGAGTTCTGGAGCTGGGAGGTCCAAGAGCAATGGTGCCGGCGTCTGGCGAGGGTCTTCTGCAGCATCGTAACGCAGTGGGGGGCGTCAGGTGTTGGTGAAGAACCCGTCTAAGAAGGGGGAAAGGTGGCGACCCCATCCCTGTTCAGGACCCCGCTCTGTGACAATAGCCCACGCCCTCCATGGATGCTGGCTTCAGCCTTCATGGGCTCCTGACTTAGTCACACCTCGGAGGCCCACCCCTCCTTGCTGGTAACAATGGCAGTTAAATTCCCACAAGGGTTTTGGTGCTGACACCGAAGGCTGCTTCCTTCCTGGCCATCCCATCCAGCAGACCAGGGCCAGCCCGCCCCTGACCCAGCGGGCGCGGCTCCAGAACACACCCAGGGCCCTGTGTCCTGCCTCTGGCACCCCCGCCCCGGGGATGTTCCCCGGAGCCGCTTGCTTTGGTTTGGAAGCCCTTAGTTCCATTTTGTGTAAAACGCTCTTTGCACTTAACTCACCCAAAGCTGAGAATTCAGGCTCCCCAGACACGTGCGGCCGTGCTGGTCGTGCAGCCCTACCTGTCCTTGGCCGGGGCCACGGCTGTTCCCTGTGCTGCCTCCAGTGCTCCCTCTCCACCCGCCCGGGCCCCAGGGACCTGCCTGGACCCTTGCCAGCTCCCCTCAGGGTCAAGTCCGACATCCTGGATGTGGCTCCTGAGGCTTTGATCTGGCCCCTGCCCCCACCCCAGCTTCTTCCACCATTTCCCAGGCTGCCGCCTTGAGGGGTGGTGAGGGGGAGGTGATTTGAGTTCCTGGGGACCCAGCTGCTTCATTCATGGGGGGATGTGCCAGCCCCCGCTCACCTGGCCGTGTCAGTCTGTCCTCCTCCATGTCTCTGATTCTAGAAGGGACCAGGCCAGGAGGTCCCTGTAAGCTTCTGGTGGGGGACACTTAAGGAGGATGATTTCCTGGTGTTTATGTCAACCGTACGTGGGTTTTCTGGGCCCCTTTCTAACTGCCAGCTCTGTAAGGGAGCAGGCTCCTGCATCCACTGGCTGCTAGCACGACCCTTCCTTGGGGACCGTGGACTGACAGAGGCCCACAGAGAGGAGTTGGGGGCCCATGAACTTGGGTAGCCAACTGGCTTCATCTTCGTTGCCTCTCACTTCCAGCTGAGAGAGTTGTCTGCAGTTAGCCATGAGACGTGAACAAGCAGAGTCCCTTCCAGTCTCCAGAGTGCCTGGAACATTGTCACCCCTGTTTCAGGGTGCGTGCAGTTGATAGATACCCTGAAATGCCCTTAGGCACATCTCCCACTCAGAATTGCAGTGCTCGGGAGGCCCATTGGTAGAGCTTGGGATTTAATGTGTTAATGAAATGTGTGTGTGTGAGTTTTAGGATTCCATAGCTGGGTCTTAATGATCGGTTTCCTTGAATTCTCTGCATTTCAAGCCTTTGTTCTGAGAAGTGGGTTCCGAGAGAAAGTTGCCCCTCCCCTCTATCCTGGCTCGCAGCGCACCTGCCTGCAGCCACTCACAGGTCCGTGTGCGGCTCATCCCTCCTCCTGAGAGCTGTCTGGATCAGGGATGGTGCCTGCCTGCTGTATATTGTTATTGTTATTATCCTCATCATCCTCATCATCAGACACCCAGAGAAACACCCAGTGAGCACCCCCATCCCCACCTGCTTGTTCATTCTTCAGCTGCTCCCAACAGCCAGGTCTGGGACAGAGCCAGGAGCTGAGAGCCCAGTTAAGGCCTCTCCCATGGGTGGCAGGGACCCAACCGCTTGTGCTCACTGCTGCGTCCCAGGGTGCACATGAGCAGGAAGCCGGAATCGGGGGCAGAGCGGGGACTCAAACCCAGGCGCTGCGGTTCGGGATACGGACGTCCCCAGAGCCGCCTTCGCCACGTCCCCGCCCCAGCAGTCTCTGCTGCTGTGGCCGCGGCGCCGGCTGCTCAGGGCCTGGGCTCGATTCCTGTGTCTCCGTGAGGTGCAGCGGAGCAGGCCGAGAGGCCCGGGACTCCGGACTCGGCCCCAGCCTCCCGCGGCCCTCTGTGAGCCTGCTCTGCTCCGCTCCGCTGGCTGCCGTGCCCCGTTGGCCGCCCCTGTGGTCGCTGCCCATCATCTGAGACTCCCTTCTGCCCCCCACCCCCACTTCTTGCTTTATTAAATAAAAGCCGGACTTCTGGAAGGCAGGCAAGTCGCACGCTAGAGAGGAGCAGTTCAAACGCCTGCGCACTAGAGAGGGGCAGTTCGAACGCCTGCGCGTGCTCTCCTGCTTTTCAGAGAGGATGCAAAACCAGGGCGTGGCTGCAGACCACACCTTTGGTTAGGGAGGAGGGCAGCTGTGAAAGCGCACAAGAGCCACCTGCTCCACGTCGCCCCCCCGAGGAGCCGGGCTGCGTGCCCAGCCTCCCCACACAAGCTTGCAAAACAATGCACCCGCGGCTGAGATGAAGGGGCCCACACACAGTGCAGCCAATGTTAAGAGATGTTAAGAGTCCCAGTGTTAAGAGGCCCTTTCTGGAAAATTCTGGACATGTTCTTAAGAGAAAGTGAAAGTGGGAAAAAGCATCCCACCAGTTTCCCTGCACCCCCCTCCCCCCAACATCATCCTTAACCATGTGACCTCCAAGGCCTGAGGGTCACTTGGGGTGTGTGTGGGGCCAAGTCCCTTCTGCCCACAGCCCTGGCTCTGGGTCAGTCACGTGGCCCCTCCCCCTCGTGGCAAGCTTCCCCAGCCTTTTTCCCAACCAGAAGCCTGGCTTTTTGTTGCCTGTGTCGCTGACCTTAGTTGTGGAGTTGTCACTACTAAGCATGTCATTTTGTCTCACTTTCTGGCATTAATATTTTCTCAGAATGCTCCTTCGGTGCATTTGTTTTTAAGATTATTTTTAAAAAAATTTATTTGCTTATTGATTTGAAAGACAGAGTGACAGAGAGAGATCTTCTGTGTGCTGGTTCAGTCCCCAAATGGCCACAATGGCTGGGGCTGGGTCAGGCTGAAGCCAGGAACCTGAAGCTCCATCCTGGTCTCCTATATGGGTGGCAGGGCCCAAAAACTTGGGCCATCATCCACTGCCTTTCGGGGCGCATTAGCAGGGAGCTGAATTGGAAGTGGAGCAGCCAGGGCTGGATGCCGGGAGTCCTGTGTTTCACTCTAACCCACTGTGCCACAACGCCTGCCCCAAGCTTAGGTTTTGTTGGCTGTACAAATCCAAACCGCGAGAGTGCTGTCATCACCTAGCAGCACTGGGCACTTGGGTTCTTTCTTATTCTCTGTGGATTTGCATTTTAAATAATGCTGGGGGGAGTTTGGGGTTGTCCCCGTCTGGGCTGCGTCCACTACGTTGGGCTCACTGTGCAAGGCCTTGCAGGAGCCCGGCAGAGAGGCCAGACCGTGCCCGCACAGCCGGCGCAGCTATAAATAGCTTCCATGGTGGCCGTTAAGCCGACGGCTCGGGCAGCAGCACGAAGAACTTCGCCTGGTCTTAATGGGATTTTAACTCAGTCACGTGACAAAACCTGAGCCTTTGCGGCCCAGCCCGGGGAAGGCGAGGGGTGGGCGGGCCGTTTCTCAGAGGGGAAGAGGGGACGGTCTTGCTGGGCAGGAGCCGTAGCTGGTTTCGTGTCACGCTTGGGTCAGTTGCTTGAGTCCTGGGACGTGGGCTGGTGGCTGGGTGGGTGGCTGGGTGGGAGACCCTGCTGGATCAGCCAGCGCTGTCTCCAGAAGGAAATAGCTGAGCTGGACCAGCTGGGAGGGGCAGGCAGGGTGATGCAGTGCACGGCTTTGGATGCCCAAGCAGCCATGATGCAGGCTGGGGCCAGCCCCGGGGGCAGAGGCTCATGTGGCAAACCAGGAGCAGAGAGGGGGCTGGGCCCAAACCCAGGCTTTCACAACAACCCTCTTGGAGAGCTCCTTTCTGAGGACACGCCCTCATGACCATAGGACCTCCCACTTGGCCCACCTTCTAGAAGTTTCCTCACCTCCCAATAATGCTACCTGGGAATCAGACCTCTCTCTTTCTTTCTTTCTTTCTTTCTTTCTTTCTTTCTTTCTTTCTTTCTTTCTTTCTTTCTTTCTTTTTATTTATTTACCTGAAAGGCAGAGTTTAAGAGAGAGAGAGAGATCTTCCATCTGCTGATTCACTCCCAAAATGGTTGCAATAGCCAGAGCTGGGCTGGTCTGAAGGCAGAAGCTAGGAGCTTCTTCTGGTTCTCCCACATGGGTGCAGGGCCCAAGGACCTGGGCCATCTTCTGCTGCTTTCCCAGGCACATCAGCAGGGAGCTGGATCAGAAGTGGAGCAGCCGGCTCTCAAACTGGCACCCATAGGGGAGGCTGGCACCACAGACAGCAGCTTTGCCTGCTACACCGCAGCACCGGAATCAGATCTTTAACATGTAGGCCGATAGGGCCACTCAGCATTCAAATACAACAATTAGCAATGTGTGCCATGGACCCCAGTTGGTGGAGAAGTGGACAGCCCACCAGCTGACACGACCATCCGTGCCCCAGAGGGTGATCTTGGGTGGGGCCCAGGCTGCTGCTGGCTTGGCCCATGCCAAAAGCTGTGTTCCTTAGGTTGAGGCCTCCTTGGTTGGTTCACATCAGGAATCACTGGGGGTCCCGAGTCTCAGACCGTGAATCTGAGATCATCTCCTGGGGCCGCCAACCTCAGGTAGTGGGCAAGCAGCACCCCAGGCCTCAAGCCGAGGGAACAGGGGAGCGGGGTGGCCTGAGCGGCCCAGGGGAATCTCTGCCAGGACCCGCACCCCCAGCTCCATGGTGAGGGTGGCCAGATCTGTCCTCCTGTCTCACTTGCCTCTGGCTGTGTTGCCCATCTGGGAGTTCCAGGAGGGGTGCTGGCGGGGCGCAGGGGGCAGGCCCATCCCAGCTGTGTGCGCCCTGCAGCCCCTGCACCCCTGCCTGTGTGCCTGACCTCGTGTGGTGCTTGCGCAGCCCCTGCAGGTGCCATGAGCCTGGAGGACTTCCACAGGAGCGTGCTGGACGCCCAGGAGTGGATGAAGGCGGTGCACGAGCGGCTGCACATCAATGACAACACCCAGGGGCCCCGCGCCGCCCTGGAGGCTCGGCTGCGGGAGACAGAGGTACGCAGGGGTGTGGCCCCGGTGGCTGTGCGATCCTCCCCCGTGCCTCCCGCTCCTCCGTGTTCCCACCTGTTAGATGGAAGGGGTAGACGAGCCGCATGTTTCTCAACCTCTGCTCTGTGTGCAGATCTCCGGGGGGGGGGGGGGGGGGTGCTTAAATGCAGGTTCTGATCAGGTCCAGGTGTTGTCCGGGAGTCTGCGTCCCTGGCAGGTTCCCGGCGATGCCGGATGCTGATGGCTTCACCTGCTGCACCACAGCACCGGCCCCCGTTAGCGATATTTCTAAATGCGTATCACAACCCAGTGTGGTAGACCAAGCAGGTGTGGTGACCGCTGCCTCCAGGTGAGGACAGGAGACCCAGAGTCCTGGAGTGATCCAGACCCACGTGGCTGTCAGCAGGGCGGCCCGTGGCAGGCAGGAGCCTCTCCCCTACCCCTCCACAGGGAAGGGTCTGAGACCACCGGACATTGGTCTGAGAAGGCTGACCGCCTGCCCCCAAGGAGACAGGCTGGGGGCTTAGGCCTGAGCTCCAGGCAACCGTGTGAGTGCAGATCCGAAGGGAAGTAGAAGATAATACAAACACGAATCTGAGCCAATGAGCACGCAGCGTGGCCGGGCAGCCTGCAGGGACTCCCCGCATCACTAGTGCTCGCTGTCCCCCTGGGCAGAGAGCAGTCACTCTCTCCTCATTGCTTCGGCCTTAAGTCCCGTGACGGAGGTCATGCAGGTGGGCGAGGTGGTCCTGGGATTGGGATCTGGTCGTTTTCCACTGCAGAGACCACGCTTTGGCTGCCGCCACCAACAACCAGGAACGGCAAAGGCTGACCTTGACTGTGATTAGTTGGTCAATACGTTTATTAGGGGAGGCCCCCGCCCTGAGAGAGAAGAGGGAGGAGTGGGGGAAGCCAGCAGAGATGAGCTAAGTGGACGCAGGGATAGGCAGGGGGAGCTGGGACGGGACAGTTGGAGGGAGCATCTCAGACCTCCGTGAGGTTCGGGGGAGCCTGGCGAGGCCACGGGGTGTCCTTGAGTCACCCTGCAGGAGACACGGCCGCCCCCTGCCTCTTGGTCACCTGTGGGAGCAGGTGCAGGGCTGGGGGCGTGGCCCTGGGGGGAGCCTTGTGGCTGCACGCACGGTGATGGGGGTTTCACACGCGTTTCCCCATCCCTGAAAAAGTAGCTGAGCCGTGTGTGCTCCTAAGGAAGGCCCCCATTCTGCAGGTGGGAAAACCGAGTCCGAGCAGAGCGGGGACTTGTCTGAGTTCTCAGCAGGAAAGGGGCATGGCAGGGGGTGAGGGCACTCACTCTCCTTGAACAGCAGTGGGCAGTCCTGCGCCCACGCCCGCGGCTCCTGCCTCCTGCCCCCTGCCCTCTGAGCCATCAGCAGGTTGTCCAAAGTCACAGACCGGGTGCAGGGGCTGCATCCTGAGCCCAGCACCTGCGGCCTCACAGTCCCAGCTCCCTGTTCGAGGCCACCGTCCTCACCAGGCCAGGCCCGTCTGCATTTTGCCTTGTGCCTCACTTCGTGCCCACCACAGAAAATCTGCCGGCTGGAGCCCGAGGGGCGCGTGAAGGTGGACCTGGTGCTGGGTGCGGCGGAAGCCTTGCTGGCCTGCTGCCATGAAGACCAGAAGCCTGAGGTCCTGGCCCAGCTGAGGGACATCAAGGCCCAGTGGGAGGAGACGGTCACCTATATGACTCACTGTCACAGGTAAGGGGCCGGGGCGGGGGACCTGGCCAGGGCCCTCCTTGTCCACCACCGTGCTGGCCAGGGGCCTTGACCCAAGGGACACCGCGGCAGTCCTGGGATCCCTGGGGGCAGGATGTTCCCTTGGGACTCAGGCCAGCCCTGCTGCCTCTCATTAGCATCACGCTTAATGAGGATTGGGACACTGGGAGCCCAGCGTGTTTGCCAACAGTGCCTAATAGACCAGCCGAGAATAGCCGGACAGCTGTGTGCCGTGAGCACCGCAGCCTGGCTTCTCTGCCTGCACCAGGGAGCTGGGCTAGGGTTGGGGGCGGGGTAGGGAGCAGAGACTCAGACCTGCCATTGACTTGCCTTGCTGGTTACTTCCCTGGAGGCCATGAGTCCCGCACCTGAAGCCAGGGGAGTAATCCAGCGCCCCCTGGAGGCCGTGAGGAAGATGGGGATGGTAGACGTCGGGGTGAGGCACCCGCCGGGCCCTCAGGAGCCCCGAGCTGCCTTTGCCGTGGCTTCTCTGTGTGGCAAGGCCGTGCATGAGACGAGGATGGGTTTGCACAGAACTTTGTGCTTCCCAGACCTTCCCACCTGACACCCTTGCAAGGTGGCTTGACGCTGGCTGGGGAAATAGGGCCATTGCTGTGTTCCGTTACAGGCGGGGAAACCGAGGCGGGTTCAAGGGCACAGTTGCACTGCAAGGTCACAGCACCCCTGGAACCCACATGCAGGCTCCCAGCTCCCTTTCTCCACTGGGGGCACCAAGCCCACAGATGCTGTTGTCCTCTGCAAGCAGGCTCCTCCATGCATGTGCTAAGGGCCAGGTGTCACTGTGTTCAGAGTTGCAATGCCACAGAGAAGTGACTGGGGGTATCCGTGCAGCAGTAGTGGGAGTTCAGGGCCAGGGTTTGGGTGTTGGCGGCTAAGGGCTCGCCAGCTCATCACCCAGGCGGGCGGTTCTCAGGGGCGTCTGGAATCTGAGCCTCACCAGGGAGTTCACCTGTAGCAAGGAGGGTCCGACCCTGTTGGATGTAGTGAGGCCCAGAATCTAGTGCTCCCCAGCTGCCCAGGCGACTCCAAGGCAGACGTGACGTCATCATGTCCTGTCCACACTGGGGGGCGGCAGACGCGTGGCTCCCGGCCAGGTCCCTCACGGCCCCGTGGTCTCTGCCCACAGCCGCATTGAGTGGGTGTGGCTGCACTGGAGTGAGTACCTGCTGGCCCAGGATGAGTTCTACCGCTGGTTCCAGAAGATGACGGTCACGCTGGAGCCGCCCGTGGAGCTGCAGCTCGGGCTGCAGGAGAAGCAGTGGCAGCTGAGCCACGCCCAGGTGCTGCTGCAAAACGTGGACCACCAGGCCGTGCTCCTGGAGCGGCTGCTGGAGGAGGCGGCCTCCCTCTTCAACAGGATCGGGGACCCCAGCGTGGACGAGGGGGCCCAGAAGAGGATGCAGGCTGAATACGACGCCGTGAAGGCCAAGGCCCAGGTGAGGCTTGGGGGTTCTCGCCTCCCACCTGTCCACGCTCCTTCGTCCATCTCCTCACCCATTCTCCTCCTCCTCCCGTCCACCCACTGCTCACCCGTCCATGTCCCACTAAACTATCAAACTCCCATTCACTGCCTGCCCGTCTCCTCACCCACCCAACCACCTCCGTCCACCCCGCCCCGTCCCTCTGTGCTCCCTTCCGTCCGCCTCCCCCACTGGCCTAACCAGTCTCCTGCTCGGCCACGTAATCACTCGCTCCCCATCTGTCTGCTCACTCACTGAGCCACCCCCTCCTTACCCACACATTCCCCTCTCCATCATCCACCTGCTCATCTCCCTGCCACCTGATTGCTCATCCTCCAGTCTCCCATGTACCCGCCCAGTCACCCTGCCACCACCACCCGCCCACCCGTCCCGGCGACATCTGCCGTCCATACGTCCGGTGTGTGCGGTGTCCTGCACACAGGGTGCTGAATCTGCGTGCACTGGCCGACGGGCGGAGGCTCTGTGCTGCTCCCTTCCTCTCCTCCCTCCTCGTTCCCCCTCCCCTTCCCCCTCCCTTCCTCTGCTCTCTCGCCCACCCCCTGGCCCCTCTGCCAGTTCTGTGCGTTCCTCCACCTCATTCCTGCCTTGGTTTTTAAACGGTTCATTGAGGTGTTCGGTGAAATCGGTAGAGTCTGTGCCCACCTGCTGTTCTTTAGGGCCGTGTCCTCTCTGGCGGGCTGTGCATTCCTCCCAGACAGAGGGTGCTTTCACAGTCACCCCAGGCTTGTGTGTGGCCGTCTCAGGGGGTCCCAGCGGCTGACGTCCCAAGGTCTGATACTGTCGTGTGTTGTGTCTCCTGACTTGGTGGACAGTTCCTTAGGGGCTTTGCCACTTTTTAAGCCAAGATCTATTTTATTTATTTGAAAGGCAGAGTGCAGAGAGACAGGGAGAAAGAGAGTTTCCATCTGCCAGTTCAGCCCCCAAATGTCTGGGCCAGGCCGCAGCCAGGAGCCAGGAACTTCATCCGGGTGGCAGGGCCCCCTTAGCATTAGCGGGGTGCGGGATCAGAAGTGGAGCAGCCAGGACCTGAACTGGCGCTGACATGGGATGCCAGTGTCTCAGACAGTGGCTTAACTCGTTTGCCACAACGCCAGCCCTGGGCTTCGTAATTTTGAGCCGTGAACTCATCTCGCAGAACCCCGTGGCTGGGTCTTGGCCTGCCCGTGGCTTTGCATGAGCTCCCGCCTGGCTCCCCTGCGAAGTTGCCCTCTGGGTCAGCGTACACATTTGGGAGTCCCTGAGTTGAGCTAGGGCCCTGAACATGAACCCCACACTGAAGGGATGCATTTGGCCCCCGGCTGCGTGTTCTGGAAGTCGGCCGGTTTGTTTGCCGAAGCCCAGGCCGACACACAAGCTTCCTTGTCTCTGGAAAGACTGTTTTCTGCTTTGCCCTTTAGGGGCGTGGAGTGGGGGCACTCGAAGGTCCTCCCCTTTTCAGTGGTCTCCGCTTCCTCCGGGACCAAAGCCCTGTGCCAGCCCAGCATTCCCCCCAGGCCTCCAATAGCTGACGTCAGGCTCTCGTGTGAGTTTGATGGCCCGGTGCCCATGACGCCTGTACTCGTGGTCTCTGGGTGAGCCCTCACCTCGGGGGCACTGGGTGTGCATTTTCCCAGCACTCCTGGCTGGCTGCAAGGGCAGGTGTTCAGGTCGCGTAGCCCACTGTGGTGCTGCTGGTGGTGGTCTGCGGGGTCCCTCACATTGCTAAGTTAGGGGAGATCGTGTTCCGGAAGAAACAGAGGCAGGGAATCCAGCAGGAGCAGGACTCCGGCTGCTGACTGCGTGGGAAGGGACCTGGGTTGGGGCCAGGCGCCAGGGCTGCCCAGCCACGTGGCCTTGGGGCAGCTCCCCGACCTGTAACCAGGTTGTCGGGGCTGAATGAGCTACCGGAGCTCTCTGAGAACCGGCAGCACGCTCCCGATCGAGGACGCTCTCTGCTCTCAGAGGCAGTGGGAATAAATAGCACAACAGGGCCAGGCGCAGCAGGTGCTGAGAGCTATTTATTGAATGAAGAGAGCTCCACCCCCCAGCCAGCCCCGGGGCCCCAGAGGGGAGTGACAGGAGGTTCCCGGGGCAGCTGCACAGGGGCCAGAGGGGTGGTCAGGATGGGGATGGGTCTCATGCAGATGCCACCACGCGGTCCTGCTGCGGCCCTGCGGGGCAGGTTCAACAGTTGGCCTGGATGGGGCGGAGCCTCATAGCCTGCTGGTCCTGGCTCCGTAGGCAACAGGTGCCTGTGCTAAACAGGGAGCCCCTAGTCCAGGGTACAGAGGCACGGAGATGGGACGTGGCTGGTGTGTGTGTCTGTGTGTGAATATATATATATATGTGTGTGCCTTCATGTGTGTGTGTTCATGTGTGAGAGTATATGTGTGTTCATGTGTGTGTATGTGTGAGAGTATATATGTGGGTGTATTCGTATGTGTGTATGTATGTGTTCATTGTATGTGTGTTTGTGTGTGTGTGTGTGAGTATATATGTGTGTGTTCGTGTTCGTGTGTGTGTGTGTCTGGAGCCAGGAGGTCCCAGGGGACCCCATGACCTTGAGAAGATGAAAAGTCACTCCGCCCTCCCCACAGACTTTCACTTCCCCACCCAGATATCGGCCTCTGGGGCCACCCCAGCTGCCAGCTCCGGGGAGAAGGGCATGCGCGGGCCCCTCCCGGCGGGGAGGGGAGCACCATGTGTCCAGAGCTCCCCAGGAGCCACATGGCACAGCTGCCTCCTGCCCACTGCCCTGCAGCCTTGGTGAGCCCCTCGGCTTGCACCAAAGACTTTCTCAAGGACGATCCGCCTCAGGGACAGGGCGAGGGCCCCATGGGGGGACGACCCTGGGGGTCGCGTGTGTCGATGCTGTACTCCCTCTCACCTAGGAGAGCCGTGTCCCGCGATCCACATACAAGCTAGCGGGGTGCCGTCTGCACCTACAGATGTCCAGCTTGTTCATTGGCAAAGCCCCCCGTGTGGTGGGGAGGGCCGCCCCAGAGGGAGGTGCTTCCAGGGGACAGCAGGCCAAGCGTGGAGGTGGGCGACAGCACCATTCTCCCTGAAGCAGCCCCTCGGAACCACGGTTACACTGAGCCCCAGCCGCGCCGTGCGCTTCCTCTGCACACACGCCTCAGATAAATGGCCACCTGCACACAGAAAGGAAGTGCCCGTAGCTTCTGGGGGCCTCTCCCTGCTCCTGCACCGCACAGGTTACCAGGACACAAGTCCGGTGGTGCAGCCACAGCCTGGCTGGTCACCAAGATGGCTGCAAAGTGACAGCCGGTGGGCAGCTCACAGGACGCGGCTACGCTGCCCGGGGTTGGCTCACGTCCTGGGGAGAAGCAGCAGGGGCTGCAGTAGTCCGTCCCTTACTCTGAACTGTGTGGATTTAGAAGTCGTGTGTTGTTTATTTCGGGAATTTCAGTTTGGTGTTTTGAGGCTGTGGTTGACCCCAGGTCAGTGAAACCATGGTGGGGGAGGGGGTGGGAGTGGGGGTGCTGCAGAGACAGGGTGGCGGTCGCCCGGAGGTCATAGCTTGTGTGCTTTGAATCGGATGCTCCCGTTCCATCCATCACAGATGTGTGCTTGTCCCACACCTCGGCCTGGACCTCGCTGCCCATGCGGCTCTGGGCAGAGGCAGGAACCCAGGCCAGCGAGCCAGGTTGGGTTTTGTCATCGCTGACGGCTTAATTGTTTGGTCTGACGAGGAGGTGGAGCACCCCCATCGTCATCCTGCCGCCCTGCACCGCGGCTCTGAGACGGCCGCGCCTGGCACACGCTGTGGCTGGCTGCCTGCCCGCCTGGCCCTGGGTCCTCACGCGTGCCTGCTCCTTGTCGCTGGGGCCTTTATTTACTCTGGCCTTGGCTGGTGCCAGCACCTGGCTGTTCAGCCCTGCAGAGCCGCGCTTGGCGGTGGGGGTGGGTGGGACGCGCGCCTTCCTGGCTCGGTCGGCAGCCGCTCCGTGCCCACTTGTTCTTCCTCTCTGTGTGCTTCCTGGGCGAGCCCTTCCTGGGGCTGAGGGAGGCTCGGGAGGGTTTACTTTTGTTTATTTTCATTTTATTTGAAAAGTGGAGAGAGAGAGAGAGCGATCGATTGATCGATCAATCTTCCTTCCACTGGTTCTTTCCTCAAATGCCTCCAACAGCCAGGGCTGGGCCAGGCTGAAGCCAGCAGCCAGGAACTCAGTGCAGGATGGGTCCTAGCACTCGAGCCGTCATTTGCTGTCCCCCAGAGTTGACATCAGCGGGAAGCTGGCTCAGAGCGGAGTGGCAGACGCTGGAATCACTCGGATGTGGGATGCAGGTGTCCCAAGGGTCGACTTCACGCGGGACTACGTGTCCACACACCCTGGGAGGGCTTTGATGGCGGCAAACTACCCCATGGGAAGGAGGCACCAGCGAGGCTGGTGTGGTGGATCCCACACAGACAGGGAGGCCCGTGCCCAGAGGGTTCACGCTGTGCCCAAGGTGGGGCCAGGGTTCAAGCCCCAGGAAATGGCCTCCTAAGCCAGGGTCTTTTTAAAACTTTTTAAAAAATTTTTTTTAATTTTTATTCATTTATTTATTTTTGACAGGCAGGGTGGACAGTGAGAGAGAGAGACAAAAAAGAAGGGTCTTCCTTTTGCCGTTGGTTCACCCTCCAATGGCCGCTGCGGCCGGCGCGCCGCGCTGATCCGAAGGCAGGAGCCAGGTGCTTCTCCTGGTCTCCCATGGGGTGCAGGGCCCAAGCACCTGGGCCATCTTCCACTGCACTCCCTGGCCACAGCAGAGAGCTGGCCTGGAAGAGGAGCAACCGGGACAGAATCCGGCGCCCCGACCGGGACTAGAACCCGGTGTGCCGGCGCCGCTAGGCGGGGGATTAGCCTAGTGAGCCGCGGCGCCGGCTATAGCCAGGGTCTTGACTACTGGACCACAGAGTGACATCAGGCAGACCTGGCCTCGGTCACCAGGGTTTGTGCCGCTTGGACTTGAGCCTGGGGGAGGTCAGGGGCCGCGGGGGGCTGCATGGAGTGAGCACCATGCTCAGGGTGTTTTAAAAAGCAGGGTCTCAAGCACAGTGGGTCTTACACAGCGGGGATACCCTTGTCTCCCCAAATTCCAGCCGCCCCCAAGACATCATGTTGTGATTAGACCTTCAGTGGGACTGGCTGAGAAATACGCCGGAAGTGGCATTAAAAGATAGGTTTACTTCGATGCAGAGCTTTTTGGAATCCATGCATTTGTCGTAATGTGCCTTCTCCGTGGACTTCCTGAAGATCCATCCCGGAGCTGCTGCCAGCCCACACGGTGACCATCCCTGAGTGGGCAGGGGGCAGCCAGTGTCTGCTCGCACCCCCTGCAGACTCCGTGACAGCACAGAAGTGCCGTGGGCACCCTTGCCTCCTGGCTCTGAGTCTCGGCGCTTTCCTAGCCGGGGGCCGTGGGCGAGTCGCGTCACCTCCCTGTGTCCTCACCTGTCAGCCTGGGTGATGACAGTGCCGGCTGATGGGGCGGTCAGTGAGGTCATGGAGGTCAGGTTCACTGAGCAGGGCCCGCACCGCGGTGGGCGGGTGGTATTGTGTAGCAATGCTGTCACTGTGCCTCCCCGAGTGGCCTTCCCAGGACCTGAGCTGTGTGGCTGACAGGCCCGGTGTCCTCACACTTCGGCCTCCGAGCCGGTGCCTCCAGCTGCAGCCCAGCGTCTGGATCTCTGTCCCAAGCACTCTGAGGGCTGGAAGCCCCCTCCCCGACGCCCACCATACACACTCGGGCTGTGGGTTTCCTGGCCTCAAAGCCCAGGGGCAGCCTGGGCCAGGGGCCCTCATGGCTGGTGGCTCTCCCCGTCCTGCAGGAACGGGTGCACCTGCTGGCACAGGTGGCCCAGGAGCACGAGCAGTACCAGGCGAATGTGGACGAGTTCCAGCTGTGGCTGCAGGCGGTGGTGGAGAAGGCGCACAGCTGCCTGGGGCGGAACCGCAAGCTGAGCCCCGCGCACCGCCTCTCGGCACTGCAGGTAACCCCAGCCGGGCCTCCCCTAGAGGGGCCCCAGGGCCCGCCGAGGGGGGTATACCTGGACAGAGAGCTGTATGGTACCGTGGTTTAATAGGACGGCACTGGGGGCCCTGGAGATGTGCACACCCACAGTGCACGGGGCGCCCGTAAGGGGAACCACGGAGGAGTGCAGGGCCACAGCAGCGTGGTCCAGACCAGGGCGCCTGAGCGGGAGGTGGCTTTGTTGGTCACAGCGGGGGGTGGGGACTCCCAGCCTGGAGTGGGGGTGCCAGTGCTGCTGCCCATCCTGCCGAGCACAGGGCAGCTCCATGACAGGAATTATGACCCATAGGGGCACCAGGGCTGCAGCCGGAGGAGCTGGGTCTGCCCTGGCCCCTCCCACGTGCTGTGTGGCCTGAGTGAGCCTCAGGTCCCTCTGTCCAGGGAGAAGCGGACGATCCTCTGGACAGCACCTGTGTGTTTAATATGTGGATTTGCGTTGGCTCACTTTAAAAAACACGGGTGAACTTTTTTTAAAAAAGATTTATTTATTTATTTGAAACTCAGAGTTACACACACACACAGAGAAGAAAGACAGAGAGAGAGGTCTTCCATCCACTGGTTCACTCCCTAGTTGTCCGCAATGGCTGGAGCTGCGCTGATCTGAAGCCAGGAGCTTCTTCCAGGTCTCCCAGGCAGGTGCAGGGGCCCAAGCACTTGGGCCATCTTCTACTGCTTTCCCAGGCCATAGCAGAGAGCTGGATGGGAAGTGTAGCAGCTGGGACTTGAACCGACGTCCATATGGATTGCTGGCAGTGGCTTTACCTGCTACGCCACAGTGTTAGCCCCACAGGTGAACTTCTATTTAGAAAGTAAACCCATGTGACTTTTGAAAATGGCAAAACCAATGCTCGTTCATAGGAGGTGACCGTGCAGAGAAACCACAGGGCAGCAACAGGCTCTGTGTGGTGCCAGCCCATGGCCAGTCAGAGGCTCTGAGCCTGAGATTTAGCAAGGATCAGCCAAACCCAAGGGTGGAGACTCATCTGACGGGGTCTTCCTCCTTCACCTGATCAGAAGGCTGGGGGAGACTGAGGACGGATGCCTGTCTCTGCTGCAGGCGCACCCCGCAGAGGGGCCCTCTGGCTGTGGCTGGGATCGGGACAGCCAGGTCCACTGTGGGCCGTGCGGTGAACGCTTGCTTTTCCTCTCCTGTCCATCCCTTCCCCCTCACCCCTGCCTCTCCCCACCCCAGGACATCACCAAAGACTTCCCCAGGGGAGAGGACTCTCTGCAGAGGCTGCAAGAGCAGTCGGCGGGCGTCATCCGGAACACCTCTCCCCTGGGAGCGGAGAAGGTGGCCGGCGAGCTGGACGACATGCGGAAGGTTCTGGAGAAGCTGCGGCTGCTCTGGGAGGAGGAGGAGGCGCGGCTGCGGGGCCTGCTCCAGGCCGAGGGGGCCTGCGAGCTGCGGGTCCGGCAGCTGGAGACCGAGCTGGCAGAGTTCCGGAAGCGCCTTCACGGGCTGGCCCAGGAGGGCCTGGAGCCCGCAGCGAGGGCAGGGACCGAGGACGAGCTGCTGGCGCACTGGCGACGCTGCTCGGTAAGCCGCGGGGCGATCCAGGCTGCCGTCTCGCAGCCCTGAGCTCGCTCGCTCTGGCCCCCTGCACTGTGGCTGTTTCTGGATGGGGTCACAGACAAGTTGGGTGTTTATCCCCATTTTCTGGATGAAGACATTGAGGTGGGGGGAGATGATTTTCCAGTACCCCCAGGATCACGCGGTGAGTCGGTGAGGAAGTAAGACCGGAGGGGGAACGGGCAGCCGAGTCTGGACCTCGAAGCCATTCCCTTGCCCCGTGGTGGGTGAGGCGTGGGATTCCTCCGTGTACAGCCAGACTGCCAGCTCAGCGGGGAAGCTCTGGGTGTCGAGACGTCGAGTCCCACACACCACAGGGCTGGGGAGGCCACGCACAGGGTGCTGGTTCCCGAGGGGAGGGGACAGCCACTGGGACAGGCGCCACCCCATGTGCACTGCAGGGGCTGCCCTTGTAGGTACAGAGAGCTTTTATATTTGTTTACATATCTATTTTAATTTCTTTATAAAGAGAGGGAGAGCGCAAGATGGATGAGGCGGGGGGAGATATCTCCCACCTGCTGGCTCATTCCCCAAATGCAAACCAGGCTGAAGCCAGGAGCCACGAACTCAGTCTGGGTCCCCGACATGGGTGGCAGGGACCCATCATGTGTTGCCTCCAGGGTGTGCAGTAGCTGGAAGCTGGAATCAGGAATCAGGAGTGGAACTGGGACTTGAACCCAGGCACTACAGTGTGGAGCATGGGCATTGCAAAAAGCACCTTTCTCTTTTTTTAAAGAATATTTATTTATTTATTTGAAAATCAGAGTTACAGAGAGAGAGAGAGAGAATCTTCCATCCACTGGTTCATTCTCCAGATGGCTGCAACAGCTAGGGCTGAGCCAGGCTGAAGCCAGGAGCTTCTAGGTCTCGCACATGGATGCAGGGGCCCAAGCACTTGGACTGTCCTCTGTTGCTTTCCCGGGCAGGGAGCTGGATCGGAAGTAGAACAGCCGGGTCTCAAACCAGTGCCCTTGTGGGATGCTGGCATCGCAGGCAGCACCTTTACCTGCTGTGCCACAGCACCAGCCTCCCAAGCAGCACCTTAGCCACTGTGCCAGACATCTGCCCCAAGGGTTTCAAAATAAGGAGCCACAACCCTCTCTTGTCCTCCATCTTTATTTGTTGTTAACTCGGTCTCACCATTCCATTTACGAAGATGTCTCTGAAAGTCCCGCCCAGCTCTTTCCTCCACTCTGTGGCCATGGGTCTCCTTTCCCTCTCTCTCCTCATCTTGTTGCAAACGTTGATCTGTGGGTGGAAACGAGGATTCTCATTCAGATCACCCCGCGGGACCCCCTTCCTGCAAAGTCCTCGCTGCTCTGAGCATCGCCGCCCTCCCGGCCACGGGAGGTGGTGTGGTGCTGCGGCTGAGGGCCGTCGCTTTGGGCCCCGGCTGCCTGGCTTCAAGGCTTGGGTCCTCTCCCTGCTCCCTGGTTGGCTTTGAGAATTACTTTAGCCTTGGTAATGTGTGCAGAGGGAATAATGACACAGAGACCAGAACAGGAGCTTAGACTAGCACGTGTCGGGAAGTCGTGCTACCGTGTGTTCCATGGGACGGTGAGGGGTGAAGCCCCCCCGGGCACCACCGGGTGGGCCGTCTTCACGCGTGGGTTGCCCACCGCCAGCTCACGTGCACCACCTGTCTTTGCAGAGGTCATGACGTTGCTGCCTAACGGAACATCCATTGCAGTGACTGACGGAGGACGGGACTGGCCAGGCAGACTCTGTCCTGCTGCCTCCATGGTGGCCCCCATTGCCCCAGCCACTGCCTAAAGTTCCCCTCTTGGGGCTTTGTGCCTTGAGCTTGAGCCATTGACCGTGGGGGCTGGCGCTGAGGTGCAGAGGGTTAAACCTCCCCCTGCGGTGCCAGCATCCTGTATGGGTGCCTGTTCCAAGTCCCAGCTGTTCCACTTCTGATTTAGCCCCCTGCTAATGTGCCTGGGAAGGCAGTGGCAGATGACCCAAGTGCTTGGGCCCCTGCACCCGTGTGGGAGACCCAGAGGAAGCTCCTGGCTCCTGGCTTGGGCCTGGCTCTTGCAGTCATTTGGGGAGTGAAACAGCAGATGAAGATCTTCTTTCTCTTTCTGTTTCTCTGTCTCTCCCTCTCTCTCTAACTCCGCCTTCCAAATAAATAAATAAAATAAATCTTAAAAATGGTTGATAACGAGCCCAGCGAGGTGGGCGGGGCATCCTGCTGGTCACGGTCGACCTCCTAAGGTGCCAGGACCTCGGGAGGCGCTGTGTCGGAGGGTCTGGATGCAGGGAAGTGAAGCAGCCTGGGGGTGGTCCCGGCACGAATCTCCCAGGCAGCAGCACGGTGCAGACAGCGTGGCGGCACAGCTCGGTTTCGGGGCCCTGGGGGTCAGGTCTGGGTTCTGGGCTCTGTGGCCCCCCAGGCCCCTCTGGGGCCCTGCTCCCTGGGTGTAAGCGGGGATATGGAACTCTGCCTTCCCAGGAAGCCTTGGGCCCCTGCCACAGGGTCTGTGTCCCTGCATGAATCGTTAGGGCCGGGACTCCCCATCACAGTGCTGTGGGTGGGGGTGGTAGAGGGTGAAGCCAGCTACGGGCAAGGCCAAGCTCCAGGTCACGGAGTCAGAGGCGGGAGAGGGGACCCAGGCTCCAGGCTTGGGGTCCCGGTCCCTGCTCTTGGTGACAGTTTTCTGCCAGCTTGGCCCATCCCTGCCAGCCGAACCCGCCCCCTACCCCTGCACACCCTCCCCTCCTGTTGATGAGCCTCTCCCTCCCCCATGTCACCTGCCGCAGGCCACGCGTGCAGCCCTGGCCTCGGAGGAGCCCCGCGTGGAGCGGCTGCAGGCCCAGCTGAAGGAGCTCCTGGGCTCTGCCCACGACCTGCAGCCGCTCTCAGACGCCGTGGTCACCGCCATCCAGGACTTTCACAGGTGCTCAGGAGGCTGAGGGCGGGCGGGACTCGGGGCTGGGCCCCCACCCGGAGGGCGGGCAGAGGCCCCGGCCCGGGACTGAGCCCCACCCCGCTGCCTCCATCCTGGGTCCCTGTAGCCTGAAGGGGAAGAGTGCCAAGCTGCGCAGCGCGGCGGGTGCCCAGCTGTGGCAGCGGCTCCAGCGCCCCCTGCAGGATCTGCAGCTGTGGAAAGCCCTGGCGCAGCGGCTCCTGGACGTCACGGCCAGCCTGCCGGACCCGCCCTCCATCCACACCTTCCTGCCCCAGATCGAGGTAACCAGGGTCCCACAGGGGCTCACTGGGGAGGCCGAGGGCGGCTGGCGGCTGCGGGCAGCCTCTCGGCCACTGTCCTGAGGTGGGTCCCCAGACCTCATGGCACTGTGCACGCGGTGCCGTGCCCGGAGGGCCCCAAGGGCACAGGAGATGTCACGCTGTTTGTTTGTAGTGGCAAAGGCCACCCTCAGCTCTTGAGGAGCAGGGGGGAGCCTGGTGTGACCCCAGGCTGTGTACTGGCCCTGCCCCCTGGGACCTCCCCCCACCCCCAGCCAGTCCTCTGCTGAAGTGGGTTTTTCAGAAGAACCAGCAGGTTTGGATGGAAGAACCTGGGCCAGCTAAGACAGACCTCTGGCCTCCAGGACCCCAGACCCTCAAGTGGAGAAACAGAGCTGCTGCCCCCCAAACAGCCACTAGTCAGCGGAGCCCGACGCTTGGCAAGGCTGTCGGGGCTGTGGGGCTGGAAACGGGGTGAGGGAAGGCTTCCTGGAGGAGGTGGAGGCCTGGGCTGTGCAGGGTCAGGGTGCATGGAGGCAGCTGCCGTCACGCGAGGTGGCTCCTGAGACTCCGTGCCCTCTCTGCCTAGCAAGCTCCCACACGTCAGGAGTCTGCTGTGGAGTCCCCTCCTCTGGGAAGCCCTCCTGAATTCCCTCTGCTCTTGCTCCCCCACGTCCCCCCTTCAAAGTATCCACGACGTCCCGTTGCTGTTGGTGATGGGAGTAACCGAGCAGGGCGCCGAGCTGGCTTAGGTGTGGGATTCTGCTGTTGGTTCTGGGGGCAGCCGGGGCTGTGTGGACAGGTGAGCGAAGCCAGGGGCACTGCGGTCTACGATGAGGGGGTGACAGGGAGCCCCACCGACCCTCCCCATGCAGCCTCTGGTTCCCAGCCGCGGGCGCTGCTTCCGGGCAGCGGCAGCCAGAGCCGGGGCTCCCCAGGCGCGTCGGGCTCCGTGGCTGATGCGGGCCTTCCTCCCGCAGGCGGCCCTGGCGGAAAGCTCTCGCCTGAAAGAGCAGCTGACCATGCTGCAGCTGAAGAAGGAGCTGCTGGGCGGCGTCTGTGACCCCGACAGGGCGGCGGCCCTCCTGGAGGAGGCAGCGAGCTCGGTGCGGGACCGAGACCTGCTGCATAACAGCCTCCTGCAGAGGAAAAGCAAGCTGCAGGTGAGCGGCGCGGGTGTGTGCCGGGCCCGGCCGCTTCCCGGGACACGGGGACACGGGCACGGGAGCCACTGCAGGGCCCGGCCACTTCCTGGGACACGGGGACCCACTGCAGGGCCCGGCCGCTTCCTGGGACACGGGCATGGGAGCCACTGCAGGGCCCGGCCACTTCCCGGGACACGGGCACCCACTGTAGGGCCGGGCCACTTCCCGGGACACGGGGACACAGGCACAGGAGCCACTGCACGGCCTGGCCGCTTCCCGGGACACGGGGGCACGGGAGCCACTGCAGGGCCCGGCCACTTCCCGGGACACGGGGACACGGGCACGGGAGCCACTGCAGGGCCCGGCCGCTTCCCGGGACACGGGGGCACGGGAGCCACTGCAGGGCCCGGCCACTTCCCGGGACACGGGGACACGGGCACAGGAGCCACTGCAGGGCCCGGCCACTTCCCGGGACACGGGGGCACGGGCACGGGAGCCACTGCAGGGCCCGGCCACTTCCTGGGACATGGGCACCCACTGTAGGGCCGGGCCACTTCCCGGGACACGGGGACACAGGCACAGGAGCCACTGCAGGGCCCGGCCACTTCCCGGGACACGGGGACACGGGCACAGGAGCCACTGCAGGGCCCGGCCGCTTCCCGGGACACGGGGGCACGGGAGCCACTGCAGGGCCCGGCCACTTCCCGGGACACGGGGACACGGGCACAGGAGCCACTGCAGGGCCCGGCCACTTCCTGGGACACGGGGGCACGGGCACGGGAGCCACTGCAGGGCCAGGCCACTTCCCGGGACACAGGCACGGGAGCCACTGCAGGGCCAGGCCACTTCCCGGGACACGGGGACACGGGAGCCACTACAGGGCCCGGCCACTTCCCGGGACACGGGCACCCACTGTAGGGCCAGGCCACTTCCGGGGATACGGGCACCCACTGCAGGGCCGGGCCACTTCCTGGGACACGGGGACACGGGCACTGGAGCCACTGCAGGGCCAGGCCACTTCCTGGGACATGGGGGCACGGGAGCCACTGCAGGGCCAGGCCACTTCCTGGGACACGGGGGCATGGGAGCCACTGCAGGGCCGGGCCACTTCCCGGGACACGGGGGCACGGGAGCCACTGCAGGGCCGGGCCACTTCCCGGGACACGGGCACCCACTGCAGGGCCAGGCCACTTTCTGGGACACGGGGGCATGGGAGCCACTGCAGGGCCAGGCCACTTCCTGGGACACGGGCGGCCCCAGCTTCTCCTCTCAGCCCCGTCGCTTGCTGCCCTGGGCCTGGCTGTGTCCCCGTGCGTGAACTGTGTGGGGTTCCTCTGGCCGCTCCCTAGCCGCCCGTCTATCTCCCGACCACCCCCTAAGCCCATGCCTACACTGCAGGCTGGCGGTGCAGACAGACTTACAGGGGCTGGGGCAGGGCGAGGGCTGGCAGACTGAAGCTGTCGTGTTTGTCAGGAAGGTTGACAGTCGTGGCTCCTGCCAGTGAATGGGGTCAGCCGTGTTCCCATAAAACTTGATCTGGTGAGGGCTGGGAGGTGATGGGAGGGGGCACGCTGTGGTGGTGCTGAGGTGAGGCTCAGGAAGGCTTCCTGGAGGGGGTGGCGCCTGCGTGAGTGTGAGCTGGCCGGGATGAGAGCAGCCTGGTTACAGGTGTCAGGTGTGTGTGGGGGGAGTGGGGGCGGTGGGGGGCAGCCGCTCACTTGCAGCCCCCGTTCTGTGTCTGCAGAGCTTGCTGGCCCAGCACAAGGACTTTGGGGCCGCGTTTGAGCCGCTGCAGAGGAAGCTCCTGGACCTCCAGGCCCGGGTCCAAGCCGAGGACGGGCCTCAGCCGGACCTTCCTGGAAAGCAGGCCCAGCTGTCAAGGTTGCAGGTGAGGGGCCCGTGGGGTCCGCGTGCCCCCTGCCCAGGCGCTCAGCCACACCCAGGAGCGGCGCCCGTGGTCTAGCAGAAGCCGGCAGAGCCAGGCTGAGCCAGACGGCTGGGTGCCTGCTTGCCACCTCCCTAGAATCTCTGCCCGTTATAACGGATGGCCCCTGGCCTCGAGGCCTGTGGCACCTCCAAACTGCGATTCTTTCTCTTAAGATTTATTTATTTATTAATTTGAGAGGCAGAGTTACAGAGAGAGGGAGAGAGAGAGAGAGAGCTCTCATCTGCTCGTTCATTCTCAGGCTGGGGCCAGGAGCCAGGAGCTCTGGATCTCCCGTGTGGGTGCAGGGTCCCAAGTACCTGGGCCATCTTGCTCTGCTTAACCCGGGGACATTAGCAGAGAGCTGGATCAGAAGTGGAGCAGCTGGGACTTGAACCAGTGTCCGTATGGGATGCCGGCATCACAGGTGGCGGCTTAACCCACTGTGCCACAACGCCGGCCCCCAACCTGCTGACTCTTGGGATCAGCAACCTTGTGTTTACTCCTTGGTCCCAAAGTCTGGCATTGGTGTTTATTTTTAAAATTACTTTTTTAAAAAATTCCCTTTCTGAAGTATTCTTAAGTACAGAAGTATTCCTCCAGTTAAATACATCAATTTAGAGATGAAGCAGGTATGTTTTCAAACGCACGAGCCTGGAGACAGGCTGCTCATTGGCTGGATAAGGAGCCTTGCTGGTTTTCAAGTTGCGTGCGATACAATGATGATCTTTTTTTTATTATTATTATTTATTTATTTATTTGAAAGTCAGAGTTACAGAGAGGGAGATCAATCTTCCATCCGTTGGGTTCACTTCCCAAATGGCCACAACGGCCAGGGCTGGCCAGTTCTAAAGCCAAGGAGCTAAGAGCTTCCTCTGGGTCTCTCCCATGTGGGTGCAGGGGCCCAAGGTCTTGGGCATCCTCCGCTGCTTTCCCAGGCACATTAGCAGGGAGCTGTATCGAAAGTGGAGCAGCTGGGACTTGAACCGGCTCCCATATGGGATGCTGGCACTGCAGGTGGCGGCTTTACCTGCTACGCCACAGCGCCGGCCCCCAATGGTTATCTTTTAAAACTCAAGTGCAGCTCGTACATTAGTGAGTTTCAGAATGGTGCATTTGGGGCTTTAAAGCTAAAACAGGTGTGAGTCGTCTTAAGAGAGGTGGCCATCAGCTGAGAGTCCAGAGACGCTGTCTGGTCTTAGGGTTTACTTTCATGGCGCCCTACAGTTTCTGACTTTTTAAGTCTCACCTGCTCCGAGAACAGGCCCATCAGACTGACCACACGAGCAGCCCCTGGTGCACGACAGGCCTGTGCTATCCTGGGTGACCCCTCACCCTAGACTCTCCCACCTAGAGACCCCCTCCCTGCTCAGCCTCCGCGATGGGGAGGCAGAAAGGAGAGCCTCCCCCCCCCTCATTCCTTTCCTCCCCGCAGGGGCTGCAGGAAGAAGGGCTGGAGCTGGGCGTGCAGGCGGAGGCTCTGCAGTCTCTGGTACAGGGGAACACCAGCCACCAGCAGAGAGCGGGCCAGCTCTGCTCCGACTGCCAGGCCCTGCAGCGGGCCCTGGAGGTAAGGGGCGGGCGAGGGGGTCCCCGGCAGCCCCAGAGACATCTCCACCCTGGACCTTGCTTCCGCTGCTTTTGCAACCCTCTCCTCTTCTCCTTTCTGTCTCCATGCATTCAATGATTGCCAAGTGCCTCCTGCACGTGCAGCCAGCACTGCAGACCCACCCTTCTGGGCGCGAGGTGCTGGTTGTGTAAACAGACACTCAGCAAGCAAGCAAGTAAATGTGCAGTTCCTTCTTGTAATAAAGGCCAACAGGCAGGCGCACACTGGGTCCCAGGCATGCTGCCGGGAGCCCTGGCAGGGCAGAGCCTCGCCTGCAGTGGCCCCTACTGGCCACTGGGTGTTTGTGCAGAATTGACGCCCCTTTGGGCAGTACAGATGGAGCTGGAGGGTGGACCTCCAGCCGGAGGTCCAGGCGTGTGCAGCGCAGGCCCCACCCTGCCGCTGGCTCAATGGTGTGCTGATCGCCCTTGGTGGCAAGCCTGGGGAGTGCTGTGTCAGTCGGCTGTGCGCTGTTGCAGGCAAACACAGGGGAAGCCAAACTTGAGTTTTGACAAAGAGGTTAATTTTGATTCAGAGAGCTAGAGGTTCACAGTCCAGGGCCACGCAGCCATGGGTTCACCGTCAGCTGCTGGCAGAGAACCGAGGTGGCCAGGCCATCACGTGGCGAGAGCCGGGGAGCACCGAGGAGTGTCGTGTGTGTGGTCACTCCCTCCGTCCCTAAAGCCACAGCATTCCATCCTGGGGCCCCGATGCCCTAGTTCTCGAAGCCCCACCTCCCGTCACCATCACTGGATTCTTCTGTGTTCTTAGTATCGCCAACGTCTGTCTTTGGGGACTGAGCCCCTGTAGGGGTTTGGGGAACGATTATGCCAACGCTTGTCCTCCAAAACCAGGCAGGTGCAAGGAGGCATCCTGCAGCCACACTTGCAGCAGAGTTCCCCACCCCACCCGGCCCACGCAGCCCATCTGAGCCACATGCTCCCACCTCCCCTCCACGGGGCTCAGCCTCCCAGATACCCCGAGTCACCCACAGGGACCACTCAGAACTTACACGATTGCATAGAATTGTACAAAATACACGTAGAAATCACCCCATTCCTAATATACAGAAATACTGTGATAGGAGAGAGATGAAAGTCGTTATGGTAAAGTGGCGTCCTTTGGTGGGGTGGCCAGGATGCGCCCCCTCCACGTGACAGCCCAACACTGTGCCGCGGTGCCGCCGGCGGTGTGGCTGGGTACGGCACTCATCCTCTGAAGGTGCTTTCCCGTCGGCTCTCACGACCGTGTCTCTCTGGAGCACTCAGCGCCTTTGTTGAAGCTGCGGAAGCCTCTGTGTCGGCAGCTGCGGCCAGCTTCCACGTGCAGGTCTTGACAGACAGACATTTTGCCACTGTGGGTGTTGGGAGGGCCTGGGGAAGCCTGGTGGGATGGGGGCACTGCTGGGCGGCGGCCCTCCTTTGGGTACCCCTAGTATCCGCTGCCCACACCCACCTTGGTGCACTGCACTGCTGTAGCCAACAGTGCAGCCTAGGTAACTTATAAATAACAGGAATTTATTGCTCACGGCCCTGGAGCAATAAATTGGAGGCTGGGATGGCCCGGATGCAGGAGCCGGCGCTGTCCCCGTGTGCCAAGGGCTGCTCTGCCAGGCCTCTCAAGGCGTTAACCAGGCCAGAGCTCTCCGGACCTGAACACCTCCCCGGAGGCCCCACCCCCAACACTGCTGCACTGGGGGTCGAGTTGACAACCTGTGCATTTTGGGGAGACGTCCGAGTCATAGCACACCCCCGCCCCACCATTACTGCAGCAACCCGGGTCCCCCCTGTGTTTCCTGCAAATGCAACACTACCGAGGAGACCCCTTGGTCCGAGTGACACGGAAGATAGCAAACAGTGGCTGGCAGTCTCAAGGTTAGGGCGGGAGCGTGGAGACGTGGGACCCTGGCCCCACCACCCGGGGGCCCGCAGGAGCCGGCTCTGCCAGCCCTACCTTCCTGCTGTCTCCCTCATTCAAGTCAGCACAGCTCGGAAGCACTGCAGCCAGAGGAGGAGACAGTGGCCGCTGTGAGACGCAGCGCTAACCCAGCGTCCATGGCAGCCGCGCAGTGGTGCTGTTCTCGGGCCAGGCACTTCTTCCAGGAGACATCGTCCCACTTCATCTTGCTACCCAATGCTTGTTACATGTAGAAAGTTCTAGAGCACTCCTCCCCCACAGCCCGGGGATCTTCACCGTCACAGCTCTGTGCCACGGGGAGCCGTGCGCCACATTGGTCTGAGGTTGGCGGCCAGGAGCTGCCAGGGGCTGGCGGTGGTGGGAGCTCACTGCTATGGCATCCGTGGGTCCCAGCACCTAGCGTGGGCCGGGTATCTCAGCCGTGTGTTGGTGCAGCTGTGGGCTGGTGTGCAGGAGTCAGGAGGATCTGCACTGGGGAACGCAGCAGGAGTGAGGACACAGGCCCCTGGGGTCCGAGCGGCTTGTGGTGTGCGGGGGGGGGGGTGTGGTGGGGTGGCATGCAGGGGGCCGGGCTAGGTGACCAGGAGGGTGGAGAGAGGCCTCCCCTGGGGGCACCATGCCCACCTTTCCTGGAGCCAGAGAGCAGGGCCTCTCATGAAGACAGGATCCATTTCCGGTGGGTCTGCAACCCGAGTACAGTGGCTGGGTGGCAAGGTGCACCGTGTCCAGCATCAGAAGACACTGACCAGGGGTTTCCGCGAGGGCTTGTGCCCGTTGCTGTGTCCATCGCAGCCGTGGAACAAACACCTCCTCCACCCCCTCCCCCACTCCAGACCTGGGAGTTTCTGGGAGACAGGCTTGGGGTGTTGGGGGGGGGCGCGATCTTCCTGCGGGAAGCCCCTGGTGTGCAGAGGGCAGGACCAGCCTCACATGTGGGTGGGGCCAGCCGGGGCCCAGGCAGGCCGGGGTGGTGCGCACGGGTCTCTGCCTCCACCGGCGCTCAGAGCGCCCTGGGCCGTGTGGGCTGTGCCGCAGGACCTGGTGGACGGGTGTCGGCAGAGCGTGCAGGAGCACCGCACCTTCAGCCAGGAGCTACTGGAGCTGCGCCAGTGGATCGCCGTGGTGGCACAGAAGCTGGAGTCCCACCAGGGGGACGCGGAACCCGGGGACGCCGCGTCCCGAGAGGCCGAGGTCGAGGTGAGATCGCCAGCGTGCTCGTGTGGTCCCCGACACCGTGACGAGATCCCGGAGGCTGGTTACTGTATAGAGCAGCAGGCTTGGCGAGCTCAGGCAGGGTCTGGCGCTCCTAGGGCTTGGCCCCTGCATCCGCCCGGCTCTGCGGGAGCCTTCCAGGTGGGTGGTGTCGCAGTGCGTGGAGCACGCGAGAGAGGGAGGCCGGACAGGAAGCCACAGAGCTCACCTAGAGAGCACCTCACGCTCGCGAGAGCAAACTCTGGTCCCAGGAGAGCTCCATGCATCCCTTCTGAGGCCACATTCCCAGTGACACACAGACCTCCCGCTCATCCCTGCTCTGGGCACCACCGCACCGGGGACCAAGCTACGCCCGCACGAGCCCTTGGGGGTGGACCACGTGCTTGCTCCAGGCAGCCGGGGACCTGCCCCTGCGTCCCACCAGAGCAGAGCGCCCCCTGCCCCCGGCCTCACTGCATCTGCATGCCCCTGTGTCCCTCAGAGGTTGGTGGCGGACTTCCCGGAGAAGGAGGCCCAGCTGCTGTTGATCGAAGCGCGTGGCCGGCGGGTGCTGGAGCAGTCTTCCCGGGAGGGGGCCACCAGGGTCCAGGAGGAGCTGCGGGAGCTGGCGGAGTCCTGGCAGAGCCTACAGCTGCGGAAAGAAAGCCTGCTGAGGTCAGAGGCCGCCTGGCTTCCCCCCCACCCCCAAGCTGGGGCGAGCTCGGCGGTGGGGGCTGGGCTGTGTGCTAGGTGTGGTGCCGCGGTTGGGCGGGGTTGGTGACTGACTTAGCAGGGGCAGGAAGAGCCTGGAAGCAGCCCTGGCTGGGGAGTTGGCCTCCCGTTTGGCTTGGGGCCTCTGTTTCTGCCTCTGTATCCCCGGGCAAGTGCACCCTCACGACCTAGTGACTTGAATGTGAAGCAGGAACCCGGACGGGAGAGTGCCATGGGCTCGTCCTGGCGAGCCTGGAGGGTGGGTGCTAACTTGTGAGCCGCAGGGGCTACCGGAAGCTTCCTGCCAGCCACGGGGTCCCAAGGCCACTGCCTCCCCGGAGACCTCGGTCTTCCCGTGCCGTAACTGCGTGGCCTTTGTCATCTCAGCCTCATCAGAAACTGGCAGATGCGGAGGACCGAAGTGGATTCAGGGAAGAAAATGATTTTCACCAACAACATCCCGAAGTCTGGGTTCCTCATCGACCCCATGGATCCTCTTCCCAGGCATCGCCGGGGGGTGAGTCTGGCAGGAGCCCGGACCCAGTGGCGGGGCAGGGGCGGGGCGGGGGTGGACACCCAGCGTGGACCCTCCCTGCTTGGGGCCACATCCAGTCTCACGTGAGCCTGCTCCTCTTGTGACCCCACGGGGGGCGGGGAGAATTGAGAGATCCCAGGATGCAGAGCCAGGCTGCCGGGAGGCGGAGGGCATCCCTGGCCACCAGTGTGCACTTCTTGATGGCCCCAGCAGTGGCCTCTGTAGGAGAGATCAGAAGCCGAAATGCATGATGGGTCTATTTCTGTGCGTAGCTCTGTTCCGGTGGGCTTTTTCTGCCTCTGATGCTCGGATCACGTGCATTCCTGCAGGCAAACCTACTTGTGGAGGAAGAAGGCAGCCGCGAAGAGCGGTCGCGACTCCTGAGAGACTTTGAGCAGTGGCTGCAGGTGGAAAATTCCAAGCTGGTGAGAATCATCGCGACGAGAGCCGCCACAGCCGAGGACCTGAGGACCCGGGAGACCAAGCTGCAGGTTGGTCCTGGAGGACAGGTGCACCTGCTTTGCACCTGAGCTGTGCACCTGCGGGCGTGTGTGGCGCCCTCAGCGTGTTCTCGCCGATGAGCACACACCCAGCTCATGCACGGTCTGTCCTCACTGGTGTCTAAATAATCGCTTTTCAACTTTGTGGGTTCAAATATTTTTAAATTCTTTTAAGTGTATTTATTTGAAGAGGAGTGCATAGAGAATCTTCCATCTGCTAGTTTACTCCCCAAATGTCCACAGCAGTCAGGACTGGGCTAGGTTGAAGCCAGGAGCCCAGAGCTCAATCCGGGTCTCCCATGTGGGTAGCTGGGACCCAAGTACTTGAGCCATCACCTGCTGCCTCCTGGGGTGCTGTCGGCAGGAAGCTGGATCAGAAGTGGAGCCTGATCGAAGCGGAGTACTTGAAACAGGTACTCCAACATGGGTTGCAGGCATTGCAAGAAGTGGCTTAACCATGGCCTCAAATGCCCGCCCCAGCTCAAATGTTCTAGACCTTTCCCTGGCATTCACTCGTGAATTCTGCCTACTTCTGTATTTCCCACCGTCCATCATCTTACTGCTCTGTCAGTTAACTCTTGCTGTGGGACACACCGCCCCTCAGTTTGTGGCTCACGACAGTAGTCATCCAACACACGATTCTGAAACCTGGCAGCTTGGTCTGAGCTCAGCTGGGCGGTTCTGGTCTCAGCCCTGCTTCCTCATTTGTCCACCGTCCATTGTAGGTCTGCATGTGGCTCTGCCCCTGGGGGTTGGCAAGCTGTTGGAGATGAGAATGACCTGGATCACTCGTCTCTCACCTGCTGTGGGCCAGCCCAGGCCACTCATAGCAGAGGGAGGTCGGGGCCACTGTGATGGGGACAGCGGCTCAGCTCGTCTCTCCTCAGGTGGCTTGTGATTCATTCTGCAGCTGGAATGACCCACTGACTCTTCAGATCCATAGATGTGGCCTGCCCCTCCCCCACACCTAATGAAGACCTGAGACTTCAGGCCTTACACCCCCAGGATATCACCGAGTCCTTTCTCACCGGACTCCAGCCTGCTCGCTCGCTCGCTCTCTCTCGTCAGTATTTTTCTTTGTAGTTTCACTGTGATATGTTAGACATTGAATTTTGAAAAATTTATTCTGCTTTTCATTTTTTTTAAGATTTATTTATTTATTTGAAAGTCATCTTTACACAGAGAGAGGAGAGAGAGAGAGAGAGAGAGAGAGAGAGAGAGAGAGGTCTTCCATCCACTGGTTCACTCCCCAGTTGGGCGCAATGACTGGAGCTGAGCTGAGCCGAAGCCAGGAACTTCTCCCGGGTCTCCCACGTGGGTGCAGGGGCCCAAGGACTTGGACCATCCTCTACTTCTTTCCCAGGCCATAGCAGAGAGTTGGATCAGAAGTGGAACAGCTGGGTCTGAAACCGGCACCCACATGGGATGCTGGTGCTGCAGGCCAGGGTGTTAACCTGCTGCACCACAGCGCCAGCCCCTTGAGATTCATTTGAACTCATGAATTTGCTGTGTAGCATCTCTGGCAAATTCTCTGATGTTAGCTCTTAAAATGCTGGCTCTCCCTCCCTGCGTGATGTCTTTTAAGCATATGTTACCTTTCCCACTGAGCGCCTTATGTATCTGCCTCCTCTTGTGTATTTGCCATCCTTTGTCTCTTCCTGTTGCACTCTGGTTAATTTTTTCCAACCCACCTTCCAGTTTCCTCATTCTCTCTTTAGCTGTGTTTCATTTGCTGGTAAACATGTCTTCTGAGCTCATACCTTTTGCTGTTTATCAGTTCTGGAACTTCTATTTGGGTCTTAGCAATATGCTCTGTCACTTTCCATAGCTTCCAGAGTCTTGCTGAAATTTCTAAACTTTAAATCTTTGAACACAGTGAACAAGCCTTGTCTACAGAGGCTGACGGGTAATGCCAGCATCTCAAGGCATTTTAGGAGTTTCTGTTGGGTGTTATTTTTGCCTGTTCTTGTTCTTGGTGTCTTGCGTCCATGTGGCTGATCACTTGATCCATGTGTTTTATTCTGTAAAACAGCTGTGAGAGTCCCTTGAGGTTTGGAGCCATCTTTTTCTGCAGAGATGATTTTGTTTGCTACCACTGGGAGAGTGGGGGCTTTATCCCGTGGGACCACTCAACCCGAATTCAAGGCTTGAGGTTCCTGGACCTCTGAGATGACTTGGAGCTGGGCTGCAAGTTCACTGAAGGCCTGGATTTACTTACTTACTTATTTATTTAAAGGCAGAGTTACAGAGAGGCAGAGAGAGAGAGAGAGAGAGAGAGAGAGAGAGAGAGAGAGACAGGGGTCTTCCATCTGCTGGTTCACTCCCCAGATGGCTGCAACGGCTGGAGCTGAGTGGATCTGAAGCCAGGATCCAGGAGCTTTTTCTGGGTCTCCCATGCAGGTGCAGGGGCCCAAGGACTTGGGCCATCCTCTACTGCTTTCCCAGACCATAGCAGAGAGCTGGATCGGAAGTGGAGCAGCCAGGTCTCGAACTAGCACCCATATGGGATGCCGGCACAGCAGGCAGTGGCTTTACCCGCTATGCCATAGCACCGGCCCCTGGATTTACTTCTGCTTCACCTTTACTCTGCGGGTGCAGCCTGTGGGGGTCCCAGCAGAGGGGGAATGGGTTGACCCTGACCCCTGCAGGAGTGACCTTGACCTCTCTGCCCCTGGACCTGCAAGGCTGCCAGGAGCACAGGTCTGTTCCGCAGCCGTCGCTTCCCGACGGGCCCCTGTCCATGGGTGATGGACGCGTGCCTGAACATGGGGTTTGCCTCTCTGCTTCTCAGCCTCCGGGAGTGACGCTCTGATGTGCTGCCTCTTGGTAACGCTCTGATGCCTTTGTCATGTCTTCGGTGGGGAGGTGGGGTGGTTCCAATGATCTGATTGGCCGTTACCGAGAGGTACTTCCTGTGTGCGTCTCCTGTCTCACCCGTGGTCGCTCTTCTCATTTTTCACCACCTCCTCCCAACGTGCACCGTGTTGGAAATGACCCCGTCCCCCAGGTTACGCTCCCTTGCTCTTGGATGTTTGATTTGTAGGGGCTCTGAGCAGCCAAGCTGACTGTCCCATGGTGCACAGCTAAGCCGGCTGGGATTGAAACTCGGGCTCTCAGATGTAGAGCCCTGCTCCAGGCTCCACATCCCACTACGTCTTAGGAGCCGGAGAATGGCGGGTGCCATCCCCGGGCGTGAAAAATCGGCCCAATGCCAACAGAAACACGTGTTCAACAGTAATTACGAGACTCCCTCTGGGGGACGTGCCCTGGACTGTCGCACTGCAAGTCACAACAGGAAGTCAGCAGTCTGACTGCCCCTGTTGTGCGGGAGGCCACGCTATGGCAGTTTCCAGAGTCATTGCCGCTCCTCGGTGTGTACTGCAGAGATGAGAGTCTCTCACGTCCAGATGCCGTCTGCCTGCTCCCTGTGCACCTGCCTGTCCAGTGCTCGACTGGCCTGCTCTTCCCAGCTGGGTGAGGCTGACCGGGCCATAACACGGCCTTCTCCCCCCACCCTAGGAGTTGGATGCTCGGGTGCCAGAAGGCCAACATCTCTTTGAGACCCTCCTTCGTCTCAGACCAGCAAGGGGGACCTCGGATGAGCTGGAGGATCTGCGCTACCGCTGGATGCTGTACAAGTCCAAGCTCAAGGACTCCAGCCACCTGCTGGTAGGTGCAAAGGGTGCCCAGGTCCTAGACCCCGGGGAAGGGACCACAGTTGGGCCCAAGTGCACCTGGAGGGGCTGCTTGACTGCACGTGCTGGGCCCCATCCATCTTTATGCACAGAGAGGGGAGGGGACTTGTGGTTCCAAGGCACTTGGCCTGTGCAGTCTCCCAGGCTGTCTGCCGCGCTGTGAGGCCACAGTCCCGGCCACGGCCACAGTCCCAGCCACGGCCACAGTCACCTCATGGTTAACGTGCAGGGAGTGCTTGCTGCCCTCCCCGCTGAGAGCTCTGTGTGCAGTCCCCGCAGCCACCCACTGCTGGAGGCATCGACCTCCAAGCTAAAAAGCTTGCCAAGGGCACCCTGGCAGTCAGTGGCAAAGCCAGCATTAAGCACAACCTTCCATAGAAGTCCTGACTTGGGCATCAGAGCCTGGGGTGTGGCCCTGGCTCCTTCACTAACTTGCTTTTTTTTTTTTTAAAAAAAGATTTATTTATTTACTTGAAAGTCAGAGTTACACAGAGGAGAGCCAGAGAGAGAGAGAGAGAGAGAGAGAGAGAGAGGTCGTCCATTTGCTGGTTCACTCCCCAATTGGACACAACGGCCGGAGCAGCACTGATCAGGAGCCAGGAGCTTCCTCTCGGTCTTTCCATGCGGGTGCAGGGGCCCAAGGACTTGGACCATCTTCTACTGCTTTCCCAGGCCACAGCAGAGAGCTGGATCGGAAATGGAGCAGCCGGGTCTCGAACCAGCGCCCATATGGGATGCCAGCACTTCAGGCGGCAGCTTTACTCTCTATGCCACAGTGCTGGCCACTTGCTTTGTGGCTCTGAGCAAGCACCTGCCATCTGGGGACCCCCGTGTCTCCCATGCAAAGCAGTGATAATAACGACAATAGTGGTAAAGGCTAACTTCATGACAACATTTATTAAACGGCCACGGCCACAACAATCCCATATAGGAGATGCTGTCATGATTCCCTGTGAACCAAGGGGAAACTGAGGCACAGAGGCTGTGTTTCCTGTGTCCAAGGAGGAATGTGAGCCAAGTGGCCTCCAAGAGCCTCCTCCTCTCAGGCCTGGGACCCCGACACCAGTCTCTCCTGGCCCTGTCACAGCCTTGACGGCCACTAGGTGTCAGCCCAGCCCCAGCCAGCAGCCAGCCCCCTCCCAGCCTGCTCCCGGCCGGCCTGGGCAAGGCCTTCCCAGACAGAAATCCCAGCTGGGCCTGAAGTGTGTTAAAAAGCTCATTAAATGGAATCACCTGCTGGCTCAGGCTGTCCAGATGACCGTGGCTTTCAGGAAACACCCCCCTGACAAATGCATATTCCATGACAGCCCTGCTGGGACTTCAGTTTCACTCACTTAACTTTTTTTTTTCTTTGCCCCTTTTCCTCCCTTCCCTAAAATAACAGACGCAGAGTTCTCCGGGGGAGCCGACTGGATTCCAAAAGGTACAGGGTCCGCCATCTGCTCCGCACGGCAAGAGGGCAGGGTTGCAGGGCCTGTGGCACGGGGCAGGACTCCTGGGCTTTCTGGAAAGTCCCATGATGGCTGGGGAACATTTGTGGGAATCAGTCCAGAGCTGCACTGTGCGCTGGCCTCTCCCCCTCCCTGGGGTGGGGGGACCTTGTCAGGAAGTTCCAAGCTGGGAGAAGCTGGCTGGGGCCATGACAGGTACCTGATGGAGAAGGGACCCTGGATTTATCAGCCTAGGATGCTGGTAATACCGTGACAACGGGTCACTGTCGCAGGAAGCCCGGGCTGTGTGAATACCCTGGGGATCAACGGAGGGGTCTGTGCAGCCCAGCGGGGCAGGTGGTGTCCCACTAACACCCACAGAGCCGTGGGCAGAGCTACTCCCGTGGCTTGGCAGGACAAAGCGACAGCAAGGATGGTAGCAGTGCAGGATGACGACGAGCGAGACGGTTGTCACTGTAAACGCTCCGTGTCGGGCGTCTGCTGTGTCCCCATGAAGAGCTGTGCTAGGGTGCGGCTGGGGTGTCTGTGTGGACGCCTGCGCCGTTGCTGTCTCAGCTGTACGCTGTGGGGAAGAAACGGCAGCGCCGGAAGCACCTGCTTGCGCAGGCTGCTAAAGCCCACGCTGTCGGCTCTTGCTCCGCGCCTCGGAGAAGTTCTTCCTGGGCCTGACAAAGCCCGATGGAGAGGACTTTTCTGGCGCTCTGGTTTCCAAGGCAACGCCTGGCAGTGGCCCATCGCGACCCCAGGAGCCACCAGCGCACCCTACTCATGAGTGCTCCCGCTCCACAGCTTTTGTGCACGCCTGGTGCTAGGCTGACGTCCTGTGTCACACCTGCAGGGCTCTGGGGACCTGGAGGACTGGGCGGGGCAGTCACCAGCCTGGTGCTGAGCCCCGGCTCCAGAAGCCACCGGCTTTGTGGTCCTGTGAAAACCCTCTGCCTCTTGGGGTTCACTTGCCCCATCTGTAGAATGGGACTTTTTAGTGTGTTTATTTTTACCTGCTTGAAAGCCAGAGACAGAATTGAGAGAGAGAGAGAGAGAGAGACTGAGAGAGAGATCTTGGGGTCTTTAACCCCAGGGTTGATCTTACCCTTGGCTGCCAGGTGTGGGTGCGGTTTTCCAGGGAGTTCCAAGCAGGAGGGCTTTTCGTGGCTGTGCGACTGCCTGCTTGGGTTAAATTGGAAACCTGGCTGTGTAGAAGTTTGACCTTGGGGCTGGCCCGCCTTTGAGCCTGCTGGGATGTAGGAACCTGGAGGTTAGTACACGGAGGCCAACTTTGGCCCACATGCAGCACAGATGACAACAAGGGTCGCGAGGCCCCACTCGAGAGTGGCTGACTCCTATGGGCTGGAATGGCCCAGGAATCTGCATTTCTGACGCCAGGTGAGGCGGATGCTGCTGACTGGGGATGCTTTGAGAAGCACGGCTTGCAGTTTGCCAGTGAGGGTTAGCCACCTCCTGCAACACTGGCATCCCGCACCAGAGCACTGGTTCATGCCCTGGCTACGCCACTTCTGCTCCCTGGGAAAACCAGTGGAAGATGGCCCACGTACTTGGTCCCCTGCTGCCACAGGGAAGACCCAGATGGACTTGTTCCAGGCTCCTGGCTTTAGCCTGGCCCAGCCCCAGCTGTTGCAGCTGTTAATGGAGTGAACCAGCAGATGGAAGATCTCTCACTCTGCCTTTCAAATAAATAAATTAAATCTTTACAAACAGAGAGAGAGAGAGAGAGAGAGAGAGAGAGAGAAAACCACTGCCTAGTGCTCTGGGTTCGAATCCAGCCCCCACCATCAGTGCGCATGACCTTTGGTGAGTCACTTAACCAGCGTCTCCCACTGGGGACAGTGAAGGTGGGCTGAGCTCACGGTGGGCAAAGTGGCTGTCGTAACAGCCGGTGCACAGTAGGTCCCCATTGCCAGGTCAGTGAGGACCCGAGACCTGCTCACACCGCCCCTGTTTTTCTTTCCGGGAGCAGAGGCGGCAGTGACGCTCCGGAGGGAAACCCTCCCTGGGGGTTGGCCCTCGTGTTTTCGCTGGGTGGGTTGTGTGCACGCGTGTGCGTGTGCCCATCCACCCGCAGGCCTGGCGGGCCCAGGCTGTCATGCCGCCAGGCAGCCTGCGTTATTTTTCATCTCGAGGAAAGAAGCCAAGCCTGCTGCCCGTGCCCGGCTAATTATTTACGAGCAGTTGGTTTTCCACACGTTTCTTGCCCGTCTCGGGCTGCGTCAGCGGCTGCAACCTGCTGGTTTGTACAAACAGAACCGGGGGATGCGTCCGTCTGCAGCCGCCTCCACGCTTGGCAGCTCTGGGCCCTGATGGTTTGCCTGCAGCCCTCAGCTTCCTGCTGGTGGTGAGGCCGTGAGTCGAGTCACGTCCTGTGCTGGCCCCGGGACAGACACAGACTTTCAGTTGAGGAACAGCTTGGCAAATGCCTCTCCAGGCCAGGGCCGGCGTGCCGGGGCCGGAAGCAGATGCTGCCCATGCATTGGGAGCGTTCACAGGGACTTCAAGCGTTCATGGAACGTGGAATGAACAGATCAGGGGAAGAGCCGGCGACGTGGTGTGGCAGGTTCACCCTCCGCTTGCAACACCGGCCTCCCAGAGGAGTGCCAGGTCCCAGCTGCTCCACTTCCAACTCAGCTCCCTGCGAATGCCCCTGGGAAGGCAGCAGAAGATGGCCCAAGTGCTTGGGGCCCTGCACCCACGTGGGAGACCCGGATGGAGTTGCAGGCTCCTCCTGGCTATTGTGGTCACTTGGGGAATGAACCAGTGGATGGACAGTCTCTCGTTACTCCCTCTCTGATGCTCTGCCTTTCAAAAAATGAATAATTTTTTAAAAGACTTATTTATTTATTTGAAAGAGATACACAGAGAGAGAAGGAGAGGCAGAAAGAGAGAAAGGTCTTCCATCTGCTGGTTCACTCCCCAGATGGCTGCAATGGCCAGAGCTGTGCTGATCCGAAGCCAGGAGCCAGGAGCTTCCTCCAGGTCTCCTACGCGGGTGCAGGGGCCCAAGGACTTGGCCCATCCTCTACTGCTTTCTCAGACCATAGCAGAGAGCAAGATTGGAAGCAGAGCAGCCAGGACTCGAACCGGTGCCCATATGGGATGCCGGCACTGCAGGAGGCGGCTTTACCCACTATGCCTCAGCGCAGGCCCCAATTAATAGATTTTTAAAAGATAGGCTTACTTTGGTGCAACAATATCTACAAATGCAGGCAGTTTTTTTCATAATATAAAATTCTCGCGAGATTTTTGAAGACCCAGCCTAAGCATGAGTTGCAAAACCTTTGCCCCAGATTCACTTCTCTTTGAATCCGTTTTCCATGAAGGGTGCGCAGCAGCCGCATCTCAGACACGCGGACCTGGAGGAGTTGGGAGGAGCCGCCGCGGGCTCCGGCACTCGTGGGGTCTGTGCGTCCACATCTCTGCAACCCGGGGGTCTCATTTCAGCCTTGCTTTCCCGGGGAGGATTTGGTCCTCTTCCCTGCAGCCCCCAGCCTGAGATGTCTTTAAATGCAGACCCCTGCGGTGGGCAGTGGACTGTGCTGGCCGTGGACTCAGACCGGCGGCAGTGCGGCCTGCGGGCCTGTGCTTCAGATCCTCGGGAAGCGCTCTGGTTCCCCGGCTCCCCCAGTGCCTTGTCTCCCCTCTCTGCGCGTCGGGTCCGCCCCTCGCTCCCCTGCCCTGCAATGAGGGCAGTCCCAGGTTTATGTGGTTCCCCAGTCGGATGCTTCGTCTCCCTTCCTTTTCCCTTTCCCTTTCCCTTTCCCCCCAAGATTTACTTATTTGAAAAAACAGAGTGACACAGAGAGAGGGAGAGACAGACAAGGAGAGATCTTCCATCCACTGGTTCACTCACCAGGAGCTCCATTCTGGTCCCCCCATGGGGGCAGGGGTCCCGAGTACTTGGGCCGTCTTCTGGTGCCTCCCAGGTGCACTAGTGGAAGCTGGATCGGAAGTGGAGCAGCAGCCAGCGTCTCTGGCCGTGGGCAGCCTGCTGCCCCTGTGTTGTCCTTTTCTTTCTTTGTGCTCTGTAAAATAACGCGTTGGTCTGATGATCCGCGTCCCTGGTTGACAGTGTAGTCTAATACCCAATCTCGGGAAGCTTTGGTGACTTTTTCATGGTCGATGCTACCCTTTCCTCCCAAGAAGTGTGATGTGTAAAAGAAGCCCTGATGTGTGTGCCCGGCACCATGCTGCACCTGCTCGGGCCTGCGGTGAGCGCTCACGAGCTCCTGCCTCCCCCCACCCCTGGCAGCTGAGCGCACACTGGGGTTGGGGCGGAGGCGGCAGCAGTGACTTGGGACCTGTGCGATTCACTCGGCACTCGGCACTCGGCAGGTCGGATCTGGCCAGAGACCTGAGCGGCACTGGGGACGCACCAGGGACAGGTCTCGAACCACACACTACTGGATGCCAGGCCCTGGTGGAACCTGGAGGCCACTGGTCGTGGTGGAAGTGGGGGCTACTGGGCTAGAACTTGGACCCCAAGTGTGGCTGTCTGCCTGCTGTGGGCCAGGGGAGTGTCATCTCCCTGGGCTCTTCCCGTCTCCCCTCCCCCATGCATTCAGACTTCCTCCGTGTCTTTTTAGGACGCACAGTCCACTTGTTCTTACCCCCGAGTCCCATTCCTCCCTGTGGATGCACACACCCTGCTGTGCTTTGATAGATGAGTCTCCCTCGGGCCAGGGTCCACAGTCTCCCTCGGGCCAGGGTCCACACGGTCTCCCTCGGGCCAGGGTCCACACAGTCTCCCTCGGGCCAGGGTCCACACGGTCTCCCTCGGGCCAGGGTCTACACAGTCTCCCTCGGGCCAGGGTCCACACAGTCTCCCTCGGGCCAGGGTCTACACAGTCTCCCTCGGGCCAGGGTCCACACGGTCTCCCTCGGGCCAGGGTCCACACGGTCTCCCTCGGGCCAGGGTCCACACGGTCTCCCTCGGGCCAGGGTCTACACAGTCTCCCTCGGGCCAGGGTCCACACAGTCTCCCTCGGGCCAGGGTCCTCACAGCAGCTCACACCGCAACGTCTCTTCAGTGTCCTCTGATCCAGTGCTATGCCTCGGTTTTTCTTAACCTTTCCTGACCTTGGCCTTTGTGAATGGTCCCTGTGTGGGTGACTCTGGAGTTTCCTTGGGATTGGGCACAGGTGGGTATCCCTGGCAGGAGGCTACAGGAGTGGCATCTCCCCAGCGTCTCACCCAGGGACATGGCATGGCCGTGTGTCCCAGAACTGGTGATGCAAGTTGAGAGAAACCCCATGTAGGGTGGTGGAAAGAGCCTCGGCTTTGGAGCAATGCTCTGGCTGGTTATTCTCCCGTAGCCTCAGTTTCCCCTTCTGTAAAATGGGCACAGGACAGCCTCTCTCCCTTCCAGGGCTGTTGAAGGGGCTCAGAGTGAGGGGATTGCACTCAGCTCCTCAGCTCAAGCCTTTGGGATGTGTTCCATCATCACCGTCTATCACGGGTGGAGCCCAGATGTTCTCAGTGGGCCGCTGGGATGGTGGGAGCAGGTCCAGGACAGTGGTCAGCAGGTACCTGTGTGCTCATCGCCTGGGCACCTGGGGGGAGTGGGTGGCCAGTGGGGCAGGGAGGAAAGGAGGTTGACATTCCAGACGTCCTGCAGTGTGCACTGCTGAACACAGAGCGAACCAAGCTGGCGGGCACCACCAGGGAGTCAGAGCCCAGCCCGCACCCCAGAGCAGAGACCCTGGGCACTGTGAGGGTGTGTGATAGACCCCGGGCACCGTGAGGGTGTGTGATGGACCCCGGGCACCGTGAGGGTGTGTGATGGACCCTGGGCACCGTGAGGGTGTGTGATGGACCCCAGGCACCATGAGGGTGTGTGATGCAGGCAGGGAGGCCCTCCCCAAGGAAGTAACGCAGCTGAGAGTGGAGCGAGCAGGTGGACGGAGCGGGGAGAATCGAGCATCCCAGGTAGAATGCATGGCCGTGGAAAGGCCCTGTGGCAGGAGGGCGTGAAGGTTCCAAGGAGCCGAGGTGGGCTTGAGGACGGTTGTGCTTGATGGCGTCGGATCCCTGCTGTCCCGGCAGTGCCAGTGGGAGGGGGAGGGGACTGTGCTGTTACTCAGCACCCACTCAGGTGCTGAACGCTGCACCCGTCCCTCACTTGTGCTGTGGCTCTGGCAGGAGGCACACCCTCCCCTCCCCCAGGCTCAGAGAGGCTGAGCGGCCCACACCACTGGGACGCGGTGGAGCCAGATTAGAACCCAGGACGCCTACACCTCTCCTGTCCTCAATGGCAGAGGAATAGGCCCCACCATCACCAGCACCACCATCACTGTCATCATCACCATCACCGTCACCATCATCACCACCAACATCACCATTACCACAACCACCTCCCTCACTACAATCATCCTTACCACCATCACCATCACCATCATCACCATTGTCACCACCACCACTCTTGCTACAATCACCCTTCCACCTCTACTGCCACCACCGTTGTCACCAGCACCATCATCACCATCATCACCACCACTGCCGTCACCACTACCATCACCACCAGCATAAACACCAGCACCAGCACCACCATCACTGTCATCACCACCATCACCGTCACCATCATCACCACCAACATCACCATTACCACAACCACCTCCCTCACTACAATCATCCTTACCACCATCACCACCACCACCCTCACCCTCACCCTCACCATCACCATCATCACCATTGTCACCACCACCACCCTTGCTACAATCACCCTTCCACCTCTACTGCCACCACCATTGTCACCATCACCATCATCACCACCACTGCCGTCACCACCAGCATAAACACCAGCACCAGCACCACCATCACTGTCATCACCACCATCACCATTACCGTCCTCACCACCCTCGCTACAATCACCCTTACACTTCTACTGCCAGCATCGTCACTACCACCAGCAGCATAAACACCATTGCCATCACCAGCATTGTCACCATCACCATTACCACTACCACTGTCACCACCACCATCACCACCATTGTTGTCACCACCACTGTCACCACCACTGTCACCACCATTGTTATCACCACCGTCACCACCACCAGCACCACCACCAGCACCACCACTACCATCGTCGCCACCACCACTAGCATCAATACCATTGCATACTCCTTCACCAGCATAGTGACCGCCATCACCTCCACCCTCAGACATCACTGCCACCCAGCCACCACCACGGTCATCCTCACCGTCATCGGCCCTGGCCCGAGCCTGCGGACATCTTTGCTTCTGGCAAAACTCACCTCGGCCCCGTCTCACAGATGGGAGAACCGAGGCGTGTGAGGTCACAGGGTCCGTCCAGCCCCGCCGCTGCCCCTGGCGTGCCCCTGGCCCTGCGCCCGCTCACACGTCCTGGGTTTGTCCACAGACGCGGCGGCGGCGGCGAGGCCTCGGCCACCTCCTCCGGAAGGCCTGCTGCACGGCGCTCCCGCTGCAGGTGCTGCTACTGCTGCTGCTGCTCCTGCTGTTCCTGCTGCCCGTCGGGGAGGAGGCCCGCAGCTGCTCACTGGCCAACAACCTCGCCCGCTCCTTCACGCTCACGCTGCGCCACAGCGGCCCCCCGCCCACCTAGCCCGCCAGGGCCACAGCTGAGCTTCACCGGCCTCCGTCCGTCCCGGCACGCACGTCCCGGGGGAGCCTGGAAGCAGAGCCGCCTGAGCACAAGTCCTGGGTCCGAGTTCCCAGCACCAGCTTGCCTTGGGTACGGCGTCGCCTCCGTCTGTGTGTGCCAGTGTGACCCAGCGACACCTGTGTACATGCTCCGTCTGCTGTCACACGGCGTGTCTGTTCGTGTCCCCGGAGGTTCCTAGCGGGGGCCTCTCCGGGGAGACTTGGTAGCCTTTGTGCCTTGGCTTGCCGGCAGCACCGGCAGCCCCTCTTCCAGAAGCCAGCCCCAAACCCGGAAGTCTGTGAACAAGCCTGGTGACATCGGCACAGGAGCGCGGCCCAGGCCCTCACGCCCAGGCTGGTGACCACTGTGGGCACAGTGAGAATGCACGCGCCCGTCTGCTTCTCTGCTTCTAAACCCAAACCCACCACAGTTCTGTGCTGTGGGGTGGAAGTAGAAATGGCGACGGCCAGAGGCAGGCCCGGCAACGGCAGTGAGGAGTGACAGGGACACAGGGCAGCCTGACGGGGGCTGAGGGGGGTGGGGGGGCGGGGGCAGGGCCCCAAAGCAAAGCCGGACAAGGCATCAAGGGCAGGAACCCAGGCTCACCGACAGCACGGACCACAGCTCCTGTCCACGGGCGTGGCAGTGGCCCTCCAGGAAGCGGCCAGACTGTGCTCCCCGTGTTTTGTTCAGGGGCAGGGAAGGACACAGACTTTATTCTCAAGACTTCCAAGCACACTCTGTGCACTGCACCCCCACAGCCCCAGGGGGAGCCGGGTCATTGCTGTCCCCTGGCACCGGAGGTTCACGGTCAGGGGTCAGCTGAAGGTTCAGGAGAGAGGCACCTGCTGTGCCAAGCCCTGGGGAGCAAGGGTCCCTGCTGGAGACAGCCCTCCCACCTCTTCCAGATCCGCTGGCCAGCCTGTCCCCCATGTGGCCCACTCGGGTCCAGAACCAGGCCTTCTCGGCCAGATCTGGGAAGGTGGGCTCTATGCCACACCCCACCTGGGGCGGGGACAGGGTGACTCCACATGGGCGATGAGGCCAGAAACACATCCCTGCTGGGCCAGGGGCTCTGGGGTGACATCTAAGTGCTTTACAACATCGCATTTGCCCTCTGCGAACGTGTCCCTGTTTTAAAGATACTCCGTGCCCCCTTTCTCCAATGGCTTTTGTTTCTGGCTGCACCTAGGAGTCCCAGAGGCAGGCTGCTCAGGCCCTGTATTGGACCTCGGGCTCATAGAGCGTTTTACCTGGAAAGGCACAGAGGGCCCCAGGCATGTCCCGGCCCCTCCCGGCCTCGCATCTGGCCCCAGGAAGCAGGGAAGGGCTGGAGCTCCCCTCACGAGGGTAGGAGACCTGCTCCCTGGGGAGCTCTTGGCACCGACTCAACAAGCACACTGTCCCAGGGACACTTTGCAAACCAAGCCACAAGCAGGCAAACCCAAGCCTCAGGCCCCGCCTCCAAGCCTGGCAGCTCGCTGAGGCCAGAGCCGATTCCTACTCTCCCACTTCCCAGGTGAGAAAGCAGAGGCCCAGAGAGGGCTGGGCGCTGGGCGCTGGGCGCTGGCCACCCAGTGAGAGGCTGCGGGCCTCCAGGCAGTGCTGTGCTCACGCGAACAGAACCCCTCCCTCCCCCGCAGCAACCTCCAGCGTTCCCCATTCCACGTGATGCGGTCGCGTCCCGGGGCGGCGTGGAGGGGAGGGAGAGTGCGGCTGTGGACAGCTGTACCTGTTCTAAACTTTGATGGTGGTGCCGTCGAGTCGTCTGTTCACATAACTTTTTGAAAAAGGAGAGAGAATTGCTATCCTCATTGCTCTCCCATCCGGCAGCTGGGATGACACGGAAGAGCCGTTTGCCGGTGCTCCTCATGGCGAGCGCGGGCGATTATTCTGTTAGGACCTTGCTAGCAGCCTGTTTGACAACTGCCAAGTTGCCATGCAGCCCGCGTGGGTGTGTGCGTGCTTCCTGTGTCCCCGGAGCGAGAGGAGCCTGAGAGTCGTGTGACTGTCGTGTGTATGTGTGCATGTGGCTGGGGGGGGTAGAAAGAGGCACAGGTGGGTCACACCCATGCTGTCAGCGCCCCCTTGCCTGGCCCACGCGCCCTGCCCTTCCTCACTCTGCCCTGGGTGTGGCAAGGGGCACACAGGGTCTGGCAGAGAGCACAAGGCAGGGGGTGGGGGTGCCGCATGAGGCCAGGAGCCGCCTGGACGTGCCAGCGGGAGGGTGACGGGGATACAGGAAGTGCAGACAAGGAGCTCATTGGTTTGGTTCCTACTGGCCTGCCCCTGGGGGGCCCCTTGCAAGCCTTCTGCCCTGCAAGGCTGCGCAGGGCCAGGCCCCCTTTTGAGATGAGAACCTGGGGGCCTGGACACATAGACAGTTGTCCATGTGGAAGTGGAATTTGAAGCCAGGTGTGGCCCCAGAGCCCATGCCGGGGCAGGGGTGGGTGATGGGGAGGGGCTTGGGATGGCTCCAGCAGGTCGCCGTGTCTGCAGCCCCTGGGAGCGGGTTCTGTGCGCACAGACAGGCTCTCGCTCCGAGGAGAGTGACGTTCCCCGTGCATTCACACGGTCGTCTACCTGATATCATCTTCAGTCGGCTCTAGAGGGCGACTTCTGCCCCCCCCCCCCCCCCGGGAGCTCAGCCCCTCCCCCCCCTGCAGTGAGGGCCATGGCCATGAATGACGGCCCCCAGCTGGGTTTTGTTGTCTTCCGTTAAAAACCCAGAGGCGAGTGTGTTTGCTGGCACTCCACGCCCCTCGTGGGCACACAGGAGGGCCCCTGAATGTATGGCCCAGCTGCATCTCAGGCTCTGTCTCAGAGCCACCTGCAGGGACAGCCTGCAGCCACGCTTGTCCCTGGGCAGTTCCAGGGGAAGGCAGCTGGGGGCGCTCCGCAGCTGGGGGCCTGGGCAACCAATGGCTCCTCTCCTGTGCTGCCACTGGGCAGCACTGGCCCACCTGCCCCGCAGGACAGAGTGAGACAGGGCAGGAGGGGACCTCGTCTCCCCTGGTGGACTGCAGACAGGCCCGAGCAGGGGAAGAGGCGCACAGTGAGCTGGTCTGGCGAGGGCACCCAGCAAGTGGGGCAGAGGGAGTCCGACACCAGGGCCACGCCAGGCTCCGTGCCTCCGACCCGAGTGGTTAAAAGGGTTAAAATGCTATGCGTGTGTCTGCCACCATTTGAGAGAAAAGGGAGAGACAGTGACAGCTGGGCTGTGCCTTTCTGGTAGCCAGGGCTCACCCACGGCCAGGCGGCAGCGGCAAAGCTTCCACTGAGCGAAGACAGAGCCAGGAGGAGGAGGGCCCAGGTGCTGAGCCTCTCCCTGGGGTCTTTTTTATCAGGATGACGACTCCATCCCGAGAGCGTGTCCTTCCTCAGGAGCCCACGTTCAGTGGCCTGCGGGGACAGAGTTGTGTCTTCCTGTGTGGGGTCTGTCTTGAATCCTCGTTGGGCGGAGTCAAAAGTCGCCAACTTCGTGTTCTTTCTGGGAGAAGGGGAGATCCTGACGTGTGGGAGGCCCGGGGCTGGAGAAGGCGGGGAAAGAGAAGGAGTTGGGGAATGTGTGAGCGGAGGGTATCAGGACAGTGGTTTGGTCTTCCAGTGCAGGAGGGAATCCCAGCTCATGGGAGGTCTGAGAGGAGAGCAAAAGTGAACAGAGCGGTTGGATGGATACAGAACACTGTCTTCTCCAGTGTTAGGAGTTAGCGAAGTCACACATCCCAGCTCTGTTCACGTGTTGTTGTCAATGCAAGACTACAGGGGAGTGAGATGGTGATTTATGGCGGCTGGGCATGGGGAGGCCAGGAGCCTTGCAGCTAAGACCTGTAAAAGTACATGTGTTGGCTCCGAGGTGCCACGGCCACGTATGTGCCCAGAATCTGTTTCCTGGCCTCTGGTCAGCGGGCAGCCTGCGCCTCTTCCTGTTAATCCAAGGCAGTGAGTGTTCTCCAAGTCCTGTCTCCGTTCCAGGCTTGTGCAGCTCCTGCTCTCCAGGCACCCAGAGACCAGGGAAAGGGTTTGTGCCCTAGAAGAAGCCAAAGCACACTTGGGCCGTTGCCCTTGACTTTGCTCCTCTGCCTGCCCTGGGGTGGCTGGGCCACGTGGAGGAGACCTGCCGGAGTTCAGGATGGCCGTGGGGGTAGCTTGCTGCCTCTTGGAGATTACCGTGGCCACCGAGTTGCTGGACCACCAGGGCTGGCAGGTGCATCCTCGGGCTGTGCTGGGTCTCGGGGTGTAGGCTCGAGGGGGAGCTGAGTCAAACACCCCACATTGTGTCGTCTCTACTGTTAGCACCACTGTTAGTCTGTAATCTTGGTAAAAATTGGAAGTACCAAGCTGAGAATCGCACTCTGCCCGTGGAGGGTTTTCCACGTCGGTTGTGTGCCTACTGTGTGGATCCCTTGTCCGTGAACTGGGAAGAACTCCTGCCATTCCCCACTTCCTGCTGATGGGTCACAGAGCAGAGGAGCTGAGGGACCCCCGAGGAGGCTGGGTCTGCAGCTCTTGGGCCCCGCTCCCTGCCTGCTGCAGGAGTCCTGAGATGCCAGCAGCTTCCTTCGATGTCTGCTGTCCTAGTGTCTCTCCCTGGAGGCAGTGCAGTGGTCACCAGGCACTTTGTGTCCCTGGATGTGCTCATTCCATCTCTCATGCGAGCTCAGCTAATGCAGCAGGAGCTCCCCCGACTCTCCGCACCCCAGTCCAGCTGCCACAGGTCCAGGTCAGCGTGGGAGGAGAGGTGTGGGCCCCACATCCCTTACTGCAGCCACAGCAGACAGCAGTAATGGATCACCGAGGTAGTCCTCTCCCTGATGCAGCCTGAACAGAGCTCATGGTCCTAAGTCCCTCTCAACTGCCAATCAATCATATTTGACAGATGAGAGAAGTCTGTTTGACATCCTTAGAGCAGATGGCAGCCCCCTCATTCTGATTTCCTTCTTCTATAAATATATAATTCTATATATATGTAAATCCATATATGTAATTCCATATATGTATATATAACTCCATATATATATAATTCCATATATATGTAAAACCTCCTATTAGAATGTACCCAATCAGAAATCACTTTTTGTTCATCTTGTTCTTGGGGGAGACAAACTAAGGTAATGGGAGGTAAAGCAGAGCGGAAAGTGTTAACTGCTCCTCCGCGGGCCTATTTTTTCAGGCTGTCTTGGTTCAGCTTTGTGCCCATTTTACAGGTTAGAACAGTGAGGCCCAGCAGCTCCTGCTTACCCAGTGAGCTCAGGGAGTTCGTCCAGAGGTGGGGCTAGGTCTGTGCATTCCTTGGGTGACAACGTGACCCTGCACAGCAGTGCCCGGGGCTGAGCCTGGGCTCTCCTGGTCCTGGGCCGTGTGGCCGTAGGCCAGTTCACTGCTGCCTCCTCCCTTCCTAGTGGTGAAAGGGAAAATTACCCAGGAGCCTCTTGGACTCCTTGAGCTGCTGTGTATTCTGGAAATACAAGGGCGGGCTCCTGTCTGGAGGAAACAAAGTCGCCCTCCCCCGCCAGCTGTGGCTCAGACTGATAGTGACTCGACCTTGCTCTCATCTTGAGAAATCCCATTGCCGCTTCTGCAGCTGGGAGGTGTCAAGGCCAGCGGGTGTCAGCTTGCTTTTCTGTGCGGTCACGACAACCTCGTGGCCCACTGTGCTTGCTCTACCTCCAATTTCTCATCTAGATCCCAGGCAGGAAGAAAGGGAGTGAGTTTAGTGAATCTGTTTTCCCGGATGCTCCTCTGACAACTTTCACCCTCATCTTGTTGGCCAGGACACTGTCACGGGGCTCCCCTTGTCTGGGAACATGCCCCCAACAAGACGGGGCTCCCCTTGTCTGGGAACACGCCCCCAGCAAGACGGGGCTCTTTGAGAAAAGTGGGGAGGATGGATTAGGGCGGTACCTGGATGTCAATTCCACAGGCAGAGAAGCCCAAGCCTCCGGGTCTGGCTGTCTCTGCCAACAGAACGTGGAGATGCTCACCCTTGAACTTGAGAATGACCTGGCACCACGGCCAGGAGCCTTTAGGTCCCCCAGGTTTGGCAGATGTTCTCACGAGGCCTGGTCGACCCTGCGGGGCTGGGTCTGTGTGTAGACAGGGCCCAGCCCCCCCACCCTGCTGTGCTCCCCAGGGCCCTGCCCCCTACCCTGCTGTGCTCCCCAGGGCCCAGCCCCCCACCCTGCTGTGCTCCCCAGGGCCCAGCCCCCCCGCTGTGCTCCCCAGGGCCCTGCCCCCCCACCCTGCTGTGCTCTCCAGGGCCCTGCCCCCCCACCCTGCTGTGCTCCCCAGGGCCCTGCCCCCCCACCCTGCTGTGCTCCCCAGGGCCCTGCCCCCCCACCCTGCTGTGCTCCCCAGGGCCCAGCCCCCCCACCCTGCTGTGCTCCCCAGGGCCCAGCCCCCCCACCCTGCTGTGCTCCCCAGGGCCCAGCCCCCCCACCCTGCTGTGCTCCCCAAGGCCCAGCCCCCCCACCCTGCTGTGCTCCCCAGGGCCCAGCCCCCCCACCCTGCTGTGCTCCCCAGGGCCCAGCCCCCCACCCTGCTGTGCTCCCCAGGGCCCAGCCCCCCCGCTGTGCTCCCCAGGGCCCTGCCCCCCCACCCTGCTGTGCTCTCCAGGGCCCTGCCCCCCCACCCTGCTGTGCTCCCCAGGGCCCAGCCCCCCACCCTGCTGTGCTCCCCAAGGCCCAGCTCCCCCACCCTGCTGTGCTCCCCAGGGCCCAGCCCCCCCACCCTGCTGTGCTCCCCAGGGCCCAGCCCCCCCACCCTGCTGTGCTCCCCAAGGCCCAGCCCCCCCACCCTGCTGTGCTCCCCAAGGCCCAGCTTTTTCACGCCCTATGTTTGCTTTCCGTGCAGCAAATTTCTGTTCACTTTTTTTTTTCTTGAGCATGAGGAGCTCCTGGGTTCAAATCCTGAACTTTTCCCAGCCACTGCCAGTTTTCTAGCAGGCACCGAGGCCTTGAAAGGAAACAGGAACACTCGTAGGTGGCCCCCGTCACCCCCCGAGACCCTGGCTCCCGCAGCAGGGGCCACAGTCGGGGCTGGAAGGCAGGCCTCGTTTCTCCCCCAGAGAACACCTGTGTTTGTCCAAGTAGGACCAACGGGGATTTGTTTTGAAAGGGAAATTATAAAGCAGAGATTCATGGTCTAAAAGCAAATCTGAGAGCCCTGGAGAGTGGCCAGCAGGACTCAGCATCGCCTGGCACCTGCCCGTGGTTGTCATGGTTACAGCTGCTCCCAAGTTGATACCCGACCACCTCCTCTGGACAGGAGTCAGCAAACTCCGGGAGGAACCTCAGTCTCCCCCAAGGGGTCCTGGGCTTCCGTTCTGGAATGCTTCTGAGCCCAGTGGGCGGGTCAGCAGGCCTGTCCCTGCCGGGGCACCTCTGTAGGGATGGGGGTCAAAGGTGTGCAGCCCCTCCCCTGCTGTGATGATAAAGGCAGAGCAGGAAGCCAGGTGAGGCCCCCCAGTGGGGCCCTGACTCCCAGACGCCTGTGCTACGAGTGCACAATGAAGGCGGAGCACAGAGGTGGGTAAAGCACCCGGCCAGGTGGTGAGCAGCGAGCCTGGCACTTGAGCCCTGGGAGCGTGGCTCCAGGCCCGACGTTGCTGTCACTCCTAGAACTTCGCCTTGGCTGCAGTTGCTTTGCTTTGCAGGCCACAGGCTGTGGTGACGTTGACAGCCGCTTCGCTGGTGGAGGCGCCAGAGCTGCGGCTGCACGTTTCCTGCACGAGCCCACGCCCCCGCTGCCGCCGGGAGCTGGCAAGGCCAGGACGGAGTGCAGGGCACAGAGCAGGTGCTGACTGTCTGCCTGGTGCTCCCAGAGACGCAGGGACCCACAGAGTGCAGCGTCTACTACGAGCTGGCTCCTGCCAGGGCAGCCGGCTGTGCGTGTTCCAGAAGTCCTGCCGGGGAGGAGGAAGTGGCCGGGCGATGTGTGTGTAGTTGGTGTGCGCGTGTGTGTGTGTGTGTGTGTGTGTGCAGGAACGAGTGCCTTCCCCTCCAAACCCAGAGCCCAGCCTTCATTCCAACCCGAATGGGTTTTTTGGTTTCCTTGTCTTCCCATGGAAGGGCTCAGAGCGGAGGGGCAGGAGCCTCCAACATCCCAGCCGGAAGGCATCTGTCGACTCCGGCACTCGCACTGCCCCAAGCCACGTCTGCCTGGGCACGCTCACCCCATCCTCCCTACCTGGGACCTGGGTGCGCTAACCCCACGCTGCCCATTTGCTCGCGTGGCCGGAACAGTGGCTCACGCAGTGCGAGGCAGGCGATGGGGTGGGGGGTGTGCGTGTACACGCGTGTAGATGCTGCGTACGTGGTTTCTGGTGACAAAAGCCAGCTGATGTCATTGTTTCAAATGTGCTGTTACGTACTGAGTGTGCAGAGGGACCATATCCAGTGTTATGTTGTTTGTGACTGTAAAATACGCATTTGCAATCAGTTAAGCTTTCTGGGAAGGGAAGCGGTGTCGGAGCCAAACAACTGTCTTGGACCGTGTGTGTGTTATCTGGGTTCCTGGGGTCCCTCCCCGCCGTGCCGGCCCAGCCCGGAGGCTGCGGGACCCGGGGCCCCGCTCGGCGCTGCGGTGTGGGGTCACGCTGTAGCGTTCTTCCCTTCATGTTCCAGGCGATGTAGCCGTGTTCCAGAAGTCGTTTGACTTTCTTGTCGCTTTGTGTTTTTTTATAATGTATCTGCTTTGTGTTTGGAAATAAAAACATCTCTATTTTGGTCTATGAACGAGTGTGCGGTTTGGAAGTTCTTTTTTTTTCCGGAGCGAAAGGGTTTGTCTGAAGTGACGAGGAGGAAGAGGACCTGTGCTTACGGCTGACGACGTCCTAATTCCGCTTTCCAGACAGGATTAGTACCGAGTTCGGGCAGGAGTCACACCCCGCTCCAGTGCCAGCACCAGGCGTCACCGGCACCGTTCTCAGAGACACCCAGACCTCGCCGTCCCAGCGGTGGGAAGGCCTGAAAAATCCCAGAGTACGCTCTGCATAGAGGGACTGGGCCCTGCGTGTATCTGGACTCTAGTGGGGACCATGAGGCCACTGCAGCCATTCAGTCCCAACGCTGCAGCCGTGGACCACAGCCCTGTGCAGCGGGCGTTTTGCAAACACTCCCTAGACGTGGGAAGCTGGTTTCTTGACCACAGCGGGCTGGGTGTGGCCAACAGGGAGAGGACTGCACAGTCGGATGCAAGACTGAGGCCGCCCTCGAATCCAGAGGGAGACCTGAGGGCAGCAGGTGAGCCCAGGCCGGTGGCATCGTACCCAAGGCTCCTCCCATGGCCCCGGCTTGCCAGGAAAAGGAGTTCATGGCCAGGGTCTCTGCTTAGGAAGGCACAGTGTGTGCTCCAGCTCTGAACGCTTCCCAGGAGGCTTTGCTGCCGTATCACTCGTTCTCCCCAGTGGGAATTTTCCAAAGTCCTTGTTTAATAACGCGTGCGATGTTTTGCCTGCGATTTTTCCATGTTAAGGTAGCAATCTTAGGACATCTTCCCACTCCCTCAGAGCAGAGGGAGAAGGGGCCCGCAGGGGAGAGGGGTCCGCCAGTGATCTCCACCCCTTCTGGGCTGGTGCGAGGAAAAGGTGACATTTTCATTTCCCGTCCCAGGAGCGTCCGGAGCCGCCAGAAAGAATCTTCTAGCTCTGGGCCTGGGTTCAGAGGAGGGGAGAGTGCACAGGTCGGTGTCCGGGTTTTTGACGCGGTGACGCAGGCCTGCCGAGGAAGGGCCGAGGGTGGAAAGCCCCTGCTGTTGGCAGTGGAGCCCCGGCTCCCCAGGCTGGCCTCGGTCCGCCGCGGGCGAGCCGCAGGCACCAGCACCGCTTTCCAGTCCGACACAGCAGACCTGGGACAGCTGCGAGGTCCACCCAGCATTCTGGAACCCTGAAGCTTTTTTTTTTTAAATAAAGATTTATTTATTTATTTGAAATACGGCGTGAACGGGGGCAGGATCGGGGAGACAGAGCTCTTCCGTCTGCCGGTTCACTCCCCAAAAGTTCCCGACGGCCAGGGCTGGGCCAGACTGAAGCCAGGAGCCCGGAACTCTATTTGGGGCCCAAGCATTTTGCATTTGTGCCATCGTTCGCTGCGTTCGCAGGCGCATTGGCAGGGAGCTGGATCAGAAGTGGAGCAGCCGGGACTCAAACTGGCACTCGTAGGGGATGCCGGAGCTGCAGGCAGCAGCTGACCCCGCTGCACCACGCGGGCCCCTGTCTGAGGTCTCTGAGCAGTGCCAGGGACAGCAAGGAGCCCCCGTGCATCCCGAGGTGAGGAGGCCCCGCCCCTTCTGTTGATGCCCGAGCAAACACAGCCGCCCTCCTGGGGATGCTCCGCCCCCTAGCACTTCGCGGAGTTGGTTGTCCAGTCGCGGTCCTCGCTGATTTCACGGGGCTTTGACCCGCCCAGTGGACAGGTGCGCCCTGACCACCGCTCACCCGAACGGGCCGGGGTGTCGCGGAGGCGTCGCATGGGGTCGGGAACTCCGGTGTCCAGAGGCGTCAGGAGCAGGCTGGACTCCGCCTCCCTCGTGTTCACGTAGCCCCTGCGGAAGCTGACATTACCGCGGGGCGCTCGCTCAGACTCCTGGCTGGGAGATTCGCTCGTGTTTGAGCACTCTGGGAGTGTTCGTCTTCACAACTAGGCGGCCCTGGAGAGAGAGACATTATCCCTGCGACCACCGGAGGCTCCCAAACCACGCCTGTGCGCTTCATTGCGGGAGAGTCATCGTGTGCCCGGGGAGCCCGCTCCGCGAGACTGCTGTGCGCGACGTGGGCCTCTCTGTCTCTGTCACTGCCTGGCCGGTCCTGGCCGCCTGGCCGGCAGCCTCCTCTCGCCCACCTGCACCCCCCGTTCAGGCTTCCAGGGGCGCGGTCCCGACCCTCCGAGGCTGCCAGCGCCAGCCTGGTCTCCGCCGGGGTCTTCTGCTGCCGCTCTCGGCTGGGAGGCTGCTCCTCCGCCGGCATCCAGGATAAACGGCTCTGACACTCAATGAGTGCGTGTTCCCGTCCCGCCGCATGTGCAAATAATTGAAGCCCATTCCACTGGAATGAGGTGACACAGTGACAAAAGGAAAAAGAAAAGTGCTCCAGGCCACGTGGCGTCCTGGAGTGCAGCCCGGGAAGGGAAGGGACGTTCGTGGCAAAGTGAAGTTTGCGGTCGCTTTAATGCAGCCGTGCGGGTGCCACTGTCTTGGTTTTGACAGATGTTCCGTGTGGATGGTGTTGGCCTTGGAGCAGACCGGCAAGAGGTAATGGGGACCTGCTGCTACTTTTGCAACTTTTCTAAAATCATTCGCTGTAAGATTTTAAAATGTATGGTCTTGAAAACATAAAAGCGTTCTCTTTCTCCTACCTTGCTCGCTTCAAGGGGTGGCTTTTGGGCCTGGTCATTAGGATGCTCCTGTCTCACATCAGGGTGCTTGGGCTGAGTCCCGGTTCCAGCTCCTGACCCGGCTTCCTGCTGATGCAGACCCTGGGAGGAGACGGTGATGACACAAGGGCTCAGCTGCTGCCCCCATGTGGGCAAACCAGACTGTGTTCTGCACTCCGGCATCAGCTGCGTCCACCCTCTGCTGCAGGCTTTTGGGGAGTGAGCCAGTGGATGGACATGCGTGCATGCTCTCTCTCTCTCTCTGTCTCTCTCTCCCTCTCACATAAATACTTATTTTTTAAATGACAGTGAATCCGTTCCAGGAACAGGCTTGAAATGAGCATGACTGGCCTCTGGCTGCAAGCAGTTGCTCATGGAAGGTCCTGAATACTCGCCTCAAAGGGGTGTGCTTGTGAGGATCGGCTGAGATCGGGGTGTCAAGGGTGTGCCCGCTGGACACGTAGCTGAATGCTCCATGACTGGAGCCTCTCGCGCACTCCCCACCCCAGCTGCCTTCTTGGCCGTGCGAGGCAGGCGCTGCGAAGCATCCCTTCGCGTCTGCGCCTGGGGTGCTTTGGGAGGCGTCGGTGACCAGGGAGCTGCCTGGCAGCCACGGCGGGAGTCTGGGGTCTTCCTGTGGACGCGCGAGGGTCCTGGGGATCCTTGTTGAAGTGCGAGCCTGGAACCAGCTGGGGTGCAATTGCAGACAATGGAGTCCACTCTAGCTTGAGGAGAAATGGATTTTTTTTTATTTGAAAGACAGAGTTACACAGAGAGGTAGAGAGAGAGAATCTTCCATCCACTGGCTCACTCCCCAAATGGCCGCAGCAGCCCGAGCTGAGCCGATCTGAAACCAGGAGCCAAAATCCTCAAAACCTCTTCCGGGTCTCCTTTCCTCTGCTGCTTTCCCAGGCTCATTAGCATGGAGCTGGATCAGAAGTGGAACAGCCAGGATTCGAACCAGCACCCATATGGAATGCCGGTGCTGCAGGCCTGGGGTTTAACCCGCTGTGCCATGGCTCTGGCCTCTAAGAAACAAAATTTTTTTTAAAGATTTATTTATTTTACTTGAAAGTCAGAGTTAGAGAGAGAAGGAGAGGCAGAGAGAAAGGTTGGTCTTCCATCCACTGGTTCACTCCCCAGTTGGTCACAGTGGCAGGAGCTGCGCTGATCTGAAGCCAGGAGCCAGGAGCTTCTTTCAGGTCTCCCATGCAGGTGCAGGGACCCAAGGCCTTGGGCCATCTTCTTCTGTTTCCCAGGCCATAGCAGAGAGCTGGATTGGAAATGGAGCAGCCGGGACTCAAACCAGTGCCCACCTGGGATGCTGGCACCGCAGGCGGCTTTACCCCCTGTTCCACAATGCCAGCCCCTCCAGACCTTACTTTCCACTGCCCCCGGGCCGTGGACAGCTGGAGGAACTCCCACTGCTGCCGCCTGCTCAGCCCCAAGTCTGCCACCTTGGGGCCCTGCCTTCCCCACTTTCTCTCTCATCACCACCTTCAGAGGAGCCAGAATCCTACAGCACCATACTTCTGCATGCTCCCATCAGGTCGTGCAAGTTATATGCAAACTAGGCTCCAGTTCTCCAAGACGCCGCATCACGGGGCCTCCAGGTGCGGCTTTGGGGGTGGATGATGATGAGGGCTACACAGCAGGAGCAGGTGCCCTGGGAATGCACTGCTGTGGTGTGTGTGTTCATGTTCCCTAAAATGCACACGTGGTGTGCACACGAGCACACACACACACACACACACACGTGAGGTGGAGTCCTAATGAGCGGAATTGCTGTCCGTATACAAAAAAGACCCGAGAGCGCAAGTGACTGGTCGTCAGCCCCGGGTGAGCACACAGCAGGAAGGCACTAACTATGACCCAGGAAGTAGGCTGGGAGCAGCCCTCGGGTCTGCCTGGCCCTTGACCTTGGATGTCCCTGCCTCCAGCCCTTGAGAAACAGATTTCCGATGCTTGCGAGCCACCCGGTCTGTGGTGTCTGTTCCGCCTTCCAGAGGGGACTGAGACACCCACCCACACCTGCAGCTCACCAGGCGACACCGAGGCAGCGGGTGAAGACTTCAGGCCTGGGCACTCACAAAGCAGATGGCCCCCCGCCTAGGGGTCAGCCAGCACGAGGCTCCCACCGTGCAAGGGCAGGACGGGAGCCTGGTGAGGTCTCCCCGGCCCTCGTGGCTCCGGCCCACTTGAGCGGCGGCCTTGCCGTGGTGTTTCTCTTCATCGACTCCCCTTGGCACCTCCTGGGAGGCAGGCGCATCGTGTATCTGGGACTCCAAGACCGACGGGTGACGGACGTCCCCTGCGACCCCCACCGTCACCCTTGATTTGCTCCCTGCCCCGCTCTCTCGCCCGCCACCCCGACCTGCTAGTGTCTGTCTCTGCTGTGGGTTCCGGCACCCCTGGACTGTGTTCTGGGCTCCTGGCTTCAGCCTCTGTTGCAGGCATTCAGGGAGTGAACCAGAGGGTGGGAGATCTCTGTCTCTCTCTCTTTCTCCCTTTTAAATAAAATGAAATAAAATAAAAAGTTAAAATTATTATAAGTATCTACAAAAGCTCTTCAGTTTTCCCTCTGGTCCTACAAGGGCCTGAAACGTTTCCTATGTGGTCCTCCACAGAAACCTTTGTAGCCCCAGGTAGGGGTGTCGCCTGGGACCTTGTCCAGCAGACATGGGAAACACATGGAGTCAACAGTGCACACGGCTGCCCCACGAGCCCAGGATTAACCCTTCAGGTGGGGCTTAAATGCCACACGGGCAGCACATGAGCTATACACCATAGACACATGCACACATACACCCCACACATGTGTGCATACATACACACACCTATCACATCACACCTAACCACCTGCCATGCAGACACACATACCATAGATACATACACCCCATACCTGTGTGCATACACACACCTATCACACACCACACCTGTCCACATACCATGCTCACAGAGACACACACACCACAGATACATGTCACATCTACCCCCCACATCTGCATGCATGCACACATCACACACACACACACCATAGACAGACACACATACACACGTGTACACAGAGCTGTATGCATGTACACTTACACTGTGTGCACCCCCACAGGTGTATACCCACCTCACCACACACACAGCACACATCGCAGACACATGCACCTGTAGGCATGGATGCACATACCGCCTGCTCACCGCACACACGGACACATGCAGGCAGAGCTCACCACAGACAATTACCACACACGGACTATACGCAGAGGTCCCTGGGCCACACCTGCAGGTCCTCTCGGGCGGGCTGTTGCGACAAGATCGCGGCTGGTAGTTTGGGGGGGTCCCAGGAAGGGGGGCACGTCCCTGGGGAGCGTTGCCTGCACCCTGGGTCTGCCCAGGAACACCGCATCTGAGGCCGCTTCTCTGCCCCGGATATTGTGTGTGGCCCGGGGATTCCTTTGGGCCAGGCGGAGAGAAAGGACTCTGCTTTGTTTAAAAATGGGTTTGCAGCCGGCACCGCGGGTCACTAGGCTAATCCTCCGCCTTGTGGCACCGGCACACCAGCGTCCCGGTCGGGGCGCTGGATTCTGTCCCGGTTGCCCCTCTTCCAGGCCAGCCCTCTGCTGTGGCCAGGGAGTGCAGTGGAGGATGGCCCAAGTGCTTGGGCCCTGCACCCCATGGGAGACCAGGAGAAGCACCTGGCTCCTGGCTTCGGATCAGCAGGATGTGCTGGCCGCAGTGGCCATTGGAGGGTGAACCAATGGCAAAGGAAGACCTTTCTCTCTGTCTCTCTCTCACTGTCCACTCTGCCTGTCAATAAACAAACCAACAAACAAAAAAATCAAACTGGGTTTGCAAGGAAAACACTGCTGTGTGGGCTGACAAGCTTGCTACTGATACTGCACGGATGAGCAGAGGACGGGAGGGGGCGGGGCATGGACAGCGGGCCTTGGGGATGGCGGGGGTGGGGCAATGCGGGGGCTATAATGACAGAGATTGCATTTAATGAATGAAACATTTTACAACCACCTCTTTGCTGAACATCACATTCAACAAAGACCCGGGAGGTCCCCACCAGCCTGCTCCATTTGAACAAGCATCGAATCCCAGTTTATCTTGCGCTTTGGGGTGGGGGTGGTCAGGGCAGGAACCTGCACTCTGTGGGCAGCGTGTGCCAGGCTTACAACACGGTGACCCAGGCCGGCGCCGCGGCTCAACAGGCTAATCCTCCACCTGCGGCGCCGGCACACCGGGTTCTAGTCCCAGTCGGGGCGCCGGATTCTGTCCCGGTTGCCCCTCTTCCAGGCCAGCTCTCTGCTGTGGCCAGGGAGGGCAGTGGAGGATGGCCCAAGTGCTTGGGCCCTGCACCCACATGGGAGACCAGGAAAAGCACCTGGCTCCTGCCATCGGATCAGCGTGGTGCGCCGGCCGCAGTGTGCCAGCTGCGGTGGCCATTGGAGGGTGAACCAACGGCAAAGGAAGACCTTTCTGTCTCTGTCTCTCTCTCTCTCACTATCCACTCTGCCTGTCAAAAAAAAATTAAAATTAAAAAAAAAAAAACACGGTGACCCAGTGGTTGCAGTGCGCTGGGCACCACTGCTCCCAATTTCATTCGATTCTTCCAGCAGAAGGCAGAGGTCTTACCGGGCCTCGTCCACTGAGGAGGGAAGCAGGCGGCGAGGCGGCCCGCAGTCCTCCACCCCTGCCTGCCTGTGGTTTCCCGCGACACCGAGTACCCACAATTCCACTGTCTGCAGGGCAAAGGCTATCAGGTGGAGACGAGAGAGAAGAGGGCGCACTGTTGGTTGACAGAGCAGAGTTAGGGAATCTGGACCAGGACCCCCACGTAGCTGTCAAGGGCACCGTGGTAAGGAGGATTCTGAGGCCGCGTGATGTCTTGGCAATGTCTACCATGGTGGCATTTTTGTCCTTCCTGGAGCCTTGGTGTCTTTATCTGCACAAGCGAGGGAATCGCTCTCAGGCTGGGTCCATAAACTCCTGTGCTTCCAGAACACAGACAGGAAGCACAAGCAACTGGACCAGACCAAGAGGAAAAGCATCGCAGGGAACGGCCGGAGGCTCTGGGCAATCTGCCATGTGAGCTTTGGGTTACTGAGACTGACAGTTTCTTACTCATTCAGGTTCCAATGTCAATGTCAGAATTTCTTTTCAGTGGTAATTCATTTGAATACTGAAAACTATCTGTATAAACTCTGTGTGTGTGTGTGTGTGTGTGTGTGTGTGTGTGTGTCCAGGCTGGGTGTAGCCTACAAGCTACCACTCGGCAAGCCTTGGCTTAAATAACCCCCAAGATTTCTTTCGGCTCGACAATTCTGCAGTTCCGCGTGGGGTGCGGGCCGCGGCGCATGCGCACGTGACGCGGCTCTCGGTGGCCGGTGCGTCTAGGCCTGAGCCACGTAGCCTGGGATCCGTCCGCGCACCCGCTGTGTCCCTGGCACCCATCACTCATTCCAGCAGCTCAGAGCCTCTCCCGGCTGGCTCTCCTCCCCCGTCCCTGCAGCTGGAGACTCGGGCTCGGGAGATTACAGACAGAATTTATTCCTTGGTGATTTTTCAAGCTTTGGGGGTTTTGCGGGTGGAAATTCCATGACATAATCAACACTCAATGGGAAAGAATGATGAATGCGCAGAGCTCATGAGGACTTGACCCCAATCTTGCACCGGGCCCACTGTGGCATTCCCAGTGTTCCCAAGGACTGTAACTTGATCCTCCTCCATGGCTCGCCCAGCAGGCCTTATCGGACTGCGCCTGTGACCGCCCCTGGGTGAGCCGTCCCTTGGCGGCCATCCAGCCCATAAATTGTCCTAAAAGGCAGCCTGGCTGTTGGTGGAAGGTGGGAGAGATGAAGAGTTCTTGGAAGTCAGTGTCTTTCCCATCTGTTCTGTATTAGGAAGCTATTAAATATTTCATGCCCTCTATCGTACCCACAAATAAAAGCAGAACTAATCTCTTTGTGTAAGGTTCCTTGACTGACATCACTAGTGATTAAATGACATACTTATTTTCTCATAACTGGAGCAGACTGGGTCTGTGGGAGGTTTGGAGAGAGAACAGGCTCTCACCCATGGAGCTGAGTGGGAAGCATTTCGAGACTGGTGGAAGTTGAACAAATGACAGCTGCAGGGGTGGGGTGGGGGAGAGGGAGGCTTCACAATCGTCTCAGCCATGGAGAAGAGGACTAGGGGGAAAGAAGACTTCTGGGCATCCATCCACCCATCCATAATACACCCACTCCTGCACCCACCCTCCCATCCAACCATCTGTCTGTCCACCTGTCAGTGTGTCCATCCATCCGTCCATCCACCCATCCATAATACACCCACTCCTGCACCCACCCTCCCATCCAACCATCTGTCTGTCCACCTGTCAGTGTGTCCATCCATCCATCCATCCATAATATACCCATTCCTCCACCCACCCTCCCATCCAACCATCTGTCTGTCCACCTGTCAGTGTGTCCATCCATCCGTCCATCCACCCATCCATCCATCCATAATCTATCCACTCCTCTACCCACCCTCCCATCCAACCATCTGTCTGTCCACCTGTAAGTGTGTCCATTCATCCATCCATACGTACATACATACATATATCCCTCCATCCATATATCCATCCATCCATCCATCCATCCATTTATCCATCCACCCACCCACCCACCCCTGTCACTGTAAAGCAGCCACAAGCCAAGGGATACAAATGGCCTCCAGAAGCTGAAAGAGTCAGGAGTCAGTCCCCCCGGATCTTCCAGAACCTGCCCTGCTGAGTCCTTGGCCTGACCTCGTTCTTGGGCTTCTGATCCCCAGGACTGCAAGATAAGGAACCTGTGTTGCTTTAAGCCACTGAGTACATGGGTTTGTTTCAGCAGCCACAGGAAACTAACACAGAACCTCCCAGGGTGCCCCAGAGCCCGGATGAGCTAATGTATGAAAAGCAGCCAGCACGGCGCCCGGCAGAAGAGAAAGAAAAAAACCAGCTGGAGCAAGCAAAGGCCTGAAAGCACTTGTGCCTCTGTGGCTGCCACAAGAACAGCGTGGGCTGGCCACAGGAAGATGGGCGCCACGTGGCCCACTTGCCCCATCGTCCCAGGTGGCAGGCAGCTGACGTCGCACCCAGCCAAGACCCGGAGAACTGCCCGGCTGACCACAGTGACCGGCGTGCTCATCGGCTAAATGAACGTGCCTGGTGTTGAGATGGGGCCATTACCGCTGTGATAATTAGCATGATAATCATGCCCCCATCGCGGTGACCCGACGTCTCGCGCTGGGGGGTCCTGGTTCTGAGCCTTTCAGATGCCCACCTCTCTTACCTGATGAGAGACACCTGGAAGCCTGCAAGAAGCTTCTAGAACCTCAGCTTGGTTTCGCCTAGGAAAATCAGAAGAGGAGGAGGAGGAGGGGGAGGGGGAAGGGCAAGGGCAGGGGGAGGGGGGAGGAGGGGGAGGTGGGAGGAGGGGGAGGAGGTTAAGAACCTGTAGTTTCCCCACCTCTCCTGGGCCTCCTAACGCTGGTCCCATTTCAGCTCCACTACCTCCCTGCGAGGCAAAGATGCACGTGCCCATTTTACAGACACGGAAAGTGAGGCTCAGAGATATCTCATTTGCTAGCTGGAGCCCCGGAGTTGTGATAGTCAGAGCTCAAGCCCTCAGTCAGTTGTCAGATGTGCTATGCAGTGGCCGAGGGCTGACTCAACACAGATTCCCTCCCCGCCTGACGCTCTGGGCTGCCCTGTGACCCACGGAAGTGCTGCTCTGGGCTCGCCTGAGGCTGGGGCCCCTCCGGGCAGAGGTGAGACGCGGCAGGGGGTCCATGACGTCTGCTTGCTTTCCTGAAATGGAAGCTGTTGGGGAAGCGCATCCGTGTCGAATTGCCCACAGTGAGTTCTCTTGGCGCGGGGTCTCAAGTCCAGACTCTACAGGACGCAAGCGCAAAGCACACAGGACACCTGGGGCACCCGGGCGCCAGCCCCGCCCTTCCCGATGGAAGTCCGCCGTGGCTGCTCACGCGCCCCTGGGCCGGCGCCCACGCGCTCTTTGAAGGGAGAGGCCTCTTCTGCCGCCCTCTCCCGTGGTGCTCCTGGAGAGGGAAGGTGCCAGGCGCCCGTCCCCGGCTTCCTCACACCGCTGATGGCTCTGCCGTCACACATCTCCGCCTTGCTGCTCTTCAAAGCTCTCTGAGCACCGCCCGGCGGCCGAGGCGCGAGGCGGCTGCTCCCCACGGCTCCCAGGCTATCAATTTCCAGGCAGCTCTTTCACCTGTCCTCCCCGTTGTGTGCGCCCCTCTGCCCAGACGTCGCCCTCTCCTGGGCTCACAGCAGGAAAGACTCAGCCGTCTCGCAGGCCTGGGTCCTGTCCCCTGAGCCCTGAGCTGCGATCCACGTGGCTTCCCGGGAGAGCCCTCTGGCGTTTAACGCTTCGTCGCCTCCTCTGAGAAGTTCTGCTGGGGCCCTGCGGCTCCCAGGTGCGGAGTTCCTTCTCTGTCCAGGCGGTGGGAAGACAGCGGCGACAGGACCTCGAAGCAGATTCCGGGGAAGCGTCTTCAGCCGGGCGGAAGCGTGGCATCGCTGGGCGTCTGGGAGGCCTGTGGTGGCCGGCGTGGGGGATCAAGGGACCGTGCGACAGGACGTGACGATGGAACAGAGACCACAGCCAGATCCGGGATCGTGGGAGGGAGCAAGAACAAGCACCGGCACTAGCTCACCCTGGCCTTGGGTTTCCCGTGCGGCCGGCGCACAGGTGAATCACTGAACCTCACCCACTGCTCCTGCCATCGCTCAGGGGACGACACTGCGGCTGCCCCATCCCGCCACGACCGAGCCAGATCTCCCGGCCTCTTCTAATCCGGGAGGGGCAGCCCCTCCCTCCGCAGTAGACCTCTTGCTTGTTATATTCGAACAGCAGCCAGAGCTGACCTGTGCTGGGGGTTGCCCAAGGCCACACCTAACCTGTGCAGGGGGCCGCCCAAGGCCACGCCTAACCTGTGCGGTGCCCACCCAAGGCCACGCCTAACCTGTGCGGTGCCCACCCAAGGCCACGCCTAACCTGTGTGGTGCCGGCTGAGGCGGCGTTGTTCATGCACCTGCAGGCGCCAGAGCCTGCTCTCCAGCCCCAGACCTGCTCAGCCTCCCCAGCCCAGGGGGCTGCAGCAGGGGGGCGCTGTGCCTCCCTGCTCTGCCCGGCGCACCCTGGGCCCTGTCTGCAGCCATTTTTAGCTGCCACACGTGGGAAGTGGGCGCTGCCACATGTCCCCACCGCACAGGAAGATCTCCCGCGACCAAGGACCATCTGGAGGACCCAGCCTGGCGTCCTGCTGTTGCCTGAGTTGTGTCTGGCCCCTAATAGGAGGGGCCTGTATTTGGAACCCCACTTCTCTCTTGACTAGAACCCCGAGAGCTCGTTCCTGCCTCCACTTGAGTCCTGCAGCCACCTCCGGGCATCTCCCGGCTCTCTGTCTATCCTGACGACCCGCCTCAGGGGCCACCTGCTTCCTGCCCCCAGCAGCCGGACACCCTCCCTGCTGCCCTCCTGCAGTGCCAACCTGGCCACACTGCACAACCGACAGCCGGGACCACGCTCTGCTTGCGTGCAGCAGGGCCCTGCAGCGGGGCGAGGCCGCCTCCCCTCAGGGCCCGTGTCCAGCTCAGGCAGACACTGCCCACCTGCTTCCTGCTGGGGCATCCAGAGCCCAAGCCCCCAGAGTCCTGGTGTGGGGCTGGACCTCGCTGTTGGAAGGAAAGTCTTCATGACCTGTGCCTAAAGATAAAAACATTATTCAATGGTCAGGTCTGATGGAGCGCCTGACACAGCACAAACCCGTGGCAACCGGGCGAACGCATCGGATGCTTTTCTCTCCCGCGGGTGAGCATCATCTGGCTGGGCCTGTGGGGACGGAGGACTCCTGAGCGCTCGGTCTCTGGACTTGGGCAGGGTTGGCTATGTGGACTCGGGCTGGACAGGCACGATGGGTGCCCCGCTCGGCTGGTCCCCTTTGTCTGGGCCCCTCCCCCAGGGGCAAGCAGGGGCATGGGGACCCCGGGGTATTGGGCACGCAGGTCCCAAGGTCAGTGCGCCCCTTGCCTTGTCATTCAAGGGCGTGTGTGCTCCCTGGACTGGCCACAGCTGCCCTGCTCGCCCTGGAGCCTCCCGCTGTGGGTCTCACTGCTGGTCTTCGCCGTGTCCAGCACAGCCTCCTCTCCCAGCTCTGCCTTCTGGGCTTCAGTTAAAATGTCCCTTCCTCCAGGCAGGGGTTCTGCACGCATTCTCTGTGCCGTCACAGGCAGTGGTGGCCTCTGTCCACCCCAGGCCCCGCAGGGTGGAGCTGGGAGGAACCTGGTTAGCCGTTCCAGTCCGGCCCCGCTGCCAAACAGTGCGTGGCCTTCAGCCTTAACCTCCCCGTGCCGGTGAAGCGGACACTCAGCCACCTGTGCTCTGAAAATGGCAGGCGCTAAGGGGTGCCTGGCACCATTGCCCCTGGAAACACCGGAGGACAGAGCCCGGGCTGTGACGTCAGACCTGGACTTGAGGCCTGGCTTTCCTGCTTCAGGGGCTGATCGTGTCCCCCAGCACCCCAGAATGGACCTTGTCCCATAGCGGGTTATGGCAAGGTCACATGGCAGCCGGCTGGGCTCCCAGCTCCATGGGCCCGATGTCCCTCTAGGACCGTAGGAAGGTACACGAGAAGACGGCCACGTGGCCAGCAGTGGGAGTCACGCCAACGAAGGCAGCCAGCAGAAGTCTGGGGGGAGAGCCGGCCTGGATTCTCATCATGGCACTGCTGACACCCCGTCTGGACGTGGGCCTCCTGGGCGGCGCGTGCCAGAGTGAACCTCAGCTGTGTCTGCGGCACAGTGTGTGGCCAGCGGTGACAGCAGCCCTCGCGAGCCAGGACAGTGGCGATCACCGGGCTCTCAGTGTGGCCCAGCGTGCAGGGGAGAGCAGAGCTGTGGACGCACCCAGCGCCTAGCGCATGCCCAGCTAGTGTGAGCTTCCAGGAGCAGAATACCCAGGTGGGGAGCAGCACCTGGGAGAACTGCAGTCAGCAAGTTCCGCCCAGCCACGTTCATCCTCTGCCGCCTTCCAGGAAGGCAGCCGCTAGCCTGGGACCCACGCCGGACAGTAATGCGGGAACGAGCCAGCGCGCAGAATGTGGAGGGAGGGGCTCTCAGGGACCCAGGCTCCTGCCCCGCTCTGCCTGAATTAGGCTCCTCCTTCCTGACCCTGTCCCCACCTCTGTGCCTATGGCTGCCACTCGGCCCCTGGCTCCGGGGGTGAGAACGAAATCCCCACCTGGACCGGCAGCTGTGCCCTGCAGTGAGGATGACACGGGCAATGCAGGTGACCCGACTGCACCAGGCCCTGGCTTGGAATTTACCTCTGAAGGCCACAGGAAGGTCCACTTCACCTCCCAGGTGGCCAAGCTGGGAAGACCCTAAGTCCCTGCAGCCCCCAAACTCCTTCCTGCACTGCATGGAGGAGCACATCATGTGTGTGTGTGTGTGTGTGTGTGTGCACGTGCACATGTAATAGAGGGGGAGGCCACTGCAGGTCCATAAGCCAGCAAATCCTCCTTTTAACCTCATCAGTTTGAGTGGGGATTCTGACCTCCCAAGTGAGAAGCCCAGTTCAGTGCAGAAGGGTTGGAGACACACAAGGGCATTAAACAGCAGCGTCTTGCTAAGAGAGCAGCCCGGGGGCGGGGGGCCCAGACGTGCCTAAAGGCCTACGCAGAGAGCAGGTGCAAGGACAGTGTTGTCTGGGCTGTGTCTCGGGCAGCTCCCACTTCAGAAATGCCTGCCTGGTGGACGTCCAGTTAAGCAGGCCTCCCGCCTGCATCCCGTGCATTCTGCCCCACAGCGACACCTGGCTCTGCTCGGCTGGGCTTTGCCCACTGTCCCAGGTAACATTTAGGAGAAGTTAAACATGGCAGCGTCTTGCCTTGGCTGCCCTGGAAGCTCTCATCTGGAGTCTTCCTCCACAAGCCCTACTTTTTGAGGATTTGCATTTAGCTATATTTATTTTATTTGAAAGACAGAGAGCTAGAGACAGACAGACACAGAGATTTTTTTTTTTTTTTGTCTACTGGTTCACTCCCCAAATGCCCACCACAGCCAGGGCTGGGCCAGGCTGAAGTCAGGAGCCTGGAACTCCATCCAGATCCCCTCCTTGGGAGCCAGAGACCCAAGTTCTCACACCGTCACCTGCTGCCTCCCAGGCTGCACCTTGACAGGAAGCTGGACTCAGAAGCAGAGCTTGGACTTGAACCTGGATGCTCTGAGGAGGGATGTGGAGTCCCAAGTGGTGTCTTAACTGCTGTGCCAAATTCCTCTTTCCCTTGAGAATTTAAGTGACACAGAGATGGTGGACAGAAGGACAGATGGACAGATGACACAGAGGCAGTGAAAGATGGCCCAAGTCCTTGGGCCCCTGCACCCGCGTGGGAGACCCGGAGGAAGCTCCTGGCTCCTGGTTTCGGATCGGTGCAGCTCCAGCCATTGCGGCCATCTGGGGAGTGAACCATCCGATGGAAGACCTCTCTCCCTGTTTCTACCTCTCTCTGTGGACATGTAGACTTGTGCCAGAGGCGGCCCCTGGACAAGGCAGAGCCGAGGCTGGGGGCAGGGGGCTGCAGAGGGGGGCGGAGCCTCCACGTGGCCCATCTGCCCCTCCTGTGCCTGCTGTGTCCTCCAGTACCCTCGCCTCTTCTTGAGCCGGTTGACGAGGGTGTGTGTTCCTTGCAACCAGGATACAAAGGCAATGCCTTCGTCTGCCTCCGCCAGGCCTGTTGACAGCAGGAACCAAGACTGACCCTGCTTGGCTGCAGCACGGGTGGACCGGAAGCCTGGACAGCGGAGCCTTCTGGCTTGGGATGCACCGGAACCGGCTGCTCCCACAGGTGCGGCAGGCGTGAGCTACTAGCCGTCTCCCCGGGGCACTGAAAGCGGAATGGACAGGTTCCGACCAGATTCCTGTCCTGGCTATCGTAGCAGCAGAGATCCGGGAGAGGGATCCGAGTGGTGGACTTTAGACCATGCCCTGACCCCTCATTGGTGCCCTGAGCTTCCGTCCTGCAAGGAGAGGCACGTGGACTTGCTCCCTGCCAATGACACCTGGGCCACCAAAGGCGTTGGGGGGCAAAGTGCGCACAGTCACAGCTGCCCAGCCCTGACACCACGGGGCCACTCTGGCTGCCTCCTCACCTGGCCCCCCACTGCCCAGACCTGGACCAGTGGGGAAGAAAGTGTTCCAGGGACACGGGGTTGCGTTTCTTGCAACTGAGACACCAGGCTGCTTACCACATTCCTCCTCGGGTGGGATGGGGGGAAGGACAGATGCAGAGCACAGCTGAGACAGGGACATAGTTCCTGCCGGGACAGGTCAGGGGAGGGACAGGTGACACTGCTGGGCCTGGGCCGCAGGTATGACGGACGCACACAGGAGCTGCCGGGTTCGTTCTGCAGAGGGCGTTATCCTCTCCGGAGTGGGGAGGCCGTGGGGACAGGGTGTTGTGGATTCACCGAGGCTTGGCCGTGCAGATGAACGACCAGCAGCCGGGCCCCGAGCTGGGTCCTGGGGGAGCCCCGGGTGCGCTGGAGGCCGTCACAGCCCTCAGCAGCTAGGAGAGACGCATGAAGGGCAGAGGGCTGGGCCCGCGTGGGCTGGGTGTTGGCAGGAAAGGCACAGAAAGAGGGCAGAGAGGCCTTGAGGCTGGGCCTGAGGGGCCAGAGGGCAGGGTCACGGGGCAGTGGGGGAAGCGAGAGAAGGGGGGGCTCTGAGACTGGAGGTCTGGGTGTACCAGAGGTCATGGTCAGGGCTGGGCATCGGCCACCTCCCACGTGGCAAGAGGACCAGGGGGTGGGTGGCAGGTGCTCAGCTGGAGGGGGGACCAGGAGGCAGAGCCTGGGCACATGCGTGCTGGGACAGGCAAGCGCGGGAGGAGGATACTGTCCTGGACCTTGGCCAGCTCCTCTGATCTTCCCTGCCTCACTCGCCTTTCCCTTGGGTTGCTGAGGGCCAAGTGGAGGCGTCCGAGCCCACGCCAGGCCCAGGCCCAGCGACCGACACCTGTTGCTTTCGTGGGCTGACTCTGGAGGACACAGCCCGGGGCCTGGCACAGCAACGGAGCTGAACAAGTAAGTGTGGGCGCACTGGATGCACTCGGGGGTCGTAACCTAACCTGATTTTGGGGACTGCCGCTTCCCTGCCTGCAGGGGAACCATGACTTTGAACTTTGCCAGCCAATGATCGCACACTGAATGTCTTCCTTGTGAAGCTGTAGCATTCTCTCCAACACCAAAGGCCACCCGTCGGCCTCCTGTGTCACATTTCACGATAAAGTTGGCCTTGGTGATGAGCTAGTTTGGAGATCCAGAAACAGCTGCTTGAAAGCAGAAGCCACAACCCGCCCAGGACACGGGCTGCAGACCTGAGCACTCCACGCAGTTCCGACGCTGGCCCTGCCTCCACCGCTGATCAACCCCCTTGCAAACTCACGACTGACGCGGGCCCCAGAGGAGCCATGAAAACCACCCCGAGACCCGAATGCCGGAGACAAGTTTGGCCTGGACTTTTTGAACCAGAGAAGCTGCTGGGTCCTCTTGTTAGGGTTCCCACTGGGCTGTGACTGCCAGCAGCACGCGACTTCTCACACGTGTGCGCCAAGTGTCGATTTGATGAGCAGAGGCGGGCCGGAGTCCGTAGCAGCAGACACTCTGTCTTGTCCACAGCTGCATCCTGGCCCCCAGCACGAGGCCTGGCCCACACCAGGTGCTCCCCCGGTATTTGCCCGAGACCTGAGCAGCCATCAGAATCGGCTAGCAGTTAGGAGTCACCACGCACTTTGGCCCTGTCCCAGTCCACTGGGGTTGCTATGAGACTCCAATAGGCCCGATGGCTCAGAAACAGCAGGACGTGATTTCTCCCATTCTGGCAGGTGGGAGGGGCAGGCCCAACGTGCCTGTTGAGCCCACCCCTCACTGGCGGCCGCTGTCTCACCCTGACCTCGCCTGCTGGGGTGGGGGGGCTCCTTCAGTCCACTTCATTCACCTCTTGCATGAGTTCTAACCACCTCCCACAGACCCCCACCCCAACACCATCACCCGAAGGGTGAGGATTTCAAGGTGTGGAGCTGGGGAGGGGGTGCTGGTGTGGCACACCCCGTGAGAGGCAGACCCTGGACAGCGCAAGCCCGACACTCCAGACCTCAGAACACGCATCCCCCTGCCCCACCCCCAGCGCGATTCCCCCACACCTCCCTTTCCTGGGAGGCCCAGGTGAGACGCAGGCCCCCCACGTCCCTCGTCCGAGCTCGCCCGCCCACTGCAGGCCGGCTGTGCTCTCTCAGTTCTCACGCGAGGACTGTCTCTCACACACTCCTCCGTGCGGCTCCCCCAGGCTGTCCTTCCTCCATCCCACGCGGGCTCTGACCTGCGTGACCCAGGGCACGCCACGGAAGAATCCACAGTCAAGGCTCTCGCCTCTCCAGCTGCCTGGTGCGGTGTGTGGGAACAGGCACAGGCCTGGAAGGGAACCGAAGCCGAGTGACAAAGGAACAGCAGAGGCTTTGGGAGGAGAAAGGGAGGAGTGGCAGACAGGAGCGGAGTCAGGACACTGCAGGGCACTGCGTTTGTCACCGTGACGTGGAAATGACCTTCTGTGGAGTCTGAGGAGTTCTATGGACCAAGGCCCCTTGGAAAGGTTCAGTGAAACTAAATCAATCCAAAGAGGAGGACCAGGAGGGCATCAGGGACGTCCCACGCCGAGCCACGATGAGACACAGAGTAGGAGCCCGCAGCGAGGGTCAGGAAGACACCCACCATTCCGTCCAAGCTGAGCTCATCAAGAATATGACACAGGACACAGGGAAACACATGCGTTAGGATTTGTTCTTATTCTTTTTAAAGATCTTATTTATTTATTTGAGAGACAGAGAGAAGGAGAGACAGAGAGGTCTTCCATCCGCTGGTTCACTCCCCAAGTGGCCGCAATGGCCAGTGCTGGACCAGTCTGAAGCCAGGAGCCAGGAGCTTCCTCCAAGTCTCCCACATGGGTGCAGGGGCCCAAACACTTGGGCCTTCTGCTGCTTTCTCAGGCCACAGCAGAGAGCTGCCCCAGAAGTGGAGCAGCCAGGACACAAACCGGCACCCTTATGGGATGCCAGTGCCGCAGGTGGAGGCTTAGCCCACACTTTGCCACAACGCCGGCCCCTATGTTAGGATTTAAAAAGAATTTCTTAAATGAGAGCTCAAGAAGTAGAAGGGGCAAGCACTGTGGTGTAGCAGGTAAAGCCACCACCTGCAGTGCCAGCATCCCATATGGGTGCTGGTGGGAGACTCGGCTGCTCCACTTCTGATCCAGCTCTCTGCAATGGCCTGGGAAAGCAGTGGAAGATGGCCCAAGTCCTTGGGCCCCTGCACCCTTGTGGGAAGCTCCTGGCTCCTGGCTTCAGATCGGCGCAGCTCTGGCCATTGTAGCCAGCTGGGGAGTGAACCAGTGGATGGAGGATCTCTCTCTCTCTCTCTCTGCCTCAACTTCTCTCTCTGTGTAACTCTGACTTTCAAATAAATAAATCTTAAAAATAAACTAGAAGAAAAAAAATTTAGAAATAAAGAGAAAGCCTAGAAGTACCAACTGAGAATACTTTCAGAGAAATCAGTGAAAAACAAGTACATTTTGAGAATTTAAAAAAGAACCCTGGCCGGCGCCGTGGCTCAATAGGCTAATCCAATCCTCCCACTACGGCGCCGGCACCCCAGGTTCTAGTCCCGGTTGGCGTGCCAGATTCTGTCCCAGTTGCTGCTCTTCCAGTCCAGCTCTCTGCTGTGGCCCGGGAAGGCAGTGGAGGATGGTCCAATGCTTGGGCCCTGCACCCGCATGGGAGACCAGGAGAGGCACCTGGCTCCTGACTTTGGATTGGCACAGCGCGCCCGTAGCGGCCATTTCGGGGGTGAACCAATGGAAAGGAAGACCTTTCTCTCTGTTTCTCTCTCTCACTGTCTAACTCTGCCTGTCCAAAAAAAAAAAAAAAAAAAAAACCACAAACAAAAAACACCAAAAATCAAAAAAGAAACAAACAAAGATATGAGAGGATGTGACAAATGCCGGAAACAGGCAAAGAAGATCCAATAAATGGATTATGGGAGACCCCGAGAAATGAAACGGAAGCCCGAGAATAGAAACACTGCTCCCTGTGTGAGTCCACGCAGCACGGCAGCACTCTGCTGGAGGAACTGACGTCAGGCGCCAGGACACCTGGGCGGGGGGGGGGGGGGGGGGGGGGTGCCGGGCCCAGCAGTGACGTCCGCATCCACCTCGGCCGTGCCCAGCTCGGTCCCTGATGCTCTCCTGACCACGGCTTCCTGCTAATGCGAGCCTGGGGGGTTCAATGGCTTCCTGCCACCCGCGTGGGAGGCCCTAACTGGGTCTCCTGGCTTCGGCCCCCAGCCCAGGGCCACGGCGAGCATTTGGGGAGTGAACCAGCAGACGAGAGAGAGCTAGGTCTCTTGGTCTCTCTGTCTCGCTGTCTCTCTGCCTCCGTATAAATTTCAAAGGTGCCTGGCTGTGGTGAGACGTTGCTCCACCAGAAAGGGGTAGCAGGAACTTTCTGAAACCATGGACGTGGTCTCCATTTGATGAAAATGGTCTACACCCGGTTACATAACTCCCCAAGGACCTCAGTTTCACTCCTCGGCTGCTTGAGAGGCTCCAACTGTAGATACAGTAGCTTGTGAGGCGAATCATTGGACGTCCTCATACGAATTCTGGGGGAATGCAGTTCAGCCCAGGCCCCTGACCTGCAACCTTCTCATTCCCGTGCATGCAGCCCGAGGACTGGCGCGAAGGAGCCGGGTGCGTCTGTGGACACCAGCGGGCCCCCTCCCAACCCGTGCCCTTCCTTCTCTGCTCCAGCGCCAGCCACACTTTCCCACCTGTTGCTCAGCGCTGGCTGGGAGCTGGGCCCCCACGGGAGTTTTAAAACTTCAATCCCCTTGCAGAATATTAAGCCTGCTGGCCCCTTTCCTGTTCCGCGTCCCAGAGGAGCCGGCAGTCAGCGAAGCCCAGCCCTGCCGTCTTCTCACGAGTGAGCTTGGGTCGCACCCTTGCGTCGTCCAAACCCAGAGTGCTCTCGCGAGACCTGGAGGGGCGCTTTCCACTGCACCTGCCTCCACCTCCGCCCGACACAAAGCCCTGTCTGTGTGCCTGCGGCTGCGGGAAACGCTTGCCCCCGCCGCCTCATCCCCCCCCCCCCGCCCCCGCAGGCCACAGAAGCCCCTGCGCGAGGGGAGGCTCAGAGCAGGCTGGGCCGAGGTGCTGCCAAGCCAAACACAGAGGAAACGGGGTGTGAGCCGAGCCCAGAAACCAGATTCCCCTGGAAACGGCCGCTCCCGGCGCGTCTGGAAGGCCAGCTCCAATAGAGCAGCTCCGGAAGGCGCTCGTCTTGGTGGAGCTGCAATAAAAATCTCCAAACGCACAGCCTGCAGGCCGCGCCGGCACTGCCCCGGCTGTAAACCGGCTACGAGCGACTGGGGAGCCCCAGGAAGGGGGCCAGACCGCAGGCCAGGGCAGCGGGGACGCGTCCGTCCGCGAGGCCCCTCTCTCCGTGGGAACCTCAGAAGCAACTGCAGATTCCGAAAGCACCTGGGAGGAACCTGAGGCTGTAAACTTGGCTGCAAGGCACCCTGGGGACCCAGCTGTGCTCGGTGACAGAGGACAGAGTGGTGTGTGTGGGTGTGCACGTGCATGCGTGTGCACACATGGCTGTGTGTGTGTGCATACACACGCATGTGCCACACAGCTAGTGTGCTTCTGAATCCATGGGCCCTGCCTGTACTGGTCATGTATGCATGTGGGGGGGAGGCTGTACATAGAGGCACACGCACAAATGTGTGAATTCGTGTGTTCAAAGACACAGATTTAGTAAATAAAAATATGGCATGCCTGGTTAGATTTGGACTACGTGAAAAGCACATTTTCATATGCTTATTACCAAATACTGTGTGAGACTTACTTAGGTTCAAAAAGTAATCATTTGCTTACCCGAATTCAAATGAAATTCAAATGTGAGTGACCTGTATTTTGTCTGACAACCCTACATGGGCATTAGTGTCTGTATTGAGTAGCACACAACATTTAAAATCCAGAGGGAGTCTTTGAAAGGAGGCAAAGAACCCACCCCACCTCTCTCTCTCTCTCTCTCTCACACACACACACACAATGCTGCTATGACAGGTTTCACTCCTAACGGGTGACCCGTCACTCTCACATGGGTGCAGGGGCCCAGGCCCTTGGGTCATCCTCTGCTGCTTCCCCAGGTGCATTAGCAGGGAACTGGATGGGACATGGAGCAGCCAGGACTCGAACTGGTGCCCATATGGGATACCGGTGTCACTGGCCTTTACCCACTATGCCACAGTGCAAGCCCTGGGTCTTTTTTTCAATATAGTGATGTTGTGCGAGCTCACTGTTAAATTTTCAGGATTTTTAGATTGTTAAACACAATAAATATTAAAGTGATGGGCTTCTAAGTACATAAATTATATCAAGAATGTGGTGACAATCAACTCATGACTTCCTAATTATTTCACTACATTTTACTGTTATCCGTGCTGTCGCGGTCACGTGTGTTTGTTGCATCTGTGTGGTGGGGCTGCATCCACGGGTGTGCTACTGTGCCTCTCCTGCCAATGCCACACTCGATGACGTCACCCACTCGTATGGTGAAAGGGAAGGATTAACACCGCAGCAGTTGGCAGGTGCTACCCAGGAGAGCTTGACTTCTCACTCTGCTAATTGTCTCGCCTTCAGAAAGGGGCTGAGAAAACAGTAATCACACAGATTGTTCAAGGGGATAAAACCATGATTCCTACGCAGACAGAAAGCGAATACAGGCGAATGTTTTCCCTAACCCATCAATTAATGAGGCGCCAGGAAGAAGTCACCAGTGGGTGGAATGAAGCCTTGCCCAGAGCACCTCGTCTTCTCCCTGACACAGCTCGTTTGCACGGCCACGGACGTGAAGGGTTTCCTGTAAGGTCCAGTCTCTGCAGGGCTGGAAAATACAAAGACAAGCCAGGGTACGCGCTTACGGGGCAGACCCTGGGGAGCCCAGAGTTCTATGAAAAGAATATCCAAGGATCTTATCCATTTCAAAGTTTTCTACTGTTTTTTTTTTCTGAAAAGATCAAATTTTAAGATGTATTCCACCCATAGCCACTACACTGTGAATAGTACAAACTGAGAGAACTTTTTCCCAGAATTTAAAAACTATTTTTTCTAGTCACTGGCCTCACTGGTGAGCGGGTAAACGCTCACTCATCACACATCTTCCTTGATGTATTTTGCCTTCCTCGTTAAGGTAAGTGAACACATCGGCTGGGGCCCGTGCTGTGGCACAGCGGGTTAAGCTGCAGGCTGCAGCACCAGCATCCCACATGGGTGCCACTTACAGTCCCGGCTGCTCCACTTCCAATCCAGCTTCCTGCTGATGCACCTGGGAAAGCAGCAGAGGATGGCCCAAGTCCTTAGGTCCCTGCACCCACATGGGAGACCCAGAAAAAGCTCCTGGCTCCTGGCTTCAGCCTGGTCCAGCCCAGCCATTGCAGCCATTTAGGGAGTGAACCAGAAGATGGAAAATCTCTCTCTCTTTCTCTCTCTCTCTCTTTCTCTGTAACTCTGCCTTTCAAATAAAATCAATAAATCTCAAAAGGAAATACCAACAGACAAACCTGTTGGAGCTCACTCATCAACAGCAGTAGCCACCTGTGTGCTGCACCGGATGGCCACCATTTCTTTGTCGTCTGATTTTGTCAAGCTGCAGCTGGAATGTGACCAGAGAGTAGCTGCAGCTACAAGAAGGCAGCAAAGAAATCAACAATGGCTTTCTGGGAGAATCAATCGACCACATAGAATCTGTACTGAGGAATACTGTAAGTTTTCTTATTTGTTTTTAAAGATTGATTTATTTATTTGAAAGACAGAGTTACAGAGAGGCAGAGAGAGAGAGAGAGTCTTCCATCCACTGGTTCACTCCCCAGATGGCCAAAATGGCCACAGCTGCGCCAATCGAAGCTAGCAGCCAGGAGCTTCCTCTGGGCATCCCACACGGGTGCAGGGGCCCAAGGACTTGAGCCATCTTCAGCTGCTTTCCTAGCCAATAGCAGAGAGCTGGATCGGAAGTGGAGCAGCCAGGTCTCGAACTGGTGCCCATATGGGATGCCAGCACTGCAGTTGGCAGCCTTACCCACTATGCCACAGTGCTGGCCCCTGTTTTCTTATTTTTAAATCATGTGCTACACATCCCCCCAGCAGTAAAACGTATACTCAGCGGGGTACCGAGGAGCGGGCAAGCATTTGTTTCCTAGACAGCAAACTGTTAACTGTTCACCAGCGCAGTGCGGAGGGACATGCTCCAGACTCTCATCTGGACTGTGAGGTTTCCTTTTTAAACAGGCACTTCGTATCCACCTGCTGTCTGGGGGCCTAGCCAGCCACGCCAGCTTCGCTGCAGACAGGCAGATGTCTCGTGGGTTGCCCCTGGCACGAGCAGATCAGAGACCCTGTGCAAGTCACCCCTCGGGGCAGAGACGCCCCTCCACGCACCGTCAGCCGCACTTGTGCGACCATGTACTGCTCCCAGAGCAAGGCCACAGCTGCCTGCTTCATGAAACTGTGCAGGAAGATCCAGCTGGTTAGGTGCATGCGACAGCAGGTGGACAAGGAGAGCCTGGGCCTCCCTTGCCTGCTGAAGCGAGGGGGCTGGCCGGGTCCTGTCCCGTGCAGTGTTACCTGAGTGACTCCACCTGAAAGCCCGCCCTCCCCCTGGCGCCTCAGCATGCCAAGTGCCAGGCTCACACCAGCTCCACGGCAAACCCGTGAAATCCTGCACGCAAGGAAGGTGCTGGTGACTTAGAGCAAGATGACCCCCACTTCCTGGGATGGAAGGACCTCTCAGCTGAGACCCACAGACCCCCTCCCCGGGTGCTCCAGCAACCCCAGGAGTGCAGGCTACACTCAAGGCCAAGGCTCTGCCTCCACAAAGAGCCACCTTCCTCTCCCAGAAAGTCTGAAAGCAGGTGTCAGCTCACCTGTGAGGAGCTCACCTGTGAGGAGGTCACCTGTGAGGAGGACACCTGTGAGGAGGACACCTGTAAGGAGTCACCTGTAAGGAGTCACCTGTGAGGAGTCACCTGTGAGGAGGACACCTGTGAGGAGGACACCTGTGAGGAGGACACCTGTAAGGAGTCACCTGTGAGGAGGACACCTGTGAGGAGGACACCTGTGAGGAGGACACCTGTAAGGAGTCACCTGTAAGGAGTCACCTGTGAGGAGTCACCTGTGAGGAGTCACCTGTGAGGAGGACACCTGTGAGGAGGTCACCTGTGAGGAGGACACCTGTGAGGAGGACACCTGTGAGGAGTCACCTGTGAGGAGGTCACGTGTGAGGAGTCACCTGTGAGGAGCTCACCTGTGAGGAGGACACCTGTGAGGAGCTCACCTGTGAGGAGTCACCTGTGAGGAGTCACCTGTGAGGAGGACACCTGTGAGGAGTCACCTGTGAGGAGGACACCTGTGAGGAGGACACCTGTGAGGAGTCACCTGTGAGGAGGACACCTGTGAGGAAGACACCTGTGAGGAGTCACCTGTGAGGAGGACACCTGTGAGGAGGACACCTGTGAGGAGGACACCTGTGAGGAGTCACCTGTGAGGAGTCACCTGTGAGGAGGACACCTGTGAGGAGTCACCTGTGAGGAGGACACCTGTGAGGAGGACACCTGTGAGGAGTCACCTGTGAGGAGGACACCTGTGAGGAGGACACCTGTGAGGAGTCACCTGTGAGGAAGACACCTGTGAGGAGTCACCTGTGAGGAGGACACCTGTGAGGAGGACACCTGTGAGGAGTCACCTGTGAGGAGTCACCTGTGAGGAGGTCACCTGTGAGGAGTCACCTGTGAGGAGGACACCTGTGAGGAGTCACCTGTGAGGAGTCACCTGTGAGGAGGACACCTGTGAGGAGTCACCTGTGAGGAGGACACCTGTGGGGAGTCACCTGTGAGGAGGACACCTGTGAGGAGTCACCTGTGAGGAGTCACCTGTGAGGAGTCACCTGTGAGGAGGACACCTGTGAGGAGTCACCTGTGAGGAGGACACCTGTGAGGAGGACACCTGTGAGGAGTCACCTGTGAGGAGGACACCTGTGAGGAGGACACCTGTGAGGAGTCACCTGTGAGGAAGACACCTGTGAGGAGTCACCTGTGAGGAGGACACCTGTGAGGAGTCACCTGTGAGGAGTCACCTGTGAGGAGGTCACCTGTGAGGAGTCACCTGTGAGGAGGACACCTGTGAGGAGGACACCTGTGAGGAGTCACCTGTGAGGAGGACACCTGTGAGGAGGACACCTGTGAGGAGTCACCTGTGAGGAGGACACCTGTGAGGAGGACACCTGTGAGGAGTCACCTGTGAGGAGTCACCTGTGAGGAGGACACCTGTGAGGAGGACACCTGTGAGGAGTCACCTGTGAGGAGGACACCTGTGAGGAGGACACCTGTGAGGAGTCACCTGTGAGGAGCTCACCTGTGAAGAGGACACCTGTGAGGAGTCACCTGTGAGGAGGACACCTGTGAGGAGTCACCTGTGAGGAGGACACCTGTGAGGAGGACACCTGTGAGGAGTCATCTGTGAGGAGTCACCTGTGAGGAGGACACCTGTGAGGAGGACACCTGTGAGGAGTCACCTGTGAGGAGTCACCTGTGAGGAGGACACCTGTGAGGAGTCACCTGTGAGGAGGACACCTGTGAGGAGGACACCTGTGAGGAGTCACCTGTGAGGAGTCACCTGTGAGGAGGACACCTGTGAGGAGGACACCTGTGAGGAGTCACCTGTGAGGAGTCACCTGTGAGGAGGACACCTGTGAGGAGGACACCTGTGAGGAGTCACCTGTGAGGAAGACACCTGTGAGGAGTCACCTGTGAGGAGGACACCTGTGAGGAGTCACCTGTGAGGAGTCACCTGTGAGGAGGACACCTGTGAGGAGGTCACCTGTGAGGAGTCACCTGTGAGGAGTCACCTGTGAGGAGGACACCTGTGAGGAGTCACCTGTGAGGAAGACACCTGTGAGGAGTCACCTGTGAGGAGGTCACCTGTGAGGAGTCACCTGTGAGGAGGACACCTGTGAGGAGGACACCTGTGAGGAGTCACCTGTGAGGAGGACACCTGTGAGGAGGACACCTGTGAGGAGTCACCTGTGAGGAGGACACCTGTGAGGAGGACACCTGTGAGGAGGACACCTGTGAGGAGGACACCTGTGAGGAGTCACCTGTGAGGAGTCACCTGTGAGGAGGACACCTGTGAGGAGTCACCTGTGAGGAAGACACCTGTGAGGAGTCACCTGTGAGGAGGTCACCTGTGAGGAGTCACCTGTGAGGAGGACACCTGTGAGGAGGACACCTGTGAGGAGTCACCTGTGAGGAGGACACCTGTGAGGAGGACACCTGTGAGGAGTCACCTGTGAGGAGGACACCTGTGAGGAGGACACCTGTGAGGAGTCACCTGTGAGGAGTCACCTGTGAGGAGGACACCTGTGAGGAGGACACCTGTGAGGAGTCACCTGTGAGGAGGACACCTGTGAGGAGTCACCTGTGAGGAGGACACCTGTGAGGAGGACACCTGTGAGGAGTCACCTGTGAGGAGCTCACCTGTGAGGAGGACACCTGTGAGGAGTCACCTGTGAGGAGGACACCTGTGAGGAGTCACCTGTGAGGAGGACACCTGTGAGGAGGACACCTGTGAGGAGTCATCTGTGAGGAGTCACCTGTGAGGAGGACACCTGTGAGGAGGACACCTGTGAGGAGTCACCTGTGAGGAGTCACCTGTGAGGAGGACACCTGTGAGGAGTCACCTGTGAGGAGGACACCTGTGAGGAGGACACCTGTGAGGAGTCACCTGTGAGGAGTCACCTGTGAGGAGGACACCTGTGAGGAGGACACCTGTGAGGAGTCACCTGTGAGGAGTCACCTGTGAGGAGGACACCTGTGAGGAGGACACCTGTGAGGAGTCACCTGTGAGGAGCTCACCTGTGAGGAAGACACCTGTGAGGAGTCACCTGTGAGGAGGACACCTGTGAGGAGTCACCTGTGAGGAGGACACCTGTGAGGAGGACACCTGTGAGGAGTCATCTGTGAGGAGTCACCTGTGAGGAGGACACCTGTGAGGAGGACACCTGTGAGGAGTCACCTGTGAGGAGTCACCTGTGAGGAGGACACCTGTGAGGAGTCACCTGTGAGGAGGACACCTGTGAGGAGGACACCTGTGAGGAGTCACCTGTGAGGAGTCACCTGTGAGGAGGACACCTGTGAGGAGGACACCTGTGAGGAGTCACCTGTGAGGAGTCACCTGTGAGGAGGACACCTGTGAGGAGGACACCTGTGAGGAGTCACCTGTGAGGAGGACACCTGTGAGGAGTCACCTGTGAGGAGTCACCTGTGAGGAGGACACCTGTGAGGAGGACACCTGTGAGGAGTCACCTGTGAGGAGGTCACCCTCCTACAGTCACCAGAGTAGAGATGCTCGACTTGGAGACACTGAGTGATGGCAGTTCTTGGCAGGATGTGGGGCGGGAGGGTGGCTCCCGCAGCCGACACTAAAGGGTCCCCTCTGCACAGGGCCAGCGGCTCCGGGACCAGAAGCATCTGTCACAGCAGCAGGCCCAGGCAGCTCGGGTGCTGCAGGCTTCCAGTAGGGGGCACTGCCGCCCTCCCAGGCTGGCTCCACCTGGCACCTGCTACTCTACGGAGGTGGCCGACCTGAAGCCCTGCGGCAGGCTCAGGGCGCACAGGGGCAGAGCCTGCGTGACTTCCTGACGTCAGCATTACAGCCGCTCCTGACTGGGCGCTAACTGCCAGGTGCTTTAAACTGTGTGACCTCACCCCAATTGCCCAGGAACCTCTGAGTGAGGCATAATTATCCTCTGAGTTAGGTCTAATTATCCCCACTTCACAGATAGGAAAGACAAGGCTCGCAGATGATAAAAATCAGAGTTGGGGTCTGTATCTCCCACATATTTCCCGTTCTGGACTTCAGGCGCCATGCGTGGTGCACACGGCCTCGGATCCTGGGATCCAGCCCCTTGGCTCCCTCGTGCCACTAACACCCACGAGTGGCGCCCCGGGGGCAGCCCAGGGTTGGAAGCGCTCTGGTACTGAGTTGCTAAGTCATTCACCAGGCTCGCCTCTGGCTGAGCCTCAGCATCCTCAAGTGTCAGTCACCTCCAAGGGCACCGGGAGCCAGGCCCAGAGGACGGCCCTGGTCCCAGCCTGGGGCAGCCTGGAGGGCTTCCTGGAGGGGCTCACGCTCAGACCCACTGAGGTCTGGCCCGGGAAAGGTGCCTGGTGAACACTTGCAGAACTGGACGGGTTCTGGGCGGATGCCCCCAGGACGTCTCCAGTGTGAAGACAACCTGCTGACGGGCAGGGACCTGCTGCCCCCAGTCACCGGGCAGACCACGGACGCTGCTTCCTCCTCGCGGTCTCCAGACACAAGCTCAAGGCACCTGCTGCTGGCGTCTAGGGGCAGAGACCAGGGAGGCACCGCAACAGCCTCCAGGATGAAGGATTCCCTGGCCCCAGTGTCCCCGATACCAGAGGAAGCAGCCCAGCCCTGGCTCTGTCCAAGCCCACAGTCCCCCAGGCCCCTGCTCCGGTCCCCATGCAACCTGGGCCACAGCAAGTAAAAACCAGAGCTGTGCCTGCCCGTGGGCCTGGCTCCAGCCTTCTGGGCTCTGGTGTGACGCTACATGCCTGCGAGTTAGGAACCACTGCACAGAGAGGGCCATCAGCCCCCCGAGGTCACCCCGCCATAGCAGCCACGGCTGCAGGCCCGGCTCCTGGGGTGGAGGGAGACCCCACAGGGCTCACACATGCGTGCGCAAACGCAGCCCTGGCCTGGCAGGGTCGGGGCCAGTGCAGGTCCTTCGGCTCTCTCCGCCCCTCTGAGCCTTGCAGCCACTGACTGTCTCTGGTTGGGGGTGGTCGGGCAGGTTTTTTTATTTTTTCCAAGGCCAGGGTCAGGGCTTGCGTACTTGTGTGGGAGGCTAAGCGACCGCCGGAACAAAGGGACATCAGAGCGCCTCCGCTCACGGACCCGCCCCCGGCGCCTTCGCTGCGCGCTCAAAGGAGCGCTTGTGGCCGCGCGAGCCTCCGTGGCCGCGGGCTCCGCGCATTGTGTATTGTCCGGGGCTGGCGCCGCGCCGCCAAGGGTCCTGCGGTCAAGGCCGCTCCTGGGGCTCCGGGTGCGCGCAGGCCAGGCCGCGGGCTGCCCCGGCCGCAGCCCCGGCGACACCGGGCGCTTGTCCCAGCGCCTACAGAGACTGGAGGTTGGTGGGAGGGGGGCTCCTGGCGCCTGTCTGGCCCTGGTGAAGGCACGGAGTCTGCTCTGGGACCTCTGAGGGTGCCGCAGCCTGGCTCAGGCAAACCCGCATTCCTCAAAGAGCCTTGGACCGAAATGACCTGGGAGCCTGGCCCCCACCCCACCCAGCTGCAACCAAACCCTGGCCTGGAGCCACAGCACCGCCTCCTGTGTGTGTGTTTCACCTCCTGAGCCTTGCTGGCTGCTGCCCCAAGGCCAGGCTCCTTTAAGGCACTGGGCACACTGGGGAGTAAGAGCCCGGCTCTAGACAGGCAAAACCACGTGTACGAGCCGGCCGCGTGCCAGCGCCTGGCCGTGGAGAGGAGGAAGTCTCCTAGAAGGCAGGCGGGGCCTTGTGATGCCAGTCCAGCCCTGGCTGCTCCGCTTCCCATCCAGCTGTTTGCTGGTGTGTCTGGGAAAGCAGCAGAGGATGGTCCAAGCGCCTGGGCCCTGCCACCCACGTGGGAGACCTGGATGGAGATCCTGGCCCCTGGCTTTGACCTTGCCCAACCCTGGCTGTCGCAGCCATTTGGGGAGTGAGCCAGCACGTGGAAGACTTTCTGTAAAGAGGAGGCAGGAAGGTGGAGGGAGGCTGACGGCAAGGCTGCCAGGAGGGTGCCCCCACAGAAGCGGGGACAGGCCCTGTAGGAGCAGAGAGGGGACGAGGCCTCTTCTGGCAATCCGACTCTGAAATAAACCCAAATCCCACCTCCATGACCTGCTGTTTTTTGAAGACTGAAGGAAATTAATACAAGGCTAATGAGAAGCCAGCTGGGTTTTCCAAAGCCCGGCCGGCAGGTGAGCTCACTAGAGCCCCAGGTTGTTCATTAACTCGCCCATCCACCCACTCTGCATTCCTTCATGTCATTCAGCCCACGGTGATGGAGCCAGGATCGGTCCAGCCTGACTCACCCTCCCGCCTTCCAGTTTCCATAGCAACCGGAAGCCCAGGCAGGCTCTGGGGCCCCTGGACCTGGGTTCAGATCTTGCGCAAGCTGCTTGAGTATGCAATGTGATTTATTTGCGCCTCCCTCCCTTGCGATCCTGCTGCTGCGGCTGCGCTGGGAGCGTAGTGGGGGGGGGGGATGCACCTGGCATGTTGGGCCTTCGCACGGGGGGCTGCTGTTGCCAGGTGCCCAGGGCTTTGCCGTCGACAGAGCTCCTTCACTTGCGATGATTCACTTGATTTTCACAAGAACCTCCAGAGCTCCGCAAGGCAGGTGTATCCAGCGGTCACTTCACACGCAAGGAAACCAGGGCTCAGAGAGGGGACGGAGCAGACCAGGGCCAGACTGCAACTCGGGCTTAGCGCGGAGACGCAGAGTCAGAGCTGAGAAGGAGAGCGTTGTGTCTGGAGCCGACCCGGCGGAGAGAGCTGCGTGGTGGAGACTCCAGCACTGGTGTTTTCTGAACACTCAGCCTGACGCCTGGGGAAGCGCAGATCAGCCGCCAAGCTTCTGCCCCTGTTCAGAGCATGCTGGTGGCCCGAGGAATGCCTGCTGAGAAAGATGGCATTTTCCAGGGCCGGCATGGCAGCGCCTCGGGCACACAGGCTCGCCTGGCACGTGATGTCCCAGGATGCGGTGTCTGAGTCCCTGGAAGGCAGGCTGCCCTCACGGACTTGCCCGAGCAGCAGGACGTGGCACTGTGGACGTCCTGGGGCCTCCGGAGTGAGGTCAGAGGAGGCCTTGCAGGGTCCACGAGGGTCTCTTGGGTTGAGGTTGGAGCTCTCCGTCCTGGAACCCTGCCACTTTGCTGTCCAGAGGCGCACACAGAGAGGCCGTGTCGAGTGTCCCATCCGCAGCCTGAGCTGTGCTCCCAGCTGGGGACCAGTGTGTCGTAGCCACATGAGCCACCCTGGAAGCCTCAGGTGTCCAAACCTCGGATAATTCCACGCCCAGCTGAATTCTGCCTGGAAACAGCGTGTGAGACCTTAAGCGAGAACCAGCCAGGTGAGCCCAGCCAAATCCCAGAACCATAAAGAACCAGGTGCACTGTGTTTTAAACCACAAAGCCAGGAGGCAGCACGCACCTGGGCAGCTTCCAGGGATCTTGGGTTCGAGAGAACTGAAGAGGGGCGGGGCGCTGTGATACAGTAGGTTAATCCTGTGCCTGTGGCGCCGGCATCCCTTATGGGTGCCAGTTCTAGTCCCGGCTGCTCCACTTCGAATCCGGCTCTCTGCTTATGGCTTGGCTCCTGGCTTCCGATCGGTACATCTCCAGCTGTGGCGGCCATTTGGTGAGTGAACCAACGGATGGAAGACCTCTCTCTGCCTCTCCCTCTCACTGTCTGTAGCTTTGCCTCTCAAATAAATAAATAAAATCTTGAGAGAGAGAGAGAGAGAGAGAGAGAGAGAGAGAGAGAACGGAAAGGAAGCATTCGGTGCCGTGGTTAAGGTGCTGCTTGGGGGGGTCCGCATCCGTTTCAGAGGGCTTGGGTCTCATCTCAGCTGCTCCACTTCTGGTTCCAGCTTCCTGCCAGTGCGCACCCTGGGAAGCAGCATGGTATGGCTCAAGCACTTGGGTCCCTACCATGTATGTGGCACAGTAGGAGTGAATTCCAGGCTGCTGACATTGGCCTGGCCCAGCCTTGGCTGTTGCAGGCGTTTGGAGAGTGAACCAACAGATGGAAGGGCTCTCCCTCCCCCTCCCCCTCCCCTCCCCCTCTCCCGATGCGTTCCTTGTCGGGGGAGCTGTCACATCAGTAAAATCAGAGTACTGAGGCCAGTGGAACGGGGAGTGGCATTGCACAGGCAAAGCTGGCCCACCTGGTTGCCTTAGCAGCCCAGTTCCTGGTGCCACATCGGGCACACAGTAGGCACTCAAGAAAGAGTCGTTTGAGAAATGAGGACGCAGTGAGTAAATGCACGTGGCCGAATGGATGAGCATGGACCGAGCGTGGGCGGAGGGCCAGCCCGTGAAGACACCTGCCTGCCCTCTGGGTCTCAACTCCCCTCCACGCAGCCAGGCAGTTTTCTTTGCCAGAGAGAAACCTGGATTCTAGAATGCCTAGAATCTTAATCCCTTAATCCTGCCAGTTTCAGGACATTTCCCCCTTTGAACAGTGTCTGTGATAATTCCTGAAAACACCCAGGAGCAGATTCTGGCCCTGCTTGATTTTTAGTGTCCAGGGAGGGTCCGAGAAGGAGACAGATGTGAGGGAGGGGACTCGGGGGCCAGCGCGGGGGCTGCTGCTCCCTCTGCCCGGCTCACCAGCTGTTCCGCAGAAGGTGGCTGGACCACCCTCATGTGGTCTCTCACCAGAGAGCCCACCACTTCTGTTTTTGGTGCCCTCTTCTTGACCGGGGTCGGGGGTGCAATACAAGGAACTGGATTCGTGTTCGCGAGATGAATGGAATCTTTGCTGCTTTCTGGTTTGTTAGCAAACACCAATTAAGGAGCACTTGGAAGGCAAACGGGCTCCTGTGTGTGGTCATACCTCGGGACAGCCCAGTTATCGGGCGGTAACTTATCAGTCGACAGCTGCTGTCTGGAACAGGAGGCGAGAGTGAGGGCGGGCGGGCATGTGTGCAGAGCTCCTCTGTGTGCCCAGGGCTGGGCTGGGCTGGGCTGGGCACTTCAGTGTATCAGGTCCTTGGTGCCTGTAGCAGTCTGGAGATTCAGACCAGCACCACTTCACAGGTGGTGTGCATGGTCCAAGGTCACATGACACGCCAAAATGGAAGAGCCAGGATTTGAGCCTTTGCTTACGTCATAATGGCTCCCCCCCATCCCATCCCTTCCCAAGGAGTGAGCGGAAGCAGGGTTTGTGTGGAAACTCACAAGCCTTGCTCACTGCAGCCTGCCGGGTGTGGTTCTCGCTGGTGTGGTCACCTGATGTCCTGGTTCACAGACAGGCGGCAGAGAGCACGCAGCAGGAAGTGCACAGCGTGGCAGATAGCTAGGCAGGACGGGCAGGGTCCCAGTGCTGGGCAGTGCCGGGAAGCTTGAATTAGACTGGCTCTCCGAGTTATACCTACAAACTCTGGACAGCATGTTTTTTTTTTTTTGTTTGTTTGTTTTTTTTTTTTTTTTTGACAGGCTGAGTGGACAGAGAGACAGAGAGAAAGGTCTTCTTTTGTCGTTGGTTCACCCTCCAATGGCCGCTGCAGCTGGCGCACTGCAGCTGGCGCACTGTGCTGAGCCAAAGCCAGGAGCCAGGTGCTTCCTCCTGGTCTCCCATGGGGTGCAGGGCCCAAGCACTTGGGCCATCTTCTGCTGCCCTCCTGGGCCACAACAGATAGCTAGACTGGAATAGGAGCAACCAGGACAGAATCCGGCACCCTGACCAGGACTAGAACCCAGGGTGCCGGCGTCGAAGGCAGAGGATTAGCCTATTGAGCCGTGGCGCCGGCCTGGACAGCATGTTTTTAAAGATTTATTTACTTGAAAGTCAGAGACAGACTGGCCGGTTCACTCTTTAGAGGACTGCAACAGCCAGGGCTGGGCCAGGCTGCAGCCAGGAGCTTCCTCCTGGTCTCCCATGCGGGTGCAGGGGCCCAAGCACTTGGGCCATCTTCTGCTGCCTTCCCAGGCCACAGCAGGGAGCTGGAGTAGAAGTGAAGCAGCTGGGACTCAAACTGGAGCCCATATGGGATGCAGGAGTCAGGGGTAGCAGCTTAACCTGCTATGCCCAGCACCAGCCCCTGGACAGCGTATTTTTCAAAAACTTGTTAAAGGCCCTGAAAAACAACTCAGAGTTGGTGGGGACACCAGACTTCAAAAGAGGGGAAAAAAAGCAACATTTTATTAATCTTTTCAAATAAGCTTTGATCTCTCTCCTCTCTCCCTCCCTGTTTGCTCTCTGATTGTTTTTCATTTGGGGCTGAGGGTGCTTCCTCTTTTTTTCTTAAGGTGACAGCCTAGGTCATTGCTTCGACCTCTTACCTATTTTTTTAATGGCAGTTGGTGCTACCAATGTTCTTCTGAGTACTGCTTTACCTGCGTCTTAGAAATGTTTAGGCCAGCGCCGCAGCTCACTAGGCTAGTCCTCCGCCTGTGGCACCAGTACTCCGGCTTCTAGTCCTGGTCGGGGCGCTGGTTCTGTCCCAGTTGTTCCTCTTCCAGGCCAGCTCTCTGCTGTGGCCCGGGAGGGCAGTAGAGGATGGCCCAGGTCCTTGGGCCCTGCACCTGCATGTGAGACCAGGAGAAGCACCTGGCTCCTGACTTTGGATTGGCACAGCACGCCGGCCATAGCAGCCATTTGGGGGGTGAACCAACGGAAGGAAGACCTTTCTCTCTGTTTCTCTCTCTCACTGTCTAACTCTGCCTGTCAAAAAAAAAGATTAAAGGTCATATTTTTACATTTTTATTCACTTCAGATTTCTTTTGATTTCTCCTCTGGCCCATGGTTTACTTAGGAGTGTGTTATTTTGTTCCAAGTTGTATTAGTCAGCTCTTTGTTACATTAACTAAGATACCTGTGAGAGGAGCATGTTGGGAAGCAGAAAAACTAATTCTGGCCCCCCAGTTTGCAGGTTCACAGCTCTGGAGTGGGGGCCCCATTAGTCTGGCATCTGACACAGGCCGGCCAGGTCAGAGTGGGTGGGAGGGATGATCACAAGGTGAGCCAGGAAGTAGGGACGCTAGGCCGCAGGTCACGTAAATAGCCACCCTTCTCATGAGAGCTACCTTCTGAGGTTAGTCCCCCAACGACCTCAGAGTCTCCCAGCACGCCCGCCTCTCGGAGCCCACAATTAGGTCAACTCCCCACCCTCAACCCATCAACTGTTAACAGGCTTCCAAGCTTAAACTTGAATTTGGGGAGCCAAGTCCATGACACTAACAGTATTGGGTTTTACAGATATCTCTTGAGTATTGATTGCTGATTGAATGCCATTGTGAGCACACCACAGACCTTGCGTAACTGGAATCCTTTTACACGCGGTCTATCCTGGAACGTGTTGCACGTGCATTGGTGAGGGGCATGAATTTTGCTGTCTGTGGGTGGAAGGTTCCACCTTTGTCAACCAAGTCAGTCATTCTGGTCACTTCCATTTGTTCCCCTTTCTTTTCTTTCTTTTTTTAAAGATTTATTTATTTGAGAGACAGAGTTACAGAGAGGCAACAGAAGAGGGAGAGAGAGAGAGAGGTCTTCATCCACTGGTTCAGTCCCCAGATGGCCACAATGGCCAGAGCTGCACTGATCTGAAGCCAGGAGCCAGGAGCTTCCTCCAGGTCTCCCACATGGGTGCAGGGGCCCAAGGACTTGGGCCAATTTCTACTGCTTTCCCAGACCACAGCAGAGAGCTAGATCGGAAGTGGAGCAGCCGGCTCTCAAACCGGCACCCACATGAGATGCTGGCGCTTCAGGCCAGGACGTTAGCCCACTGCGCCACAGCGCCGGCCCCATCCCCCTCCCTTCTTTTCATGAAGTGCTCTCCTCTAGACCCTCCCTGACTCAGGCTTACACTGACCCAGGGGTCAAGCAGCTGCCTCCACAGGACCACTGGCCCCAAGGGGCCCCAAAACACCTCCTTGCACATACTCTGGTTCTACAGGAACCCATGGCGCACACTGCACTCCCATTGACCCAGAAGCACCACACACTCTGAGGAGCTCCCTGAGGCTGCAGGGGTGTGGAGTGTCCTGCCTGCCGGCTGTACCAGGCCCTCGGTCTGCATCAGACCCGCCAGTACCAGGCCCTTGGTCTGCATCAGACCCGCCTGTACCAGGCCCTCGATCTGTATCAAACCCAGCTGTACTGGGCCCTCAGTCTGCATCGGACCTGGATGTACCAGGCCCTCAGTGTATATCAGACCTGGCTGTACTGGGCCCTCGATCTGTATCAGGCCCGGCTGTACCAGGCCCTCAGTCTGCACTGGACCCGGCTGTACCAGGCCCTCAGTGTATATCAGATCCGGCTGTATCAGGCCCTCGATCTGTATCAGGCCCGGCTGTACTGGGCCCTCAGTCTGCATTGGACCCGCCTGTACCAGGCCCTCGATCTGTATCAAACCCGGCTGTACTGGGCCCTCAGTCTGCATCAGACCTGGATGTACCAGGCCCTCAGTGTATATCAGACCCGGCTGTACCAGGCCCTCGGTCTGTATCAGGCCCAGCAGGACCAGGCCCTCGGTCTGTATCAGGCCCGGCTGTACCAGGCCCTCAGTCTGCATTGGACCCGACTGTACCAGGCCCTCGGTCTGCATTGGACCCGGCTGTACCAGGCCCTCGGTCTGCATTGGACCCGGCTGTACCAGGCCCTCGGTCTGTATCAGGCCCGGCTGTACCAGGCCCTCAGTCTGCACTGGACCCGGCTGTACCAGGCCCTCGGTCTGGCCCTGCCAAGGCGACTGCAGGCAGAACCGGAAGCTCAGTCCAGAGCAGGCTAGGGTTTACATTGGTGGTCCTGTCTGGCCTGCAAATGAAGTTTCAGTACCCAAATGGCCCCTGGCAGGAAACGCTTCCCCACCCCCGATGCCCACCTTTCTCCTGCCCACCCTAAATGCCGGGACAGCTCCAGCTCTTGTCTCGCTTGGTGCGCACCTTCTGAGAGCCCGGGGTGAGGTCCATGCTCCCATTTCACAGAAGGGAAAACTGTCCATCAGAGGGAAGCGGTGAGTTGCCCAGGGCCCGCAGTAATGGACGCAGCCAGGACTCCAGTCCTGCCCAGATCTCTGTCCTGAGCTCCGCTGGGCAGCATAGGATGGGCTGTGCCCCCTCAAGCCTGGGAGACTGATGTGCCAATTTGTTGTAGATACTGAAGGCTCTTCTGGGAGTTTGTAACCACAGGATGGACGACTAGAAACACTCGTATTCCTGGAGCCAGCAGAGGCCAGTAAAATGTTGAACAAATGCCCACGAGGGTGATCTCTTCGAATTTGTAGGTCATTTCCTGGAGTCGAGGCCAAGCGGGTATGGAGATGTGGGGGAGGGGCCCTTTCTGCTGCAGAGAGGCCCAAAGCAGCCCTCGGGGTGACCTTTCCTGGCCAGGCCTTTGGTTTCCTTTGCAAACCTGTGTGCCCACACCTAAGGGTGGCCTAAGGCCAGCTGACGTCACTGGGCAAGGAAGGAGCTGGAAGGCAACTCGTACGGTGATGGCCCAGCCCCCAGCTGTAGTGCCAGGGAGCTGTTCACGGCCACGGTTTTCCTGCAGCTGTGCTGTCTGTCTCAGCACCTGCCTCCTGCCTCCCCCCACCCCCTTCCCTGGACTGTGCACCTGACAAGGTACTGGTCTCAGCTGCCCAGGGCTGGTGTGTCTGGAGGCTACCCGGCCTGTGGCTATTTGGCAGTTTGTCCACACCTGCCTGAAGCTTGCCTCTCAGAAGCAGAAGTGTGGGTGTCTCCCCATGAGCTCGCTGCCCCTGCACCCCACCCGGGAGCGCTTCTGGCCTTTTCCATCTGCCGAATCCCCCTGAGCAGCCCTGATGTCCCCTGATGTCCCGGGACCACCCACGCCGGCTGCAGTCACTTCTTCAGGGCTCTCTCTGCCTTCGGTCGCACCTGGCAGGACCCCCAAAAGCAGCTTAGGAGGGCTTCCCCGTCCCCCCGGCCTCCTCCCTCCCCAGCCATTCCTCACGGCAGCCAGGCTGTTCCGGGCACAGCCGCAGTGGAAGTCTCTGCCACTTGCAGGGGAGCCATCGCCCTGTGCAGTGTGCAAATGCTGGGAGCTCCACAGGACCTCTTAATGCCTTGTGCCTCAGTTTCCCCATCTGTAGCAGCAGGGCTCATGAGGTGCAACCACCAAACACTCCCTTCCCCGACACACGCACACCTTCACTGCTGTTTGCTCAAACCCGCTCCAGGCGATGGCTCCTGCCCTGGAGGGAAGCTTGGCCATGGCCCTGGCTAACTGCTCCCTCTTACACACACTGTTACCGTAACGACCTTGGGGCCACAGTGGTCTCCATATCTCGTTTTAGTAACCATACGCTCATCTGACGAAATAGTCAAAACTTCATTCAGAGGGGCTGGTGCTGTGGCGTAGCGGATAAAACCTCCGCCTGTAGCACAGGCATCCCATATGGGCTCTGGTTCAAGACCCGGCTGCTCCACTTCTGCTCCAGCTCTCTGCTGTGGCCTGGGAAAGCAGTAGAAGATGGCCCAAGTGCTTGGGCCCCTGCACCCATGTGGGAGACCCAGAAGAAGCTCCTGGCTCCTGGCTTCAGATCAGCACAGCTCAGCTGTTGTGGCCATTTGGGGAGTGAACCATCGGATGGAAGATCTCTCTCTCTCTTTCTCTCTCTCCCTGCCTCTGCCTCTCTGTAACTTTGCCTTTCAAATAAATAAGACAAATCTTTAAAAATAAATAAATAACGCTTCATTCAGAGCTAAGGTTTCTTCCCTCCGTTGGCTGGGGTCTGACACTGGGAGCCAACCAGGCAGCTCCCGGTCCCTCGTCTTTGCCTGCTGTCAACAGGAGACGGTGCTGCCCCCTTCCCTGGAGCCAGAGCCACCCCAGGCAGCGTCTCAGAGCCCTGAGACTTCTGAAGGGTGAGTCCAGCAGCCACTGCAGCCCACAGAGAAAACAGCTCACGCATGCTGGGTCTCCTCGAAGCCCCTCCCTCCAGCCTGGATGGGAGGCGGGTGCTGCCCTTGTCTCCTGAGTGGGGGTGGGGCAGCAGGTGCCCCGGCCGCTTCACCCCGCAGCCCTGCAGTCTCCTGGGCTGTCCCTTCTGGAGCACAGGGGCCGAGCACACTGAGGTCGCAGATCAGTTCCAGCTGCCGCCTTTGCAGGCTGCACCCACGGAGTCTGGAATCTCCCGAACGTGGGCCTTGACTCCCATGGCCCAAGGTCTCAGGGCCTTGATAAAAGATGAAGAACGAAATAGTTCCACCTGCACTCCCAGGGAGATTGCTCTTTCCACGTTAGGGCCTGGCGCACAGCGAGGCCCCAGTCACTGTTTACTGTCCAACCAAGTATGTAAATGCCAGTGCGGCTCCTCTGGCTAATAACTGCTCTCGTTGCCTGAGTCAGCTCTCGCAAGCCTTTCACGCTGTCCGGCCTCAAAGGCCCCCGTGTCCCCGCCTTCCCCGCTGCTGCTTCACCTGCCCTGGAGGCCTTGCTGCTTCCTCCCGGCCCCGGTCAGGCCAGGGCCAGCCGGGGGAAACCGACTCCTGCCTTACCCTGGCACCCAGCGCCCATCACAGTCACCACGGGGCTTTCGCCTGCTGTCACGCAACACACACACATGCACACATATGTGTATGCACTCATACACATGCACGCACGCACACGTATGCACACACATACACGATGCTGAACCCTGGCTTTTGCACTTGTAGCCCTCCGTGACTCCAGTCCGCGAAGATCTGAAGTGAGCGAGTGACGTGTGAGGAAGGGACACCAGCCTGCAGTCATCGATGTGCCTGGGGAGGCGTGGCCCCTCCTTACTGAATCTGGCCCAGCACCCCCCCCCCCCACTGAGCTTGTGTCAGGGCCTTGGGGGCCACAGTGGCCCTGGGGGGTTATTTCCGCCTGGGGACGTTCCTGGGTTTTCCCACTGCGTTCCTGACGCCAAGGCCACAGGAGTGTGGTTCTGCTGTTTCGCCTGCACAGCAAGGCCGCCCGGTGTCTGCTGGAGCCAAGGCTGTGGTGCTGAGCCACGGTGCAGGTGTCTCGAGGGGCGATGGCTGCTCCTCCACTCTTCCCTGGGGTCACCGTTCCTGTGATTCCGGAGGATCCAGGGGTCCGTTCCCCGCAGGATGGTAACTGTGGTTCTCGGCCCCGTGGGGACCCTGTGCGGGCCGCACCTGGCAGTCTAGGAAGGACGTCGTTTGCGCCCATGTGGGGAGTGAGCCAGCTCTGTGCCTCTGCCTCTCTCTCTCTAACTCTGCCTTTCAAATAAATAAACAAACCTTTAAGGGAAAAAACCCTGCCCCAGCCCCGGCCTTTTCCGTCTCTGCGGATGACAGCTTTCTGTCCAAAGGTTCAAGGCTGCAATCTCCCACGGCCAGGGTCGTCTGCTCTTTCTCCCTCTCATGCCAACCAGTTCTGTCCGCAACGCTCCCCAAACACCTCTGGACTCTGCCCACCTCTCCTGCCCCGGCCCCACCCTGGTCCTTGTGTCTGGGTTATTGCAAGTGTCTCCTCACTGGCCTTGCTGCCTGCCCTGGCCGCCCCATCGCTTCTCCACCCAGCAGCCGAAATAGAAATCATTCGTGTCCCTCCTCGGCTTAAAACCCGCAGGTGAGATCCCAGCCAAAGCAATCAAGCAAGAAAAAGAATTAAGACGGAGGAAGCGGAAGGTCACTCTCCCACGGAATCCGCTGTGCGCCACCTTGGCTGCACCGCTGTCATCTCCCCTCCGTCTCCTCCCAGCTGGAGCGGTTCTTACGCACCCCCCTCCCCGACTGGTGATCTGCACGACTCCGCAGGGCGGCTCTTGCCCGGGGCCCACCCTGTGTAACTGTTGGTGGGGTCTGCGCATGTCCAGCTTCTACAGAAACCACAAAACGTTTCCCAGAGTGCAACGCTCGCCACACAGCTCCCCACCGCTGCTGTTCTCTGCTTTGCTTCATTTTTTTTTGTTGTTGTTAAAGATTTATTTTATTTGAAAGAGTTACAGAGAGACGTAGAGACAGAGAGAGAGGTCTTCCATCTGCTGGTTCACTCCCAGATGGCCGCAATAGCCAGAGCTGTGCTGATCCAAAGCCAGGAGCCAGGAGCTTCCTCTGGGTCTTCCCATGGGTGCAGGGGCCCAAGCACTTGGGCCATCCTCCACTGCTTTCCCAGGCCATGGGAGAGAGCTGGATTGGAAGAGGAACAGCCGGGACTAGAACCGGCGCCCATATGGGATGCCGGCACTTCAGGCCAGGGCTTTAACCACCTGTGCCGCAGCGCTGGCCCCTGCTTTGCTTCCTTTTCACCTAGCTGGCGGATGTGCAGTCGGGGCGCCCATAGCACGCATCTGCTTGTCTTTGATGAGCAGTGGTGGGCAGCTCTGCTTAAATCCTTCTTAACAACTCACTCACGCAAACCCTAGTTTGTGGATCTTTTCAGAAGCATTTCTGCTGCGGTTATTTATAGCTGACAAATGAGAATGTCCGGGATGCAGGGTGATCTTGCGAGGACGCACAGAGCGTGTGCAATGGTTAGCTTCCACCCCGTATTCGCTCTCCCTCTCTGTGCTGAGACACTGAAGCGTTTTCCTTGGCTGTTCCGGAGTCCGTGATCCATTGGCACCGGCTGTGGTCAGCCCGCTCGGCACTGATGTGGAGACCGCGTCTCCCCCCTTGGCGGAGCTGCTCCACTTTCCATCCGTTCCTCCTCCTCTCACCTCCCCTGTCTTTTTCCCACTGATTTGCATGAGTTCACTAAACATTCTCTACGCAAGTCCTTAAACGCCGGAAATAAAACAATAAAACTTCTAGAAGAAAACACAGGAGAGTATCTTTATGACCTTGTGTAGGTAAAGATTGTATAACTGAAAACAGAAGGCACTGAGCGTGAAGAAGACGACTGGTCTTTGGATTGCAGGTGGGCATTTACGATGCCTAGCAGTGTCTCACAGCAGGGTACTGGGTTCAATTCCACTTAGATACCGGCTGCTCCACGTCTGATCCAGCTCCCTGCTAACGTGTCTAGGAAAGCAGTGGAGGATGGACCAAGTGCTTGGGCTCCTGCCACCCACCTGGGAGACCCAGATAGAGCTCCAGGCTCCTGACTTCAGTTGGGCTCAACTGTGGCTGTTACAGCCATTTGAGGTGTGGACCAGTGATGGAAGACCTCTCTTTCTTTCTCTTGTCTCTCTCTGTTTCTCTCTCTCTCTCTCTCTCTCTCTCTCTCTCTGTGTAACTCTGCCTTTCAAATAAATAATCTTTGAAAAATAAATTGAGTTACAGTAAGACTAAGAACTCCATCAAAGTAAACCACAGAGGGGAGGAAGGTGTGTGTGTCCATGTGCATGTATATGCATGTGTGTGTATGCTTGTGTATGTGTGTGTGTGCATGGATGTGTGCATATGTACAGGTTTATGTGTGTATGTGTGTATGTATGTGTGTATGCATGTATACGTGTGTGTGTGTGTGTGTGTGTGAAAGAGGAAAAGAGGCTTGGCAGCTCACAGCTCTGGACATTCAAGACCACGGCCGCGGCTTCTGCTTGGCTCCGATGCTTGGCAGACAGCACAGTGGCCTGGCACCTGCGGGAGAGCGACCCCGGGGCCAGGCGGGAAGCCAGAGGATGCGTGAGGCCGGCTTGCTCCTGGTAGCCATGCCTTTTCCCCGCGGCCTGATCTGCTGTGCTGCCCCTCCCCCACACTGCTTGGTCGCATTTCCTGCTGCTGCACTTGGAACTGTGTGCTTACTCAGCTTCCGCGAGCTGCTGCAGCCCCGTCAGGGCAGGGGCTTCCTCGTGACCCTCCCTTACCTCCGCACCGCACACGGCGGCTGCTGCTCGCCAGCAGGTGTCACAGTCCGTGTTCCGTCGCTACAACAAAACACCCGAGGGCCGGCGGGGCACCGGGGGCTACGCTGCTGCCCGCGGCACCCGCATCCCATGTTGGAGCACTGGCTTGACTCCCAGCTGCTTCGCTTCCAACCCAGCTCCCTGCTAATGTGCCTGGGAAAGCAGCAAATGTTGGCCCAAGTGCTTAGGCCCCTGTGCCCACGTGGGAGACTCAGATGGAATTCCTGGCTCCTGGCCTGGCTGTTGCTGGCATCTGGGGAGTGAACCGGCGGATGGGAGGTCTCTCTTTCTGTCTCTCCCTCTCTGTCTCTCTGCCTTTCAAATGCATACATACGTCTTTTAAAAACATACCTGAGAGCAGGTAATTTGTAAAGAACAGAAGTTGATTGGCTCACGGGTCGGGAGGCGGGGAAGCCCAGGGGCAGGTGGTGGGCGAGGGCCTTGCTGCACCATCACACGTGGGAGGGCACCCCCCGGGCAGTCAGCGCAGCGCCTGCAGCTCGGGTCTCTTCTCTTCTCATGAAGCCACTGATGCTCTTACTTGCGAAGGTCTCACCTCCAGATATTACTGGTAGAGGAATTTGGGGATCACGTTCCCAACACGGGAGCTTCTGGGGGCCGCATTCAAACCCCAGCTTCTACTCATTCAGAATCTGCTGAGTGAAGAAGGCTCTCCATCATCTCCCTCATCCCCACCCGCACGTTTGCAGCACAAGGAGAGAACAACTCCTTTTCCCCAACTTACCAAGGCGAGGCCGGCAGAGAAGCACAGAGAGAGCAGCCATTCAGCTGTGGAAAGAAAAAAAAAAAAAAGCAGAAAGGAACGTGCGGAGTCCACGGCCGCCCCGCCAGCCCCTGGGAAGACAGCGCCATCCTGGTGACAACTGTGAGCTCTGTGCACCTCCACGAAGGCTTCTGTTCTCTGTATCCCTTCCTGGTCCCCTCTCCAGGGCTCCCGCAAGGGCAAATGCCCCAGGCAGGAAACAGAGCAGACCTGGCACCACCCACATGTCCTTTCTTACTGGAGTCTGAACACAGCCCACAGACGGGCAGAGTGACAACCGTGTGTGTCCCTGTCTGTGTTAAGTGGGCCCTTTGTGGGTCTTACGGCACCGGTCCGCCCGAGACCTTACCTGGTAGACACCATTGTCACCAGTGCTTACCGAGGACGGGTAAGGAGCTGTGCCAGGAAACTGGCAGAGCTGTGACCTGTACCCCGTCCCTCCCATGCCAACGCCAGTCCCTGTGCGCCCAGGGCTGGGGGCAGCTCCTGGAGACGGAGGGAGCCACAGGGCCAGCACACTGATTCTCCCGTGCGTTTCTGGGTCTGGACGTCGGGTCTGCGGAAGCGTCACCTTGAACCTGACCTGCCACCTGTGAAGTTTTCTAGGTCCCAGGTGGGTGGGTGGACAGCCTTGGCCTTGCGGCTTCACATCCCAGCCTCTTCTTGGAATGCTTAAAGGAAGGAGGAAGAGAAACCCCTGTAAAAGCAGGTGTCGCATGGCTATAAAGGAACATAGCTATTAACAAGGTAGGCAGAACTGGCAGGGAGCCGACATAGACGGAAGAGAGGGGGAGAATTCCCCTCGGCCCCCCACGAGGAAGCTGCCCAGCCGTGGGCACGGTTAGGCGCAAGCAGCCTCTGGCAAGAGGACAAGAGACTTGCAGAAAGTTTCGTTTCTTGTCGGGTAACTTTCCAGACGGCAGGACAAAGGTCTCTCTGGGCTTGTGCCCAGAGCTACCCAGCCAGGAGCGCGGTGGGGGAGGGGCAGGTCCCCAGCCCGGGGCACGAGGGGCTCAGGTGAGCGCTGAGGGACAGGTGCCTGGCAGCTCAGGGCAGAAACGCCCTGGGCTCCGCTCCTCTCCCAGCCTGGGCCCTGGGGGAGGGGCTGCCAGCAGCACTAGGGCCCTGTTCCTAGCTGGCTGCGGCTCCCGCTCCGAGTGGGGAAAGCCGGGATGACAGAGCCCTCCGGGCAGCACTGTGTGAGGAAGGAATGAGGTCACTGCGCCTGGCGCAGGCGACCTGGGCCCAGGAAGTGGGGACAGGGTGGAGTTGAACTCCACTGGCCTGGGCGTTGAGTGGCCAGACGGGCCCGCCCTTAGTTCAGACCAATACCAGACGCGCGCTGCACCTTTGGCTCCTGTGCCGGCGCAGGAGGAAGAAGTGGGTGTGGGGCTCGTGGTTCTGCCAGTAACTGCCCCTGTGCTGCCGCCCCTGCCTCCCCGTCTGCACAGCTGCTCCGGGACCTCTGGGACAGAAGCGTCCCCGCGTTGGGCAACCAGGGGCCGAGTTCCAGGCTGTGTCCTATTAACAGTGCAACCTGCTGGGTGTGCGAGTGTGGACGTGCTTCACCCCTGGCCTGGGGTCTCTGGTGGGGTCGGCCCCCATGATCACCCTGCCAGCGACACCCCTGCCAGCACGCGGGGACACGGGCACTGCTACGGCACGACTCGAGACACCGCAACGGACTCAGGCGCCAAAGCTTAATGTCAATGACACCTCCTTCTGGCAGCCTTCCTCACCCCCTAATTCGACGAATTCCCCTGCCCAGTGCCTGCATGGCCGTGCTGTGGGCCTGTATCATCCCACTGACCACAGCAGTCCCCTTCACAGAGGACAGACGCCATGTCCGTGACCTCAGGGACTCTCCCCGTGGAGAGATGGTGGAGGAGCCGATGGAGGTTGGAGCAGAAAAGCCGCAGCACCGCATTGTTAGCGGGGCCCGCTGGCTGCTCGGCTGGGCCTCCGTGCAGGGCCCACTGGCTGCTCGGCCGGGCCTCCGTGCAGCAGGGGAGCCGGGCAGGTGGGGGAGGCTGACACCATCACCCCCGCGGCACAGGTGCTGGGGGCAGGTGGGAGAAAGCCTGGGGCTGTGGACTAACAGGATGCCCCAGTGGGTTGCAGGTGGAACATCAAAGAAATAGAGACGAGCATGACCCCAAGGTGTGGGGCCGGAGTAACCGTGAGGGCAGAGCACCCAAACACGGAGACAGGCGGACGAGGTGCACGGTGGAGGAGTGTGGGAGCTGGGTTGGAGGGCCCGGGATATGTTGAGTCTGAGACTCCTGTGAGACGTCCAGGAGACTGTGTGTGGATAACGGGTGACCGGATCGCCCGGGAGGGTCACAGAAAAAGAAGAGGACCAAGAGCTGACCCCTGAACTCGACAATAGAAGGCGGAATCTGACACAGTCCCCAGCTCCGCACTCACAGGGACTAGGAAGCAGTCCAGTTCTGTCCACAAGGAGCCTGCAGGGAAGGGTGGGGCTCATACCTGCCCTGCAGAGCCAGGGCAATGGGCAGTGGGAGAGACTCTGCGTATGTCAGGCAAGCCTGGGTCCCGCCTCTGCCCGCTGTCCACTGGCTGGGGCTTTCTCCTGAGCCTCAGTTTCTTGCTCCATAAAATGGACACAGTCTATCCTGCAGAGGAGTTGCTGGACGGGCTAGGGAAGAGATGTGCTGAGCACAGGGGCCTGGCAACCTCTGGGCATTAGTATCTGCCCGCACGTGCGTGCTTTCCCTAGCCCTCAGCTCTGAGGCATAGGAAGCCCCAGCCCCCAGGAAGGAGCCAGGGGCCTCCCCTTGCCCGTGGCCCAGCCATGCTCCATGGCTGTTGCTGCCTCTTGTAGGCTGGGGATGTCTAGTGGCAGGGTCAAGGCCACTGTGTCCCTTGGCGTAATTGAAGATGACAACGGTATTTTGTGCCTCCTGGAGACTGGTAGAGATCAAAGGCAGCACCGAGGAGCGGCTGCGACAGGCAGGAATTCCCTGGCAAATGCCACCAATTATGGAAAATTGGCTGCAGTTATGGCTATTACCATGGGGGGCTGCCCAGCGTCCCCCACCGCTGCAGAGGTGCGTCGCCGACAGAGGGTGGGAGAGCCGGCCAGGCAGGGCTGGTGCAGGCCCAGAATTCCGAGGGGCCACACCTCCCTGACTTGGACTCCGGTGCAGAGACAAGCAGAGGGCATGCTGGGAGCGTTCTCAGACAACACAGAAAGTGGGGGCTCGGAGCAGTGCCCATGGAGGGAGAGTGAGCCCGGCACAGGCTTGATCTCTCACAGCGGCGTGCTGGAGAGGCGGGCACAGAGCGCCACCCTCCGAGGGCACGGGTGTGAGCAGTGTCCCCCAGGAGGATTCACCTGGCGAGGGCGAGGGTGACGGCAGGGGACAGCAGCAGGAAGCAGCACCTGGGCCAAGCTCCAGGGCTCTGCTGCAGGCCTCTGAAGCCTGCTCCCTGCTTTGTCCCCGCGGTGCCTGGAGGCAGAGGGTCGGAGGCAGGAGGCAGATGTGCAGCGAACGCCAGGACAGCACAGGGGGCGGATGAGAGTCCCAGCTGATGCCAGGGACACAGGAAGGAGCGTGTCGGGGGCAGGAAGGGGGGGTAGAAATCCCTCCAAGAACTTGAATAACATTGTGGCTCTAACCCTGGCTCTGACACCTAGGAGCTGGTGGCCCGAGCCTCACATCCTACTTGCGGAAGGCAAAGAAAACGGGGCTGACATCAGAACCGTACGAGATGGTGTGGGACATGAGCCTGGCAATTATGGCTGCTGCCCGTGGCTCAGCACCACTGGAGACGGGCCCTCCCCGAGAGGCCCCCTCCCGCTGCTGGCACGGGGGTGCACCCAGTGAACAAGACACAGTGTGGCTTTGTGCCGGGGGGCCTTGGGCTGCAAGGAATTTGTGTGCAGTTGACAGTGCCTTCAACCGTGGCCATCACAACACCTTGGCCAGCAGCGGATCTGCAGGAGGCCCCCGGCAGAGTTGGTTTAACCGCTCTACAGACCCAGGACACCATCTCCTTCTGTTCCCTGAAAGACAGAGCTCCTTGCTGCCATTCTCCCTTGGGCCTGTGGGCCCCGGGCCTGGCAAACACACAGCTCCAGGTTTAGAAAGCGGACAAAAGGACACGAGAGATCTCTCTCCTCCGTTCCACAGTTTCTGCCTTGACCTGCCGTGGCATTTTGCGAGTTTGTGCCATTGCTTCCGCAGGAGAGCACACAGGGGCCCGGGCGCCCACCCTGTGACGGGGTGTGCTGGCTGCCAGCCCCTTGCCGCCTCCTGCCGGCCCCTGGGCTGACCCGCTGTGCCTGGGCCAGGATGGAAAGTCCTCCTCCTCTCCCCACAGGCCAGAAACTCTGTCCCAACCCGCACTCGGGCCCAGCAGGTATCGGGGCTTCTCTCCCTGAAGTCACCCGCTGCATGGCCCATAGAGCCCGCAGCTCCAGGTGGGCTGCTTGCCCCATGCCCCACCCTCGTTAGCGCCAAGTCCCAGCCAGGCTGGAGGCTGACAGTGCTCAGGGGGCAGAGGCAGGGGCAGGGGGAGATGGGGAGGCCCTGGAGGGCTAGGAGGTGGGGGGCAGGCAGCCAAGACCACCCCACACAAGTGGCCGACTTCACTGTAAGACACAAATTCAGAGAGAAAATTACTGAGAACGTAAGACACAGAGGGCGGAGCATGGACCCTGCGGAGGGCAGGGCGCCGTGGACGGCCCTCCCCGGCCCTGGCTCTGCGCGAGGTGTTTTCACACAACATCCACAGGCAGGAAGAAGGGGCTTCACTCCCAGCCCGCAGCCTTTCCACGGAGACAAGTATTTCCCAGAAGCCTCCAGGGGCCACGTTTCTCTCCTCTCATTGGTCAAAACTGGGTCACGTGGCTGCCGATGGCGGCAGAGGATCTGAGAAGGTGAGCTATGCACAATCTTTTTAAAAATATTTTATTTATTTATTTGAGAGGTAGAGTTACAGACAATGAGAGGGAGAGACAGAAAGGTTTTCTGTCGGTTGGTTCACTCTCCAAATGGTTGCAATGACCGGAGCTGCGCCGATCCAAAGCCAGGAGCCAGGAGCTTCTTCCGGGTCTCCCATGTGGGTGCAGGGGCCCAAGGACTTGGGCCATCTTCTACTGCTTTCCCAGGCCACAGCAGAGAGCTGCGTTGGAAGTGGAGCAGCCGGGACTTGAACTGGCGCCCACATGGGATGCCGGCACTGCAGGCGAGGCTCAGCACGTTACTAGAATTTTTAAGATTCCCCAGGAGGACACGGGCAAGGAAAAGGGCTGCTGTGGAGTGGGTCGGCGGCAGGAACTGCTCTCCCGTCGGCAGGTGCGCCCGGAGCTGCCGGCCCACAGCCTGTTCACGGACTTGCCAGGGAGGGTGGCCAGGAAACCAATTCTTGGACACAATGTGTTTCATTAGCAGCCTGATCCATGGGATATGTGGTGTTGAACCCATTCTGTGGATTAACAAAGCGAGACACATTCTAATTGTCCCAGGTCACAGAGTAAGTGAATTAAGCAAAAAGGGTAAGAACATGAACCTGAACTTGGCAAGCCGGCAGCCTGCTCTCTTACCATAACCCCCATCTAGTCCACTACAGCCCAAGGACAAGGTTACTCCACTAGCTAGGGGTGGAGGCAGGGGACCCCTGAAAGGCGTGGGGGAGTCGGCCCCTCACAGAACGTCATGGCTCCATGTGGCACCTTTGTCAGGGGCTGGGATGAACTGCGGCCAGAAGAGACTTGGGTTATAGACAGTGCGAGGGGTCCAGAGACGAAGCGCCGCTCAGCCTGGCCAGGGCCCCACCTCGCTTTTGCCCTGACCCACGCGTGGCAAGGGAGGTGTGCAGCATCTGGTTTTGAGCTCCTCAATGTGTGACGTTCAGAAAACCCACACTCCTACCTTTCTGTCCCATACGCATTTTTCCAATTCCATGAAATGTGTATTTCAGCTTCTCAGACTTCTTTTATTTCATGTCCTAAAGCTCTGACTCACTCGGCTTTCCACCCTGCGTACTTAAAGCCACGGCTTCCACGAAGGTGCCTGGCACGCTGCAAGTTACTGCCCCAGTTCTGTTTTCCTTAAAATACACCCCAGCCGGCACAAAATCTGGGGTGTGTGTGTGCTTGGCCAGTTGCGTACACGGACTCTTTTTTCTTTTTAAATTTATTTGAAAAGCAGAATTACACACACAGAGAGAGAGAGAGAGAGAGAGAGAGAGAGGTCTTTCATCCACTGGTTCACTCCCCAAATGGCCACAACGGTCAGAGATGAGCCAGTCTAAAGCCAGGAGCCAGGAGCTTCTTCTGGGTCTCCCATGTGGGTGCAGGAGCCCAAGGACTTGGATCATCATCTGCTGCTTTCCCAGGTTAGCAGGGAGCTGGATGGGAAGTGGAGCAGTCGGGACTCGAACCGGCGCCAACTGGGATGCTCCTGCTACACCCAGTGCCGCCCTCATGTACACACACTGTTGCAAACTACTGGGCTAGCTCGGTGTCTAAGGTGACTTGGACAGATTTCCATATGAGGTCAGATGCCAAGTGGAGTTCGTGGTGCCCACAGGTCAGTTTTCCTAGCCAGGCCTGGGGGCTTGTTGACGTGGGAGCACCTGTCATGCACCTGTCACTTCTTCACATGGATGCAACGTGTGACCTGTAAAGTTGATTTTACGTCCTGTGTCATACGAACGGCACATAATGATTGCAATCATTAAAGCTGTATGCTTTACTTGCAAAAATGTAAACAGTTTTTCACATTGAAAAAAATAAAGAGGGTGCAAGGCCACACAGGGCCTCTGGCGTCCGCCCCATCGGCGCCCCCAAAGCTCTGCTCCTGCACATCGGCCTCCATGCTGGCTCCACCACAGCTGGGCCCTTGCTGATGCTGCCCCCACCCCCCAGAGGGCTCTCCCCAGGGCAGGGCCGGCCTGAGGCCAGCCCCGTGGCATGGTGGGAAGAGCACTGGCCTGAGAGCCTCCTGTGGTGGGACCCTCTGCTACTGCCCCCAGGGTAACCCTGGGGGAGTCAGAGTTTGGGGGTCGCAAGCGACAGCAATTGGCTCACTTGTGTGGGAGGGGGGGAGCAGGCCTCAGAGACCTCAGGACTGAGAAGAATGTGAAGGGCCAGACTCCACAAGCTGCTTGGGGTGGGGGTGCGGCAGGGGAGGAATCCGGCAGCAGGAGCGTGCCAGAGGGTCTCTCCCCTCCCCAGACCTCGCTGCCCTCCTCCTGGGGGCCATTTCCAGCCTTTTTTTTTTTTTTTCAACAGGCAGAGTTAGACAGTGAGAGAGAGACAGAGAGAAAGGTCTTCCTTCTGTTGGTTCACTCCCCTAATGGCCACTACAGCCGGTGCGCTGTGCTGATCCGAAGCCAGGAGGCAGGTGCTCCCTCCTGGTCTCCCATGGGGTACAGGGCCCAAGCACTTGGGCCATCCTCCACTGCCCTCCCGGGCCACAGCAGAGAGCTGGCCTGGAAGAGGGGCAACCGGGACAGAATCCAGCGCTCCGACTGGGACTAGAACCAGGGGTGCTGGTACCTCAGGCGGAGGATTAGCCTAGTGAGCCATGGCACCGGCCCCAGCCATTTTGAGTGCCTTCACCTCCAAACTTCAGACAGAAAAGTCCAGGGATTGTGACTGAATATTTGACGAGCTGAGCTGGACCCTAAACTCAGCCTTTGGCTAGCGGAGGTGGACCCCAGCCGGTCCGTCCGAGGGCAGAGGAGGCAGCTGCCCCGAAAGAAATCAGGAGGAGTAGGGATCAATGTTGGGCAGGATAAATCAACACCTGCTTTCTGCAGGCTCAGTTTTCTCACCTGAGAAATGGGGACAGTGATGTCCATCTGATAGGAACCTGGTACAGATCGGGATTGAATGTTAGGGCCTGGCCCAAGGCACACGCAGGGCGTGGCATGATATTACGCCGGTACAGGGCCGTGCAGGTGGAACAGGCCAAGGCCTGGATGTGTTGTGAGGCATGGGGTGGGCACAGAAACCTTTGCTCTGTGGCCACCCCTCTGCCCCTTGAGACCTGGGCCTTAGCAAAGCTAAGCTGTGCCACAGTAGCAGGCGCCACGGGCCCCAGCTGGGCTCTGGATGGCAGCCACTGTTCCAGGGCCGTGCGTGGGGGCCTCGTGTGGCGCCCTTCCGTGCACTCCGTGGCCCTGCCCTGTTCCTCTGAGAGCCTGCTCCCTGGCTTCTCTCGGGTCCTCTGGGGGCCAGCAAGGCAGCAGATGCTGGAATGTGGCCTCCCCCTCGCTCTCGGGACAGGTATGAGAATTTAACTTCTGCTTTTCTTAAACGATAATGGTCCTGGGGGCTGGCGGCCATGGAGTATCAAAGGGAAATTGCAGGCACGGTGGAGGAATTCTTGGTTTCCAGATGCTTGTCAGGCAACCTCAGGTCGAGGCTGCCAGGAACCCTCCTCAGCTGTGCCGGGGAATTAGCAGGGGCCCTGCCTCCTCACCCGGGACCCTGCCCTGCGGTTAGCAGCATTTAGGAGACGATCCGCCAATCACTGCTGATTAGAGGGAACATCAATTTTGGCGGAGAGCTGTCACCGAAGTTTGGCCACAGGGCAGGGCCGGGAAAGGCCCCCTTTCTCAGCCTGTCTGCATCCCTGTCTCCCCAGATCACGCTGAGGGCGGGGGGAGGGGGAGAGCCAGACTTTGCTACCCAGTGGCCAACTGCCGCCGCTGCACGGGGCCTGGGTCCTCCTGTCACAGACATCCCAAGGGTTGTGGGCGGCTGTGGGTCAGGGGAGGGGCGGCAGATTTTCCTGGAACTGGGGCCCACCTAAAAAGTCTGGGAAATATAATAACCCCCCGGTTCCTCCCCACCCCAAACTCCCTTCTTGTGTTATTCAGGATTTTAAACATTTTCAGCAACCGCACAGACTTGCATTGCAAATGGCCAAGTGCATGCAAATTACAAGTTGCAAAAGCAAACAGGAGTTGGACAGGCAGATGGAGGCCCAGTCCTCCTGCTGGACGGGCAGGGCTCCCGCCAATCCCCCTTGCCAGCTGATGCTGCCAGGAAGCAGGCCGTGGCTGGCGCCCCTGCACCTGCTGGGCTGGGGAGCGCGTGCGGCGTCACGTGGGCAGCCAGCACGCTGTTGCTAGGGCACCTCAGTTCTGCTCCACGTGGCCCCCCTGCAGGCCAGCTGAGGCTCTTCACAGCGTGGTCCCAGAATGCCACATGCCGCAGAAGGGGACAAGCCTCTGCAGGCGCATTTGCAATCGCCTGTTGGCCCAAGCCGGTCCATGGCCAAGCCCAGACTTGGGAGGTGAAGAAGCACATTCTCCCTGCGGCCGGAAGTAGTTTTATGGTCACGCCTTGTAAACCATCCACCGGGCCTGCCCTGCCCCCACCCAGAAGTCTCTGCACGGTGTTTACCCCATTGTTATCGCCCACTGGCTCCTGTGTCACCACGCAGGAAGGGACAGGTTGTCCACACTGCCCAGGGCATTGGCTGCCACTTAGGCATCACTAAGAGACATTAGTGAAGGAGGCCGGAGGCAGGGGAGAGAGAGAGAGAGAGAGAGAGAGAGAGAGAGAGAAGAGGGAAGGGGGAAAAAGCCCTGCACAGACGGAGGGAATTCTTTGGCAGGGGCTGATCGGGAACGTCCAGGCTGCTGCCTCTCCCCCAAGCCCTCTCCTCTCACTGCCGCCTCTGCGGCTCGGCTCCCGCCCACGGTTTCCTCTGCCTGCCCTGGGTCCCTTCCAGCGCAAGGCTCCCTCCCCCTGCAGATGACCCCACCCCTGGGTCTCTGTGTGGCCAGGCAGTCACCTGGCGTCTGCTGCCCGCCTTGTCCTGTGCGGTGCAGCCTCTCTTCTCGGCAGCCCGGGAGAAGTCGAGAACAAGGATCTCCGCAGGCAACAGAGGCACGCTCCCTGCCAGGAAGGGGCGGTGCTGGGACGCAGCACTGACTGACGGCTGGGATTCGGCAGTCGCCAGGTGCAATGCCTCCGGGGAGGAAGGGGCACCAGCCTCCCTCTTGTGGAGGGGGTGGGGTCTTGCGGGTGGAGAGAGCTGGGGCATGAGCAGTCCTCACCGGAGCTGGGGGACCCGGGTTCTGACCTCTGGTGTAGCAGATGGAAGGCTGCTGCTGAGGGGCCCCCTGGAGGCTGCGGCTTCTCAGGCGGTGCCCCATGGGTAGGGGCGCCACGTCTCCCACAGGCTGCCTTGCTTAGGGGAGAGGTGAGCCCCCTCCTCAGGAAGGGACGGGCTTCCAGGTCATAGCGAGGGAGAGGACCCAGGGACCCTGGATCGGAGCCAGCGTCCCTGCCGTCATATCCTGCCCTTCCTGCCCTCTCGGCCCTATCTCTGTGCCCACTTCCAACAGCCCAGGGGAATACGATTAGGGAGTGCAAGTCAGGTTACACGGAAGGAGTGGGCACGCACGGCACGCGGCCCAGCCCACGGGAAGGCTTTGCCGCGTGTCCGTGACTGTCATGTAATCTGCTTCCCTTAGACGGGGCTGCAGTTCACGGTTCACCTGCGGCCTAAGGACTGGTGCTTGCCGTGACCTCAGCAGGAGCCGCACTGCACAGAAGAGCAGACTCAGGGCTTGTGTTGTGGCTCAGGGGGTTAAGCCGCTGGCTGTGTCGCCAGCATCTCAGATCAAAGCGCCAAGCCGAGTGCCAGCTTCTCTGATTCCCATCCTGCTCGCTGCTAGTGCACTTGGCAGAGCAGTGGAAGATGGCCCAGTGCTGCACCCTGGCCCCCACGTGGGAGACCCTGATGGAGTTCCAGGCTTTGGCCTGGCCGTTCTGACCAACTGGGGAGTGAACCAGCACACGGAAGAGTCGGCCAGAAGCAGCCAAGCCCCAGAGGCCGCAGAGCGTCACAGCAGCCACATTCCGTCTTCAAGCCAGGCACGAAGAGCAGCCCGACTCCAGGGAAGGGAAACCGGTGCCGCCCCTTCCAGGGACGAGCTCGGCGCCAGTGTGGGGAGGAAGGGTTGACAGACGCCATCTTTGTACCCCAGCTGGCAAGGATGCACTTGATCGGACAACACAGACAACAGGAGCTGCTGCTGGCCGGGGCGGGAGGGGGGAGAGTGAGAGTGAGAGTGAGAGTGAGAGTGAGAGTGAGAGAGAGAGAGAGAGAGAGAGAGGTTGTTGCCCTGGATAAAGGCTTTCCCATTTCCCCTGTGGGACTCACACGCTAACACTCATCTGAACACACACGACACACAGCCAGCGGACGCGTGATGTCAAGTCGGTCAACGAGAGACGTGCACAACCGTGGCCGGCGCTGATCCCCTCGCGACCCCGTGGCTGGCCTCGTCTGTGTACGGGCAGCCTGTGATGTTTGCACAGGGATGACCTCACTGAGGGCACATTTCTCCGGACACGGCAGGTCGGAAGCGTGACTGTGCGTTTGCAGCACGTCCATGCCCGGGCTGCGCGGCTGCTGGGAGCCCAGGGCTCAGACGTGGACACGCCCCCGGCACCAGGCTCCCTAAGGAACTGCAGGGGACCAGGGATAGCCTTTCTGCTCCCAACCTTGTAGGGCCAACAGGCCCCGCCCCCAGTGGTCTTGTTTTCCTGAGGCCAGTCTGCGCTGAGCCCATCGCTCCTACGTGAATCTTTAACTCGACTGCTCCACTCAGCACCCTGGACTGGTTCAGAAAGGTCAAAGTCACGAGGAGGGGCAGAAAGACCGGTGGGGGCAGGCTGCCTCAGTGGGGCTGAGCTCCTCTTGCCTGGCCTCTGGCTCGGGGGACCTGGGGACATGACTGCACCCTCCTGTCCCGAGTTTCCTCATTCATAGAGTGGGGGCGATGACGCTGCCCCCTTTGAAGAGTTGTTGGACTCACATGAGAGAACATGGGCGCCAGATGCAACCCCTGGGGAGCAGGAGTCCTTAGCAAATGCCGGTGGTGCCGTCAGACACATGCACAGTAAACCTGCAGACACCAGGTGCTAGCGTCGTGGCGCAGAGGATTGAGCCAATGCCTGTGGCGCCAGCATCCGTGTGGGTGCTGGTTCTAGTCCCGGCTGCTCCACTTCTGATCCAGCTCCCTGCTAATGCACTTGGGAGAGCAGTGGAAGATGTTCCAAGTGCGTGGGCCCCTGCACCTGTGAGGCAGCCCCGGATAAAGCTCCTGACTTTGGCTCAAGGCCCTCGCCTGGGGATTTCTTTGCACCACGCTTCGGCCCTTCCTGGGGGCATCCACGTTGCAAACACCGCTGTATGCTTTGCAAACACCTCCTGGGGGTTTCCTTGCCCCCCCCCCCGCCCCATCCTTAGAGGGCTGGCATCACGCACAGGGAAAGCTTATCAGTTTATTTGTCAGGAAGGTTCACTCTCTAACCCGTGCTCTAAAGTCTGCAAAGAAAAAATCAGCCGAGCTGTCTCCAGGGAAGCGGCCTTTGACTACCCAGACCTGGGAGAAACGAAGTTTTATTTGTGGAAATTGGGGCATCCGGTGCTGTCTACCTAGGGAAGCAATATTTTTTTAACCACCTACCAACACCTCCACATACAAAAAAAATTAATCAAACCTCAAGAACGCATTCATTTTGTGCATTCTGGGTGAGCTCCCGAGTTCAGGGGCAGCTTTGCTTGAACTGGTTCACTCTGCAGCACGGAAATGCTCACTGCTCTGAATCTACCGAATTCCCTCTCCCTGAAGCACCTCTCCCTGAATGCCTACCTTTGATCTCAGCACCCCCGCCAGACAGGGACGTGGCTTCCATTTTCCCAGTGAGAGCACAGAGGCCCAGAGGGGTTAAGAGCTTGCTTGAGGGCACACAGCTGGTGAGACGCCAAAGCAGGGTCAGGACCTCCACACACATCCAGGACACCGCACACCGCACATTGTCTCTTCTTTGGCTTGAGCCTGGATTCTAACTAAGGACCCCTCTCTACCCTCCCCACCCCCGGCCTGGCATTCTTCACGTCCCGTTCCCCAGTGTTCCTGCAGGAAGCAGGCGACGGGTAGGGAGCGCTCACCAGGAGAAACCCAGCAGAGCGGCTGGCTGACGCCTTCTTCCTCGAGAAGCCTGGGTGGGGTTCAGGGAGCACTCAGATTAGCAGCCGGTGCTTGGTGAAGTTTGGGTATAAAATGTTTATTCCACGCGACCAGCATTGTGGCATAGCAGGTAAAGTCACTGCCTGCGACCCCAGCACCCTGTGTGGGCATTGGTTTGTGTCCCTGCTGCTCCACTTCTGATCCAGCTCCCTGCTGATGGCCTGGGAAAGAGCAGCAGCAGGTGGCCCAACTGTCTGAGCCCCTGCCACCCATGTGGGACATCCAGAGGAGGCTCCTGGCTCCTGGCTTTGACTTGGCCCGGCTCTGGCCATTGAGGCCATCTGGGGAGTGAACCAACAGAAGGAAGATTCTGTGTGTGTGTGTGTGTGTATCTCCCTCTCTCTCTTTGCAACTTTGCCTTTTTTTAAAAAATTTTTATTTTTTGACAGGCAGAGTGGACAGTGAGAGAGAGAGACAGAGAGAAAGGTCTTCCTTTTTTCCGTTGGTTCACCCTCCAATGGCCGCTAGGGCCGGCGCACCGCGCTGATCCAAAGGCAGGAGCCAGGTGCTTCTCCTGGTCTCCCATGGGGTGCAGGGCCCAAGCACTTGGGCCATCCTCCACTGCACTCCCGGGCCACAGCAGAGAGCTGGCCTGGAAGAGGGGCAACCGGGACAGAATCCGGTGTGCCGGCGCCGCTAGGTGGAAGATTAGCCTATTGAGCCGCAGCGCTGGCCGCAACTTTGCCTTTAAATAATGTTTTCAAAAATGGTTTATTCCTGCACACAACTAATGCTTACGAACACCTACTATGTGTCCAGCCTGCACCACGGCACTGGGCAGCCCTGCCTGCAAGGCTTTCGTGAGGGGTTTGCAGTCAAGTGAGTGTGACACAGAGAAGTGCGGGAAGCAAAAGGACACGGACAGGTGCCGCCGAATCCCTTAGCCGGCCGCCAGGCCTGGTCAGTCCCACTGTGTCAGCAGCGGGGAGGGGCTGGCATCGCGGTGCCGCGGGCCCAGCCACCGCCTGCAGCGCCGGATCCTCTACGAGCACCGGTCGGAGCCCGGCTGCTCCGCTCCCGACGCAGCTCCCTGCTGATGCGCCTGAGAAAGCGGCAGAAGGTGGCCCTGCCGCCCTGCGGGAGACTCCAAGAGAAGTCCAGTCTCCTGGTTTCAGCCAGGCTCAGCCAGCTCTGGCCATTGCAGCCCTTTGGGGAGTGACCCAATGAATGAAGCTCTCTCTCTCTCTCTCTCTCTCTCTCTCTCTCTCACTCTGCTTTTCAGATGAATACATACATCTCAAAAATAAAACCACACGCACAGCTGGAGAATCCACTTCCAGGGCGGCTGCTGCCGCCACCAGCTCTCACCTGCATCCCCGAGCACATCGAGGCTGCCTGACATCCTGAATCACACCTCTGATCCCTTTTTCGTGTGAAAACTAGACAGGGACAACCTGAGCCCTGAGTGCCCCAGGTCTCCTTGCTGCCCTCAGGATAAGATGCACACGCCACACTCCACATCCCTGGGAGCCAGGTCCTACCTAGTGCAGCATGAGGCCAGGGGCGGGCATTCAGTGTTTGTTGAGTGAGTAAGTGAGGCCAGGGTCTTTATGCTACAGTGCAGCCTGGTGACATCATAATGCAGGGTCTCTGCCCGGGAGACTCTGGCTCTATTCGAAGAACAATCATTTGTGAATTTGTTCTCTCTCTCTCTTTTTTTTTACAGGTAGAGTTACAGACAGTGAGAGAGAGATAGAGAGAGAAAGGTCTTCCTTCCGTTGGTTCACTCCCCAAATGGCCACTGCAGCTGGCATGCTGCGCCGATCCGAAGCCAGGAGCCAGGTGCTCCCTCCAGGTCTCCAATGTGGGTGCAGGGCCCAAGCACTTGGGCCATCCTCCACTGCACTCCCGGGCCACAGCAGAGAGCTGGACTGGATTAGGGGCAACCGGGACAGAACCCGGTGCCCTTATGGGATGCTGGCCCCGCAAGCGGAGGGTTAACCAAGTGAGCCACGGCATTTTACTTGAAAGGCAGAGAGACACAGACAGAAAGACAGAGACAGATACTTCCGCCTACTGGTTCACTCTCCATATTCCTGCAAATAACCGGGGCTGGGCCAGGCCAAAGCTGGGAGCCCAGAACTCAACCTGGGCAGCAGGGACCCAGACACCTGAGCCTGCCCCTGTGGCCTCCTGGAGGGCGTATTAGTGGGAAGCTGGAAGCAGAAGTGGAGGCAGGATTCGAACCCAGGCACTCCAACACAGGTTGCAGGTATCCCATGCAGTGTCTTCATCGCTATACCAAGTCCCACCTCCTGGAGCTCTGACCTTGGAAACATTCTGTAGACACGACTAACACCACATCGCAGTGTCAGACAGAGGCGGTCTGGTCCATGGCCCATGCCCTTGTCGGGTCATGTCTGAGACAGGCGTGTCTGCTCTGTGACCTTGACCCGGCACCCTGAAACCCCACCCACAAACGATCCATGCCTCTTTGGCCTCAGGGAGTCGCTGAAGACCGGGCAGCAGCCACGGCCTCGCGACCACGGAGGTCAGCATCCTCTGGCCAAACTCCCACCGCACGCACGCGTCTCCTGGCAGCGTCAGGGAGGGTGCACTGGGGTTCTGTCTGTGTTCCTCATCTTTCCCAAAGCAGGCCAGGGCTGCAGAGACGCGAAGCCCTGCCTGGGTTTCCTGCCTGGACCCGCCCGCGCCCCGAAGCCGGGCAGGGAGACAGCGGGGCCAGGGGTGTCCGAGGGAGGGACCTCGCCGTTCCAGCCGGGCTTCTCTGCGGCTCTCTGACTCCGAGTCAGAGACTCTTGTGCTCAGCAGGACTGTTTCCAACAAAGACAAGGCTTCGAGCAGCACTGTGCAACTTCTAGAAAATTATTTTCTGGAAACTCCCGGGAAGCCAAGCCTTCAGCCAGAGTGAGTCTCCTCCCCCAAAACCATGCAGAAGAAAAATCGCTGCTCATTCACGCAGGAGGACAGACACCCGTGGAAGCCACATGCACCTCCCTCCCCCTCAGCCAGAATTCCAAATTCCAGAACTCTCTCCGGCAGAATGCCAAGGCAGTGCGTGCCCGGGGACCGGCAGAGCCTATCTTGGTATTTTCTTCATTCTCAACGTGCATTTTTAAATCTCCTCCCTAGATGTTTATTTGGGCCCAGGACACGGGGGTCAGCTGCCTGTCTTTTTGGCCCCCTTTGCTTTGTGAGTACCAGACTCAGTGGGAGTCGTGTTGTTCATCCATTTGTTCTATACTGAGCCCTCTCTCAGTGCCAGGCACTGTGCTAAGTGCCCAGGCATAAGACACAGGCTTGGAGGCCTGTGCTGTGGCATAGTAAGTTGGGCATTTGCCTGTGGCACTGGCATCCCAAATGGGCGCTGGTTCAAGTCCCGGCTGCTCTACTTCTAATCCAGCTCTCTGCTATGGCCTGGGAAGGCAGTAAAAGATGGCCCAAGTGCTTGGGCCCCTGCACCTGTGTGGGAGACCCAGAAGAAGCTCCTGGCTCCTGGCTTCAGCCTGGCCCAGCTCCGACCATTGTGGCCATGTGGGGAGTGAACCAGCAGATGGAAGACCTCTCTGTCTCTCCCTCTCTGTCTGTTGCTCTACCTCTCAAGTAAATAAATAATTCTTAAAAAAAAAAAAAAAGACACAGGCCTGTTCTCAAGCACCCCACAGCTCTGCAGATGCAGGTGGGAGGGGAGGTGGGTCCGGCCAGCAGGGGGAGGGGCAGCGTGCGATTGTAGTGAGGCCCATGGGAGTGGCGCGGCAGGCGCTCGGCTGGGCCCGAGTGCTCCAGGAGAAGGGGGCGAAGCAGCAGCCCTGTAGAGATGGTGATGGCGGGAGCAGGCGTTTCCGGGAAACACACAGAACAAAAGCCTGGAGTTCAGCACGCGGCACTCCCATTTCTGCTACTGTAACAAAATGCCTGAGTTTGGGCAACTAGGAAGAAGAGGTTTATTTAGCTCACAGTTTAGGGGGCTGCATCTCACATCTGGGGGGCGCTGTGCAGCAAGGGGCGCTCACACAGCGACACTGGGGCCCGGAGAGTGGGGGGGGGGGAGCGATTCTGCTGTCTGTATAGCCGCTCACTCTGACAAGCACAACCAGAGCCCAAGACAGCACCAGCTCCCAGCGCTCCAGTGAAACCTCATGGCCGAGGCCCTGCCGGGCACCACGCCTCCGAGACAGGCGCGTCTGGGGGACAAATGCATCCAAGCCGCAGCACCAGGGGTGGCCAGGGCCTGCAGCAGCCCAGCACTGTGTGTCAAACTAAGCACAGGACTGGCAGGAAAGGACATGGCCTAGGACCAACCACAGATGTCCCTGTGTCCACGGAGGAGCCCAGGGAAGCACAGGGGGCGGGCAGATGTTGACACATTTGTCCGATGACTATTCAGATACCTTTATTTAGGCCTGAAAACCACTGAAAATTCTGTCCACCTTGATGCAAACTTCTTCAGGCCAAGGGGCCAACGTCTGGTCCACAGCCGGCGCTCAAACAATGGTGCACTCAGCCCCTCACTGCCGGGGCGCTGTTACTACCTGGGCAGTGTCCCCGAAATGGCAGGGAGCCATCTTGGTATCCTGACAACTGCCTATCTCGGTGGTGAACACCCACACCACACCCAGCCCAAAGCCGGTGTCCCAGCGCCTGGCTCCACACAGGGGCAGCTGCTTCTCCTGGAAGTTATTGTTTAAAGGTTGATTTATTTATTTGAAAGTCAGAGTTAGAGATAGATGGAGAGAGAGACAGAGAGAGAGACAGAGGGAGATTGAGAGATCTTCCATCCTGTGGGTCACTCCCCAGACGCCACAAAGGCGGAGACTGGGCGGGGCTGAGGCCAGGAGCTTTATCTGGGTCTCCCACATGGGCGCAGGGGCCCAAGCTCTTGAATGTATTCAGCTGCTTTTCCCAGGCCATTAGCAGGAAGCAGGACCAGAAGTGAAGCAGGTGCGACAGGAGCCGGCACCCATTCGGGATGCCAGTGCTGCAGGTGGCAGCTTTACCGGCTATGCCACCGTAGCTTTACCGGCTATGCCACCGTGCCCCCCCCCCCTTGGCTCTTTGTAAAGAAAATGATTTCAGCCCAACTTCGCCCCACAGCAACTACAGAAAATAAACAAAGTGTAAAAGTCAGGCGATGGCCAGCAGATGGGGCAGCGGGAGGTGGGGCCTGGCTGCTACCACCCCCGCTCCCTGGGGGGTGAAATGACCACATGATCAGGAATCAAAGCCAGAGCCAGGCGGCTCCCTCCTCTGCCCCTGGGGGCTCTGGCTCAGGCACCCAGGAGCCCTTGGGAGGCCGCCACCCCTGTCTGCAGGGACCCCAGCCCAAGCTTTGGTCCTGGTCCAGGCTCCTCTCCCATTTCAGGCTCCACTCCAAGACCAGCCCTTGGAGAGCTGGGCTGTGCCCCCTCCCCCAGGCCCTCACCCTGAGCGGACTTCCTCCTCTCGGGAGCTCCCCTTGGTCTGCAATTCTCCTGCCTCGTTTATTGGTGGGAGGCAGATGACCGATGATGACCGGAGCGTGGGGTTGCTCTCCTGGGGGCCCTGCGTCCAAGGCCAGGGTCTGTGCCTCCTGTCTGGTATTCAGTGCTGTGAACTCAGGCCTCTGTGTGTGAAAGGTCAGCAAGCCCCGCCCCCTCTTTTTTTTTTTTTCCCCTTTTGGAATGCTTCATCTTTAAAGCCATTTTCTACGCAGCCTTAGGTATCCTGAAAAAGACCACTAAACCGGGACAAAAGTCGTTCCTAAGCTTTGGACAAATTTGACCACTGCTGTGTAAAACCAAGAGGACATGCAGAGGCCCCGAACGTGATAAGATCCAGGAATTCTGGAAAGTGAAAGAAATGGGGAGGGGAGGAGGCCTAGGAGACTCAGGGGCCCCGGACCCCACCAGCGCCGCAGGTCCTGGGGACAGGGCTGCTCCTCCCTCCTCCCCAAAAGCGGGGGTCACACCACTGGACAGATCCCAATAACCAGACCCCGGCAGGAGGGCCTTCTCCCCACCGCCTCTACTCTGGGGACTCCCAATTCCACACTAGTCACTCTCTCCCCTCAAGGGTCCCCTTCCTTCCCAAGCGGCCCCTGGGGTCAAAGGTGAGCTGGGCTCGGAGGCAGGGGATGGGGGTGGGGGGTAGGACAGGTCATGCCAGGGACCGGAGGGAGGCGCCCAGGCGCCGAGGGGAGGGACCGGGACCCGCAGTCTCCCCCGGCCCTGGCTGCGTCACGGGACCCACCGCCCTCTGAGACATCACAATCTGGGGGGGCCCGGACCCCGCGCCTCATCACCGTCCCCTGGCGACCCAACAATCCCACCCCCCCGCAACACCCCGGAAAAAAAAAAAAAAGAGAAAGCGGCCCGCGCCCAGCCTCCCTCCCCGCCCCGCCCCGCCCCTCGCCCCGGGGCCCCCGCCCCCGGCTGGGGGAGTGCGCGCGAGCCGGGCGCCCCGCACCCGCCGCCCCGCGCCCGCCTGCTGTCCGCCCGCGGCGGGGGCGGCCCCGACCGCGCCACCGCCCCGCCTCCGCGGCCCCGGCTCCGCGGCGCCCTCGCCGGTGCGCGCCGCCCGCCCGCCGCCCGTAGCCCGCCGGCCGCCCGCGCCCGCCGGCGCTCCGGCCTCGCGCGCTTCATGGCTGCGCAGGAATGGGACTGGTTCCAGCGCGAGGAGCTCATCGGGCACATCAGCGACATCCGAGTCCAGAACCTGCAAGGTAAGGTGGCCGGGCCCTCCGGGGAAGGGACGCCCGGCCGCGGGCGCGGGACCTGGGCCGCCCCCACAGCGGGCTGCGGACGGCGCCGGGGGCCGGGGCGGCCGGCCGGGCCACAGCCGCCGCGTGGGGACGGCCCCCTTCGCGCCCGCAGCCCCCGTGGCGACTTCGGAGAAGTTTGTTCTTGGGCGCCCGGGGGCGGTAGCCCGGGTCAGCGGGGGCGGAGAGCGCGCGGCTCCCCGTGTGCGCGCCCGAGTTTGTGCTCGTGTGTCTGCGAGTTTGTGAGCGCGTGAGTCTGCGCACTGCCTAAGCCCCTTCCAGGGAAGGGGGGATTGAATGGGGGCGGCGCCTGGGCCGGGGCGGGGGGCGAGCGGGAGACGCCAGGGGCCAGGGGCGCGGATGGGCGGGAGCGGCCGACCACGGCCCTCGGGGAGCTGCCCCTGGCCTGTGAGCGCGCGACTCCCACTTGGGAAGAGGGGCAGGGAGGACCCCCGTCCTGCCTGGGCGCGGGACAGCGGGGCGGGAGCTGCTGCCGAGGGGTGGCCGTCTCGGAGACGGAGTGTGCCTGCCCCAAGAGTTGGTTCAGTGTGGAAACCGAGAAGACACGGAGTTCCCTGCAGGAAAGCAATCCCGCGTAGTGGCCCCCAGCCCCAGCCCCCAAGGGCCAGCTACTCTTCGCGGCAGTCTGCCCACTGCCCTTTCACGCGTGGGCTTCGTAGAAAAGTGGACCCATTTCCACTTCCGGCCGCTCCCGCCCACGCTGTGCAGGTGAAGTTCCTTTAGCTGCTTCCCTGCGGGCGTGGGTTTCTAGAGACTGACTGCACCGTCCGTGGGGCGTGGCTGGGTGGGCGGTGTCGGCCCCGGGCTCCGCCCCCAGCAGGTGCAGTGACTTTACTGTGGGCGCTCTGGGAGCCCCGGTGATTGGGGTGCAGGCTGGGGAGTGGCGGAGCAGTCAGATTTAAACCTAATGATAGAGTGTTTCCTGGGAGCCCACGTGGACCTGCTCCGCCCCTAGGTTGGGCAAGGGCAGTGCAGGCAGAGGTGACCCGAGTCGGAGGGGGGCCAGGGGGTGGGTCCTGGCGGTGGCTTGCTCTGGGCTCCTCCCAGCTCTCCTATGTGATTGGTGATTGGTGTCCAAGGTGGAGATGGAGCTGGGACGCTGCCAAGGAGCCCTTCTGATGCTAAGCCAAACGCCCCGGGTCCTGTTGTCCAAGAGGAGCTGGCGTCCTCCTGGGGGGTGGATGGTAGTCTTGCTGAGAAGGCACCGGTTTGGGCTGTCAGGGTGTGTGCCTGTGTGTGTCCTGGGCAGTCACCGGGTGGTTAATATGTTAGCACATCCGAAGCAGTGCCTGGTGCCCCGAGTTCCTCCCGCATTCCTTGGGGTCAGCTCCAAGGGCACAGAGGGACTGTGGTGGAGCACACTCAGCAGGTGGGGGAAGGTGGCACAGAATGGGGACACTTTGGTAGGTTGGTAGGCGCTCACTGGGTGGGCTTTTCCCCCTCACTCCCAGGGAACCGTCCTCACCTTTAGGCAAACGGCAGTTACCCTTTACGCATCGGTAGGCTTTGTCATTAAAACAGGCACTTTTAAATTTATTTGTGTATGTGTGCACACACACGTGTGATGTACATTAATCTTACACATAGGCTCAACGCATTTTTACATATGGGTGGAACCAGCACCAGATGAAAATACAGAGAAATTTAGGACCCTATGAGGTTCCCTCATTTTCCTTCCCCGTCAATGACGTCCGCCCGCCCCCCCACCATCACCAAGGTAACTATTGTCAGCTTGGTTTACCAGGACTGGTTTGCCGCTAGGACGTGGTGTTAAATGGAATTGCCTTCTTGGAGCCGGGCCTCCTTGGTCAGCCCCTGCTCGTGCCTGTGTCGGGCACTGCTGCTGAGTGTGACTCCTGCGTGTGGCCCCTGGGCCCATCTGTCCCTCCAGGCTGGGGCCCTTGGGTTGTTGGCAGGTGGGGGCTTCAGTGAGTGGACAGAGCTGTTCTTGTCCCCAGGGGATGCTAGCTCTGTGGAGCTGCCGAGCTGGGAGAGGCTGGAGTGGACTTGGGGCCAGGAATCTGTTTGCTCTTGGTTTTTCCCTTGCTTTCCCTGCTTCATGTCCAACTGCTTAACAGACACTTTTGCTCCTTGCTTCTGTGCTACTCAGGAAGTTCCGACCCAAGGGTCAAGTCCAGGAGGCGCCCCACGCTGGGCTCAGGGCATCTGCTGGAACCAGCTGGTAGATGTCAGCCAGCCGGACGTGCTTGGCCACCAGCAGGGACCCAGTTCCTGTGAACCCGGTGTGGGTGGCAGGCAGGGAGACAGGAGGAGTCCAGGCCGGGCGCTGTGCTGGGAGCCTTGGGCTTGCTGCCAGCAGGTAGCCGCGGCTGTCGTGGTGATGCGAGCTCGGGGACAGTGGGATTTCAGCAGTCTAATCGCTGGGATCCGGGAGGATGCTGGCTCTGTGTGCGGGCAGCCTGGCTTCCTTTCCCCCAACACTTGGGCTCTTCTGCGGGCCTGGTGTGAGGTCAGTTGGGAGGGGTGGCCTGAGGTTAAGTCCTGTGGGTGTTGGGCCTTGGGGAAGGATGGGGCAGCCATAGTCTTTCTGTAGATCTGCATGTTTGACGTGGAGGAATGTCGCCTCTGCCCGGTGCACTTCCGAGACTTCGCCTGTCGCCCTGGACCGTGGGATTCTGGAATCTACGCAGCTGTGATGTGATGTGATGGTCTCCCAGGGGACTCTGGAATGGGGACGCCCTGACCTGTCTTTGGAGGTCAGCAGGCTATGGCTAGCTGGGCAGGAGGCTCGCCTCTCCCAGAAGGCCTGCCACTCCATTTCCGGGGTTGGACCCTTGGCAGGTGTGCGCACACACATGGGTCATGAAGATGTATGTGAACCAGGGGCTCCCTGGTAGACCCTCTGGGCAGGTACCACGTGTGTCCCCTCCTGGGGTCCCTTGCAAGGGAACAGGGTTGACCTTTTTGGAGAAGAGAAAATGGAACAGGATGGAGACCACTGCAGCCTGCTGTCCCCTCTTCTTTGGAGCCGCATGGAGTGGAAGTGAGGCCGGAGGTGGCTGGTTAACACGGCCGTGCCTTCCTTCTCCGTGGGCTGTGGGTGGTGAGGGCCCCAGAGTGTTGATGACAAGGCTACTCCGAATGCGCCCCTCCCTCTTGGCCTCAGGGTGTGGCTGAGTTTTCCACTGGCGCCAGGACCACTTTGTGTTGGGCGGCGAGGCCTGTGGGGCCAGCATGCAGGAGGCGGATGCTCCCGTTCACGTCGGAAGCCCCCACCACCCCCGGGCCCTGCAGCTCCTCTCTGGTCAGTTGCGCAAGCGTGCCACGCCGTAGCATCTGGCAGGGCTGGCTCTGGCTTCTGCCCTCGGGAGCGTGAGCCTGTCGCAGGCAGCCTCAGGAGCCGCAGGCCGGGCTCGGATTTTCTGATCTTGGTGGTGCAGAGGGGCGTCCCCTTTCGGGCTGACTCCCGTCATCCTGGTGCTTTGGGGGCTCGATGCTGTCATTTCTCACCCCATTGCTCCAGAGTGGCTCGGCGTGGATGTGGCACCAGGTTCGAGGTGAAGCTGGCCAGGGAGCGTCAGGCTGGGGCAGGGGCAGGGGCAGGGGCTGGTCCTTCACTGCCCCCAGGCCCTAGGTGGCTTTCTCACCCTCAGTCGTGATTTGCCCAAGGTCACGTGACTTGTCAGTGGCTCTGGGATGGGAACCCAGGTGAGAGCAGCCCAGGTCCTGTCGCACCTGCTCAGAGTCGCATGCCCCGGCTTCTGAGCTGGGAGCGGCCACAGCCTCTCAGAGGAGGGGGCCTTGCACCTGCACCTTGAAGGCTGGACAGACATTCAGCTGTGTCGCTTCTCCCCTGTGCCCTGTGGCATGGCCTGGATTCACGGGGCGGCCTGAGATGGGCTCCTGTTCCGGTCAGCCCTTGCCCCCTGGCCCCCACTGCCCTCTCTCATCCCACGGGCTCAGACCCACCCCCAGGCCCTGCCCTGCTTGCTCAGACTCTGCAGTGGCTTCTTCCCAACTCTGGTGCTTGCTGCACTGCCGTAGTCCAGCCGGCCACCCGCACGCACCCCTGTGGCCGGCAGCACAGTGTCCGTGCCTGGGCAGTGGGGGGGGGCAGGATTGGCCACCTGGGCAGCCTCACCTGTCCTAGGACTCACAGTGTTATGGCCCCACAGGTGCACGGCGAGAAACAGGTCGGTGGCCCTGGATGAAGCTGAGGCCGCTGGGTCTGGCTTGGGGTGCCACGCTGGCTGGCCAGGGCCTCCGCTCCCTGGCTCCTTATCTCCCCAGCTCTCTTCCTTATCTTCCTCTGTCTCCAGCACTGGGATGGGTGTGCCCCTGTGGCTGCTGTCATGGGCGGGACAGGTGAGGCAGGACCCTACGTTAGGCTTCCTGTCCTCCAGGACTGACTGCCTGCGGGCATGGCCACGGGCCTGGGGCTGAGCGCGGGTCCTCGTGCGTGAATCCTTATGCTGATTGGGTTTTTCTGGCTCTGGCTGGGGTCCGGCTTTGCATTAACTCTGGATTGCAGGCCGAAGAGTCCCGGTGCCCGCGCCCTCCCTAGCTGCGGAGGTTACCGTGTGGGGCCTTGTGCTCATGGGGAAGCCATGGTTAAGCCCAGGAGGCCAAGGCCGGAGCCCGGATCCGGGGGTCTGTGCCGACTGGCTGTGGGGTCTGGCGGAATCCCTCTCCCTGGCCGTCTCTCAGTTTCCCCTCTTGCGTAGTGAGAGGGTTGGATTATCCGCAGCTCAGCCCCTGGGAAGGTGGTGTAGGGGGTGGTGGGCCCGGCCTGGCCTCAAGCTGCCTGCACCCGTGGGCTGGGTGGCCAGGGTGGGACTGTCGCCGGTCACTTTCCTGTATCTGTCCACTGTCAAATGTGGGAAATCGCTTCCATCAGAGGCCCTGGCAGAAAGCCTGCAGTTCTCAGCTTTGCCGTCAGAGCCCACATTCTGGGTTCGCCTTTGGTTGTCGAGCGAGGTGGAACAGCCGGTGCCCAGGGCGGTTTGGTGGCCAGCACCAGTGTCAGGGCACATGGGGGTTCCTGATCCCCCCCAGGCTTGGGAGTGCCCAGGGGCTGGTCAGATGGAAACCATCTTGGAGCCAGAAGCCCTCCACCCAGCCATGCGGCCGCCGTGAGAGGAGGTCTTGTCACCTGCCGCTGCCTGCTGGCCGTGGAGCCTGCTGGGGGCGTGGAGCACCCACGGCCAGGAGGCCCAGATTCCCTGAGCAGCCCTGGCCCGTGGGGCACACTGGTGTTTAATTTTTGACTGGAACGGCTGAGCCTCTGGGCAAAGTCCTCCTGCCCAGCCAGCGGGCTGCTCTGCATCTGAGCGGAAGAGAGAAAAATAAAGTAATTGTCTTTTTAGTGGCTGAACCATTTAAAGTGAACTCCCTGTTCCCATAGAAACCTTTTTTCTGTGCCTCTCTCTCCTTTTTTTTTTTTAACAGTGGTAGATTGTGTCAGTCACAGAAGGAATCAGAGGCAGCATCAGAAATCCCAAGTGTGCCCATAACGATTGACACTTTTCCTCCTTGCTGCCATGTCTTCTTTTTTTTTTTTTTTTTTGTCAGAGTGGAGATTCACAAACCATGGTGCGCGGGCCAGATCTGGCCCACTGCTTATGTTTGCAAATAAAGTTTTATTGGAACACAGCTGCACCTGTTGGGTCTGCATGTGGCAGCCTGGACGACTTCCTGGAGGAGGACAGGGTTTGTAAACCTAGGGCTCGTAACCTGTAGCGGATGCTCATGGCGACACAGCAGTAGGGAATGCCTGTGTGTGTGTGTGACCAAGGGCCGCCGGCGTGCCTGGGCACTTTCTGTGTCTGCATTGGCAGTGGGCCCGCTCACGGGAAGCTGGTCAAGTAACACGCGCTGGGTCCCCCTGAAATGGTGGGAGCTAGGAATGAGGGGTGAAAAGGACACCCCGGGAGGTTGTGCTACAACAGAGGATGCTGAAGGGGGTAGGGCGGGAGTCCGGGGGGAGGGGCAAGGGTGAGAGCACCAGAGTGGGCCGGGGTAAATCTGTAAACAGGCAGGGCGGGCAGGCACTTGGTGCAGTGGTCAGCACGCCGCTCAGGACGCCCGCCTCCCACAGTGGTGCCCGAGTTGCAGTCCTGGGAGGCACACCCTGGGAGGCAGCAGGTGATGGCTCAAGGTGTGAGTGAGGTCCCTGCCCGCCACGTGGGAGACCCAGATTGAGTGCTGGGCTCCTGGCTTCAGCCTGGCCCAGCCTCGGCCGTTGCAAGCATTTGGGAAGTGAACCGGTGGCTGGAAGATTTCTCTGTGTGTGTCTCTGTCTCTCCACATTTCAAATAAAATGAAAATAAGACAAAATCAGAAGAGAAAGGTGGGATATGTGAGCTGTGGGGTCAGGGAGCAGGCGATGGCGGGTGGGTGTGTCCCTGGGAGACCCAGGGAGCTCCTGGGAGGATGAAGCCAGGGTTGGGGGTGTGTGAGGGGGCCCCCAGGGAGCACTTGCAGCCGACCCTCCCTCTTGTTTTTCCTTGCTTGGGCACTGACATCTGCTGCTTGGAAATCATAGTCCGGGACGCCCTGGGTGAGGAAACCCACCCCGAGGAGAATGTGGGGAGTTTGCAGGAGCCTGGAGTCCTCTGGGGTCGACCAGCAGGACCGTCAGCTCCCGCAGAGCCAGGGTCAAATGGAAGGTCCCTTAGGGCTCCGATGACGGATGACGTCACCCCGCTCCTGCTCCCCTCTCCCAGGGCGTCCTCCGAGCAGCAGGAGCCTTCGTATTTATATCCAGCTCCTCTTTTAAACTATTTAAGTCCTCTAGCATGGGCATGGCTTGTACTTCAGAGCTGAGAACTGGGGCTTGGAGCTGACCTGCCCATTTGGTGGCAAAGGAACTTGAACCCCCAGGTGACCCCTCCCGTCCTGGCCCTGTGTCCGTCAGCCCTGGCCCTGGCTTAGCTCATCTCGGCCTTTCCACGCTCACCAGCTGTGGCGCGTTCCTCCATTCTTTTTTTTTTTTTTTTAATTTCGTTTTATTTATTTATTTGACAGGCAGAGTGGACAGTGAGAGAGAGACAGAGAAAGAGGTCTTCCTTTGCCGTTGGTTCACCCTCCAATGGCTGCTGCGGCCGGCGCACCGCGCTGATCCGATGGCAGGAGCCAGGAGCCAGGTGCTTCTCCTGGTCTCCCATGGGGTGCAGGGCCCAAGCACTTGGGCCATCCTCCACTGCACTCCCTGGCCACAGCAGAGAGCTGGCCTGGAAGAGGGGCAACCGGGACAGAATTGGCGCCCCAACCGGGACTAGAACCCGGTGTGCCAGTGGCGCAAGGCGGAGGATTAGCCTAGTGAGCCACGGCGCCGGCTACATTTCTCCATTCTTGCCCTGCCTCCAGCGCTTCCCCGGCAGCCCCACGTCCGTCTCCCCATCTCTGGAAGAAGCCCCCTACCCCACCTGTGCTGCCCTTCCCGGAAGAGCCGGGCCCCAGTGGCACCCCCGCAGGCCACATCCTTTCTCATCCCTGCACCTGTGCCCGCGTGGGCCCTCCCGCAGAGCCCCACCCTTGGTGGAATTCACAGCGTCTGCCCCGACACCCTGGAGCCTCGCTGCTGCCCTCCCAGGACACCTTGGGGGGCACCTGAGCCAGGCGTGTGCGTCTTTGCCCTGCCCATCCCTGACGTGGGGCGGGGGAGACGGCAGGCTGCATAATCTCCTCTCCCCCCGCCCCACCCCCGGCAAGGATGTCCACACCCCAATCCCCAAACCCTGGGTCAGGAGGGGCGGGGCCGATGCAGCTGCGTCAGCCATGTGCGCCCAGGTGCTCAGGAGCTTCCTCGGGGGAGGGAAGCAGGTGGGCCACAGCGAGAAGGCATGGGGTGGCAGAAGCAGAGAGCAGAGGAATGCTGTAGCGCGAGGGGCCACAGGCCCAGCCAGGGGGTGCCGGCGGCCTTTGGGAGCTGCAAAAGGGAGGCCGCGGATTCCCCCGCCGTGACTCCAGAAGGAACGCAGCCCTTCCCGTAACCCCGATTTTAGCCCGTGAGATCCACTGGAGACCTCTGACCGCCAGATCTGCGAGATAGTACACACGTGTGGGGTTGAGCCCGCCGCGGCAGCCAGAGGAGCCCCACGCAGGCGTGACCAACAGTGGCTGCCCGTCTCGTCTCTGCCCCAGAAGAGAGACAGCAGGGAGATGTTTGCATCCTGGCTTTTTTTAAATTTTTATTTGAGAGGTAGAGCTACAGATAGAGAGGGAGAGGTTTTCCACCTGCTGATTCACTCCCCAAATGGCCACAATGGCGGGAGCCAGACCCATCTGAGGCCAGGAGCCAGGAGCTCCTTCTGGGTGTCCCACGCGGGTGCAGGGGTCCAAGCACCTGGGCCATCTTCCAGTGCTTTCCCAGGCCCTAAGCAGAGAGCTGGATAGGAAGAGGAGCCGGAACACGAGCTGGTGCCCATATGGGATGTGGTGCTGCAGGTGGAGGCTTCCCCTACCATGCCACAGTGCTGGCCTCTCCATCTGTGAGTTTGGTGGAGGCCTGGGGTGGTGACAGGACCTGAGCTGAGTGTGGGGCCAGGGTTCTGGTCACAAGGGGCAGATGACGGGCAGCAGAGACTGTCGGCAGTCACGCTCCCAGTCAGCGTGCGGTGGCCCGGGCACAGAGAGGGTGACATCATGGCATCTTCCAGGTTCATACCCGGCTCTGGCCGCGGTGACGTCTCTGCTCCACCCCTCGGCGTGCCCTTTTTTCTTTTTAAATTTGTTAAAAATTGTATTTATTTGAGAGGCAGAAAGAGAGAGAGAGAGAGGGAGAGAGAGAGACATGCACGGTCCCATTCACTGGTTCTGCTCCCCAAATGCCCATAATAGTCATGACTGGGCCAGGGCTGCAGCTGGGAGCTGGAAGCCCAATCCTGGTCTCCTACATGGGTGGTAAGGACCCAGCTACTTGGGCCATCACCACTGGTTCCCAGGGTTTGTGTTTGCAGGAAGCTGGAGTCAGGAGCTGGGGCTGGGGAGTGGCACCCACGGGCTCCAACGTGGGAGTGTCTAACCACTAGGCTACACACCCACCCCGTCCTGTTCTCTTGGAGCTGAGACAGATGAAGTGAGGGCATGCTGCTAGCCTGGCCCCCGCCCCGGTTTTCTTGGTAAAAGGTCTTGTACTTGATGTGGAATATCGAAGTCTGCTTAGGGAGCGAGAGAGCATCCTGGCACCGGTGGCCACGCGTGCTTGCCGACTCGGCTGGCATTCCATCAGACGCTGGAAGCCCACAGCGAGCAGACAAGTGCCGCTCCCCAGAGGGTGTGTGTGGTGTGAGTGACGTCCCCCTGCTCCTGACCCTCTGACGTCTTAGAGGAGCACACGGTCAGCTCTGGGTCTGTCATCGCCGGTGGCCCAGGGCCCCCGGTGACTGCTGGTCCCCGGCCTTGTGCTGGCCTCTCTGTCCCTTACCCCAAGGCCTGAGGGAGGCCGTCCATCTCTGGGCACCCGTCAGCTCTGGGAACTTCTGGATTATCCCACGATGATTTCTGCGCTTTGGATTTCTCTGACCTTGTAGAGCTGCTAGATGTCGTGTTCGTCGTCCTGGCCTAATCCTCCAGTTTCCTTATCTCGTCTAGCTCGTGTCCCTTTTGGGTTCGGCTCTGCTGTCTGGGAGATGTCACTGATTTTCTATTCCGTGTTTCAATCTGTTGCATTTTTAATTTGCAAGTGCTCTTTCATCCTCCCTGGTGGAGCCCACTCTTGTTCGTGACCGTGCAGGGCCAGCGGCGGGGGGCGGCGAGGGCTGGGCTGGGTTTGCAGAGGCGGCTTGGGAGCGGGGGCCGCGTCTCCGGGTTGGAATCCCTGCTCTGCCGCTCGCTCGTGTGCTGGCTTGGGACGCGCAACTCACCCTCTCCGCTCTCAGATGCCTTCCTGGTAGAAGGGGAAGAACAAGGTGGGTTCAGCCAGGACCGCGTGAGCGGCTGGACGGAGAGGACCTGGCGCCGTGGCCGGTGCGCTCGGCATGGTGGGGGCCTGCTTCCCCACTCCGCAGAGCTGCGGCCCTGCCGTGGAGCTTTGTGTTGGAGACTTCTTTCCTTGGCTGGATCAAGTCCTTGCGTGTCTTCTCACATCTAAGAGTGTGCTAGCTCTGAGCATGTGTGGCAGGGCTGCCTGACCCTAGAAGCTTCTCTCGCAGGCGCCCTGCTGGCTGCTCTCTCGGGAACCCCTATGCAGTACCCGGAGGTCTTTCCTCCGTGGCAGAGTCTTAACAGTGCCCCATCAGAGGCTCGAGAGCAGGTGGCTGGCGTCCATGCCATAGTGCAGTGGGTTCAGCCGCCACTTGCGATGCCAGCATGGTGTATCAGAGCGCTGTGCGCCTGGGAGGGCAGCAGAAGATGGCCCTCTTGCTCGAGCCCCTGCCATCCACTCAGGGGGCCGGGACGGAGTTCCTGGCTCCTGCCTTCCACCTGGCCCAGCCCCGGCTGTCGTGCATGGAGGATGAGCTGCTTCTTTCTCTGTCACACTGCCTCTAAGATAATGAGTCTTAGAGAGAGGCCAGGCTGCGGGGGGTGGAGAGTGGGGGCCTGGGAGCTGCGAGAAGGAAGAGAGCTTGGGGTGTGTTTGGGGGGGGGTCCTCTGTATCCAGCACACAGAAACCCACTTAGTCTTCACGGCAATGGGCGCCCGCTGTTTTACCCTCTTTAGAGAACAGACCCTTGGCCGGGGGCCTGCTGGTGGGGGAGGGGAGGCACTGGGCAGGGCGAGGACCCTTCTGCATCCCTGCCCAGCGCTGTCCGAGACACCTGTCCCCTCGCATCCCAGACCCCGGCGCTGCTGGGCTCCGAGCTGGCCCGGCGTCCGTCTGTCCTCTTTGCCTCTTGGGGTGCAGGGTTCTCGAGTTTGCTACGGAAACTGTGGTCTCCCCTGCTGCGCACTTTCCACCCTCCCTCTCTCCAGAATGTTCTCGCCATCACCGCTGGTTTTCTAAATGCCCGAGTCTCCTTCCTCTGGCGTTCAGTGGGGCTGGGAGGGGCGGCAGTGGGGAGCCCATGCTTTCCCTGCATCTGGGGGCAGCCAGGTAGGAAGCTGGCCTGCGGGCGCCCCCGTCACTTGACTTTGGAGATGCAGCGATGGCCAGGTGGGCAGGCGTGTGGCTCCCACCTGATGCCCATTTTCCCAGCCACACGATTTGTTTCACCTGCAGCTGGGCCCCTGGTTCCGGGGTGAGGGGCCTGGGCAGGGTGCAGCTGCGGGGGCCGAGGGACTTCCTCCCATGAACTCTCCTCCGAGGTGCTCCCTGGGGCTCTGGCCTCCCACCCCTGGGCTGAGCGCCTCTGAGCGTGGCAGGGGGTTCGTGTGCCGCCCGGCGCTGACCATCGCGCACTGCTGCTGCTGTAGCCGCGGCCTCTGCTCGCCTGGGTGGGTCGGCACCGGGGGGAGGGGTAGCTCTGTTCCACCCTGTCTGCTCTGGGAGTCCTGCTGGCTGTGAGGAAACCCTTCCCTAGCCCGAAGCCACAGGCCAACGGCGGGAGCCTCAGCTGGTGCCCGGCTTTTAAAGTTACGCTGTTCTTCCCGGGGAGATGAATCGCTCTCCCTGCTGCCCGCGTCTGGATCTCCTGGGGTTGGAGAGCTCAGCCAATGCGGAGAGAGGGGCACTGCAGAGACCTCTGGGTAAAGGGCAGATTATGGCCTGTGCCCACAGTGCCTCCGAACCTGTGCCTTTGAATTCCACAGCCCTTGGGCTGAACGTGGTTGATCAGAATGGACAGCTGCCTCGGGTGGGGTGGGGGAGGCGTCTGAGACCAGGCCTGGACCTGGATTTTGGCTGCAGGACTTGAGCCAGATGATGCGTCCTTCCTGGTGCCAGTGGCAGGCGCCCGGAACGTGGTCCGGTAGCAGCGATGGCTTCCTAGGGCTGTTGGGAGGGCTCTGTGAAGTCGTGAGCACCGACCAGGGCTCCCTCCGTGAGGTCACCGGTGTTTCTCTCCTTGCTGTGGAGTCAAAGAGGAGCTTTCTGGTACCGTGGTTGGGCGGTGGTGGGGGGTGGGGGTCGGGGCGGGGGGCAGGTGAAGCAGGCAGCACATCGGCGGCTTGGTCAGTGTTGGGGCGGGGCCACGTCCCGTCAGACCTGGAGTCTGCACTGGGCATTGGGCTGTAGAGCCCACGCGGCAGCAGCTGACGCGCAGGGAGGGAGCTGTCTGGCCCGAGGTGGGAGGGGTGCTCGGGGCTGTGGACCCAGGAAGGTGTATGTGTCAGGGGGCGGGACTCAGAGAGATGGAGATTGGCAGGTGGGCGGGGAGGTACAGGGCAAGAAGATTCTGGAATGTTAGGAAAGGGGCTGGCGAAGGGGGTGGAGGTCTTCTTTAATAATGATGTCACCTTTGTCCTGTCCCACCCCCCGGGGACACGGCCTCAGCAGGGTCTTCAGTGCCTGAGTGTTGGGGTGGCACTGGTTCCTGCAGCGGGAGGTCTTCTGTGAATGGGATGTCCCACGTGTGGCAGGAGGCTTAACAGCCTCAGTTGAGTCCACAACATGCCAATCATGTGTCAATCAAAACATGCCCCTTTCTACCAGGGGGCGGTCCCGCCCATTTGAGAGCTGGTGGGTGGTACACACGCAGATGAAAGGGGAGGAGCTGACTCCACTCCAGTCCACAGCAACAGTTGTGCAACTGCGTGTGCCCCTCACTCAAAAGAGTCTTTGACATGGAGCCCCGGCCTGGAGGCTCACGGACAATCATTGGTTGATGTAATAGTTGTTCTGTGAATTGTGGCCATTGTAACCGTGGGTGCTCCAGTTGTGGGAGGAAGCCAACCGTGACGCAAGAACGCGTGACCCTGGGGGACGGCTCCGTGGAAAATGACCTCATGTGTCCAGGTGCAGGCGCCACAGTCCTCCTGCTTCCAAGTCCCGCCAAGCCCAGCTCCTCTGGCGCTGGAGCGCTCTGCAGCCCCAACTTCCTGCACACACCTGTTGCGTGCTTGGTCGCAGGCCCCGGCATAGAGACGGGAGGGAAGCAGACCGCGTGTCCGCGCCATGGTGGGGAGTCAGGGGCCCCGCCCTGGGGAGACCGTGCTGACAGACTACTGTGGGGTGTCTGACCGGGGGCCATGGGAGGCGGGGCAGAGAAGTGGGCGTGGTCAGCTGCAGGGAGAGGAAGGAAGGGGCAGGGGAGTTTTCTCTGCAGAGTGAGGCTGAGGGGGGCTGGGGCCAGGCCCCGGATCCGTGTCCGTGGACTTGAGCTGTCAGAGCTCACAGTAGTGGTTGGGTCATCTCCGGAGCACGGATCCGCAGCGTCCTGAGCCCGGCTCGGCTTCAGAGCTGGAGGCAGAGGGGCTGGGCTTCCCCCTCCCAGAGAAGCCAGAGACAAGGGCTCCCGCCCGTGTTCAGAGAGACCCAGAGGCCTGCGGTTTGCACTCTGGAGACGGCTCCCAGCCTCTGCTGCTCTGGGCTGGCTCTGAGGCTGGCCTGTGCAGTGGGGCTCACCTTTGCTTTACTCCTCTGTGTGTTCTGGGGTGCAGCGGGGCGTCGTGGTTCTGCTGCCTGGCGGTTGTGTGCTCTCCCATCCCCCTGTGTCCTTGTCCCATCCCGGTCCAGGCAGGTCAGCCCCCGATGGGAGGGGCTGCTCCTTCAAGCATCATTTTTCTGGGTTGGGGCTGAGTATAACGTTGAACGAGGTGAGGACGCTGGCGCCCGTGGCCATGCATTTACCTCCTGCCACCATCACTTATCCAGCACCTGCCGCGTGCCGAGAACCCTGCGGAGTGTTTTCTCTTGGATCCTCACAACTGTGCGAGTGGGGCAACTGCTTGCATTTCTCAGATGGAGAATTGAGGCTCAGAGAGGTTAAGTGCAAGGTGCACAGTCACACAGCTTGTTAGGGACAGGCTCAGGTTGCCCGCGATCGCTGTCACTCAGAAGCCTGGGCTCTTTGCACGAACACATACTGGTCTTTCCACCGGCACTGAGTGTGTGTGACAGGCACGAGGCCCTGGTCACCCCTGCTGACCCCAGTTTTTTCGGTGTGGACCCAGGGGATGGATGGATGGATCTCTCTCTCTCTCTCACTCACTGATAAAGCAGTCTATTTATTTGAAAGACAGAGTTACAGAGAGAGGGAGACACACACACACACACACACACACAGCGAGCTCCTGTCTCCTGGTGCAGTCCCCAAATGGCCACCGTGGCTGCGTCCGGGCCAGGCTGGAGCCAGGGCCCTAGAACTCCATCCAGGTCTCCCACGTGGGTGTTGAGGGCCTGCTGCCTCACTGTACTTGCTGGGGGCCGCAGCCAGCCTCTGACAACGTGTGGGCAGTGGTCTAACCCACGTGGACTTCCCCACGGGGTTAATCCATGACAGTTACTGTTTCTGTCTTCCTGTGGTTCTGAAGTCGCGTGAGCGCATTGTGGGGTCAGCACCCTTACTTTGGTGTCGTTCCCACTGGTCTCAGAGCACCTGCTTTGCACACTTGGGTTCCCACTGGCCGGAGTCCTTGCTGGCTGTGGCCTGTCCTGTGACTTCCGCTGTGGACTGGCCCTTCTCGGGCCCTGTGCCCTTAGCTCTGGCTCAGCGCATGTCACTTTTTCACACGGCTGTGGCCTGTCCACCTCCGTCACCAGGGGTGAGCCCTTTGCTGGCAGGGTCTGGTCTTAGCCGACTCCGGCCTCCAGGCCTGGGTTTGGTTAATCCTCTGCCTGGTGGGAGGTGAGTGGCCACTTTCCCGCTTCCGTATAGCACGACTGTATCGAGATCTCGCTGCAGAGCCACCTCACTGTGGGTACCTCTCCAGTACCCTCCTGGAGAGGACCCTGGAAGCAGGTCGAATGGTTTCTAGCTCCTGGTCCACCTTGGCAGTGTTGCAGCTTCAGCTGCCATTCCTCTCCTTTTGGGGGTGGTGCCTGGGTCCCCCAAGCTCCTTTCCGTTGATGCTTGTGTGGAAAATCCCGAGCCATGGGGCCAGTGCTAGCAGGGGTGGGGTGGGCAGCCCGGACACAGATGAAGGGCAGCAGTGACCATGGCGCCATCTCCTCCCCCCACCGTGGGCAGGTGACACCATGGCTGCCTGAGCTTCAGGTGTGCCCAGGGTGGGAAATCAACAGTCCTGGCTCGGCCTCCTGCTGCCCGGGGACCTTTGTGTGCACCTCAGGAAGCCGGTGCCATGGTGGGGAGTATGGGGGCCCCCCTCCCTGTTCCCTAGTGAGCCTGGTGTCCCCCGCAGCTCACGATGGTTCCTGCGAGCCCAGGCCAGGGCTTCTGCCTGCTGCTTGGACCTCAGTGGCTCTCAGACTTCCAGGGACATTTGGCAAAGACTGGGGACAAGTTTTGGCCACTGCAACTGCAGCGACTGCAGGGTTGTGGGCAGAGGCCAGGGAGGCTGCTCAGTGCCGGCCTGCACAGGACGGCCCCCACCTGAGGGTAACTCAGCCCGCGTGTCTGTGGTGTGGAGGGCGAGAAGCCAGTGTTGGGTGCCAGGGAGTCACCTGGCGGACGAGTGAGCCCCCATCCCTTGCCCCGTTCAGACTCCGCAGGCTCTGAGGGTCTGCCCCCCAGCGTCCCCAGAGTGACCACACAGAGGCTGTGCAGTGAGCCTCGCCCGGCCCCTGGCTGCTGCTATCAGGGCCATCCTGGGAGACAGCTGCGTGGTAACACCCTCATTTGCCAGACAGAGAAACTGAGGCTTGGAGAACACGGCTCCCATTAAGTTCCTGGAGCCTCTTGTCCACACAGGGGCCTGAGGTCTCCTCTTGGGGCCTGCCCTTAGCCCAGCTGCAGCCTCCTGCTCCGGCAGCTGCCGGGAGATGACCTCAGCGTGTGCGTCCACTTCGCCTCCCCTCTGTCCAGTTCCGCTGATCCAGTGTGTGCAGAGGGAGGAGGGGGCGCCCCCGGGCTCCGGCCCAGGCCTGGGGATGGATGAGGCGCTGGGCCGGGAGGGTGTGGGAGGAGGCTGCGGGGCCTTCCGCCAGTCTGGACTGCTCGTCTCCTTTCCGGAAGTGGCTGGACAGGCCCTGGGGTCTTGGGTGGGTGGGGGGCCTGGGGTCCCTATGTGCCCCTGTGGACTGTGCTGGGAGCTGAGGCCTGCTGAGCCCAGAGAGGGCAGAGGAGATGCGGGTGCGTGGGGCGGCCCAGCCCGGTGTTGGGGAGCAGCAGTCACACAGCTGGGCCTTGACTCTGTCACTTGGGAAAAGGGCTGGGGGCGGGGATGGTCTTACCCTCTGGGAATTGGGGAGGTCTTAGCCAGTGCTCGCGACAACTCCTGCAGCTGGGACTGTGCACGGGGAGGGGGGGGACTGTGCCTTGCAGCTCCCTGCGGGCTCGCGAGTCTGCCCCCCCCCCCCCCCCCCCCGTGGACAGGGCTCTGACCGAGCAGCACCAAGGGAGGGACGCTGTTGCAGGCTCTGCCTCGTCCAGGAGAGGAGCAGCAGTTCTGGGAGGGGAGCTTCCGGTGCGCGGTGTCAGAGACCGGGCACAGAGCAGGGCCCTGACCCCGCGGCCGTCCCAGCCACAGCGAGTGGGTGTGCCATGTGCCATGTGATGTGTGACGGATGAGGCGGGCTGCTCTAACCCTGTGGCCATCCCAGCCACAGCACAGTGGGACGCGTGACGCGTGACGTGTGACGTATGACGTGTGATGGACGGAAGAGGCCAGCTAGCTCTGGGCGCTAGCTCTGGGCTCCTTGAAGGAGGCGGGAGCCCCCGCTGGTTATGGAAGGGGAGGGGTGGTGAGTGCGAGCGCTGTCCGGAGGCCACGTCGCCTGCCCGCGCGGATGCGTTTCTCAATGCGGTTCCTATCCTGGTGCCTTGTTGACAACAGCTGAAAACCGGACACCGTTCAGCTGGTGGACGTGGTAGCGGTGATGGGTGGGTGGGGTCTTGTCTTCGCACAAGCAAGAATTCAGGCGTGAGACAGAGAGCAGCGGTGAGCAAGGTGGCAAGGTTTAATGGGGTCGGACATCCGTCGGAACGAGGGGACAGAATCCGAGAGCGAGCTCCCAGGCACTCAGAGTGGGGGCAGCAAGGTTCCGTGGCTGAACGCAGAGCATGCACCTGGCAGGCCGGGCGGGCGGCTCTGCAGAGCCGGAGCTGAGCTGCAGTCTGCACTCAGACGGGGCTTATACAGGGAAGGGGGTCCGGTTCTTCCCATAGTTTCCCCTCCTCCCCCTCCTCCTCCAGGACACAGGGTTGCTGCATGTGAGTCAGGGTCTCTCTACTCCATGCTGTCGCACTGGGCAGAGGTTCCCCCGGCGCCTGCCCCGTGCTGTCAGGTGCTGAGTAGAGGATTCTCCTGGGGGCTTGCGCTGGGGGGAGGGCTGAGACCCCTGGAAAGTTACCAGGGTTAAGTTATTGGGGGCCTTGTAGTGTAAAATCCTCGGCTGCTTCAGGTGAGCTTTGGCAGATGCTCTGTGATCCATAGCTCCTCCCCCACCCCACTCCCACACACACAGGCTGATGTCTCACTTCCTGCCTGACAGACAGACAGACAGATCTGGTGTGCACCTGCTGTGGGGCACTGCCCGGCCAGGGGCCGCGGGTACCCACGGTGCAGGTGCATCTCAGGGACTTCACAAGAAGCTCTGTGGATTGTGGAGTCACAGGGGGTGGGGGAGGGAGAAGGGGGGAGTGAGAGAGAGAGGGAGAGAGAGCGAGAGAGGGAGAGAAAGGGGGAGAGAGGGAGAGAGACGGAGTGAGACAGAGAGGGAGGGAGAGCGAGAGAGGGAGAGAAAGGGGGAGAGAGGGAGAGAGACGGAGAGGGAGAGAGAGAGGGAGGGAGAGAGAGGGAGGGAGAGAGGGGGAGAGAGAGAGGGAGAGAGAGAGAGAGGGAGAGAAAGAGGGAGAGAGGGAGAGAGAGCGAGAGAGGGAGAGAGAGACGGAGAGAGACAGACAGAGAGGGAGAGAGACGGAGAGAGGGAGAGAGGGAGAGAGACGGAGAGAGAAGGAGAGAGAGGGAGAGAGAGAGGGAGAGAGACGGAGAGAGAGGGAGAGAGACGGAGAGAGAGGGAGGGAGGGAGAGAGAGAGAGGAGAGAGAGAGGAAGGGGGAAGGGAGAAAGGGGGAGAGAGAGTGGGGGTGGGGAGAGCACGCTCCCACCCGCTGGTTCACTCCCTGAATGGTCACAACAGCTGGGGCTGGACCAGGCCCAAGCCAGGAGCCTGGAACTGCGTCTGGGCCTCCCACGGGGGTGCAGGGCCCCAGGGCTGGGCCACCTTCTGCTGCCTTCCCAGGTGTGTTAGCAGGGAGCCAGGTGGGAGTGGAGCCGGGACTGGAACCAGCGCCATGAGACACCAGCGTGGCAGGTGGTAGTGTAACTCATTAGGCCGCGTCCACGCCGCGTCTCCAGCCCCGGAAGTCTGACTTTAATGAGCAGGGAATCTTCTTATCCCAGTCCCAGCAGAATCGCAGCACGCGAGGCGGCCTTTGTGGTCTGTACCCCATGATGGAATGGTCGCAAGCGAGCGCTTTCTGAGCTGACCTTTGAAACCCCTTCCCCGTAAAACCCGGGAGCCCCACTGAGCCGCGGGCATAGATCGGCCTGTAAACCAGCCTTTACAGACTTCTTCCAGGCCTGGTAAAGTGAGACCCGCGGGGAGAGCCGGGGGAGGCCGCGGCCGCACCCCTGCCCCTGGCCTCTGGGCGCACCCCTGCGGCGCTGCCTTTGCTTTCTCTGCCTCTGGGGTCCCTGGTGAAGGGGGGCCCTGGAGTCACTCAGACCTGGGCCGGACTCTGCCTGCCGCTCCTTAGGGTTGGCTGTGAGAGAAAACCCAAGATGACCCCTGTAGACAGAAGTGCATTTCTTGCAGGGCTTCCGAGGCTGGCTTGGTGGCTGTGCACTGGTAAAACCTGCAACGACCCAGGCTGCGTCCAGCTCCTTACACTGCCGTTCCCCTGGACTCACTCTTGACCTCATGGTCCTAAAGGACTGCCAGAGCTCCCGCCATTATCATAGTGTTCAGACAGCAGCAAGATGAGGGAAGAAGGGTCCCAGCACGGACGCCAGTTCTGTTAGAAGTTGCAAGGGACTGCCGCGTGGCATTTTGCTTACATCTCATTGGCCAGAGTTAGTCACATGGTTTTAGTTAACTCCAAGGAGGGTAGGAAACTGAGAATACAGCTTTATCTTGATGGGCGGAGGAGGCGCTGACAGTCTGCACTACGATTCCTGTTTCCTGTGTCTTCACAGCAGGGCCTTAGACTGGCCTCTGACGCCTTCTGGGTCTCGGTTTTCCCGTCTGTGAAATGAGCGCAGTCCCTCGTTCCTCTCAGGCCTGCTATGACGCGACAGGGTGTGTGCACAGCCACAGCGGCGCCCACGTGGGTCCCTTGAGCCGTGTTTCCAGTAATGGTTCCTCGTGTCCCTGAGTGGGCACCGCGGAGGACACCGTGATGAGAGGACACGCCCTGGAGGGCCCCGCGACCCAGGCCTGCCCCACGGTTAACCCTGGGAGGGGTTCGTGCCACGGAGCAGCCAGGGTCCAGGCAGTGCAGGGCCGGGCCTGTGCACACGAGGGCAGGGCAGTGGGAAGGGGCGCGCCCACTGGACACGGCCTGGCTGAGGCCAAGCGGGGCAGACTGTCCCGTTTCCCATGGGCTCTGGGGTCCTCGTCAGCACAGCCACGTCCCTGGGGAGTGTCCTGGGCAGGGCATGGAAGTGGCTTCTCCACTTGCCAGCTGGGTGCGTCTCCGAGTTCCGTTTTGTTTTTTCCCTGTGTTGAAAACACTGGACAGACTTCACGCACGACAGGCCCGAACCCACGGGCAGCGGCTGCCTCTGTACACAGCCTGGGCGTGTGCCTGGCCGAGGAGCCCCTGGGGACGTGACGGCCTGCGGCGCCCTCCACCTGGGGCCTGGAGCAGGCTCCCCACCCTGCAGCCGAGCAGGCGACCACGCCGAGTGGTCAGCAATGAGCGTGGTGGGGTGGCCGGCACACTGGACTCTCCCCTCGGGTCCCCACTCCTCTGCCAGCCCCGCGAGGGGCAGGAGTGCCTTGCTGCGTGGACAGCCCCCGTGGCCCTGGCTCACGCCGCCTGGTGGACTGCTGCGTGTCTGTGCTTTCCCTCTTTGCGCCGTGTGTACTCCCGACTTCGTCCACAAACGAGACGTTGAGTTTTTACCAATAGGAGAAACCGCCGAGGTTGTGGTTCCCAAAATGAGCCCCCAGCACTCTGCCCGGTGCGTGGGCGGGATTCAGACGGTCTGCCACACGCCGCCCCCATCCTGCCGTCCTCACGCGCGTCCTCCCCACTCGAGTTTGGGGTCTCCCTTGTGACCTGGAAGATGCAGATGGAATCGGTCGAGCCCCGTGAGCAGCTCGCATCGCACAGGAGCCGGCCTCTCCGCACTCAGCGCGGCCTGGGGTTTCCCGACGTAGCATCCGTGGTCCGTGGCCGCTGGACTTGGAGTCTCGACGCCTCTGCCCCTGCTGTGCCCTGGGCCCGGCGGCCTGGTGGGTCAGGTGCGTGGCGTGCGTTTTCCACTTGCAGTGAGCTTGTTGGGAGCCACCCATTGCAAGCCGGGATCAACTGCGTCAGTTTCACAGTAATCTGCTTTCAGGGTTCAGTGTTTGACGGAAGGCTGCCGGGCCTCCCCTCCCCTCCCCTCCTCTTTCCCCTCTCTCCCCTCCCCTTCCTCCCTTCCTCTCCCCTTGGCCTCTTTCCTCACCTGAGGATCTCCTTTGCTGTGTATTCTGATTGATTGCTAGCGTTGGATCTGATCAGCCCCATGTAGATGTCGGGTTTGGTGGCTGTGACCTGCCTGGGGGGGAGCTGGGCAAGTGCCCTTGCTCGCTCCCAGGGCTGCAGGCCTGTAGGCCTGCCCGCCACTTGGGCCTCCCTGTCTCTCGGCGCGTCTGTGTTGTGCACCTGCTGTGCACCGGCCATGGCTGCAGGTGCTGGGAACACAGCGGGGGGAGGACAGCCCGAGCCTGGCTCGCTTGGACCTTCAGGTCCTAGTGGGGTGCGGCAGTCACGAACAGGTGCACAGCCCCTCAACAGCTGCAGGTGTGTGGAGGGAAGCAGAGACAGGGAAAGGGTCAGAGCGTGCGGGGCGAGGGGCCCGGGTACACGCGACGCGGCCGCTGCTCCTCACACTTGTGCGCGTCCCAACTTTGGGACTTGTGGCAGTGGCCCGTCCCGGCAAAGGGGACCCTGCAGGTTGATTAAGGGCCCGGGGAGGGGCAGGTGGTCCCAGCCCACCCAGGCAGTCACACGCTGCTTAGAAAGTCTCAGCTGGCCATGGCTGGCTTTGAAGCCGGAGGGAAGCCAAGGATTGTGGGTGCCTTCTAGAAGCTTCAGGAGGAAGACGATATCCCCACCTTGAAACAGGGGGAGCCTTGCTGTTGGCCCCGGGAGACCTCTGCCGACCATAAGATAATCGTGCTGTGACAGTGTTCGTGGTTGTTGTAGCGACAAGTGGACATGCCTGGAGGACGTGGAGGACGCTGTTTGTGGCCAGGGAGCCTCTCTGAGGAGCAGGAGCAAAGCAGAGGGGCTGCCGAGGTGGAGGGGCCCAGCCGGGCGGCGGCCCTGAGCGGCCGTGGCACTCACTCGGGGTGCGTCACTCATGGGGCCACACGAGGACCCTGGCCCTGGTCCCGGTGCGCCTCTCCTGGGTGATTTATTTTTTCAGGCCAGAAAACTCCTATGCATCTGACGAGGCCCAGTCAGTCCAAGGTCACTTCCGATTCCCCCTGGCAGTGCTTGGCGCATAGTAGGTGCTTAGCAAATGCTTGGTGACTGGAGCTCCTCCCCAGCCGCGTTTTGTTCCGTGGCGGGTTGACGGCACCTCCGTGCTGTCTGGGGCAGGGAGGCCCTGGGGTTGGGGGCCGCCTCCAGCCAGACCCCTCCCTCACCCCTTCTTCGCTGCACCTCCTCAGCCAGGGGGTGCGGCTGGCCCCCCGGGATGCTGAGGGAGAGCGAGCCGGGAGGGAGTGGGCGAGACGGCTTCCTCCTCCCGTGCCGAGCAGACCCCGGCCTGGTCTCTGCAGCCCGGACCCCGTTCTCAGCCTCGCTAGGCAGCTCAGCCAGGGTGTCTGTGGTCGCCATGGCTTTATTTTCTCATTTCCCAAAGCAGAGCGGGCTGTGGGCGGGGCAGTGCACCTGCTGGCACTGCGCTTCCCAGGTAGCCCCGGGGCCCTGCTGCCTCCTCCCACCTGCTGGCCTTGGAGACAGAACCTGAGGACCAGAGCAGGCGACTGCCTGGGTGAGGGCTCAGAGGGACATGGAGAAGTCAGGAGGAAGATGGGAGGGGAGGGGTGGGACTGGGGGGTGTTTGTGAGTTCCTGTGTTTCTCCCGGCTGTGGGGGCTTCGTTCTGTGGCTGGGAAGGGCTGGGTGCGGGCTTGAAGCTCCTCTGCCTCCGGTGTCTCTTTTCCTTGCTACTCGGTAGCAGGTTCACGTTGCTTGGCTGTGCTGGGATTGAATTAGCCTTGCCCTGCAGGGGCAGCCCAGGGCCTCCTGTCGCACGCCACGGGGGTGTCCTGTGCGTTCCCTGCCTGCCCTCCCGAGCGCTGTCCCACCAGCCCCGAGCTGGTCTCTGATAATCCCGCCTGATGTCTCTGCAGCTCCCAGCAAGTCCTGGCTCCCTGGGGAGCGGATGTTTTCACCAGGGTTGAAGCGCCCTGTCCCCGCCTCCTCTGCACCTGCCGCAGGGCGGTGAAGGCACCAGAGAGTGCCCAGGGGAGGAGCTGTGCCGGGCCTTGGACTGAAGCTACTTAAAGTCAAGGGCATTGTCTACAGGAGGGAAAAATCAATGTGGCACGGAGCAAGGCTTTAACTGCCACCTCCTGGGGGCCAGGAGCCTGGAGTCTGGGTGCAGGGGCAGGTATGGGGGTCCCGGGAGGCGGAGCTGCCCTCGTGGCTGGTGTGTGTTTATGTTGTCGTTATTTTAAACCGTTCTAGAAGAGGCTATGAAATCTCAGGAGACTTTCAAAAATAGTGTAGCTTCTGGTTTTAAAAGTGGAACATGTCCGCTGTCTAAAATAGAGAAAATACCCAACGTAGGAAGGAGAAAATAAAGTCATTCCAAACGGCACCACCCGGAAATGATGGGCGTTAGTGTTTTCACGTGTTTTTATTTAAAAGATTTATTTATTTTACTTGAAAGTCAGAGTTACGCAGAGAGAGAAGGAGAGACAGAGAGAGAGAGAGAGAGGTCTTCCGTCTGCTGGTTCACTCCCCAGATGCCCGCATCAGCCGGAGCTGCGCCCATTTAAAGCCAGATGCCAGGTCTCCTACAGTGTTCATGCATTTTCTTTTCAGGCTTTTTCCCTTGAAAAAGTTTTGGCGAGAGTTTTAACATAAATGGTATGGCGTGTGAAAGACAGAAATTTATGGGGAACCGACCACCCTGGTGAACTTGAGCCACCTACTGAGTTCTGTCCATGCCTCAGTGCCTGCATCAGTGAAATGGGTATAAAGCTACAAGCTTGCAAGAAGGCTAAACGGGTCATGGGAATCCACACAGAGCCCTCGCCTGATGCTCGGCACACAGTGGGCACGCCGTGGGCTGTGTCAGCTGATCACATACAGAAGTGGAGCCTGCTTTTGCCTTTGCCTGTGTTTCAAGCGTGTAACCCCCACACTCCCACGGCCACGCGCTCTCCTTCCAAGCCATCGTGCAGGTCTGCCCGGCTCCCCGCCCTGTTCCGTCCCAGCCTCCTTGCGGGCTCGCCCTTGTCCCCGTTTCGGGAGCTCTTTGAGGACACGTCTCTAGGCTGAGCTGATACTGGGTCGCAGGCCGTGGGAGCTCCTCCCGGGGGCTCCGGCTCACGTGGGTCCAGGTTGCTTTCTGGCCGCGCTTGTCATTCTCCAGCGAGGTTTGCACCGCCCTGCACCGCCCTGCACCGCCCTGCACCACCCTGCACCGCCCTGCACCACCCTGCACCTGGCTGCTGTTTATTTGTAACAGTGATCAGCAGGAGCCCCCGGGGAGGGGAGAGGCTAGAGGCGAGCTCTGGCCAGTGCCGGCCCCAGGAGGAGGCGGGCGTCTGGGCTGTGGGTTATTTATTTATTTTCCGGCACAGCCTTGCGAAGTTCCAGTTGTTAGTCAGCTCTGTGAAGGGCGGGAGCTGTGGGCAGGCAGATCCGCGGGGGCGGAGGCATCTGTTTCCAGGGCCCCTGCCTGGCTGAGTGGCTCCCATAGAACAGGTGGTGTCCGGGGGGAGGGGCACCCAGCCCCAGACAGACAGAAAGCCCTGCGCCTGGGCTCGGCTTGGGAGGCAAATGTTGTCCCGGGCAACCAGGGACGCTGTCGTGGCTACACCTGTTCCCAAGGTGGTTTCTTTTTTCATTGTTCTGGTTCTCTGGGGGAGGCAGAGATTAAGACCTGGACAGGGGAGTTTGGTCAGGTCAGGGCGGAGCCTGGGAAGGGGTTAGGAGGTCCCAGGTTCTGTGTGACCTGAGGACCACGTGCGTGTCCCGTCCTGAGCGTCCCCACTCCCCTGCTCGCTCGCCCTGTGCTGCTGTCCTTCATGGAGCCAGCGTGGGCGGGGCACCTGCTGCATGCCGGGGACCAGAGTAGGGATGGCAGGTGCACAGGAGAGCAAGCTGTTGGCGTCAGTGGCTCACGGCACCACAGGGAGCTGTGTGAGTTTCCCGTGGCTGCTGCAGCGAATCGTCGCCGAGTGAGCATGGAGACACGCGCAGGTGGGGGCAGGCATTTGGCGACGCCGTAAGACCCCTCCTGAGATGCCCGAGGGCCTGGATTTGAGTCCCCACTTCCAGCATCCCGCGGAGGCTCACCAGGGCTCCTGCGATGCACACGTGAGACCTGGATGGAGTTCCTGGCTCTTGGCTATGGCTTGGCTTGGGCCTGGCCCAGCCACGGTGGTCACTTGGGGTGAGAAGTGTTTCTCTGACTTCCAAATAAATAAGTACTTTTAAAAAATACAACACGTGTGCATGCGCGCGCACACACACGCACACACACACACACACACACTCTTGGAGTTTGGTGGATCTGAAATTGGATGCAGTCCCCTCCCCGCCCGCCCCCGGCCTAAACCCAGGTGGCAGCCCAGCTGCTCCTCTCTGGAAGCCTCTGGAGGAGAGAGTCTGCCTCCTCAACTCGAGCCGCCTGCATTCCTTGGCTGGCGGCCCCTCCCTCCCTCCCTCCCTCCTTCCCCAGAGCCAGCAGGCGTCTCAGCTGTCTCCCTCCGCCAGAACCCCTAGCGTTGCCTCTCTGGCCGCCCAGACGACCCAGGGTTGACTTCAGCTCCTTTGCAAAGTTGCTTCTGGCGCATGGAAGTGGCCTCTGCAGGTGCTGGGGACTAGGATTGGCTGTCTTTGGGGCAGCTGCACAGGGTGACAGGGTGACAGGTGCAGTCAGCAGAGACGGAGCGCACAGGGCCACCCCGGGCCGTCACCGCGAGGGCTAAGCGCTCTGATCCGTTTTACTGGGGAAGCTTTGCGAACTGCAGAGGGTGGGAGAGACAGCCTCAGCTTGGGGACCTCTCGTCTGTGACGCGAGGGCTAAGGAGTCTTTGTCGTGAGGGTCGCGTTGTAAAGATGGCATCCCCGAAAGGCATCCCCCAAAGGAGGGGAACTTCGCTCTGGATTTCCAGAGGCTTCTGTGGCTGGGTTTCCCCCCTGCAGGGGCTGGGTGCTGTGCCTCGTGTGGGGGCGGGGCGGCTGGCTGCCTCGTGCGCTGTGACAAGGGAGCTGTGGAGGACGGGGCCTGTGGCAGCCACCTGGGCTTTTGGCTTTGATGGAGTCTTTTAAGAAAAGATTTCTTGATTTCATTGGCAAGGCACAGAGATGGGGGTGGGGTGGGGAGCTCTTCCATCTGCTGGTTCCCTCCTCAAATGCCTGCAGCACTGGACCACGCCGAAACTGGGACCTGGTGCTGTGGCTGGGTCTCCGTAGCAGGAGCTCAAAACCTTGGGCCATCTTCCGCCACCTTCCCAGGCACTTGGGCAGGAAGCTGGATCAGAACTGAGCAGCTGGGATGCAAACCGGTACTCCGGTCCTGGATGCTGGCATCAGGCGCGACTTGACCCCATGCACTCCAACACCGGCCCCCTGGTGGAGTGTTAACAGGTTTGCCTCTCAGGAAATAGGGATTCGCCTCAGCCTCACTCTGAGGTGTCCAGGGGCCGCCTGTGTTGTAGAACTTGTCGGTGCTTTGTTGCTGTTTATGGCTGAATAATATCCCATCGCGTGGCCGTGCCTTCTTCCCACACCACCGCTTAGGACTTAGGATTTGGAAGTCCATTCCAGACACTGAAGCATTTCACCCACCTGTTTTAGTATGTGTCTGTGAAAGATGGAGGCGTTCATGAACGTGACCGCAGGGGTGAGGGGGCGGGGTGGCAGGTGCTGTGGTGCTGTGGGTTGAGCCGCCACTCGGCTCGCCAGCCTCCCATACTGAAATGCTGGTTTGAGTCCCAGCTACCTCACGCTTCCAATCCAGCTTCCTGCTAAGACACTGTAGGTTCCAGCCACCCGTGAGGGGAGACTCTGATGGGGTTCTGGGCTTCTGCCGGGCCTCGCTGGCTATTACATTTGGGGAGTGCACCAGTAGATGGAAAATCTCTCCCCTCTCTCCTGAGTGCCATTGCTCTGCCTTTCAAATAATTCTTTTTTAGAAAATAAGCATGATCACACTTAAAACAAAAGTAATTCCTTGGGGCGGGTGCTGTGGCATAGTGGGTAGAGCCACCGCCTGCGGTGCCGGCATCCCATATGGGAGCTGGTTGGAGTCCCAGCTGCTCCACTTCCAATCCAGCTCTCTGCTGTGGCCTGGGAAAGCAGTGGAAGATGGCCCAAGTGCTCAGAACCCTGCACGTCCTGGCTTTGTATTGGCCCAGCTCTGGCCATTGTGGCCAACTAGGGAATGAACCAGCAGATGGAAGACCTCTCTCTCTCTTTCTCTCTCTCCTACCCTGTCTGTAATTCTGCCTTTCAAATAAATAAGTAAATCTTTAAAAAAAAAAATAATTCCTTAACATCATCAAATAGCTGGAGGAGGAAGTCTCTCAGCCTGACGTTGGATGCCCACGCTTGCTTCGTCTGCACGCTGCCCCCCCCCCCCCAAGGTCAGAGAGCGCCACAGGCTGTCAGTGGCCTGAATGGATCCATTGTCAGGGGCTGCCTGGAGTGCTCAGGGCAGAAGGATCTTGGGGTTCTGTCCAGGGTGGGTGGGGGAGTGCTGTGGTTGATTAGCGATGCCTGCTGCAGGTTGCATGTTGCCATCATGGGCCGCTCCTTCTGTCTCCCAAGTCTCTTGATGAAAGATGCTGTAAGGGAAGATTTTTTTTTTTTTTGACAGGCAGAGTGGACAGTGTGAGAGAGAGACAGAGAGAAAGGTCTTCCTTTCTGTTGGTTCACCTGCCAAGTGGCCACTACGGCCGGTGCTCTGCGGCCAGCATGCTGCGCCAATCCAAAGCCAGGAGCCAGGTGCTTCTCCTGGTCTCCCATGGGGTGCAGGACCCAAGCACTTGGGCCATCCTCCACTGCACTCCCGGGCCACAGCAGAGAGCTGGCCTGGAAGAGGGGCAACCGGGACAGAATCCAGTGCCCTGACCGGGACTAGAACCCGGTGTGCCGGTGCCACAGGCAGAGGATTGGGTTGGGGATTCTTGAAGCGTTTGGAAGGATCAGGTGCTGACCTCACCCGGCCGGCTCACGGAACTCTGCTGCGGCACTGAATGTCGCCTCTGTCCCGCCAGCTCCCCTAACAGGCTCCCTCTAATTACTGCGTGGACGCAACACTGCAGGCATCTGTGGGGCGGAGCTGGACACAGGGACACGGAAGGGTCGCCCTGAGACGGTGTGCCCCTTCACTTACAGCGGGGTCGTGTCCGGCTGCACCTGTTGAGATGAGAGTATCGGAAGTCGATGCCTGCGCTCCTGAGCACCTGAGCTCGGTGACACCCTCCTCACCATGGGGTCACCGGACCACACTGTGCCCGTCTAGGGAGAGGTCCAGATCAGGAATTTAAGTTCTGGTGTCTACCGAGTGCGCCAGGTAGAGAAATCGTAAGTCGTAAGTGGGGGACCATCTGTGTGTGACGCGTTCCACACGGCTCGGCGTGTGCCATCTCTGTGTAATCACACAGGTCTGCCACCTGTGTTCCACCAGGGCCTGACACAGATGTGTCCCTAACCGCTCTGTTGGAATCACCCCTGCCCCGTGCGTATTTGGGACGGGATAATCCTCTGTCGCGGGGCTGTGGTTGGCGTTGGCGGAGGGGAGCCCAGCCGGGAGTTCACTCAGCACGTGTCAGTGGCGTCGCACCCCCTGCCCCAACTGGGGCGGCCAGAAGTGTCTCCAGGAGCTGCTGGTTGTCCTCGGGGGTCTCCTCATCCAGGTTGACAGCCACGGATTTCGAATGTCGAAGTCATGCGTGACCACGTTAGGATAGTCACGCATGACCACGTTAGGATAGCCATGCGAGATGTACTCGGGTGTCTGTTAGGGAGTCACGCAGGGTTGAGGGCGGCAGTGTCCTGGGTGTGACCGCAGAGGCCTCCCTCCCATCCCTTGGCCAGGGCCGGGTGCCCAGGAGCTTGAAGGGAGGTGACGCAGGGCAGCTGCGGCTGGGCCGAGGCGGGCGGCTCCCCGAGGGCTGTGTTTGCTGCTTGGCCACAAGATTACACGATGGTGGCTAATCACAGGCCTGAGCCTGGGATCGTGGGCTGGGGTAGTAAAAACACCGGCTGACTCCATGGCACTGGGTGCCACGTAGTCTAAAAGGTGCGGTCCCGCACTGCAGGGCGGGATGGGGACCAGAGCCAGCAGGCATCTCGCAGCAGAGCACAGGAGGGGGAGGGCAGGTGTGCAGAGAGCCGGGCCAGAGCAGGCCGGACCGAGTGGGTGGGTCCAGGGGGCTGGACCGTGGATGCGGGCGAGGAAGGTTCTAGCAGAGGGAAATATTACAAGGCAGTAGAGGGAGGCAGGAAGCCGGCTGGTGAGCCAGAGCCCGAGTTACAGCACAGAGGCTGTGAAAACCTGACTCGGCTTGTGAGTGTTGCAAGGTGCAGCAGAGGTTGGCGCTCGGCGTGCCTGCATCCGTGTGGGAGGGCCCACATCCTGTGTTGCAGTGCCCGCATCCCGTGTGGGAGTGCCGCATCCCATGTGGGAGTGCCTGCATCCCGTGTGGGAGTGCCGCATCCCGTGTGGGAGTGCCGCATCTCGTGTGGGAGTGCCTGCATCCCGTGTGGGAGTGCCGCATCCCGTGTGGGAGTGCCCGCAAACCGTGTCGGAGTGCCGCATCCCGTGTGGGAGTGCCTGCATCCCGTGTGGGAGTGCCCGCATCCCGTGTGGGAGTGCCCGCATCCCGTGTCGGAGTGCCCGCATCCCGTGTGGGAGTGCCCGCATCCCGTGTCGGAGTGCCCGCATCCCGTGTGGGAGTGCCTGCATCCCGTGTTGCAGTGCCCGCATCCCGTGTGGGAGTGCCGCATCCCGTGTGGGAGTGCCGCATCCCGTGTTGCAGTGCCCGCATCCCGTGTGGGAGTGCCAGCATCCCGTGTGGGAGTGCCGCATCCCGTGTGGGAGTGCCGCATCCGTGTGGGAGTGCCGCATCCCGTGTGGGAGTGCCCAGGTTCCATCCTGGCTCCGCTGCTCCCGATGCCAGTTTTCTGCTCGTGTGCATCCGGAGAGGCAGCAGGTGTTGGCCCAAGGACTCGGGTCCCTGCCAGCCACGTGAGGGACCCGCATGAGTCCCAGGCTCCTCGGTTGGCCTGGCCCAACCCTGACTGATGAGGGCGTTTGGGGAGTGAACCAGCAGATGGGATTCTCTTTCTGTGCCTCTGCCTTTGAAATAAAATGAAAATAAACAAAAAATAGATGTAAAATACCTCACAAGCCTCGTGCGTGAAGGATCTGGCCTGTGTTCAGCTGTGACGAGGTGAGAGGGTCACACTCAGACATCTGCACTGTTACCCAGGACTGAGCAGATGGGACAGGGTCTTTGTAAGGTTCACAGGGGTCCTGGGCCACGGTTTCCTATAAGGACTGGCTCCAGCACACAGTAAGGGTCTAAGACATTGCGACGGCTGCTGCTGTTACTGACTCAAGGTGTGTGGTCTGAGTGGAGGCTGTGGCGAGGGAAGAGCGCAGGTTCATAGAAGCCTGGATCAGACCCCCACTCACATTATCCGCGGCGGCCAGTTAAGGCGCTCAGGGCGGCCGGAGCCCCTGGACACAGCCTTGTGCTGTGCGGCTGCAGGCTGGGTGTTGATCGCCTCAGATCCATCACAAACATCGCTGGGCCTGTCTTTCCAGACCACGGCTCCTTGCGCTGGGGGCATCATTTATCCGGGGGTGAGCTGGCCGCAGATTGGGGTGCCTGGCCCTGTCTGGTGACAGAAGCTGGCATGTGCGGCTCCCAGTTACAGCCTGATCAGTGCCTCCCCCCTGGTCCCAGACAAGGCCAGGGCCTGGCCCCTGAGGCAGGGTCCTGCAGGGCAGGGGTGAGGACCCAGCGAGCTCTCCCGGATGTATGCCTGAGGCAGGGCGGGAGGGGGTGCCCGTCCACTGACCAACCCCAGGCCTGGCCTCTGGGGGACAGGGGCCTCCCCTAGCTCTCCTCCTGCCTCCTCGGAGCCTTCTGACCCGTCCTCTGGAGCTTTTCACCTGCTGGGGCCTCTTTCTGGAATGTTCTCTCTCCCCCCACTCCAGTCCTGCAGGGCTGAACTGTGTGGATGTGTGCATGCAGCGTGTGCCCTTGACTGGAGAAGTCAGAACACTTCTGCGAAGTCTCGCACAAACCACTGCCAGCCGGTGGCTTGGGGAGAGGGAGACGGGCTGGCTGGAGAGAAGTGGGGCTGTGGGGGGGAGGCACCTGTCTTTGTTTTGCTTGTTGTACGCAGAAGCGTGCGAGCATTTGCCTGTCCAAAGACAGCATGAACACAAAGGGGCCCGGGAGGCTTCGTGCCTCAGCCCTGGCGTTTTCAGTCGGGAGCTCTGTGAACAGCTTGTGGATACCGCTCATTGATCAGTTTGGGTTTGATCTCCCTTCTCTCCCACGAGACTGTGAGCTCCCCGCGGGCAGGGCCCGGGCCTGCCTGGTTCTTCAGCATCTAGTGCTAGAACCCGGTTGTTTGGTGAACTCAGAGCGAATGGCAGTGGGTGCTGTGCAGCCGTGGGTTAAGTCCCCTTTTGGGATGCCTGTATCCCACAGCGCAGTGATGGGTTCGGGTCCCAGCTACTCTGCATCTGATCCAGCTTCCTGCTAACGTGTCTCTGGGAGGCGGTGGATAACAGCTCAGACACTTGGGGCTCCCTGCTAACCCAGCTGGGAGGCCAGGATGCTGTTCCTGGCTCCTGGCTCAGCCTGGCTCAGCACTGGCTGTTATGGGCATTTGGGGAGTGAACCAGGAGATGGAGGAGTTCTCTCATTCTCTCTCTCTCTCTCTCTCTCTCTTTCTCTCTCTCTCTGTAACTCTGCCTTACAAATAAATAAATTTTAAAATGTCTAAATTTTATTTTTACAGATTTGTTTATTTGAAAGGAGAGCGACAGACCCGTCCCCCCACCCCCCGCTGTCATTCTGTTGGCTGGAACCCGGTCTCCTGCCCCTGCCTCGGCTTGTGGCTGGCAGGTGCGGTGACCTCCCCAGAGCGTCTCCACCCCATGCAGGGTGAGCGTGAACCTTGTGGATTCTTGAGGGAGCCAGGTGGGCACCTGGGCCTTCAGGTTGCCAGAGCTTGTGGGCCATGGTCAAGGGTGTCACCTCTCCTTGCTTGTCACCAGAGACAAGCCTTTGAAGACCTGAAAGTCAGCGTAGGAGCACAGAGCAGCTGGACCTTCATCGCAGACTCCGGCTGGGTCTGGGCCTCTCTGCCTGGGGTCGTGCCATCTGGCCCCTTTAAAGTAGGTCCACCCATCTAAGGGGAGATGCGCTTTTATCGGAGCAGCTCAAACCCCAGGCCGCAGCTCTGCCTGCTTCCTCCTACTTGGCTCTGGGCGACAGCTGGGGACCCGGTGTGACCGTCCTGGGCCAGGCTGTGGGGTCTCCTGGGTGGCTGGCGGCTTCTCCAGGGCCCTGCGTGTGAAATGTCCAGTTTCACCAGGAGACGCTGGTCATTGCTTGCAGCAGCCCGAGGGGTTGTGTCATGGAGCTGTTGCCATAGAGAAAATCTGATTACATTCAAACTCAGGCTCATTAAATCAGCATTTTTTCTGCTCAGGGTTGGAGAAGGTCACAGGGAGGCCCTTCCTCCTTCTACGGCCTGCACCAGGGCTCTGTCCGAGCACGAAAAGAATGCTCTGTCCCTTCTGATCCCAGCCAGCTCGGAATGCCATTCACCCGGAAGCGAAAAGGAGCCGGCTGGGGCTGTGGCAGGCGACTGAGCGGGGGTGGAAGGTCTGCGTCACAGGTGCAGCCTCTCTCCTCCCCTGCGCGCTGCCCGCACGTGCCACAGCCACACCTGTACGGATGAGTCAGCCTCCTCTGGGTGTGTGTGTGTGTGTGTGTGTGCGCATATATATACACGTATGGCGAGAGAGAATCACGCATGCGCAGTGGTGGGGCCTTCCAGGCCAGGCAGCCGGCGGAAGATGCAGGGAAGAGTCCACTCTGCCGCTGGCAGGATTCCTGCTTGCCCGCAGGAGGACAGGGACTGGTTTTGTTCTGTTAAGGCCTTAACTGATGGGCTGGGCAGCCCGCGTCCTGGGGGGGGGGGGGGGAAGGCGCCTGCTTCACTCAAAGACAGCCGAGGGCAGTGTTAACTGTGTCTGAAGAGTGGACTCAACCTCCAGGTGCTGGTCACCCAGCAGGTTGATGCGTGGTGTTAGCCATCACGCTGCGTTTGTCCCAAGCACACAGGTTCACGGAGCTGGCTGCCGTCCTGTGACGTTCACGGACACAGGGAAGCCTGGATATGAGCCTTGGATCCTGCATTTTCCAGGGACACACACAGAGAGAGAATCTTCCATTTGCTGGCTCACTCCCCAAATGGCTGCACGGGCTGGGGCTGGGTCGATCTGAAGCCAGAAGCCGGGAGCCAGGAGCTTCTGCTGGGTCTCCCACGTGGGTGTCAGGGACCCAAGCACATGGGCCACCTTCCACTGCTTTCCCAGGCCACAGCAGGGAGCTGGATTGGAAGTGAAGCAGCCGGGATTCGAACAGCGCCCATATGGGATACTGGTGCTGCAGGCGGTGGCTTTACCGGCTATGCCACAGCGCCGGCCCCGAGACCAGATAGTCAGAGTGCATGGTGGTTTTGCGAATGTCCCCAAGGTAAAGACATGGCCTTTTGTAGGACTGGGCCAGGGTTGTAGAGCTGCGGAGTGAACAAGGAGGGCTGGAATCCAGGCCTGGCCCTGAAATGGCCAGGCTGGGTGCAGGGCGGGCTCATTAAAATAAGGCTCAGGTGTGTGGAGATTGGGCAGGCATAGTGGCATTTGCTCTGGACTTGGGGTCTAGGGTCTGGTGTGGAGGTGATGGTGATGATGAAGATGGCACTGTCTGCTTCTCGCTGGTGCTAACTCACGCCACATTCACCACCACCCCACGAGGCAGACACCACAGCTCTCCCTTTTCCCCTTGGAACGGAAGCCCGGGGTATAGGGGGCATCCACTGGGTCCCCCTTCTTCTCCCCAGCACCCCACTCCTCTTGCAGCTGCTCTGGGCTCCCAAAGCCTGTCTCTCTCTTTCTCTCCCCCACCCCCACCCTGCCCCGGGCATGTCCCCATTCACTGTGCGTTCACGTCCAAGTGCATCTTGGGGCTTAGCCCCAGGAATTCTGGTGGCAGTGAAGGGGGCAGGGGCTTCCAGTCCCCATGGCTGCCCCCGCCCTCACTTCAGCGTCTGGATCACGTGGGCTAACTGCGCTCCTGGCCCCTGGCAGCCGAGTCCCCTGGGCCGTTGGCGTGGGCGCTGCAGGCTGAGGCCAGGAATAGCATGTGCCGCGCGTGGTGCTGAGCCGGCCTCTGCGGCCCAGCCCTGCTCTCACTGTGCCTCCCAGAAGGACAAGCGCTGTGACCTTGAGCATGGCCCCTGCCCCTCCCCAAGCCCCGAAGTTCCCCAGCAGGGGTAAGACACTGTCTCTGAGGCCCTGGGGCCCAGCCTGCCGGGGTGGGCTTCTCCACAGCTCTGGAGAAATGGCGCCCCCCTTGCTGGGGTCTCCTGGCTGACGCCTGACCCGGGTGGTTTTTTCAGGCCGTGGCCGGCTGAGCTGCCTTCTTCACGTTGGAAGCGTGTTTATTTTGCTTGCCTTCCATGGCGGGAGGCTGCTCTCGTGCTGAGCAGAACATTCAGGGGAAAGCTGAGTTTTCATAGCCAGGACAAAAGTTGGGTTCGCCACGGGTGGGGCCAGGGCTTTGGGAAAGCATCAGCTTGGGCCGAGCCCCCAGAGCCCAGCTCTGAGGCCGCTTTTGCGCATCTGCACAGGTGGTGGCTTTTGCTGGTTGCTTACTCCCTGCGCGATGTGGGGAGACGCGTGCCAAGCGGAGTCTCCGCTGGAGGGAGGCCTGGGAGCACAGGCGGGGATCCTGGCCCGGCCCCAGCGCCTGCCATCCAGGCGTTTGGTGCCAGCTCTCCTGAGCCCAGAGCCAAGTGGCCGCTCGGAGCGGAGATTCCCAGAGAAGGCATCCGGGAGAGGGGCCACGTGCAGGCTGTCTGGATCCGTTCCTTCTTGGGGTCCACTTGGAATCTTGGGGCAGCCAGGGCAGCAAGAAGCTGGGGATGACTTCCAGGGACTGGGTGACGGGGGTCTCTGGGTTGTCTGGGGAGGGCTGACCGAGGGGTCCAGCATTCCTGCAGCTTAAGATGGGCTAGGACTTGGAGGAGCCATCCCACCCTGACACAAGCCCAGGTCCCGCAAGACGTCAGACTTCGAGCACCAGGCGGCACCTGCCGTGAGCTGCCGTCCACCCTCCTCACTCCCGGGTTCCTCGTGGGCCGGCCTGCCAGCTCCCCGCACCGTTTGTGACTCCGGCACCAATCTGCAGGGCACCTGCGAGGTCCCTCGTGGACGCGCACAGAGCGGCAAGGAAACCGAGTCCGCTGGCGTGCGCGAGCTCAGGCAGGACCCTGCTTCCGCCTCCCTCTCTCAGCTCTCCCAGGACAGGCTCGGCGTCTCAGCCGTGCACGGTGTTTTGAGTCTGTGTGCGTTTGTTCTTGGTGGTTTTGCTGTTTAAAATCTCCTGCTGAAGTACAAAAGGGCTGTGATGTGACTCAGGGAGAAAATGTGTGTCAGGTGAGCTGTGCTCAGGGACCGTTCACAGTGTGGTCAGCAGTGGGGCCAGAGTTCATGGGTCAAGTACGTATATCCAGCAGGGGGCGTGTAAACAGACACACATAAAACAAGGCGCGGAGCAGCCACTTACAGAAACATGGTGACAGGTGGGTGGGTGGGCTTGGCGCAGGGATCCTGCCTACCACGTTGGAGTGCCTGGCTTAGTCCCGGCTCTGCCTCCACTTCTAGCTCCCTGCCAGCGCACACCCTGGGAGGCAACAGGCAACAAGTGCCTGGGGCCGTGCCACGCACACGGGAGACCCAGAGTGAGGCCAGGCTCCTGCTTTTGGTCTGGCCCAACCCTGGATATTGCATTGGAGAGTGAACTAGCAAATAGATTTCTTTCTGTCTGCCTCATAAGAAAGTGGAATGAAAATTTACACACACACACGCACACGCACACACGCCCCAGAGGTTAGCGGGAACCTAAGCCTGAGTTTCCTCTGGGATCAGTGGCTCCGTAATGCCTCATTCTGCATTCATGACGACTTTATACGGTGTAACTACTGCAAATAGTGAGAATCCACTGGATTACGTCTGGACGATGGGCTTGTAGTCACTCAACATCTGACTCAAAGCCTCCTCTTCCAGGAAGCCTCCCATGGTCACTCCAGCCCCCAAGGGTTTTCCCCCACCCTGTCTTGCTGCACAATATGATAGTGCTTAGCACTGACCTGACCCATGACATGGACTGCAAGGTACAACTGTGGTCACCCTGCCCACGCCTCTCTTCTTGAGTGACCGAACGTTGAGCTGCTTGGGGTCTGGCAGTGTGCACACATCGGGCAGTGTGATGCCACGTTTGAATCCTTAGCCTGATTTGCATGTAGCCTCCATTCTTTTAGTGAGCAGATAAATGCAGAACGGAATGAATGAGTGGCACGCCAGGATCACTGAACACCTGCTGTGTGCCGGACACCCACGGGTGGGCAGCAGGCATGAGGAGGAAGCTGGCATGGCGCAGGGCTCTGGCTGCTGCCATAGTGGGGAGCAGAGAGGAGGAGCCCCTCCCTGTCCCCGGCAGAGCTGGGCAGGCGTCCAGGGAATCTGAGACGGAGGTGGAGGCGGATGCGCCAGGCAGCACGGACAGCTTGTGCAGGAGGAGCTGCGAGTGCGCAGCAGCCGAGGGGGTCGCGCCAGGATCGGGTGGGGAGGGGACAGCAGGTGCAGCTGGACGGGCTGGCGGGGCCGGGGCTGAGGGCTCCGTGTCCGAGGGGTGCTGGGAGGGGCTCCGAGTGTGGACGGGATGGATTTTAGTCCTTAATGGACTCCCCAGCAGCTGCTCCTGGCTGGGAACAGGTATCCGCCCTGCGCTGGCCAGCGGGACTCCCCCGGGAGGAGGGAGCCAGGGCGCCTGTGCGCAGGCTCCTTTCCCACCCCTCCCCCACCCGCCAGGCCTGCAGCAGGCGGAGCAGGCGTCCTGGCGGCCCCCAGCAGCTCTGTGGGAATGCAGCTCCCCCACTTCCTCCCTGGCCTTTCTGGAAGTCCCAGGAGGGGCGGGGCAGAGCTGGGTGGGGCGTCCGCCGTGTCCTTGGAAGTACATGCGCCGTACCCACGAGCTCTGTCCCCGCATGTCCTCCTCTGTGTCCCCTGAGGTCATGCCCGGTGTGCGGAGCAAAGCTCCACAGCTCGGCTCTGTGAGCTCACCTGGCGCTGCGCTGTCCCGGGCAAAAGGGGGCCACCTCTGTGCTGCTGCTGGGCCAGGTTCTCCTCTCCCCGCCTGCTGGCCACGCTTAGCACTGACCCCAGGCTCTCCCCGCATGACCCACATAGGCCATATACCACACACACACATACACACGTGCACCCACATACCATACACCACACACACACACACGTGCACCCACATACCATACACCACACACACAGATGCATGTACCCCATATGGGCCATACCACACACACAAACGTGTGTACCCCACATATATCATACACCACACAATGCACACCACATATAATACACCACATGCACACACATGTACCCCACATATGCCATACACCACACACATGTGTACCCTACATATACCATACACCACGCACACATACACATACACCCTCTATACCTGCATACCACACACACATACATGCACCTCACATACCATATACCACACACACACACTCCGCATATATCATACACCACACACATACCCACATGCACCCTGCATACCACACACAAACACATGTACCCACATATGCCATACATCCACACACACACATGCACCCCACATATACCATACACCACACACACACACACACCACACACGTGCACCCACATACCATACACCACACACACACACACACACGTGCACCCACATACCATACACCACACACACACACACACCACACATGTGCACCCACATACCATACACCACACACCACACACGTGCACCCATATACCATACACCACACACACACACACCACACACGTGCACCCACATACCATACACCACACACACACACCACACACGTGTACCCACATACCATACACCACACACACACACGTGCACCCACATACCATACACCACACACACAGATGCATGTACCCCATATGGGCCATACCACACACACAAACGTGTGTACCCCACATATATCATACACCACACAATGCACACCACATATAATACACCACATGCACACACATGTACCCCACATATGCCATACACCACACACATGTGTACCTTACATATACCATACACCACGCACACATACACATACACCCTCTATACCTGCATACCACACACACATACATGCACCTCACATACCATATACCACACACACACACTCCGCATATATCATACACCACACACATACCCACATGCACCCTGCATACCACACACAAACACATGTACCCACATATGCCATACATCCACACACACACATGCACCCCACATATACCATACACCACACACACACATGCACTCACATACCATATGCCACATGCACACCACACATGTGCACCCACATACCATACACCATACACACATGTGTGTACCCCACATGGGCCATACACCACACACACACATGTGCACCCACATACCATATACCACACACACACACGTGCACCCACATACCATACACCACACACACACACATGCACCCCGCGTATACCATATACCACACACACACGTACCCACATATACCATACACCACACACATGGACCCCACATACTCACATGCACCCCACATACCTGTACACCACACCACCACATGCACACCCACCCACAAGCACCCCACATACCTGCACACCACCTACATGTATAACACATACACCACATAGCACAGACATACCCCCTGTGTATACCTCCCTCACAGATACCACCCACACAACCCCCATGTGCACAACACACCACACATACCTTACATAGAGCCTACACACTACACAGCACACACCCATCTTACAGGCGCTACATACTTCCCACCATATACACCTTTCATACATACCACATATGTCACATGTGCGTGTACATCACAATCCATGTATATACACCTCTACACGGTTCATGTACATGTGCATGTGTACACACATACTACATAGCACATGTACACAGCACGACACATGACTGTACACACAGCTCCACACATTACACGGACATCTGCATATGTCTGCACCGCATACATAATGCCATACACAGCTCATGTGTGTGCACCCTACCCATACATGTATGTACACCTCGGCACGTTACACGTACGTTTGCGTGTGTACACAGCACACACTGCTTACCACATGTACACAGTACTGCACATGCATGTGGACACACGCCCAGGTGCGCCGTGCCGCCTGCACACCCTGTTTGCTCAGAGGCGTTTCCCACTGCGCTCTCGCCCTCCTTGTGAGGACCGGGGGCACCCCTGTGCTGGAGGCCGCCCCTCCCCTGGGTGCTGGCTCTTTGAGGGGCTCTCGGGGAACCAGACGCACTTCCTCTCCCTCCCCTGCCAAGGAACCTCGGCTTGGTGGGTCTCAGAATACGTGGTCCTAGCCGGTCTTGTGCTGCTATGTCGAGATACCCGAGAGTGGGCCCTTTATGGAGGAAGCAGGTTTGCGCCCAGTTCTGGAGGTTCAGCAGCTCGGTGCTGGCATCAGTGTCGGTGGAGGGCCTCTTGGTGGTGGCATCACACAGCCGGAGCCCATGAGAGAGAGACTGGGGAGCGGCCGGGCCCACTCCGGAGCAAACTAACGCAGTCCTGTGAGAACTACGTTAATCCCTTCCAAGGGTGCGCCCCAACCCTTCAAGTTCCTGCACGTTGCTGCTGCTACACCGGGCACCCAGCTTCCAGCCCGTGAGCCTTTGGGAGACACTCACACCACGTCTAAACCGTGGCACAAGCCTTCCATCATTAGCCTCCCAGCCTTTGCTCTCTCTCTTCTGCGGAGAACGGCCTCTCTCCTCTACCTGCTAACATCCCACTGGGCCTTCAGGCTCCTGCTGTGACCCCTCTCCCCACCCAGGAAGGTCTTGGGCTCCTGCACGGCCCCTCCCACAGAGAGCCCTCTCCTGGCACCCTGGTCTTCCCATGTGTTTCCCAGGGTGTGAACCAGGCCTCTGTGTTTGGTGGTTTCTCTCCTGCACCAAGCACAGACACACGGGATGTGTCCTGTGCACTGTTTGGGCTTTTTTTTTTTTTTTAAGATTATTTATTTATTTGAAAGTTGGAGTTACACAGAGAGAGAGGAGAGGCAGAGAGGTCTTCCATCCGCTGGTTCACTCTCCAGCTGGCTGCAAAGGCCAGAGCTGAGCTGATCCGGAGCCAGGAGCCAGGAGCTTCCTCTGGGTCTCTCATGTGGGCACAGGGACCCAAGGACTTGGGCCACCTTCTACTGCTTTCCCAGGCCACAGCAGAGAGCTGGACCAGAAGTGGAGCAGCCGGGACTCAAATCAGCGCCCACATGGGATGCTGCCACTGCAGGCGGCGGCCCCGGGCTTATTTTTAAATGAATGAACGAAGGGGCTTCTAGCCGGGAGCCGCCCAGTCCTCTGTCTGGTGATCTAAGTGCTTTGCCTGATTGCACCCTGAGTGCGTGTTGGAAAGAGGGCCAGACCGAATGCTCGGCCAGCACGTGGCTGACGCTGTGTCGTGGGCCAGCGGCAGGTGGGTTGTGCCCTGGGGGGCCTGCGCCACACAGGTGGCAGCAGGGCGTGTCAGGACGTGTTCTCAGCGAGGCGTTCGCGTGGATCCAGGTGTTAAGCCCTGCAGTCATCGCTGACTCAGCCACGACGTCCTCAGCCAAGATCCGCCGTAGGGAGAGCTCCACCCCACGCAACGTCTGCGGAGCCCCGCAGCTCCTGCTCTTCAGGGAATGAAATCAGTTTCACGTGCTGCCAGGGGCACTGGGAAGCCCTCCCGGACTGGGCGCCCAGAAGCGAGTGGGGGGCCTCACTTGCAGGGTGCCACAGGGAGGAGAGTGGGGGCCGTTGCTTCCTGTGCCCCCACCCGCATAGCCTCCCCGTGTGCCAGCAGTGGAGCCCCCGGGCTCGCCTTGCGGTTCTGCCTGCCTCCAGCTGCGTGGCTGTAGGTGAGCCTCCTGCCTCTGTGCCCCGCTGTCCTCGTTTGTGAAGCGGAGGTCAGAATCCCATCTGCCTCTTAGGGCTGGAAGACTGGGCATTAAAGGGATGGCTTTACATGAAGTGCTTTAAATAGGACTGTCTTCTTCTTCTTTTTTTTTTTTTTTACGGGCAGAGTTAGAGAGAGAGAGAGAGAGAGAAAGGTCTTCCTTTTGCCGTTGGTTCACCCTCCAATGGCCGCTACGGCCAGTGTGCTGCGCTGATCCGAAGCCAGGAGCCAGATGCCTCCTCCAGGTCTCCCATGGGGTGCAGGGCCCAAGCACTTGGGCCATCCTCCACTGCCTTCCCGGGCCAGGGCCGAGAGCTGGACTGGAAGAGGAGCAACCGGAAGAGAATCCGGTGCCCCAACTGGGACTAGAACCCGGGGTACAGGCACCGCAGGTGGGGGATTAGCCTAGTGAGCCATGGTGGCAGCTGGCCCGAACTGTCCTTTTTTAAGCTTTATTTATTTGAAAGATTTATTTATTTTTTGAGTTAAGGAGAGAGAGGGTCTCCCAAGAGGGCAGCAGGAACCTAAGCACTTGGGCCATCATCTGCAGCTTTCCCAGGTGCATTAGCAGGAAGCTGGGTGGGAAGTGGAGCAGCCGGGACTGGAAGCCATGCTGTTAGGGTAAACTGACCTCAAAGGCGGGACTTGATCCATTGCGCCACACCACCAGGCGCTGTGACATAAAGTGTGTGTTCCTAAGAATCGCCACGTAATACCAGAAACTCAAAGGAGGGGAAGTGGAGTTGGTGTGACCCTTCACAACCAGTAATGAACAGTTTAGAAGAGACGGAACCCAGTAAAAATCACAGCACAGCACGGTTTTAATCTGTCCCGTGTTCAGAAACCTGTAAGCACTGCGATAGTGCGGCCGCGAAGCTGGCTCGGGGAGGGGGCGTGGCCGTGGTCCCTGTGGAGTGGGGGAGGCAGGCCCAGCCTACGTCGGAGGAAGGTTCCAGGTCCTTCTACGAAGAACCGCAGCGCGGGTGACTCAGTACACGGGGAGGTTCACTGTAGAAAGTGCCTGGGAAGTGGAGGCACGAGTTCGTGTGGGTGCAGAACATGTTTGAAACCCATGCATCCTTTTCTCCCTAGTGCACGTGTTTGATGACCTCGTGTATTTTCCCAGTCCTGCAGCCAGAGGTGTGAGGCCAGGGTGCCCGCAGGGTGGGTGTCCCCGAGGCCTCGCTCTCCTTGGCTCGCAGGTGGCTGCCCCTTTGCTGCGTCTTCTCTCTGTGCCCCCACACGCCTGGTCTTGCTGTCTATCCTGGTTGCCCCTCCTTAGAAGGCCAAGCAGACTGGCCTGGAGCCCCCCGTAAAAGACCCCCGTCTAGCTTAGTCACCTCTTCAAACGCCCTGTCTGCAGGCACAGTCACATTAAGGCATTGGGGGTTAGGGCTTCAACATCCGGTTTTGGGAGCAGGGTTAGCCCCGACACATGACGTCACATGGGGATGAGTGTGCATTGTTGCACATGCAGTGCCCAGCAGGGTCGCTGTAGGTGTGCATGCGTGTGTGTGTGTGCGTGTGTGTGTGTGCACGCGTGCAGCTTCCTGTGTGCCTCAGGTGTTTCTCGAGGATGAGCTGTGCATTGGCAGGTGCACGCTGGCGTGGGGCTCACCTTCCTCTGCTCTGTCGGCTGCATTTCTAACAGGCGCTGCAGGTTGCGGCAGAGTGGCTGCACCCGCTGGTCGTCGGGGCTGGCGGGGGCCCCGGGTCGTGGTGCTGGGCCCGTCATCCTCCCGTACCCCGGTGGGAGCGGGCAGCTGTGGCCACCCCTACGTCGTGCACTTAGGAATGAGGGCCGTGAGCTGAGCTGGGCCCGCTCCGGCCCCTCCCATCTTGACAGCAGGGCTGAGGCAGCCACACTTGCACTCTGATTGGAGCCTGGGTCCTGTCGGGCAGGCCCGGGACTGGAAGCGGCGTTGTGAGTGAGCACCCAGGGCATTCTTAGGACGGGCCCAGGCAGCGCTGGGTGACATCGTCCCACACCTCCCTGCGTGCTGGTGAGACTCGATCCACATTTATTATTGAGATGATTAAGACATTTAAAATGGTGTTTTCCATTGAATGAGACCTTCTGGGGTGGGTTCTGTCTCACCCCATAGCTGACGTCAGCCCCCGGGAGGTAGGGTAGACTGTGTGCAAATCCCATGCTCTTGCACCCTGGCTGCGAAACCTAAGGCAGGTCACAACCTGGAGAGGCTAGCACTTTGGGACCCATTTTACAGACTTGTAAACAGAGGCACCCAGGAGCTCTTGTCTGAAGAGCACTCTACTTACTGCAGGCGTAGACCGCCTCCCTCTGTGTGCTTTTGCTTTCCAGCTTGGGTCACTGGGTTCACTGTGGGCGCGCAGCCAGGATGGCCCAGGGTGAGGACCAGCAGCGAGTTCAGGGGGCCCCGTGAGTGCCCCCTGCACGGTCGTTCTGTGAGAACCACCCACAAGGTGTGGTTCACAGTTAGACTATTACAGGGAGGGACTGCAGACTCCAGGCGGCCACAGCTGGAGATGCGCAGGGCAGAGGCGGGAGGGTTCCACCGAGAAGCCCCCACCCCGAGCATCATGGACGTGTGAGTTTACTCGGGGCGCTGCCCACTAGGGAAGCTCAGGCAGGATTTTGTTGGGACTTCATCACAGGCAGGCTTGCGCGATGGACTGACTGTTGAGTGTGCGACACACCCCGCCCCGCACTATCATCTGTCCCCTGGGAAGCCACCACGAACAGAACTCCCATCAGATACGACCTGGACACCCTCCCAGAAACCAACAGGGACAGCTCCGGCCAGTGTCCTCGAGGTGGCCCAGGGCCCCAGCGGCCATCCCGTCTCCACTCGCTGCCATACACGGGTCAGGTTCCAAGTGCTTAGCCAGCAGTACGCTGAACACACCCAGAGATGCCGTGGACACCTACTCCCCAGTGCGCAGGCGCGGCCACTGGGGGGCCGAGGCACGCCCACCCTCCCGGAGCCCGCCTGGGGTCTTGGCTCCGGAGCCTTGAGCCTCGCACTTGGCTGCTTGGGTCTTTAAACTTTCTGAAAACATTAATTAGTTGCCGTCCATCAGGGGGCCTGCTCAGCACCCCCGGTGTTCCTTTGGTAATTTCCGGTCTCCGGGAGGAGGAAGGACCACCCCGAGGGCGCCGATCCTGGGGCCAGACTCCGGCAGAGCTGGAAGGAAGAGGCTCGGAGCCAGAAAGCAGCCTGGCGGGAAGTTATTTTCCAATCAAGTGAGGCTTTGCCTGGCTAATCCCCGTCCTCTGCGGGAGGACCCCAGGCCTGGGTGCAGCCCCTGGCCCCGGGCACGGAGACTAAGCGAAAGTGAAGGAATGTGTCTCGGAGCAGCCCTGAGCCCCCGCGTCCCAGCTGCTGCTTAGGAGAGAAGTGTGTGAGCTGGGCGGGCGGGGCGGTCACCCCCAGAGCCCCCGGCGCGGTCAGAGCCGGTCCGGCCACAGCGCTGCCCTCTCTCATTTCTCCCTGGCGTGAGCCTGTCCGCCGATCCCCTTCCCCCTCACGGCCTTGGTTTCCCCATCTGCGAAACAGACACTGGTACCCATGTCACAGGTGCCTTGTGCACTGCACAGAACCTAGTACACACGAGGAGACTTCCAAAAGCTAGTGGAAAAATAGAATTAAGAATTTATTCTCGTGCAGAGATTTGAGTCCTGTATGTTTTTTCAGGAAGTGTATTTTCCGTGTAGTATGAAAAAGATTGCAGCGAAACAGCCTCCTTGCTTTCACTCCGATTTTCCGCAGACGTTGTGACGTCCTCTCGTGGAGGTCCAGGGTCTCAGATGAGCTTTGAGGACTGGCGCCAGCTCCTCTCCGCCTTCTGTGACACATGAGCGCGTGTAAAATCGAAGACATTCGGGATCGGACCAGTCGGGGACATGTGTGCTGTAGAGAAGTGCAGGGGCCCCTTGGCTAGGAGGCCAGTGCCTTTTGTGGCATCTCAGGTTTACAGGGCTGGCCAGTGAGCACATGGGCTTCACGGCCCCCGCGGGCGACTGGACTCCATCCACAGCCTGAATGTCAAGTGCGGGGGCCGAGGCCTTTTCAGAATGCAGGCTGGTGGGAGGCAGCGTTCCCATTGGCAGCTGAGAACTGAGAAGATGGGCGTTGTCTTTGGCCCTTCACCACCTACCCCCAACACACACACGCACAGGCACATGTGCGTGCACACGCATGCACACACATGCACGGACACATGCACGTGCACACACATGCACACACACGCCCACACACGCCCACACATACACGGTCACTGAGTGCAGACGCCAAATGCATATGCCATACCGCATGGGAAATAAAAAGTGCACTCCGGAAATCTGGAGGTTCCAGGAGGCGCTGGCCCGGCCCCGCGGTCCCTGGAGCAGATTTCCTGTGCTGTCGTTAAGAACCAGCCGTCTCCTAATGCCTTTTCAAGATCTCCTGCTCCCTGCCACCTTTCCTCTGCCTGTCCTGCACCACCGCGCTCCCCCAGACAAGCACCTGACTCACTGTCTGTGTCCGGAGGCTTCTGTCCGCCCCCCCCCACCATGCTTCTGCGAGCCCCAAGCAGGTGCAGTATGTCCGAGCCCTTGTTTGTGCCTTGTCTGCTGCAGTTCTTGTGTCCGTTCCTTCTGTGCACCCTGAGTTTGTAGACGGCCTCCCTGGCTTAACAGGGTGACCCCCCATAGACCTGATCTTCGGGGTTTTAGATGCTGGAGGACAGACCTGTCGCTCTCCAGGATGTGCCATTATTGCCTGCTTTTGGCCCAGCAGCCAGGAGCTGCTGAAGTTGCCTGGGTTTTTGAGCAGAAATGAGACGGGGAAGCGTGGAAGAGGGTGGAGACCCCTGCCCGGAGAGCCTGCTGCCTGGAGCTTGGCCCCTGGGCCACCCTGGCTTCCTGAGAGAGCGGAGGTGGGTTTTGCAGATTGCAAAGTGCTTTAGACATGCAAGGGTCCCCAGGCATTTATGCATAAGAACACCTAGTTGTGAAGTGTCCGTAGCAGCAAGGAGAAGGCGGGACAAGTGCAGGTATCCAGCAGTAGGGATGTGGTTGGAGGCTGTTTGTTGTGCCAGGGCTGTGTTCAGCTGCGAGTGACAAAAACCCAGCTTCTCGGGGCTTCTTCCGAGAGGACTTATCCGTCACGTACGATGGAAAGCTGACGGGGCGCTCCTGGAGGGGTGGCCTCCTCTCTGCAGTGCCCAGCCCTGGCTGTTGCCTCGTCCAGCCTCACAGCTGTTTCTCAGGAAGGCAGGGGCCACAGAGGGGCAGGAGTGGGAGCAGCACAGGCCGGTGTGCTCACGGCCCCGTGGAGCCCTCTCCCTGACATCACTTCTACTTCATGGCCAAGCGTGGTCAAGTAGCCGCGGCCAGCTGCAAGGCATGCTGGGACATGCCTTTAGACTAGGAAAGTTGCCGACTCCAGATGCATTCTGTTAGGTAGAGGGAGGGGAAGTGGATGTGGGGGAGGCGCCTGGCAGTGTCCAGGAGCAGGAAAGACCAGGCCGGTTCCCCCTTGGGGTCGAGTGTATGCTTCCTGTGCTCCCTTTTTTCTTGAACAAAAAGATTTATTTATTTATTTGAAAGGCAGATACAGAAAAAGAGAGAGAGATCTTCCACCCACTAGTTCACTCCTCATATGGCTGCAATGGCCAGGGTTGGGCAGGAGCCAGGAGTTTTTCCAGGACTCCTACAGAGGTACAGGGTCCCAAGCACTTGGCCCATCTTCTGCTGCTTTCCCAGGTGCATGAGCAGGGAGCTGGATCAGAAGTGGAGCAGCTGGGATTCAAACAGGCATCTGTCTGGAATGCTGGCACTGCAGGCTGCGGCTTAACCTGCTGCACCACAGCGCCGGCCCCTCCTGTGCTTCTAAACTCAAAGACAGGTTCTCTGCCCCCCTTAGCAGGGCTAATGTCCAGTGACTAAGAAGGAGTCAAGGGGCCGGCACTGAGGCACAGCAGGTAAAGCTGCCACCTGCAGTGCCAGCATCCCATGTGGGCGCTGGTTCAAGTCCCAGCTGCTCCACTTCCAATCCAGCTCTCTGCTATGGCCTAGGAAGGCAATAGAGGATGGCCTAAGTCCTTGGGCCCCTGCACCCGCTTGGGAAACCCGGAGGAAGCTCCTGACTCCTGGCTTCAAATCAGCCCAGCCCTGGCTGTTATGGCTGTTTGGGGAGTGACCCAGGGGATGGAAGACCGACCTCTCTCTCTCTCTCTCTCTCTCTCTCTCTCTGTCTCTCTCTGCCTCTGCCTCTCTGTAACTCTCCCTTTCTAATAAATAAACTAGAAGAAGGAGCCAGAAGGGCCAGCACTGTGGCTCAGTGGGTTAGGCCGCCACCTGTAACACCAGCATCCTGTTTGAGTCCTGGCTGCTCCACTTCCAATCCAGCTCCTTGCTAATGTGCCTGGGAAGGCAGTGGAGGACGGCTCAAGTGCCTGGGCCCCTGCACCCATGTGGGAGACCCAGAGAAGTTCCTGGCTTTGGTCTGGCCCAGCCCTGGCTGTTGTGAAGATCCCTCTCTGTGACTCTGCCTTTCAAATAAATAAATGAATTTTAGAAAACAAACAAAAGGATCCAGGCTGTAACAGCCGGCATTCAGGAAAAGCGACAGAAGACCTGGGTGGCAATGAGCAAGGCCCAGCAGACAACACTACGTTGTAAGAAATTGATACAGGCCAGCGTCGCTGCTCACTAGGCTAATCCTCCACCTTGCGGCGCCGGCACACCGGGTTCTAGTCCCAGTCGGGGCGCCGGATTCTGTCCCGGTTGCCCCTCTTCCAGGCCAGCTCTCTGCTGTGGCCAGGGAGTGCAGTGGAGGATGGCCCAAGTGCTTGGGCCCTGCACCCCATGGGAGACCAGGAGAAGCACCTGGCTCCTGCCTTCAGATCAGCGCAGTGCGCCGGCCACAGCGGCCATTGGGGGGTGAACCAACGGCAAAGGAAGACCTTTCTCTCTGTCTCTCTCTCTCACTGTCCACTCTGCCTGTCAAAAAAAAAAAAAAAAAAAAAAAAAAAAAAAGAAAGAAAGAAAGAAAAAAGAAAAAGAAAGAAAAGAAATTGATACACGAAAGGAAGGGAAGATGTCCCTTGGTGTGATCCAGCCCCTGTCACCTTGTACCGTTCTGTCGCATTTTCCGACTTTTCCTGGAGCGAAGAGCTATTATCTATCGGTTTTGTCAGCAGGAAATCTTTTTCAGATATGACATATGTAACCATTCCCTCCGTGGGACTGAGGACAAAGAATTGCAACCCTTGCAGAGGGTTGAGTACACAGTAATTATCTTTTTCAATGCAACTTAAAATTTCTATCAAATATATGCACATGGTTGAAAAAACCACAGGCAAGCTGATAATAAAAAGCAAAGAGTCCGCTCCTCTGGTCCTGCCCCTCCAGGCCCGCTTGCCCCGGGAAGCCCTTTTGCAGCTCGTGGACTGCGGGGTGGGATTCTTCCCCTGCAGAAGTCTGGACTGGGGCCGGGCGGGGGGGGGGGGGCGGGGGGAGAGCTGAGGGCCGGTAACGCACCTGTGCGTGCGTCCTGGCACAGGGGGCAGGCAGCCTGCAGGGACGGAGGCCTCACTCTGCTAAGGACTTCTGGGCTTGGGTTCCTGGGAGTCTGCGCTGTGGGTGACATCAGCAGCAAGGTCAGCGGGCGGTGTGTGCTGGCGGGGGCAGGGGGCTCTGTGGCCAGGCCTGGAAGACCTGGCTCTGCGACTTGCCCAGGGGTGGCCTCACCTGGCCCTGCCTCAGCTGTGCGGTGAGGAGCAGAAGCCACTTTGGGGCTGCTTTGAACGCTCACTGATTTATTTAAATTCCTCAGTTCTTCTTGCCCTCATGTTGGCATTTTCATGTTTCTCAGCACTTTGGTTATACTGTCAGACTTTCAGAGGACTTGCAGGGTTTTTAACAGCTCTTTGGGGTCAAGGGCAGTGCATTGGCCAGGGATGATGTGTCTCTTTTTCTTTTTTCTTTTTTTTTTTTTTAAGATTTATTTGAAAAATAGAATTAGAGAGAGAGGGAGAGAGGTCTTCCATCCGCTGGTTTACTCCCCAGATGGCCACAACGGCCGGAGCTGTGCTGATCCGAAGCCAGGAGCCAGGAGTTTTTCCAAGTCTCCCACACAGGTGCAGGGGCCCAAGGACTTGGACCATCTTCTGCTGCTTTCCCAGGTCATAGCAGAGAGCTGGATGGAAGAGGAGCAGCCGGGACTAGAACGGGCGCCCATATGGGATGCCTGCGCCTCAGGCCAGGGCTTTACCCCCTTCCGCCACAGCACCGGCCCCTCGATGCACCTCTTAAGCCCCTGTGAGTCTCCTTTCCTCTCTTCCCTGCTTTTTCACTTGAAGTTTGCTTGTTCAAGAGATTGGCTAGGGTGGACTTACTCGTAAGCAACGGAAACCCACGAGATCGCGGTTGCTCGGAAAAGTTGAATTTACTTTTTCTTTCTTTCTTTCTTTCTTTCTTTCTTTCTTTCTTTCTTTCTTTCTTTCTTTCTTTCTTTCTTTCTTTTTTTTTTTTTTTTACAGGCAGAGTGGACAGTGACAGAGAGAGAGAGACAGAGAGAAAGGTCTTCCTTTGCCGTTGGTTCACCCTCCAATGGCCACCGCTGCTGGTGCGCTGCAGCCAGTGCACCGCGCTGATCCAATGGCAGGAGCCAGGTGCTTATCCTGGTCTCCCATGGGGTGCAGGGCCCAAGCACTTGGGCCATCCTCCACTGCCTTCCCAGGCCACAGCAGAGAGCTGGCCTGGAAGAGGGGCAACCGGGACAGAATCCGGCACTCCAACCGGGACTAGAACCCGGTGTGCCGGCGCCACAAGGCGGAGGATTAGCCTAGTGAGCCGCGGTGCTGGCCTGAATTTACTTTTAAGAGTGCGGGGGAGGGTGTGGCGTGGGCACAGGCCAGAGCAGGGTCGCCTCTGCCCGCCCGCTCCTTCTCCCCCTCCGTGTGGCTCATCTCCGCCTCTCTCTTCCTCCCTCATCGCTCTCTTGGTGCTCCAGCCCACCCGTCCTCTATCCAGACGGAAGCTGGAAAGGGTGCCGTCTGAATTCCCAAGGAGAGGACTGGGGCCCAGCCTCCATCCCAACCATGTCCTGGGCCCCGGGATCCGCTGCTTTTACCGTGTGGACCAGCGGCAAGTCGGGGAGGGGCAACAACCATAGAGGTGTGCCTGCAGAGCGCTGACAGGCTGCACGCCGCGTCGGGAGCACCTGTCCCCCAGGTGACCACCTCGGAGGAGAGAGAGCTATGCACCGTGCGGGGCACCGTGGGAGCCCGAAATGCACACAGCTTCACAGAGGGAGGCAGCCGGCCAAGAACTCTGGAGTCACGGATTGTGTCGCGCTTGGCACTGCCACGTGGCATGACGCCTCCTTTCTCCCCAAAACTTGCTTGGCCGTTCAATGAAGCGAGTGCCAAGATGCTGGAGCCTGGGCCAGGCGTGGCCTTGGCTGCTGTGGGCGGGGGTGCTCGTTACGCAGTCGGGCTTGTCCATGCAGTACCTGAACCTGGGCCCAGAAGATGTTGGTCTGGGAGAAGCGCCCCCACAGTGGCTCAGGGCCCTGACCAGCACCATGAGGGCCTTTGGTCACACTTGTAGGGCCGTAGTGAGCTGTGTGGCCAGGGACGAGTGTTCAGAAGCTGCTTGCCCACTGTGCTGGGCCTACTGACTCCTAGGCGCCTTTCTCCAGGCTGTCTCGGTTCAGGCCTGAGACATCCATTCATCTGTCCATCTGCTCCCTCCTCCCCCAGTACCTGGGCCCTGGAGGGGTTGAGGTTCAAGGATGTACAAGACCCTCTGTGTACTTTTCGGTTCCCTCACTCATGTGGTCGTTTGTTCACTTATTAATTGCTCCATATTCTTGGGCTAAAACATTTCTGAGACTTTTCCTATAAATAAAGCAAGAAACAGTAAGCTAAGGGAATACTTTCGAGAAAATCGACGTTTGGGAGACATTAACATACAGGTGCGGGGGGCCATGGCCTCACCCACTCCTGTCGTCGGGCGTCAGGTCCCAGAAGGAGTTCCCTGGAGCCAAGCAGACAGGGACTCCTGTGGCCCCGAGCTGGGGAGCCCGAGCCCCTGCGGCAGCCCCCACCTCCGGTTCGAGCCCCGCTGATCTGCGGCTCTTCTGCGGGCACGCTGTGTGTCTTCACCACCTGCGCACGGCACAGCTTCCTGTTCGAGTAAAAGTCACCCCTAGCAATCTGCCGAAGAACAGCTGTCCCGGCGCACGAGGAGGGGTTCAAGAGCAGCCGGGAAACGCTGACCAGAGCCTGCCGGGAGAAGTGTGCGGCGTGGACTGGCCCGCTGTGTTTGGTTTTCCTCTGAGATGTTCGGATTTGAAGGAACTCACGGTGGAAGGCTCACTGCCCGCCCCCCGCACCGCACTCAGCATCCTGTGGGAAAGTGTTTCCGAGGTGGTGGGAAAGCCCAGTGGGTACAGCCAGGACCCACCCACCCTTAGGAGCCAGCGGGTTTTGGGGTTCAGCTCGACACATCCAGACACCAGAGCTGCCCCACGCGGATGTGTCCTGGGGCAGGTACTGCGCACCGCACCCCAGAAGGAACCCCAGTGGACCCCGGATGGGAAGCCACCCTCAGAATGCTGCGTCAGGTCTTGCCGGTCGGAAAGCTGGCTCACCCAGCGCTCTGATGAGCAGACTGACTCTGAGTCCCTTGGCAGAGGTGGTGGCTGTCACGCTCGTTACCTGACCCACGGAGAGGTGTCGCCTGCTTCCGTGTAAACCTCCCGGAAGACGGGGACGGCAGGTCCCAGGCGGGGGCCGGGGCTGCGGCAGACAAAGGGGAGGTTTCAGTGGCACGGAGTGGGTGGGTGATGATTTCGTTTGGAAAAAGGCAGTTGTGGAAGAAGGAGACCAAAGGCGCAGGTTGTGGAAAAGCCTGGCTGCCCAGGTGCGATTTTCCTGCAGGCTTTGATGGTGAGAGGAGGAGATCCGAGCGGGTTTCTGTGATGTGCAGGCGTGGAGCTCCCATGATTCTCTGCTGCTCCTTCCCCACACACCTGCTGCCCCCCATCCCCCCATGCTCTGATTTTCTCTCAGCAGGAGACAGAATGCAAACACATGCGTCCTCCCCACCCCTGAAGCTGAATTTCCCAAGTTGAGGCGGGAGCGGTACGGTCCCTGGGAGGACCTGGAATGCTGTTTAAGTCAGAGCTCAGACTCAGAGAGACTATAGCCCCACTGCTTGATCCGATAAATAACGTTTTTTTTTTATTTATTTGAAAGATAGAGAGGGAGGGAGGGAGAGAGAGAGAGAGAGATCTTCCATCTGCTGGTTCACTCCCCAGTGGCAGCAATGGCCAGGACTGGGCCAGGCTGAAGCCAGGATCTTCCTCCAGGTCTCTTACGTGGGTGCAGGGGCCCAAGGACTCGGGCCATCCTCTGCTGCTTTCCCGGGCGCATTAACAGGGAGCTGAATTGGAAGTGGAGCAGACGAGATTTGTACCTGCGCCCACATGGGATGCTGGCATTGCGGGTGGAGGCTTAGCCCATTACCCACAGTGCCAGCTCCATCAGTACAATTCTGTCAGAGCGCGGCCCTGCCCGTGTTGGCGCGGCTCTTGCACTGCAAGGGCAGAATCGACCGGTCACCACGGAGACCGGTGCTCTGAGAAATCTGAAGACATCTACCGCGTGGCCCCTGCCAGAGAGAAATTGGCAGCCCTTGGCCTTGAACAGGGGTTCCCGGCCCGGGGTCACTAACGGAGTCACCTGGGAGCTTTTAAAACGCAGACACCTGGCCCTGCACCCACCCCTGTGCTCAGACTCCATTAGGCTGGAGTGGAGCCCAGGCTCCTCTCGGTTTAAGGTCTCCCCAGGTGACTGTCACGTGAAGCCGGGCTTGAGAGTCACAGGTCTCGTCCAAATGGGTTTTTAAGATTACCAAACTAGAAGGTGCGATTCTGCAGGGTTTTTCTACCCGTGACAGAAGTCTAACCTTGACCTCAGAGCGCATTCCTCAAGTCCAGACTACTGTGGTTGTGGCGTAAGGCGGACTCTGTAATGATACCCCGCCTCCCCCAGTAACCCTGGTGACTAAATCTCCCCCAGGAGATTGCGGTGCGGCGTGCAGGTGCACGTGTGTGCCCGAGTGTGCCTGTGGGTATGCGTGGGCTCACGTGAGTGTGTATGTTTGGGTGGTTTGTGTGTGCAGAGGGTTGCCTGCTTGCAAACGAGTGCATCTCACAAGGAACCATGGTGTGGGAAGCATCGGTGGTTGTCACCTTGGCACAGCTCTGTCCCCTGGCGTGAGCTTCTTGTGCTAATTGACATGAAATGTTGGAGGAGAATTTGACACCTGTCGCCTTTCCCCATCACAGTTTCCAGTCCCTCCCGCCGCCGCCTGGGGAGGGGATTTAAATTCACGCAGGTGTCACTTTTGCTGGTGGCTCGAAGTTGTACATGGGGATTTGCTTTTATTCACAGTAAATATTAACCCCTTGCCTTTCTCCATCCTTGTCTCCCACGTGGATTTGTTCTGCTGCCCTCCAGGGCCTGCTCTCCTGGATACAGTCCCTGCTACCAGCTAAGGCGACCAGCTCTTCCCGATTTGCCTAGGACTTTGCATCCTGTGCACCCAAAGTGCCTGCAGCCCTGGGCAGACCGGGCCAGCTGGTCACCCCAGTTCTCGAGGCTCCTGCTGCCGATTGGTCTTTGCGGGTAGGTCTTTGCGTGTATGCAAAAACACTGGTGTTTGAAGGGTGAGTGTCACGTTTTATTAAAGACAGATGTGCTTAAAAATGCAAGTCTAGGTCATTTATGGGGGGTTGTGTGTTTTTAATCTCCTTTTTAAAAATAGCTGAGCGTGGGAGGTCGAGCTAAGCTCTGTTCATAGAGGCCAGCCCAGCAGGTCAGCCTTGGTTCTGCCATGGCGCTAACCCGAGCGCGAAGCAAGTTTTCACAAAGGGCCTTCGCCAAGACGTTTGCTTTGGAGGCATCCAGCTGGCGCGGCGAGGTGCCGGGCGAGGCTGGGTGGACGCCGCGCTCAGCTGTGCCACCAGTGGCCGGGCCAGCCACTTCCCCCACCCAGCAAAGGCCATCCTTGCCATGTCTAGGAGACGTCCCGGCCTCAGCTCCTTGTGTCTTTCTCCCTGCTCCCCACAGACTGGGGCTTCCTTCCCACAAGTGACAGGTGGTGGAACAGCCACGCAGAGTGACCATGGCTGGGCCCCGTGGGAATCCGTCACTCAGCAGCCCACCCGTGGCCCTCCTGCTGGGAGGCTCAGGACCCTTGGCGGGTGGTGTGGGGGCCACTGGGGGGCTGTTCCGGAAGTGGCATTCCTCAAGCCCTCCTACCTTCCATTGGCCGGGACCCAGTCATGTGACCCCACCCGCCCACGGGGGAGGCTGGGAAATGAAGTTGGGCTGGTGTGCCCAAGGCGGGGAGGAAGCCGGGTTTGCCAAACACCTGGTAGTCTTCACCGGCCCTGAGGACCCAGCACAGACCCCGCCCCGCGTTCACGGACGTCCCAGTGTCCCCAAGGCAGGGTTCTAGGAACGAGCCTGGCGTGTTTCACATGGAGGGGGCTGGGCTTAAAGGAAGCTGCACCAATCTGTAGACTGCAAGTTAGAGTGCAGGAGCCAGAATACATTCGCAAAAACCTCTCTCTCTCTGAACAGTTTGGAGGTTAGTGTCAGGGCCCGCCCGGCAGGTGAGTCCTCGTGCAATGGGCAGGGGAAGAAGTTTCCATCTCCCCCCTCCTTTCTCTTCCCTCCCTCCCTCCGCGCTTTCTTTTCAAACCTGGCACAGGGGCCCCGTGAGGACAAGGTCCGTGTCTTTTTATTTATGATGGGTGCAGCGGCCGGTGCCTGCTAATGAGACGAGCGTGTGAGCCATGCATGCAGCGCCCCGTGGCGCCCCGGCCCCCTTGGCTCTGTCCCCCTGGCCTGCCCATCTGGGCGCATGTTCAAATCCCTTTTCCTAAGCTCGGGCTTTTATGGCTGGCTGGCGTCACCTGCCGTAAATCACGGTAGGGTGAGGTTTAGCACTGAGGTTAGACAGAATCACTCTCAGGAAAAGCCGGAGCGGGTTTATTTTTTTTTTATTTTAGTCGCAGGCACCAGCTCTCTGTACGTGCGCACACACACACACACACGTAGGCAGCTTAAAACTTAATTTGGTGAGTAATTGGGACTAGCTCTTTGGAGCCCTGGGTTATGGTTCTGGAGCCAACGAGAAGCAGGGCTGGGGTGAGGCGGGACGTGGTATGTTAATTGGCGGCCTCTGGCACCTGTGAGAGAATTGGATCTAAGTCCCCAGTTAGAGGGAGCTTGGCAGTTTTATTTGAGTCTCCGTGGGCGCTTATTTTGGGAGACCACCGGTTTGCTCCGGTTCCAACAGGTTCCCCGCCCCGCCCCTTGATGCCCGCGGGCACGTCGCGGCCTGCACGTGGGCAGGGTGGGCAGTGGAGAGGCCCTGGGGAGGGTGCGAGGCCTCCCCTTCCCCACACGCTCTGCTCCTGCTCCGTGGGCCCGAGTCCCACAGAGGGTTTTGCGTTTTATTACCAAAGGCTCGATAAAAGGGGCTGGGGCAGAGCAAACATCGGGGAGGAAAAACAAAGGAAATGAAACGCAGAATCACCGCTGGCGAGAGCCACGCCGAGGCCGGGACTTTAATTCCGCCAAAGCCGCTGGGGGAAGTGGCCCCCGGGAGGCGGAACCCAGGGACGCTGGCCTGGTATTCCTGAGGCCGGCCCCTCTCCTGTTTAAAACGAAATTGCCGTTTAATTTGTTTCTGAGTTTTATTTCTCAAGTGAGCCAGCATGGGGCCGTGTAATGAGGTTGTGTTTCTGGGAGGTGTTGAAAGATGGGGGGGTAGTAGGGCGTGGAGTGGGGGTGCTCCCTGGGAGCCGGCAGCACGGGGATGGGGCTGGGGAGGGGGTTGGGGTGGCAGCCGGGGACAGGCTCCGGTGCCACCCGTGGGGCAGTGGGTGCTATGGTGTGGCCTGGGGGCCTCCGGGCAGGCCACCTCGCTGTGCCCGTGTGTCTGCCCCGCCAGAGTCTGCAGCTCCAGGGACCCGCCTGGGCCGCTGGGGGGAGGCCGCATGGCTGTCGGGAGCCTGGGGGACCTTCCAAAGAGAGGGGCTCGCAGCCACGGAGATTCACCCGGTGGTGGGGGAGCGAGTTCTCCAGGCGTCCGGGGTCACTCAGCAGGACAGGGAAGTGTATGTGGGCCTCTCAGGCGGCCCCTTGGAGAGAAGGTGAGGCCAGAGATCTGAGGGCCAGGGAGCCTCAGAGGATGCACAGGTACTGTCACCGTCACTGGGTCTGTGGTCGTCGCCTGGTGCAGAGATAGTTGTGTGCAGAGAGGAGCTGGGCCTGGAGCCTGGGAGCCGGGCCTCACTGCGGGAGGAATGGTTGACAAGGGCGCCCCCTGCTGACCTTGCCCTTCCGGACAGTGAGGGGAGGGGACACCCGCGCACACGCGCGTGCGCGCGCGCACACACACACACACACTCCTGACAGTGAGGGGAGGGGACACACACACACACACACAGGTGACCAGGAGAGCCCACCAGCCACAGCTGCCCATGCCGTCCTGGTGCTGGTGCACGAACCAGGAGGGAGCCGCCTGCCCTGCTGCCCTGATCCCGGACCCAGGTCCCCTGCCGCAGGTGCACGGGTAGAGGTGGGCTGTGTGCAGGGGTCTTGAAGACTCGGAACCCAGGAGTCCACTTCTGGGCGGCTTTTATGCCCCAGCATCTGTGCACAGACCTGGTCTCTTTCCTAGCCCCGGGCGAAGCATGACCACAGAGAAGTCTGTGCCTTGTCCGCTGGATGGACAAGAGCAGCAACAGCTGTGGGTGTTGGCGCTTGGGTGTCTCTGGGTGCTTTACCCTTGTCCTGACGGCCTCTCCCCCTCCCGCTTTGTCACCCCCTGTCCGCAGCCCCCAGCGGGGTGTGCCGAGGGCAGGGCTGTCACAGTGCATCCTGTGATCCCTATCGTTGAGGTGGGGAAACCGAGCCCCAGGAAGCAGAACTGGCCTTCTCCATGGTCCCTCGGAGTGGGGTGCTGGCCCAGGCATTTTGTTTACTGAAACTCTTATCTGTGGCGTGGGGGGGGGGCCCGAATGGGACCACAGGGGAGGGGGTGTATGCTCCAGATCGCCAGGCTGATGGCCTGATGTGCCCATTAGCATTCTCTGCTCTGCCCTAAGAAGCCCAAGAAATGCTGCTAACTGTACCCCCCCACCCCGCCGACGGTGGTAGTCCCGTCATCCACCACCGAGCTGGTGGGATGCAGACTCCCGGGCCCCGGCCTCTTGGAGTAGGGGGCGGTCAGCCTCGGCTGGAGTCCAGGACAGGGCCTGCTGACGTCAGCGTTGATGTCAGGGAACTGTGGGCCCCACTGAAGACGAGGTGTTTACTAATGACACTGAAATTGTGGGTGCGTGGGAGGGGTTGTCTCTCTGGAAGTCATAAAATTTCCGAAGATTTTAGGTATTTTCCCTATGCTTTTCTGTAATGTTTTCACTTTTTTATAACAAGCGTATAGGAGGAGCAAGAGCCGGAACATGGCAGAGGAAATTGAATGTAGGAGGTAGTTTGGGGGGAGTTGTGGGGACAGGGACAAAAGGCTCCAAGTACCGCCTGCTCTGTTTTCCGTCCCAGAGCCAGTATCCCTCTGTCCGTGGCTCCTGGACCCCGGGCTGGCCGCTGACGGCTGGAGAAGGGAGGAGCGGCCCGACTCCCATTTCCAAATGATCTGTTCTTGGCAAAGCCAGGGCTGGAGCCACACATGGGAATTGGGGCTGGTGGCTGGAGCCAAGAGGCTGTGCCTCCTCTCCTTTCTGCCTGGGTCCCTGGAGTCTGGCCCCATGAACTCCTCCTCTTCCTCGCCGCCCAGCCCTTGGGCCCCCTGGCCAACCAGGCAGAGCTGGGGGATGGCGATTTTACGGTGCAGTTATTGCTCTGTTGTCCAGTAACCCACACTGGGCCCCACAAACACTCCACAAGAAGGCCAGACCCTTCCCGAGAAATGGTTTCCTACACCTTTACAACGTGATAGGAAAAAAGGGGCCGTTGGATTTATGGAAACTATATAAAGTTTATGGAGTCTTGGCAGGCCCAAGGAGCCGGGGTCTGCAGGCTGGGGGTGGGTGATTTGAAATGGAGACGGCCATGAGAGAGCGGCAGACCTCCGTGTCCAGACACCAGACGGAATCCCCAAGTCCAGGCGAAACGGGCCTGGAGGGAGCAGCTTTGGGGGTGTCTTTTGGGGTGACCTCATTTAGTCTCTGCAGCATTCCTGTGGGAGAGGCACGGCCGGCCTCGCTCCCCACAGGGAAGACTGAGCCATGGCTATTTTGAAAGCTGTGAGCTCGCCCCAGATCCCGGGGCTGGTGGGGCGGGCCCTGGAGTGGGTGTTCTGGGGCGGCCTCGAGTTCTTGCTCGCTCGCTCTCACTCTCTCGCTCGCTCTCACTGTATCCTGTGTGTTGAGTGATGTGTCCCAGTTGCAGATCCAGGATCTATGGTCTCCTGTCCCCCCCTCACTTTGGGACTGGTCTGCTATTTGTGATTAGCCTCACGGGCCCCTGGCACCTCGTGCCTCTCATGCATCCGCTCTGCTGTCACAGCTGATTTGTGCTCAGGTTCACCCACTGTGACCTTGGCTGGCTGGATGCGAAGCTGCCCAGAGGATGGCTCTGAACCTGGGCAGGTGAGAGTCCTTGCCTTCTGGGGCCTCTCCGTGTCCACCGCCGCCATGCAGTCCTCTTAGGGCCCTGCCGGAGAGCCCCATCTGCTCCCATCTCTGGCAGCCCTAGCATTTCCCCTCGTACGTGTGCCTTCTGACGGCTGGGTTTCTCTCTCCTACTTGGCTGTGAATTCCTGGAGTGCAGATTCTGTGAATGCTTAATTCTACGTTGCTGATTTTGCCCACAGAGCCTGGCATCATGCCCAGCATATAGTAATAGCTGCCTAAGCATCAACGGGGAAGATGGTCGGGTGGATGGGAAAGTGGGTGAACGGATAGGTGGGTGGGAACATGGGTGGATGGAAGGGTGGGTGGGAGGGTGGGTGGTGTAAGAGACTAGGTGGGTGGGTGGGTAGTTGGGTGGTATGATGGGTGGTTAAGTGGGTAGATGGTTGGATGGTTGAGCGGGAGGACGGGTGGGTGAGTCCATAGGTAGATGAGTAGGAGAATGGATGGATATATGGAGGGAGGGAGGGAGGGAGGGAGGGAGGGAGGGAGGGAGGGAGGGTTCGCGTGCAGCCCCACAGCCAGCCACCTCTTTTATGCCCTCAAGTGCAGTTAAACCAGCAGGCTGACCCAGGTTCCTGCAGACTTGTGCTTAAGTGCACTTCTGTTGCAGAGGGTTTGCTGTGCGCTTCCTGAAGCCATCTGGAGGAGCCAGCCTGCGTGTTGGACCGTGTGTGTAAATACTTTACAGTCCCCATAAACTTGTTTAAAGACAGGTGGGGTGAAAGTATAAGGTGGGGCAGCCTTTGGGGAGGGCGGTTTGGAAGTAGCTATTAAACTTTTAAATGTGCCTACCACTGAGACCCGGCAGTTCCTCTCCGAGCCGCTGCGCTTGGTGGGGGCTGCATCCGTCCGTCGTCCGTGCAGGGCTGGGGACCAGGGTGTTTGCCAGCGGTGCCCGTGGCTGCATGGCTCCTAACGGTGAAAACCTAGAAGCTGCCATTGTGGCCGTCAGCAGGGGCGTGGTCACTAACGTGTGGGACCCCCCAGACGACGGGAGCTGCCTGGGCAGAAGTGGGCCTGGGCAGTGGCCATGCAGCCCTCGGGGAGACTGTGCGTCATGCGGCTCAGCCTTGCTCCCACCTCATTTGTATCCACGCCTTTTCCTCGTTCTCGCCCCTCCCCAGCCATGAAGCCCTTTCCTGGAATTTGGTCTTTCATCCTCACACCTACCTGTCCGAGGAGGAGGAGGAGGAGGAGGAGGAGGAGGAGGAGGAGGAGGAGGGAAACGCGGGTCTATGCATAATTACTGTCTGCTGGCTCTTCAATTAAAAAGATTGAAAGGCACAATATTAAAATTTGATTTACGGGCGCCACTATCTGCCTAATAACCGGGCTGGGGGGTAGGGGGGGAGACAAAAGCCCACAGTCGGGACAGAAAAGCATCGCCTGCCCTCTCCCCCAGGAGATAAATTGGCTGTCATGTTCTTATTGCTAAAGAAATGTGAAATGTTTTGAGACACATGTGTTGTGTTCTTCCAAGATGCTGAAATCCAGGGCTTCGTAATGTAGGAGTGGTCTGGCTCAGACACTTCAAGGCGGCTTCCAGAGAGGCGTGGCAGCTCGGAGCCCAGGAGGCCGCTGCCGCCGCCCGTGCACTGTGCACCCAGCCCCGACACTGGGTCCCCGAGGGCTGCAAGACAGCCAAGGCCCTGGAGCTGAGGAGGGGTGGGAAAAGTCAGAGCCCAGACTCCCTGCTCGGCGGCTTAATAACTGTTTGCCCCTCAGTGTCTTCCTCTGTAAGTCGGAAATGATAACCTTCCTAACCGGGGCACCACGGGCAAATGTGGCATCTGCCTGCTGCACATCAGGGGCCATCGTGTTCCCGCGGCCCAGCCCCGGCGTCTGGGGAGCGAAGCAGTCGACAGGAAGATCCTCTCTCCCTCTCTCCCTCTCCCTCTCCCTCTCCCTCTCCCTCTCCCTCTCCCTCTCTCCCTCTCTCTCTCCCTCTCCTTCTCTCCCTCTCCTTCTCTCCCTCTCCTTCTCTCCCTCTCTCTCTCTCCCTCCCTCCTTCCCTCTCTCTCTCCCTCCATCCCTCCCCCCTCTCTCCCTCTCTCTCTCTCCCTCGCTCTCCCTCTCTCTTCCTCTTTCTCCCTCTCTCTCTCTCCCTCCCTCCCTCTCTCTCTCTCCCTCTCTCATTCTCTCTCCCTCTCTCCCTCTCCCTCCCCCTCCCCCTGCCTCTCTCTCTCTCCCTCCCTCCCTCCCTCTCTCTCTCCCTCTCCTTCTCTCCCTCTCTCTCCCTCCCTCCCTCTCTCTCCATCCATCCCTCCCCCCTCTCTCCCTCTCTCCCTCTCTCTCTCCCTCTCTCCCTCTCCTTCTCTCCCTCTCTCCCTCCCTTTCTCTCTCTCCCCCTCTCTCCCTCTCTCTCCCTCTCTTTCTCCCTCTCTCTTTCCCTCTCTCTCTCTCCCTCTCCTTCTCTCCCTTTCTCCCTCCCTCCCTCCCTCTCTCTTTCTCTTTCTCTCTCCCTCTCTCTTTCTTCCTCTCTCCCTCTCTCTTTCTCTCTCTCTCCCTCCCTCTCTCTTTCTTCCTCTCTCCCTCTCTCCCTCTCTCTTTTTCTCTCTCCCTCCCTTTCTCTCTCCCTCTCTTTTTCTCTCTCTCCTTCTCTCCCTCCCTCCCTCGCTCTCTCGATCTCTCCCTCCCTTCTCCCCCCCCCAGTCTCAATCTCAAATGGTTTCTGTTCAGTATAGATTAAATGAGCTACTGCACGAGTGAAGTGCCTAGCTCTGTGCCTGCCACACAGATAGCGCTCAGTAGACTGTTTTTAAAAAATCACTGTTACTACAATTGCAGGCACCTTTGCTGTAACCAGAACAGCTGGGATTCAAACCCAGAACTTCCAGGGCTGGCACTGTGGCACAGAGGGTTAAGCCACTCTCTACAGTGCCAACATCCCATATAGGTGCTGGTTCAAGTCCTGGTTGCTCCACTTCCACTCCAGCTCCCTGGTAATGTGCTCGGAAGGCAGCAGAGGATGGTCCAGGTGCTTGGGCCCCTGTACCCATGTGGGAGACCTGGAGGAAGCTCCTGGCTCCTGGTTTTGGCCTGGCCCAACCCTGGCCATTGCAGCCATTGGGGAGTTAACCAGTGGATGGCAGATTTCTCTCTCTCTCTCTCTCTCTCTCTGTAACTCTGCCTTTCAAATAAAATAAAACTCTGAAAAATCATAGCCAGAAAGAGAACCACACTGGCAGCCACTGTGCCAGGACGGTGTTGAGCCTGGATCTTGGGCTTCTAATGCAGCCTGGAGTGTAGGCGTCTGTTCTCCCACGTATGGGTCAGACCCAGGGGCCGGCGACTGTTCCCCCTGGTATGGGTCAGACCCAGGGGCCGGCGACTGGCCCAGCCCATGGAGGTGGGAGGTGTCAGGGATGCCAGATTCCTTCCCCCACCACAATCCCAAGTCACGGACGCCCTCCCACCCCCGCTTCCCTGGTGCCCTGGTGCCCCGGCCCCCTGCTGGCCCTCTCGATACTGGTGGCTGGCTCTGAAGTGCCGCTGCCTTATGGGGTTTGTTTCTGTTCTTGTTGGGTACCCACGTGCCCTGACTTGGGGAGCCCGATGGCCAAATGCAAGGCCATGTGGGACCTGTGTGGTGCCCACGATGCGAGGCCGTGTGGGAGTGTGTGTGGCGCCCACGACAGGAGGCCGTGTAGGAGGCGTGTGTGACACCCACAATGCAAGGCCGTGTGGGAGTGTGCGTGGCGTCCACGATGCGAGGCCGTGTGGGAGGCGTGTGTGACACCCACAATGCGAGGCCGTGTGGGAGGTGTGTGTGGCGCCCATGATGCGAGGCCGTGTGGGAGTGTGCGTGGCGTCCACGATGCGAGGCCGTGTGGGAGGTGTGTGTGACACCCACAATGCGAGGCCGTGTGGGATGCGTGCGTGGCGCCCACAATGCGAGGCCGTGTGGGATGCGTGCGTGGCGCCCACGAGCCCTGGCCGAGCCCATGATGGGGGCCTCGGGGCCCCGTCCGCCCTGTGAGGGAGGCGAGACCGCGCGGTGGTCCCCCGCTAACAGCGCTGCTTTGATTGCAGTGGAGAGGGAGGATGTGCAGAAGAGGACCTTCACGCGGTGGATGAACCTGCACCTGGAGAAGGTGAGTGGGCCCGGGCCTGGGGCCCTGCGCGCCGAGTGGGCCGCGGTCCTCGCTCCCGCTCTCCGCCAGGAGCCACTGTGGGTGTTGGTGGATTCAGAGGAGCCCTTGGGACATCTTTGAGTCAGCCCTGTGGCTGTTGGTGTGTCGGGGTCTCCCAGGTCCACGTGTCCCTTCATCTTCGCTGGTGACCCCGCTCCTGCCCGAGGGCTGGAACAGGGGCCTGAGACCTCGTGTGGCTTCCCTGCGCTTCTCCTGTGCGGTCAGCCTGCTGCCCCACCCTTCCTCCCTCCCACCTCCTCCTCCCTCCTCCCTCCCATCCTCCCTCCTCCTTCCTCCCTCCTCCTTCCTCCCTCCTCTCTCCTCCCTCCCATCCTCCTCCCTCCCTCCCTCCCTCCTTCCTCCCTCCCATCCTCCTCCCTCCCTCCCTCCTCTCTCCTCCCTCCTCCCTCCCTCCCTCCCATCCTCCTCCCTCCCTCCCTCCCCCCTCCTACCCTCCCTTCCTCCCTCCTCCTTCCCACCCTCCCATCCTCCCTCCTCCTTCCTCCCTCCTCCCTCCCTCCCTTCCTCTCTTCCTCCTTCCTCTTTCCTTCCTCCCTTCCTCGCTCCTCCCTCCTTCCTCCTCCCTTCCTCCCTCCCACCCCCCTCCTCCCTCCCTCCTCCTTCCTCCCTCCTCCCTCCCACCCTTCCTCCCTCCTCCCTTCTTCCTTCCTCCCTCCTCCGTCCCACCCTTCCTCCCTCCTCCCTTCCTCCCTCCTCCCTTCCTCCCTCCCACCCTTCCTCCCTCCCACCCTTCCTCCCTCCTCCCTTCTTCCTTCCTCCCTCCTCCGTCCCACCCTTCCTCCCTCCTCCCTTCCTCCCTCCTCCCTTCCTCCCTCCTCCCTTCCTCCCTCCCACCCTTCCTCCCTCCTCCCTCCCACCCTTCCTCCCTTCCTCCCTCCTCCCTTCCTCCCTCCCTCCCTCCCACACTTCCTCCCTTCCTCCCTCCTCCCTACCTCCCTCCTCCCTTCCTCCCTCCCACCCTTCTTCCCCTCCTCCCTCCTCCCTCCTCCTTCCTCCCTTCCTTACATCCCTTGGCCCAGCTCTTTGAGGCTGCATTGGGCTGCAAGCTGCTCATGGAGACTCCAGAACCTAGAAGCAGCTGGACAGGGACCCAAGAGGGACAGGAGCAGAGGCTGCAGACGAGGGGCGGGCCTGTGAGGACGACGGCTCTGGGGTGGCCAGGGGGGTGGGCAGAGCCCTGCGTGGCCCGGGCTGGGGGACCGGAGGTGGCTTTGCTCTTTTTAAGAAAGCTGACTCGTCAGGATTCGCTTTTCCTCTTGGCCTCTTCCTCCTCTGCACCGCTGTGCGTCTCCAGCTGTCCCCAGCCGGTAGTCTGAGTTCTTTTGGAAGCTGGGAGTACCTCGTGTCCGAGCTTTGACTTTTGCGGTTGTTTGGTGTTTTGTTTTTGAGACGAGCGCCTCGCCTGCTGGTTCACTCCCCAGATGGCGTCCAGGGCCAGCAGGGGCCGACCTGCAGCCGGCGCCCCTCACGGTGGCAGGGACCTGCTCACTTAGTACTTGAGCATCGCGTTAGCACGAAGCTGGAGTCTGAAGCTGGAGGCAGGACTTGAACCCAGGACGCTGGTGGAGGGCACGGGCGTTTTCACCGCTAAGCCAGGCAGCCGTCCCGCTGCCGTGGGTTTTACTATGTGTGTTTGCTCCTCCCTCTCCTCTGGGAGAGACCACAGAGGCAATCGTCTTTCAGAAGCAATTGTTGCAGGATTGCCAAGCAGAGAAGATACAGGCGGCTGTCAGGGAGGGAGCTCTTGGCCCAAAGGTGATTGACGCCGTCGCCCGTGGGCCTGCAGTGTCTCCAAGCAGGCACCTCGCCCCAGTGCCCTGGCTGCAGGATGGCCCAGATGGCCACTGCCTGCCCACGTCCGCCCTGCCTGCCGTCCGTCATGCTCAGGCTGCTGTAAATCGCCGGGCAGTCGTTCTGACTATTGGTGCATTTTCAGCAATGCTCATAAAGTGAAGTGTTATTTTTGGACCAAAAAAAAAAAAAAAAGAAGAAGAAGAAAGAAAGAAAAGAAGCAAGCCAGTCCCCAAACCTGGGTTCCCTGAACTCCTAAATCAGCGCCTGATGTGTGCTGGAACTTCCTGCCGGGGAGCAGACGGCCGGGACGCAGTCTTTCGTTTTTCAATTAAGAAACCAAAGCAGAGCTGTAGAGGGTCACTGGCGGATGCTCCCGCACCCGCCGGCCGCCCCGGACGACCGGAGCACGCCTTTCTCCTGGGCCATGTGCGTGCCCGCTTTTGGAGGGGCAGGCAGGTAGCGCCCCGCCTCGGCAGCTAAATCAGACGGCAGCTGGCACCCAGGCCCAACAGCCAGAGCAGAATTAACAGCCGTGTCTCCAACCTTGAGACTTTCAAGAACAACCTTTCATGTCCAGGAAAGCCAGGAACTCCTCGGTGAACGGGGCTTAGCTGCAATTTGAAGGCTGTCAGAAATATTTACGGAGTCTCAGGCTCCTGGAAAAATTCCTCCATTTACCCAAGGAGTTAGATCACGAGGCAGGCCCTGGGGGTGCCGTGTGCTTGGCCCGGCCGGTGTCGTGAGGCCCGCAGAGCGGCTGCCTGTTTGCACTGGAGCCCGTTCAACGTCTCCCCGGCCGGCTGGGCTGGCAGCGTGGCCTCCGGCCAAGCCCGCCCTGTTTGATGCTGTGCGGCGGCTCTTACAGGAACTGTCAGTGGAAATTATTCTTCGGCCTTAGCTCACACGTCAGGCCCGGCCACGGTCAGCGCTGCTAAGTGGGAAGTTTGTTAGTCCATTTATCAGGGGTGTTTTGTTGGGGCCCCGCGGTAACCCGATGCTGCTGTGCTCAGCCAGGAAGGGACTCTGGGCAGCTGGCGAGGAAAAGGAGTCACCTTTGAGTTCGGAGTCGCCATGGCCCGGCTCGAAGCCCCGTGGGCTCGCCCTGTGCTTGCACTCGCTTGTGCACAAGGACATGCCACCTTCCTTAACAACGAAATAGCACACACAACCTCCAAGCTGCCCAGGAAGTGGGCTTTTTCTGGGGACAAGGTGGCTGGCCACAGTCCCCTTGCTTGCAAGGTGTCCTTGGCCCTTGGGCCTCTGGCTGGTTACAGCCACCACAGGCGCAGTGGCCCCCGGGCACCTGTAGCCCTGTGTCACACCCGGTAGCAGAGAGCACCCACCCAAACCAAGAGCATCAGTCTTGCCACAGCCGTGACACCGAGAGGTAGACGAGAGCGTGACACTGGGATGGGCTTTAAGGAGAACGCAGGTTCTAGGGATGGGCATTTGGGAGGCCAGTTAGGAGGCAGCCTGGAGGGCCCCCGCCCATGTCCCAGTGTCTGCGTTCGCGGCCCTGCTGCTCGGCTTCCAGTCCAGCCTCTGCCAAGGCAACGCGTGATGGCTTTGTGCGTTAGGTCCCTGCCACCCGTGTGGGAGACCTGGTCCGAGTTCCAGGCTCCTGGCTTTGGCCTGGCCCCGCCCTGGTTGTGGCAGCCATCTGGGGAGTGGACCAGAGGATGGAAGATCTCTATTCCCTCTCTCTCCTCCCTTTCTACCTCTCTCTCTCTTGCTTTCAAGTAAATTAGATACATACAATTTTTTTAGAAGAGTGCAGGTTGCTGGACCCTGCGTCTGGACCCCAGGTTTCTGTCCGAGCTGTGACCACTGTGCTGCGTCAGGGGAGTTGGTACCAAGCTTGTTGAGCCCAACAGACCCCCGGGAGGGCAGGCGCCGGTGCAGGCGCTGAAGCAGTGCAGGGGAACCCTGCCGACGTCCAGCGCAAGGGCCAGGGTGGAAGAGCCACGGCCGTGCCGCTGTGCCCTGGGTCTGTGTGTGACCTGCCGCGGGAACAGGACAGAACCAGGGAGCCGCATGGCCCAGCAGTGGGACTGTCCCTCGGCCTCTTTGAGCCCCACGGTCCCTGGATCTGAAGTGAAGGCCTTGCCCTCGGTAATTCTGTGTAAGCCCTGGTAGGATTGTTTTGTTCCGCGGCCAAGCCGTTTCTTTCTGCTTGTAAGCATGAGTGCAGGCCTCCACTGTCTTGGGGTCTGGGATTTCAGGTCAGAGAGGCCTCCTGAGCTCACTTATCACCCAGCCCCCATGGCTGACTCCCCTCCACAGTTCACCTGCCGAGGGGCATGCACCTGCTGCCCAGGTAGCTGCTCCCAGGCACAGGTGTGCTACCCGCCTTGGAGGGCTTCGCTGCCTCCAGCTGGATCAGGAGGTGTGGAAGTCCTGACACGGCGTCTCCGTTCGTGAATTGCACCGGGCACTAATCGGCTGCTCTCTCCCCCTGCACAGTGTGACCCGCCTCTAGAAGTTAAAGATCTGTTCCTGGATATACAAGATGGCAAAATCCTCATGGCTTTGCTGGAGGTCCTGTCTGGGCGAAGTCTGGTAGGTGTCTCCCAGAGGGGCCGGGAAGCAGAAGGAGGCCAGGGACGACACCACTGGAGGTTTTGGTGCAGGTGCACGTGGGTGCACACGCCTGGATGGACCCAGTCCTACACCGAGAAGCTTTCGAGGGCAACTGTCCTTTACCAGTGACTAAGAGTGATGTCATCACGTGTGGCTAAGCTGTATCTTTTTTAAAAAGCAAAGAAATAAATGCCCAGTGTTTTCTGTGAGCCTATAAAGGCTAAAAAGTAGAACTAGAAGAATAGAGCTTAGCCAGCCATCATGGTGACTGGGCTCAGAGCTGAGAATCAGAGACATCGAAGAGAAAGATCTCTCAACCAGTCGAATTATGTCATCCTAGGACTAAAACCTGAGCTGCCGGCTTCCAGGCTGTTCTTCCCGGTGTGACCGCTGGTGAACCGAGCCAGCTGCTGTGGACGTCTGGGCCCCAGTGGCCGTCAGCCAGCCCTCCCCACATTGCACGTGTCTGCTCCATGCGGATGGGTGCTTTTCCTCCTCTCCACGTGGAGCAGGGTTGGCTGGCCTTGGCCCTGTTGGCATTGGGGGTGGGACAGTTCTTGGCTGGGGGCACTGCCCTGTGCATTGCAGGGATGGTTGGCATCCAACCGCGAAATGCAGATAAGCAGCCCCTGGTGTGGTAACCAGAAATCTCCCCAACATCGCCAGATGCTCTCAAGGGAGCAGACGGGTCCAGTCCAAGCAGCAGCGGCGCTGAGCTGAGAAAGCTGCTCCAGAGTCCAGTGTTTGAGTTAGCCTTGGTGACCCGTCGTGTCCACATGCAGAGACGGGAACGAGGCCACACTCGGCCAACCGCAGCTCAGCCAGCACGGACCGGCCCAGCCCTGTTTCTCACTGTTTAAAGCCCCGAGCCCCTGCTGGTAGTCGCCGGTGTCATGTGGCCAGGGTCCTGTCACACCCCTTAGCCCCTGCCAGCTTTGCTTTCCCCATAGCAAAATAGGAGCTGCCATCGGCCGCATTGGGAGCTGGCTGTGCGGGGTCACGCGAGAACTCCTCCTGCAGGACCGACTCTTCGCTGCAAAGATTGCATTTGGTTTCCTAGCAGGCCTTGTGCTGGGCCAGCAGCGTGGTCGGCCCCCAGAAGGCTGCCTGGAAGGGTGTGTTCTGGCGCCGTGCACCCAGTGACACGGGGGCCCCACCTCGTGGCCAGGGCACCGGCCACAGCGAGCTCGTCCTCCGTGGCCTGACGGCTCCTTCCCTGCCACACGGACACCCACACCTCCACCCTCTAGGGCCATCACTGCGTTCCCAATCAGGATAGCGGAGCTCCAGGAGTCTCCCGGCACAGGACGGGGTTCAGAAAGCTTGTGGGAAATGCTCGTTGTGGGACAAGCCATGCATAGATTTCAAGATTTTTTTCCATCAAAATAAGTATACCTGTCCATTCCATTGTTCCACGAGACTTTGGTGGTGTCCTTGTGCAGATCTGCCATTGTCAGGAGTTTGGCTTCTGTAGGCAGGTACCTCTCTTTCTCTCTCCCTCTCCCTCCTGCTCTGCCTCCCCCCTCTCCCTCCCCTCCCCCTCTCCCTTCCCCCTTCCCTCTCCCTCCCCTCTCCCTTGTCCCTCTCCCCCTCTCCCTCTCCCTCTCCCTCCCTCTCCTTCATCCCTCTCCCTTGTCCCTCTCCCCCTCTCCCTCTCCCTCTCCCTCCCCTCCCCCCTCTCCCTCCCCCTCCCCCCTTCCCTCTCCCTCTCCCTCCCTCTCCTTCATCCCTCTCCCTTGTCCCTCTCCCCCCTTCCCTCTCCCTCTCCCTCCCCCCTTCCCTCTCCCTCTCCCTCCCCCCTTTCCTCTCCCTCTCCCTCCCTCTCCTTCATCCCTCTCCCTTGTCCCTCTCCCCCCTCCCTCTCCCTCTCTATCCCCTCCCCCTCCCCCTCCCTCTCCCCCGGACCTGAGATAACTGTCCACATAGTTCCTGGCCAGAGAGTAGAAACATCTACCGCCACGGGGCAGGGCCCTAGCAGGGCGATTTAGCAGCTGTGCGGTGATGCAGACAGCTCGTGCTCCGCTCCCTGTAGCGGTTCAGTGAGAACAACACGTCACCGAGGGTTCTGGAGCAGAGAGGAGCCCAACAAGCTGCGGGCAGGGCCAGCGAGAGGAACTGGACCGATCGGTCCCTCGTTGCCCCTGCAGTGTCCCCCTGCAGCAGCTCAGGCGCTGTCAGCGCAGCGGACTCACTCTGTTGCCACAGGGGTGCCCTGAGCCACACCTGCACTGCGTGCAGTCCGGGGGGCTTCAGCCACGAGCCTGGGTCTTGCTCTTGAGATTCACACGAGAAAGGTGCAGAGTGCGAAGCAGGGCCTGCTGCGCTGACTGGCTGGTCTCCTGCTCTGCTCCACAGCTGCACGAGTACAAATCCTCATCGCATCGAATTTTCCGGTTGAACAACATCGCAAAAGCACTGAAGTTTTTGGAAGACAGCAATGTAAGTCCTCGTTCCCCGGCGCCTGCCTGCGACGTGGAGGGCAGGGTTTGATGGGTGCTGGTCTGGAGAGAAGCAGGGAAGGGGGCGTCAGCTTGCATGGAACGGGCATCTCAGTGCATCAGGGACCTTACCTGTCTGCACAGCCCACTCCTCAGGTCCCTCAGGGCGGAAGTCCCGTGGCCCGTCCTGGTCCTCAGATCTGTAGAACTGAACTGGGGTGTTCACTCTTTGCCCCTTTAAGTAAGTTTGCAATACACGTGTCAGAGTGGGCCACGGTCTCGTGGAGCTTAGAACACGGGAGAGCTCACGGAGGGTGAAGAGAGCCAGGAGGAAAATGATGGGGTCCTCCCTCTCCGCGGTGCTTGCTAGACTGAAGCGAGCCTTCCCTGCGTGTGGAACTCTGCGGGGAGGCCCACGAGGGCTGCATTTCAGGGCTCCCCTCGCACTGGCTTTCAGCGGTCAGTCTGGGTGACCAGCGCCAGCTCGCCTGGCACTTGCCCAGCACCGGCTCGTACAGTTAAGCATCGTGCAGGGCGATCCGCGTGGGGCTGTTTGTGGCCAGGCACAGAGCTGGCCTTGGCTCATCGAAACAGAGAGGGGAGCTGCTGGAAGGGTACTGAGCTCATGTGATGACTTGAAAGATTGGAGACTCAGGCGCAGATGGAACCCAGGGGTGCCAGGCGCCAGGACCACCGAAAGTGGCCTCCGGGCAGCCCCTCCCCTCGCCCCGCCTCCGGGCAGCCCTCCCCTCTTCCTCTGCCACCACTGCGTGTTCAGATTCCCCAGTCCTGGATGAGATGGTGGGGCCGGAAGCCTTTGGGGGACACAGGGGGCTCTGCCTCCCCATGAGGGGAGGCTCCTGGGGCGACAGCCACACAGCACATCACAGTTCAGAGCAGCACTGTCTGTCATGGCGGAAAGGTGCAAACAGCCCAAATGTCCATCACGGACAAATGCATGCCCCGTGGTGGTCTCTCCATACTGCATTCTGTTTTGGGTGGTAAAACAGTGAAGGGGCTGGCATTGTGATATAACAGGTAAAGCCACCGGTTCCAGTCCTGGCTGCTTCACTTCTGATCCGGCTCCCTGCGGATGCACCTGGGGAGAGCAGTGGAAGTGCTTGGGCCCCTGCCACCCACGAGGGAGACCTGGAAGGAGCTCCTGGCTCCTGGCGTTGGCCTGGCCCAGCCTCAGCCATTGCAGCCATCTAGGGAGTGAACCAGCAGATGAAAGATCTCTGTCCCTCTCTCTCTCTCTGACTTTCAAATAAATAAGTAAACCTTTAAAAGCAACAAAAGCATGAAGCCGATACCGGCCACACCGTAATGAACCATGGGAACCTCATGCGAAGGGAAAGGAGACACAGAGGAGCCCTGGTTGCCTGAGTCCACAGGGGGAGGCGTCCCGGACGGGACCATCTGGAAAGACAGCCAGGAGATGTGGCGCTGGCTGGGGCTGGGGAGATGGGGGAGTAGGGCTCGTAGATGAAAGGGGCAGGCTCTCCTCTGGAGCCGGTGGAGATGTTGCAAGGGCGGCTGTGCTGAGGTGCGTCTGTGTGAATGCGCTCACTGCGTGGCCTTGTGTACGTGAGACGGTGGATTGGATGCAGTGTCTGCTCCATCTCAGTAAAGCTGCCTATGAAGGAAGCGTGTCTCATCGCACGTTCGTCGATGTTTGCAGTCCTGGCCTCCCTCCTCGCTTCCAGGAGCTGCGAGAAAACAGCCTGGCCTCTCTGAGCCTCGCTTTCTGCATCTGTAAAACAGACGTGATGTGAACGAGCCCGGGCTGGCTCGGGGGCCGGGAGTCACGGAGGAGTGAATGTATCGCCACGTGGGCCCTGCGGGGCTCCCTTGGCTCCAGCTCCCCTGCGACAGCCACGCGCTGGGCGGTGCTCACGCCCGCTGCTCTGGGACTGGGCGTTCCCGTGGCTCTAGGCAGCGTCTGCGGTAATGTGGGAGGGACCCTTGCAGACTGAGCAGGGTACCCAGGATACCAGTTCCTCTTGCCGCCACCTCATTCACCCGGAAGCCTCCCCTGCTCCACTGGCTGCCCGCAGCCATGAGTCCGATGTGGAGGAAGAAGTCTCCCCCGTGTCGGTCCGCAGTGTTGCCCAGGTCGGTCGTGGGTTTGCTCCTTGGAGTCCCTTGAATCATGTTTACTGTCTTCCATGGCCCTGGAGCTGTGCTCAGAGCTAGGGACAAACAGCTGCATCAGAAATACTTCTGTGCCTTTGAGATGCTTGGCGGGGGGACGCCCCTGCCCCCGCCATGGACAGTGTGCTACGGGCCACCGCGGGTGCATGGGGAGGCCGTCGTAGCACTGCCAGCATCCTGCCTGGCCGCCGACCTGCCCGTCATGGGCCTGTGCCGTCTGAATTAGATTCTTGGCATCCTCCAGCGAAACAGACCTCGCCTAGATGTCTGCTCCGAGGAGCAGGCTGAGGAGTGGTGGTGTCGCCAGCCCTGCCGGAGAGGTCGGGTCAGACCCCCGCTCCAGGAGACAGGAGGGGGAGGAGAGAGGAGAGGCGGGGGGAGGGAGGAGAGTTTCAGGGTGAGGCACCCTCTTGGTTTTCTCTCTCCCGAGTCTCTGGGGCAGAATTTTGCTGCGTGGACGTGGAAACCTACCCTGGCTCACCTTGCTTCTCCTGTCTTCCCCCGAAGGTCGGCTCTTACCTCCGTCGAGGGCTGATCCGAAGCCACTGTGGCTACTATGTTTGCTGCCCAGCCCTTTCTGGTCTCAGCTCCTGGGTTTTCCTTGGCAGGAACAGAGCCTGGCCAAGGGCTGTGCTGCCCCCACCCGATGGCTGGGCCCCGCCCCCAGAGTCTCTGATTCGGTAGTGTGGGGGATCATTTGCATGCCCCAGGTAGGGCATTCCCCAAGGGCTTCCGCACTGGGGCCATCAGTGGGATCTTTTCCGACTTGTCCTAGCGCACTTTCTGCAGCGGTGCAGGTACCATCCACAGCCCCTGCTTGTCCCAGGGATGTGTGAAATCTGGGGTCCATGGTGTTACTGTTGCCTCCATACAGCCTCCCTGGACATGCACAAGCTCCTTGGAAAGGAGGCTGACACTTTGTAGCGGTGTGGCTCTCCTGTGTGACATTACCCTCTCCGGTCCGCCTAGCCCGTAGGGGTAGTTAGGATCCTTCTGAGGATACACGGCCTGCCTGTGGGAAGTGCATTCTTGCTGGCGGGGGTCCCTGGGAGGTGGCCTTGCGCGCTGCCGGATGGCACAGCATGAGCCTGAGCAACAGGCTGGTGAGGGCACGGGGCAGAACCGCGTGCCAGTCCCCGGAAGCCGCTCTTTAAGTGCATGCCTTGCCTCTTTCCAGGTCAAACTGGTTAGCATCGACGCAGCAGAAATAGCGGACGGCAACCCATCTCTGGTTCTCGGGCTGATATGGAACATCATCCTCTTCTTCCAGGTAAAATCGTTTGCTCCGTGCGTGCACGGGCAGGAGGCAGAGCCTGCTTGTCGCACGCAGAGGGCAGGGGGTCCGGGTGCTGGGCCACAGTGACGCTCGGTTCCCGGCACACTGGATCTGTTCTGTTCTGGGAAAAAGAACCGTGGGAATTTGGCTGCCAAACCACTTGAGTCCCTGGGACTTTCCAAGCGGAGGGAGCTGTGTTCTCTAGAAGGAAAGATCCTCCCCCTAAGACCTGAGGAGTTAAATAAGATTTTGTTCTCAATTGGGGCAATATTTCCGGCCAGAACTTGAACTTGGTAGAGTTCCTCTCCTGACAGCAGTGCAGGGAGCGGATTCAAGACGCCCCTGGAGGAGGAAGGTGCGCTGGGCACGGCTGCCACATTCCACCCTGGCAGCCTCAGCCAGACTTGGAAACGCGGGTTCGGCGGACGAGGGGCCGCACCGTGGCTGGGTTCTGACTTGGAGCACACGCCCCAGTCCGTGTCTCCGACCAGGAGGGACGAGCCAACATCGTCCTCTGAAACCCACCCTCTTGTGAGGTAGAAAGTTGTGGTTCCTTCTTTAATTGTCTTCCTGAGAGCGAAAATTCAGGTCCACGCAGGACTGGTTGCTGGGGCTCTGGGCTCCACACTAGCATGCAAGGGGCACTAGCCCAGAGATCTGAGACCGCGGATCCCATAGTGGCTGAGCCGTGAACTCAGAGGGGCGCTCTCTGAGCCTCAGCTTTCACATCTGTGAAATGGACACCTAATGCGGGGTGAGCTCCAGGAGAAGCCAGGTGCGCAAGCCCTCTGTCCCCTGCGCTGGGTTCTGTGTGCACTTCAGGTTCTGCTGCCTGTTAATGAACTTCCCCAGAGAAGCTGGAAACGTCTTGAGGACATCTTAACAGTGAAGGCCTTTGCCGTAGTCTGTTGGTTGCTATAGCAGAATGCCCGAGATCTGGGAAGAACAGGGCCTCGTGGTCCGGAGGCTGGAAGGCCTGAGCACGGTGCTGGTATCCAGTGAGGGCCCTGCGCTGGGTCCCAGCTTGGCAGAGGGCAGCACATGGCGAGACAGACAGTGCACCAGGTCGTGTCAGTCTCTGCTTCTGACGGAGCCACCCCTGCTGTCACACGGGCCCCACCCCTGTGGCCGCATCCGACTCTGCCCGCCAGAGCCCCCTCCCCCCAAGATGCCAAATGCAGATGGATTTGCCGATGATGTTTCTGGCACGTGACCTGGGGACACATCCTGACCCTGCCCCCTTAAATCCACAGTAGATTTGCATTCATTTTCTACCCAGATTCTTTGCCGTGCCACAGGCCCCACCCTCGTGACCCTCTGGGATCTCAGGCGAGTCAGTCCCATGTTGAAGCACTCTGGGGTGCAGGCCATGGTCAGGGTGTGAGCTCCCAGCAGACAGTAGCCTTAGGTGGGGCCGGGGAGTGGGGAAGGGCTCCTGGGGGAAGTGGTCCCACAGCTGGGTGTTGAGGGATGAGTAGGAGTGTGCCACCACCAGTGCCGCTCAAACTTCCCACACGGAAGTTGCCCGGAGGGGTGCTGAAATGCAGGCTCTGGTCCCGCAGGCAGGCCTGGGGTGGGCCCTGGGCTTCTGGGCTTCTCACAAGCGCCCCTCCGGTAGGGGTTCAAGGGTGGAGGCAGGCGGTAGCGGGACTGGGATGAGCAGAGGCAGTGGGGTTTGAAGGAGCGTGATGCATTCTAGAATCCTCACTGCACAGAGGGAAGGGGGCAGGAGGCGGGGCCAGGAAGTCACGTGAGCCGCCGCTGGCCGGAGCTGGGGCTACTCCGGGAGGAGGCGGTCTGCGCCGTAGCTGGGCACCACAGGCGGCACAGGCGCTCAGGCCAGCCCTGTTCCTGATGCTGCCATCAGCAAGGGCTTCTCCCTGGGAGGAGGACTTCCGGTCCCCCCGCCCGGGGTGCACGTGGCCCGGTCAGACCAGGGACTGCTGTGGGGAGGGCCAGAGCGGCACCGGGCTCTGAGCCCTGGCTTTCCTTGCAGATCAAGGAGCTCACGGGCAACCTCAGCAGGAACTCTGCGTCCTCCAGCCTGTCTCCCGGCTCCGGGAGCACGGATTCCGACTCCTCCTTCCCCCCCACACCCACCACGGAGAGGAGCGTGGCAACGTCTGTGAAAGACCAGAGGAAAGCCATCAAGACCCTGCTGGCCTGGGTGCAGAGGAAGACCCGGAAGTGAGCGGCAGCCCCCACCCTGGCCCCAGCCCGCGTTCCCTGCTGTCTCAGGCCCGGGGGTGGGGGGGTGAGGGTGGGGTGGGGGTGCTCTCCAGCCTGGGGGTGGCAGAGAAAAGGGAGCGGGCGTTGTTGAAGGCACCCAGCACGCATGGGTGTGGGGAGCAACTCGGACTAGACTAAGTTACTGGAATTAAGACTTATTCTATGCATCTGCTCTCCCACAATATGCCGCTGAGAAGGGAGAAACAGCTTTTACACAGCTGCCTCCAGTTCGACCAATAAACAGTAGGACCTACTCCTGATTGGAGGAGAGCAGCGTACTCGGCGTGTGGGTAGCAGAGTTGGGATTGGTGGAAGAGGACTATAAAGGAGGAGAGAGACAACATGCACCAGGAACATCTAAGGGGAACATCTATCTGAAGGAACACCTGTGCAGCCCCCGAGAGAGCCGGCCGGCGGTGTGCTGCTCCCCCGCGGAAGTGGGGAAAGTGGCAGGGGCCAACCCGGGAAGAACCAGCAGCAAACCCGGGGAGGGCCGAGCAGATGAAAGAACAGCGCAGGGTCCTGTGTCGTTCCTCCACGAAGACGGGGAGCGACACATGGGTCTGTGTTTTCATGCAGGCTCTCGGAGCTGGGCACACTGCAGTCGCCATTGTCACACACACGCACACACATGCACCCACACACCCACCCACACGTCTGCAGAAAGCTGCAAAGAGCATTTGAATGCAGAGCAGAGGGCCTTTCATGGAGTTCATCCATCGCCGACATGGCCGTGCCGCCTGGGCACGACTACCGTACACCGTTTGTCAGCTTCCAGGTGTGTGGCAGAGTCTGCCCTCACTTAAAGCCCAGTCATCCTGGGACCTGCTGGAGGTTCGTCTTCCCAGCATGAGACAGCAAAACTGGAGCTGAGTTCCAGCCCTCTGTTGGGTGGGCCCTGTGCCTGCTGGAGTGCTTTTGTTTTGTAAGATGTACCTATTTATTTGAAAGAGAGAGAGAGAGAGAGAAGAGGAGAGAGAAGAGAGAGAGAGAGAAGAGGAGAGAAAAGAGAGAGAGAGAGAGAAGAGGAGAGAGAAGAGAGAGAGAGGAGAGGAGAGAGAAGAGAGAGAGAGGAGAGGAGAGAGAGAGGAGAAGAGAGGAGAGGAGAGAGGGAGAGAGAGAGAGAGGAGAAGAGAGGAGAGGAGAGAGGGAGAGAGGGAGAGAGAGATGTACCATCCTCTGGTTCACCTGTTAGCTCCAGTTTGAGTCCCGGCTGCTCCACTTCTGATCCGGCTCCCTGCTAATGCTCCTGGGAAGGCAACAGAAGATGACCGAAGTGCTTGGGCCCCTGCGGCCCACATGGGAGACCTGGATGGAGTTTCAGGTTCCTGGCTTCGGCCTGGCTCGATCCTGGCTGTTGTGGCCATTTGGGAGGTGAACCAATGGGTGGAAGACCTCTGTCTCTATTTCCGTAGCTCTGCCTTTCAAATAAGCAGATCTTTAAGAAAAAACGTGTGGATAATTGCCCCTTTATACGATGGAACTTCAAAAAGGTCATGGAAAATGGAATGAAAAGGTGTTTGTTTTGGGGTAAAAATGTGGAAATCTGGGAAGTTTTTTCATAGTACACATTTCTGCGTAACTTCTAAGGACCCCTGGTGTCTGGAAACACAGGTCAGATTTGCTGCATGCATGGTGCCCTCCCTTCCCTCTGTTGGGAAGTGGGATTGGGAAGGCTCAGGGGCCGGGGCGTCTGTGCTTGGCCCGGTCAGCGGCGCCCAGCCCTGTGTGGAGGCCGGTGAGGCGGCTGCATTTGGACCTCGTGCCATGAACCCGGTTCTAACACGTGCTGTGAACCCGGTTCTAACGCACGCCGTGCGCCTCTGCTGCCCCTCAGGTATGGCGTGGCGGTGCAGGACTTCGCGGGCAGCTGGAGGAGCGGCATGGCTTTCCTGGCCATCATCAAGGCCATCGACCCCAGCCTGGTGGACATGAAGCAGGCGCTGGAGGACTCCGCTCGGGCAAACCTGGAGAAGGCGTTCAGCATCGCACACGAGGCCCTGCGCATCCCCAGGCTGCTGGACCCCGAAGGTAGCTGCCCTGCTCCCCCAGTCTTTGAGAGAAGTTCTACCGCAAGCGTGCACCTGCTGTTCCGGATAGGGAACTGGGGGCACACAGGGGACTCTAATGCAGGGTTTTTCTCTCTGTCAGATTCCCGTCCTCAGATCATGTGTGTTTCCCATGTTTTCTGTACAGCTAACTATATCCTTACATCATTGGTTTTCTTCAACGTCAATCTAATGGTCTCTTACTACGGTTACTTAACATTATAATACAGCATAGGAATTTTATCTGTTGCTATAATTCTTAGGCAGATGCCTATATAGGCTGCTCCACCTGGCATTTACTGGCGTTTACTCGGTAGTCCCTGGGTGCGCCTGGAAGAGTCCCTTTTATACGTAACACTGCGGCGAAGAGAGCAAAATGACAGTGTGGGTGCTCGGCTCTCTGTCCAGTTGCTTTCCACGTGGGGTGGGCTCGCGTGGGACTCCCTGCACAGGGTGTGGGGCTCCTGGTTCCCGGTACTCACTGGTGGGCCCAGCCAGGGGCTGGCTCTTCCCAGTGGACGGGACTGAACCAGCCAGGAAGGAGGGACAGAGTGTGGGGAGCGAGGTGCCGTGGGAACAGCTCCTCCGTCCCACGTGCCCGGTCCCCTCTCCACCGTGCGCTCCTCACGCGGAGAACACAGAGGAAACCCTCGGCGGTCTGTGGGCTCCGTCCTCGCGAAGCCCCTGCTGCCTTGGAAGCTCACCCCGGGTGCCCCTAACGCCTGTGCCTCTCTTCACAGACATCATGGTCGACCCGCCGGATGAGCAGTCCATCGTGACTTACGTGGCCCAGTTTCTGGAACGTTTCCCGGAGCTGGAAGTCGTATGTTTGTTTTCTTTACCTTTCATTCAGAGACGTGCGTTTCCTCCGCTGGCTGTTGGAGGAAGCGGGGCCCTGGCTGTGTGGGGCGACAGCCGTGAGGGTCAATCGGAGCTCCAGTCCCCGAATGTCGCCTTGCCACATCTTCACGTTGGCATTCTACGTAGCGTATGAACTCAAAGCAGGGTGGGGGTGGGGGCGGAAACGTAGACAGTCCCGCCTCTCACGGGCTCTTCCGTACCAGACTCTACCATGGTCGGAACAGGTGCACGCTGCCCCTGTGTGTCTGCTATTTGTTCCTTAGGTGCCGGTGGGTGGGACGCCATAGCAGGCTCCCAGCTTTTAGCGGAGTGTTTCAAATGCTCCGAGAGAGCGAGTGTTCGTGGGTAAGACTTCTTGTCTTCAGCATCTCAGACTGTGCTTGGCGACAGACATTTTTGGAGCCGCATGAGACCTTGGAGAGGTTGCCGTGGTGCATCTCCCGCCCTGCCTGGGCGCAGCCTGGAGCTGACGCTGATGACAGCAGCGACGCAAACAACGCCCTCATTTATCGCTTGCATCTGTGATGCGTGCACACCTGGTGCTGTCTCGGGGATGCGGGTTCTTGGCCTTGGACGCCTTGCTGTAATGGGGAGAGCGGTCAGGGGTCAGCAGATGCATGATCATTTCAGGTGTCCTGAGTGTGTGCTCATCAGAGCAGCTGTTTTAGCTGGAGGCTGCTCAGGTTGTCCCCAGCAGTGCAGGCTGGCTCAGCGTCATCGGCCTCCTGTTACCCATGAGGCTTTGCCGGCTCAGAGAGGCTCAGAAACCTCCCCAGGGTCACACAGATGCCAAGTGCAGAGCCAGGATTGGCCCCAGCGTCTATGATTCCGAAGTTCAAGCTTTTAGGCCCCTACAATGGACAGCTGGGATCTGGGATCCACTTTGTATAGGAGATCCAGGCAGGGTTCTGGTGCTTGGGTTCCCGCTGGTACTGATCTGTGTGTGTGTTTCCTGTCTGTCTGTACGCCACCCGACACTGCCCCGGGGGCTTTGGAAGCAGGAATGCCTAGGCTGTGTGAGCTCAGGCTGGTTTCTTAACCTCTCTGACACCTGGTACAGATGTTCTAACACACACTTCCTGTTTCAGGGCCGTGTGAAGGGTGAGTGTGTACACGAAGTCCCCAGGGCTGTGTGGGGCACAAGAGTTGATGTGGTGCTGGTTGGCAATTCCTCTGCAATTCAGTTGCCCTGACCCCTTGCTGAATTCCGAAACGCGGGGCACCGGGGCTTTTAATTAGCCCTGACGCTTTCTCTGTAGGCGTGAGCCACTCACGTCCCTAAGGGAATGCAGATCAGCGCTCCCCACATGCGGGACGCCCAGGGAGCTGGCCCTGCGCAATTCAGCCGAAGGAGCACCTGTGAGCCTGCAGAGCCCTGGCCACGGGCACGTGTCTGCCTCGCTGTGTGGTCCCGCATACGGGTTCTCCGGTAAATGTGTCACATGCCCTTGACAAGGGTGTGTCTTGTGCAGCCGAAGATTGCCACTCCGTAATGTGCTGCCAGCCTGTCACTGGGATCCTAATGGCCTGTAGACCGGTTGATTGATAAGTGATTGTTCTGCTCTATCAGTTAGCAGAGGAGAGAAATATTTTTAAATATCCAACTGTGATTTGGATCTGTGGATGTATTGCTCCTCTTAGTTCTGGTTTTGCTTTGCACATGCTGTGCTGGGCTGTTAAGTGCATAGGTGTTTAGGGTTGTATTTTCCCGATGACTGGATCATTTTGTGTTAATGAAGTTTGTCATATATTTTAATCCCCTCAACTTTATTATTTTTGCTTTAGACAGTCAGAAGACTCTTTTTTTATAAAGCTTTGAAATGGTCTTTTCTGGTAGCTGTATATTTACCATGTGGACACTGATCCAGGCTTCTCTAACGATCACCTGTCCTTCAGCCGGAAGCACTGCCCGCGTCTCCTAGGGGTTGGCTACTGCTTGTTCTAGCGCCTTTGCGGATTCCAGCCCTGGGGCCGCTTTACCGACTGCTTCCTCTCTTGATGTGGGGTTCCGTTCCCCTGATGCTTCACATTTGAATTCACTCTGCCAGGCCTGGCGTGCAGAATCACAGTAGAGATTGAGCTCAGTGAGTTGTTTGTGCCTTAGAACATGTGGTCCTGCCCCAGACAAGCACCGAGGAGGGGGGCTGCTCATTGTGGTCACTTCAGGAGTGGACGGGAGCTGTGCTGTGCTCTTACTGAGTCTCGGCTCTCTGGTTTCTGCTGTTTGGAGCAGGGGGTCAGTCTTGCATCTGAAGGCAGGCACCCACACAGTACCACCAAGGTCATTCCCAGTGCATCTGAAGGCAGGCACCCACGCCGTACCACCAAGGTCCTTCGGTGCTTTTCAGCCCTGCCCTCAGCTGAGCCCTGCACGGCTGTGGGGAACTGTGTGGGAGAAGGAGCATGGGGGATGGGTATGGTTAGGAGCACTTTCAGCTTCAGGCTCTCACGGCAGCCCACGCAAGCAGGAAAGCTGTGGCTGGTCTCAGCTTATTACAAGGTGATGGCTGTTCTCCTGGCGTGGCCCGGCCCGGCCCGGCCCACAGGCACGGATCAGCTGAGTCTCTGTCATGGAAAGGCTCCTCCTGCCCGGAGCCAGCTTCCTGAGACCTCTTTGCTGCTGTGGTTTTTAAAGCCTCCCATGGGGGCCAGTGTTGCGGTGCGGCAGTAAGGACAACGCCGGCGACGCTGGCGTCCCTACGGGCAAGGGTTTGTGTCCCAGCTGCGCCACTTCCAGTCCAGCTCCCTGCTAATGGAGCAGAGGGTGACCCAAAAGTCTGGGCCCCTGCTACCCACGTGGGAGGCCCAGATGAATCTCCTGGCTCAGCCCTGGCCGTTGTGGGCATCTGAGGAGTGAACCAGCACATGGAGGATCTCTCGTGTCTCTCCTTCTCTCTCTCTGTAACTGACTTTCAAATAAATCTTTTTTAAAAATGGTATGAAGGTAATTCCAAAAGCTCTTGAAAATTGGAATTGAACGTTTATTTTGGTGCAAAAAAATGTTGAAGTCCATGTGTACAAGGAGTCTTCACAGAGTTCACAAGGGTGGCGTTGTGGGGCAGCCAGTTAAGCTCCCGCCGCCCCCAACACCAGCTCCCGTATTGGAGTGCGGCTCGAGTCCTGAGAGCTCGCTTTGGAGGAGCTCCCGGCTGACGTGCCTGGAAAGGCCTTCGACGGAGGCCCAGTGTCCATGTGGGAGACTCAGTGGAGCTCTGGGCTCCTGGCTTTGGCCTGATCCAGCCCGGGCTGATGCAGCCGTCTGGGGAGTGAACCAGCTCGCTCTCTATCCTCTGTCCCTCTGCCTTTTGGATAAATAAATCTTTAAACATAAAACCCAAAAGTTCATGAAAAATGTATATATCCTGGAAAATACTACCATGGATCTCAACATCTTTTGCATCAGAATGAATGTATCTTTTTTTTTTTTAAAGATTTATTTATTTATTTGAAAGTCAGAGTTACACAGAGAGAGGAGAGGCAGAGGGAGAGGGAGAGGGGGAGAGAGAGAGAGAGAGGTTTTCCATTAGATGGTTCACTCCCCAGATGGCTGCAATGGCCAGAGCCGTGCTGATCTGAAGCCAGGAGCCAGGAGCTTCTGGGTCTCCCAAGTAGGTGCAGGGGCCCAAGGACCTGGGTCATCTTCCACTGCCTTCCCAGGCCACAGCAGAGAGCTGGATAGGAAGTGGAGCAGCGGGGTCTCGAGCCAGTGCCCATAGGGGATGTTAGCACTGGATGTTAACCCACTGCGCTACAGCGCCAGCCCCAAAATGAATGTATCTTTTAACTTGATTTTTCCACAACCGTGTTGATGGGCCCTCATGTTTCGTGTTTCCATTTCGCCGATGCCTCCCCATGTCCGCAGAGTCCTCTGCCCCCATGTCCGTCCCGCGTGCCTTTCTCTGCCTCACGTGTGTTCTGAGGCACAGGCTGCACTGGACACTCTGCTAAAGTCACGCTGTCCCGTGTTTTTCTGCAGGAGGACTTCATGGAATCAGATAAAGAGATCCCCGTCGAATCCACCTTTGTCCGCATCAAAGAAACCCCTTCGGAACAGGAGAGCAAAATCTTGCTGGTGACGGAAAACGGGGAGTGCGCCTACTCCGTGAGCCACGACACCAGCCACCCGCCACCCGCCAAGGTCTTCGTCTGCGACTCGCCCGAGAGCGTGCAGGGCATGTGCCTGAGCGGCAGCCGCGTCCTGTCCGACAGCTCCTCCGACTTCATGCACCAGATCATCGACCAGGTCCTCCAGGGCAGCCCGGGGAAGACGGGCAGCACCGGCGAGCCGCCCCTGGAGTCTTCCATCTTAGCCACCAGGAAGGACGGCCGCAGGTCCAACTCACTGCCCATCAAGAAAACCGTCCACTTCGAGGCCGACGTGTACAAGGACGCCTCCTGCAGCAAGGACCCCTTCTACACTCAAGACCTGCGCTTCGAAGGGAGCCCGCGGACGGCGCAGGTCGGACAGGGGCCGGCAGCTGACGCCGCAGAGGACAAGGAGCTGCAGCACGAAGTCGCCAAGACCCCTGAGGCAGCCCCCAACGGGGTCCCCCGGGGTGTCCCTGCAGCTGCCGGGTCCCTCAGCAGCTCCCAGCCTCCCTCTCCCTGCGATGGCGCCGAGGAGAGCCCAGCCAGTCACAGAGAAGAAAGTCACCCTCCTCCGCCCCCCGCAGAAGACACCCTGATGGCCAGCTCCTTGGAGGTCAAGGTGAAGCTGCTGACCGTGGAGGCTATGGACAAAGACGAGTGTTTCGACAGCATACCGTTAAAAGCCTCGAAGTTTAGCAACAACCTGGTAGATTTTGCTTCCACCAGCCGAGCTGTCGGCGAGGTCCCTTCCCCTCGTGAGGAGACACCTGCTGAGGACGAGGGCTTTGAGGATCAGGATGAAAACTTTGTAGGTAAAAGGAGCGCCAAGTCCGCCCACAAAAAGCAGGAGTCCTCGGAATGCCAGGTGGAATCCAGCGAACATGAACTTCCCAGTGACGCGACACTGGAAGAGACAGCGGAGAGAAAGCCAGAGGTGTATGAAAAGGCCAAGAGGAAATCCACCTGCCGTCGTCGCCGCAGCCGTGGGGAGGGGGAGGAGGAGGAAGGCGAAGGCCTGCAGGGGCCTGGCGGGGAGCTTCCTTCCAACCCCACCAGCAGCAGCGTCAGCCTGGAGAGGCTCGGGAGTCCCGGCAAAGACGGCGTGGACTTCACACCCTCGCCACCGCTGTCCAAGGTCTCGGTCATTCCGCACGACCTCTTCTACTACCCGCACTACGAGGTGCCCCTGGCCGCGGTGTTGGAGGCGTACGTGGAGGGCACGGAGGACTTGAAGATGGAGGAGACGGATCTGGGCGAGCAGGAGGGGGGCTGTTCGCACCCCCGGGAGGAGGCCGACGCCTCCTGGAGCAGCTGCAGCTTCTCAGGGCCAGGCGAGGGCCTCCCGCGGGCCAGCGACCTGGAGCCGGCTCCCAACAAGGCTGCCACCCCGGCTTCAGATCCTGCCCCTCCTGACCCCCGCGAGGACTGCCAGCCGAGGCAGACTGAAGAGAGTGACCCTGTGGAGAGCCCGCAGGTACTGGTGGGAGGTTGGGGGACCAGGGCGGTTCTGTGCTTCTCCCCCAGGAGCATTGGGGGGTGGCCGCTTGGCTCACGGGCATCCCAGGGGGCAGGACTCAGGAAGCGTCCCCTGGAGCCTCGTCCAGGGCAGGCTCAGCACCAGCTGAAACCTCGTGCCCTGGGCCCCTCCCTGGCCTCACCGCTTCCTGCCCTGGTCACAGGGCTGCGTGAGGGCCAGGCAAGGTCGTGTGTAAGGACCCAGCAGGGGAAGGGCAGTAATGATTTTCAAAGCAGTCACCGGGCCCGGGGGTCTGGCCTGGCAGGTAAGGCGCCACTCAGAATGGCCACGGCCCACTCCAAAGTGTCTGAGGCCCACGCCTGCCTCCAGCTTCCCATCCCAGCGCCCTGCTGACGCTCACTCTGAGCCTGGGCAGTGGGCCACACGCTTGTCTGTCTGCTCCTTTCCCCGCACCCAGCAGCTCCAGGAGTGAGAAGAGAGCAGGTGTAAGGGGCCCAGGGCTGCTGCCACCAGGGAGCGGGGAGGAGGGAGAGAGGTGAGGAGAAGTGGGCTTTCCTGCCCATGCCTGGTTACCCGGCTCTCCCACTGCAGCCCCGGGAATCCAGGGGGTGGATCCCAAACCACACGGGCTGTGCACCTGCTGGACACAGCTCTGGACAGAACCTGGGTGTGGCCCCTTGGGTGACTCGGCTGCTCACCCAGTCCAGCCCACAGAGAGATGGCTGCTCCCCAGACACAGGCCCCATCCGACCACCGCCCTTCTCCAGGCTGCAGGTGGAGTCTGATTCCTAAGCATGATCTTCTAGATTCTTCCTCCCTCTGACCTGGCTGCCCACCCCTCTGTGTCCTGCTCCCTCCAAGCCCCCTCCTCCCTGGCTCCCAGAAACCCCACACTTGTCCTGTGCCTGTAGTTAAACTGGGCTGGTCCTGCCACCTGGAACGCCCTTCCCCACCCTTTACTTGGGAATCCGTTCTTCACTCTGCAGAGCCCAAAGCAAAGACACCTCCTCCAGGGAGCCTTCCCAGCTCCTCCCAGGCGGAACTGCTGCTCCCTCACCTATAGCCAATCATAGTTTTGACAGGTGAACCCTCAAGTGCTTTTGTTTTTCACTCCCAGGGGAGAGAGTGTCATTGTGATTTTGGACCCTAGAGCTCAGCACAGGGCCTGCCACTGCAGGGGTGAGAGGCGTGTTGTAGGCTGGTTTGGGGGTGCAAGGTAAGTGGAGCCCAGAGGTACAGGCACAGCTCTGGCTGTAGCAGTGGAGGGCCAAGGTCACGGGGAGCTCACAGGTTCATGGGAGGAAGGAGAAAGCCTCACCCCTGGGAGGGGCCGCAGGACACTCGGGATTGGCGTGGCTCTGTCCCGGCCAGGGGAGGAGCTGCCCGGGCAGCAGAGGAGCAGAATTCTCAAGCCCGAGAGCACACCTGGCAGGAGCGGCGGCTGCAAGGGCAGGGCAGCTGCTGCCTGTTCTCTGGGTGGGACTGAGGGAGAGGAGGGCCGGGTGGCTCCGCTGGGGGCCCACCTGCCACCTCCCATCCCCCACAAGAGGAACTGGTCCCTGCCCCCCACCCTACCCCACCCACAGGCTGCCTGCTGACTTCTCCCCTGCCTGCTCTTCTTCCTGGAGAGACCCTAAAAAGCCGGCAGGGTAGAGGCGTCCTTCCGTGAGATGAGCCTTTGCTGTCCTCACCAGGGAGGGGTGCAGGACAGGGCCACGGTTCCTTGCTTATGGGCCAGAAACAGGAAAGAGGACGGAGCGCGTGTGGGGAGGCAGCCCGAGTCATACCCCTGCCTCTCTGGGTCCCTGACACGACCGATGGACTCGCAGACGTGGCCATCGTTCTTCCATGCCCTGTGTCCAGTAGTTGGCACAGGCGCTGGAGCGCCTGCACACGGACAGGTGGCTCGAGGCAGGAGACGGCGAACGGAATCCTCACGGCCAGAGCTCGGGCAGACAGCCGTGTACCTCCACCACTGGGCCTCGCGTTCCCCAGCCAGATGGGAGGGAGAGCGTCGCGCCGGCACCACTCGGCCCTTGTCCATGGCCCCTGGTGCTCACCTGTGCGGTCAGCATCGTCCCCTCCCCCTCACCGACCTTGCACTTGGCTCCTGAGAGCAGGTGATGTCCAGGGGGAGACAGAAAGGGGCATTTCTCTGACTCCTGGCCCTCCTTTAAAAAAAGGAAAATTAGTTTCCCAGTTGGAGGGACTTGAAAACCGCAAGTGTTTCTCATATTTTTTTTCTAAAAAGGTCTCCTCATTGGCCCTTTCAGAAAAGGTGAATCTTGCTTGATGATGGGGGAGGGGCGCAGGCTTGAGTTCCTGCCTGGGCTTTGCTCTGCCTGTGCCTGGCCCTCCCTGCTTTCACTCTGACACCTGTTCAGCAGGTTCTTCCACCCCCACTGAGGCAGCTCTGGGTTTCCCCAAAGGGCACTGCTGGTGGTTTCTAGGTACCTGGGGCAGGCAGCAAGGATTCTTCCCTACTAGAGAAAAGCTGGGGAGAGGGCGCCATGATCTGCCTTGGCCAAGGCACAGTGACCGTGTCCTCCTACAAATCATCCTTGTCTGTGTGGTGCTCTCCAGACCCATGGGCCACGACTGCACCCTGGAGGAAGTGGTCGGTAGTAATTGTACCCATTTGATAGACAAAGAAACTGAGGCTCAAAGAGATAGCACCAGTTGCTCAAGGTCACATAACTCGGAACCGGCTCATCCTGATTCTAAAGCTCTCACAGTTTTTACGCCGCCGTTTGAATTCTGCCCAGGGAGCAAAAGTTTCCCTGCCAGGAAGGCTGAGCTGGACGGGATCCGCAGGGGACAGAATGGCTGGGCTGGAGCTGAGGCCGTGTGGGCGTCTCCCGTTGGAATACTGACTTGCATGTGACTGCTTTGTCTTGCAGTCCCAGGAACCTCCAAGCTTGGAACCTGTAGCAAACCCCTTAGAAGCAAAGGTAGTGGAAGAATCGATCAGCAGTAAAAAGAAGGAGAAACGGAAGCACGTGGACCACGTAGAAAGCTCATTGTTCGTGGCGGCTGGGGCTGTGCGATCCTCGGATGACCTGGACGATGACCCCGGAGACCGCAGAGTCCCGTCCAGGTACGTGGCTTCTCGCTATAGAGGCGGGGCCGATGCATGCCCTCTGCCCTTGTGCCCTCTGCGGGGTTGGCTCTGATGGGGGTGGGGGCGCCACTGCCCAGGGTCCCACAGAAATCCTCTTTGTCTGTGCCCAGCTTGCCCTGCCCACACCTGCTCACAGGAGTGAGCCGGGGAGGGCGTGAACTTGCCCTGTCTGCACAGCTGCAGTGGGTACGTGGGGCGGGGGCGCTGTCCGCCCGCCGTCCCCTGGCACGCAGAGAACCGCCCGTGGGGTCATCTCACAGACTTCCAGCTTGCAGCCCGAGGGGACCTTCATCCCCACTGCATGGAAGCTGGACGTGAACCTGAGTGTCCCGGCTTCTCCCACAAGTTGGTCCCCAGGAAGAGAGGGAGGACGATGAGCTCTGGTGGTCCCCGGTTGCTAGCCCTCGCCACGTTCCGCCTCTTCATCCTCACTCCCTGATTCTCGATCTCGCCCAAAGGCAGCTGGACCAGAGGGGTCAGGGCCATGGCACCGCCCCAGGACCTCCCCGCCCAGGGACCAGCAGAGCGAGGTCTGACCCCATAGTCCAGGCCCCTGGTGGCCTGCGTGGTGTGCGAAGGCCGGTAACTCGAGGGTAAGCTGTGAGGTGCCCAGACAGGGAGAGCCAGAGGAGGGCCCGCAGGGGCCCGGGTTTCCGTCTTTGCCTGCTTTGATACTGCACCTGGGCTGTGGGGGGGCTGAGTCGGGATGGTGAGGAAGGCCGCCGCCAGCTGGGCCCACGGCTGCCTGGGCCCGCATCCTCGCCCCTACACGTGACTGCTCGGCACACACACATGCAACCAGGCCCTGCTGGGAACGCAGTGGCCCGGGGCTCTCATCACCATGACATTCGAAGGACTGCCCAGGTCTCCGTCAGCCACGCAGTCTGTTAGGCCTGGGGACTTGGGAGAGAGCATGGTGGCTCAGAGGACGTTCAGGCAGGGTCTTTGCTCCAAGGAAGTGAGATGTCCCCATCTGTCCTGCAAGGACTGGGGGGCTGGAGAGGGCCTGGGGCTTCACATTTAGGCCCCTGGGAGCAGGTGAAGAGAGCCCCCGGGTGGCCTCTGAGCCGAGCGTCGAGAGATAAGGGGACTTGTGGAGGGGCAATGTCTGCAGGTGGAAGAGACGAGGGCAGACCGCCGGGCCCGCGGCTCCTCAGCCGGTGTGGTGGGGGTGGCAGCGCGGGGAGCCGCTGGGGTGAGGATGGGCAGACCAGTGTCCTGCAGGCGCCAGGGTCCCTGGCTGGAACATCCCAAGTTGTGCACGTGTATTGAGATCTCAGCCTGGCTTCGTTTCAAAGCACCGGCTGGTGCTGGTGAAGATGAGACAAAAGGGAGAAGGCAAAAGGTGTGGAAGCGCGAAAAGCCACGTCCTTTGGTGTCCTTTGGTGTCCCGGTAAGGGGCCCTGCAGATGGCTTCCTCGGATCTTTGCCCCGGCCAGCAGCACTCACGCACCCGGCACAGACTCCGCGAAGCAATCCCAGAACCTTGTAGCCCAGGTGGAAGCCACAGCAGCACTGAGGCGTGCTCCTGAAGGGGAAAGAGTGAGCCCCGGAGCACGCCCCTGCTCGCTCCCGTGTAGGGGTGCAGGCTGTGCAGCCCCCAGTCTCCGGGAGCAGAAAGGTCTCTGATTCCAGAGCGCTTCAGGTTTGGGAATATTTGCACAGACTGTACTTGGTGAACATCCCAGATCCAGGAATCCTAAATTCCCCAGTTCTGTGTGGTCCCACACTTCCGGAATGTCCATGCTGGGAAGTGGCCAGTTTCCGAGCCCTTTGGACTTGGGGTGTGGGGATGAGGGATGCTCAGCCTGGCCCAGCAACCCCTTGGCACCCCAGAAAATGGTGCTTCCCAGAGGTCAGCCCCAGCCCACAGTGAGGACATGGAACCCCTCTTCCCAAGTGCAGGAGGTTTTGTTCCGGCTCTGCCTCCATCCGGTCACTCCCCCTGGCTTCCCTTGGTCTAGGAGAGACACCTGCCACCCAGAGCCCACGCGGTGTCCGTCTCTCAGCCTTGTCTTCATCCACCCTGGCACCGGGCCCCCGCTCCTCAGCTCAGTCACTTAAGTGCCTCATCTCCCTCCTCTCCTCCCCAAGCTCCTCCAAATTTGGGGGCTTCCCCTCTGTCTGGAACGCTGTCCCCTGCCTGCTCCTGGCTCGTGTCCTCTGTCCTCTGGTGTTTCAGCTCCACTTCCACCTCTTCCAAATAGCCTTCTTGGATTCTCCCACGCTATTTTGCATCCCGCTTTGTAGCTGCCTCCCTTGTACCTCACAGCACTTACTAAAGCTGTAGGCGCTCAGATCATTGGTATTTGCTAGCTGTCTCCGCCCCCGCCCCCGCCCCCGCCCTGGATGGCAGGGGCTGTGTGTGCAGAGTTCACCAGCACAGCACCTGCCTTGCAGTTGGCATTCAGGAAAGATTCGTTGGGTGGGGGAATAAGTGAATGAGTGAAGCTCAGGCTTCCCCAGTCTGCTGTTGGTTCCTGGGGGGCAGGAGACAGGTCCCCCAGCTCCTGGCCTGCACACAGAGGCTCTTGATAGATTTGCTGAATGAGTTCCAGATGCAAAGCCATACTGAGGTTCTGTAAAACAAAGCCACCGCAAAGAAGCGTCCTCCCCTCCTGGTGAGGCACTTGTTAGCAAAACCTGACACACCTGTGGGGACAGGTGTGCAGGTGCAGGTGGCTGACTTACTGCACTCCCCTGGCTCCCAGGCTCCAGGCTCTCTTCTGTCTTCGCAGGTGCATTTGGCTTGTTTCTGGGCTGGAGAAGCAGCCAGGAAAAAGTAGCAGAGTTTTGGGAGCTGGGACTGGAGTTCCCTAAGCCTAGCACAGCTCTTGGCACACAGAAGGTGCACAGTAACCATTAGCTGGCCACGTGCCCATTGCGAGGGGAGAGCTGGGAGAGGGGTTCAGCAGTGGGCAGGAACACCGGAGCTGTTGCTGGTGCATTCCCTGGGGGTAAACTCTTGGTTAGATGCCTTTTTCCTGTATCCCAGGATGCCCCAGTGTGGGCCTGCCTGGAGCAGACAGAAATGACTTCCCCGTGCCCCGTACATCGGTGTCCAATACTTCGTTCTGCTGGACAGCGAAGCGGGGCCTGCCGCTCTCCCCTCTCCATCCCATCAGCTCTGTGAGCAGGGAGGGTGGGATTGGCGACCCATTTCACAGTTGAGAAAAACCAATCAGAGATACAAGCACTTGGCCAGCATTGCCAACAAGTCAGCCAGGAGCCTCCGTCCTGGGCCAGCCAGCTCTGGTCGGGGGACGGAGGCGTGATGCAGGCTGTGGTCAGCAAATGAGCTCGTGTGTGTGGAAGGCAGGCAGGCCACATCCAAGAGCTCACGAGCGGAGAGCAGGAGCCCTGGCAAGCGGCTCTGGTTCCGGGTCTCGGCCCAGGTCTGACTTTAACTTGTGGCGGCCCTCTCGCCAGTCCCGAGACCTCAGGGTGCCTAGAAGTGAGGGGCCTGCCCGTCCGAGGTCCTGTGGGTTTGAAGGATGTGCAGCTTCCTTCTGATTAAACTCCTGACGTTGCTGTGCCTCATGCGAGGTCCGGTGTTCATCTCTAGGCCCCGTGCAGTAGGCGCATGGTGGCCTGGGGCGGACCGCTCTCGTTTTGGTCCTCACGCGGGGGTCTGGGGATGGGGGTTCTCACGTGCCTGAGCCCAAGGGAGCCCCAGGTGGCACCGACTCAAATCCTCTGCTTGTTTTGCAGGACTAGCCACAGTGACTCCAGCATTTACCTGCGGCCACATACTAATAGGTCTTTGGAATCGGTTAGTATGTGAGTTTCTTCTCCTCGCACACCGCCCCTGCTAACCCTCCTCTCTGCCCTTCCTCCTCCCAGCCCAGAGCTTTGAGGGTACTGACCTGCTCCAGCTATACTTTTGGATAGAAGACAAACACATTGAAACCTTGTCGTTAAGCACAGTCCAATCGGATGTCCAGTTTGGGCAATAAGGGATGTAAATAAAGTGATGATTTTAAAGCCCAAAGGCCTCTTTGTTATAAAAAAAAAATGCATCCAAGACACCACCGCTCCCCCACCCCGCCCCCGGCCCAGCGCCTGCACACAGACCCAGGCAGATCCTGTTCACAGAGAGGCACGACTTCAGCCCTGGGGTCGGCCCGCTCCACGCACACAGGGGCTGAGTCCCTGGGGCGCTGGGACCCCCAGCAGCGCCCGCCCGGCAGGCTGTAGGTGGTGGGAGGGGCATCAGGAGAGGGCGGGGCGGCGGGGAGGGTGGGGGCGGGGAGCTGCCCATTTAGATTTAGCGCTGTGATTTTGGAAGTAGACGTCTGCAGTATTGAGGAAAGCGTGGCTCGCTCGGCTTTGTGTGTTTAAAAAAATCATCTTATTTTCTGTTTCAGAGATTTCATCTTTACTAATTGGGTTGCGGGGTTTTGTTTATGAATTTCACTGTAGGATCATTTTAGCTATGTTCACTCGAGGAACGCAGCTGATCTGGATGACAGGAGACACCGAATACTAACCAGGTGGGTGGCGCTACTCCTCCGTGCTCTTGATTACGCAGCTGGATTTCCCCCGGGGGCGGCTGCTCCCCGCCTGTGCTTTGTTGATACTCTGGGCTTGTGCAAGAACTAGTAGCTGCTCCAGGAGGCAGGAGGGTGCATTCAGTGAGCGTGGGAGGGAGAAGTGGATGTTAATGAACAGTGATGGGCAGGCAAGGTTGGGGAAATGACTCAGCCTGAGCGGTTCAGGGTTAGGGGCCCACAGCTGCATTTACGCAGTGCAGCATCCTTTTCTTTAAGGTTTATTGATTTATTAGAGAGAGAGAGACAGAGAGAGAGAGAGAGACAGATCCTCTGTCTACTGGTTCACTCCCCAAATAGCTATAATAACCCGGGCTGCGCCAGTCTGAAACCAGAGTTCAGGAACTCCATCCTGGTCTCTCACCTGGGCGGGGCTGTCCAAAGACCTGGGCCCTCACCCACGGCCTTCCCAGGAGCTGGCTGAGGGACTTGAACTGGCAGCGGGACGTGGGATGCTGGCGTCACAGGCGGCAGCTTAGTTCCCACGCCCCGGTCCCAGCCCCGGCCCCGGCCCCGGCCCCGGCCGGATGTGCAGTGTGCCCACAGAGCCCGGAGAGGCGGGAGCGGGCTTGCTGAGGCCGTAGCCTGCTGTGCCCTGACCACCGTGTTTGTTCTGTCACCACTACAGGTACAATACTGAGAGGCTCACTGAGCTGATTTTACAGTTTTATGGCATCAGAGCCGATCTGAAGAGGGAGTGCAAGCAAGCCAGGATGTCCATGAAAGTATTTCTTCCCATCGGGCTTCTAGCAGCCCTCTTCTCTAAGGCCCATTGCAGTAGGGCTGCCCGTCAGAGCCCGGGAGACCCAGGGCGCGCGCCCGACCCGGCCGCTCTGAGCTCGCCTCGTCCCCGCGCCAGCCACGGCGTCACACGCGGCGGCCGTCTGGGTTTTGTTTTCCTGTGGATTCCAATGGGCCTGGGGAGGGGCTTACATGATGGGCACCAGAACGCTGCCTCTGAGTAGTGCCCAGCCCCTGGGAGTGTGGTCCTCGGACCGCCAGCCTCCTCCCCACAGCCCGACAAACAGAGGGGAGCTGACCCTCACTGTCCCGCCCCAGGATGGAAATGTGCGCGCTGGTTGGCAGCAGGGCCGCACAGGCTCACAGGGAGGCTGCAGCTCTGGCTGTGTGGGCCGGGGCCGGGGGAGGTCGAGCCTGCAAGGTTGACAGGTGCAGGTGCGCTGGCCACGCTTTCAACACCAAGCATTTATTGCCTTGGGAATAAAAAATACATGTCCTTTACACTTATTTACATTGATAATCTTTTTGAAAGATGTATTTTATTTCAAAGGCAGAATTACAGAGAGAGAGGGAGAGACACAGAGAGAAATCTTCCATCCCAAATGGCCAAGCGGCCAGGGCTGGGCCAGACAGAAGCCGGGAGCCAGGAGCTTGTTCCAGGTCTCCCACGTGGATGCAGGGGCCCAACTACGTGGGCCGTCCTCCACTGCCGTCCCAGGCGCATTAGCAGGGAGCTGGATGGGAAGTGGAGCAGCTGGGACTCCAACCAGCCCGTATGGGATGCCGGCGCTGTGTAGACAGTTTTAAGAAAGAGAAGGCAGCGCAGTCAGCTGGCTGTCGTCTGCCTGAGCAGCACTGGGTGTGCCGCTGGCTGCGAATGTTTGATCCCTGCCCCGCTTCTCGGGGTAGCTGGGGGGATGTGGTCCGAACTCCCCCAATCCACATCACGCACTGCTGAACACAAAATTACGCTGCCTGCAAAATTACAGAAGGAAGCTAAAGCTAACCAGATAGAGTCTAGTTGTGACTGCAAAGATGACGGAGCCAGAGCCTAGCTGGGTGGGGTGGGGGTGGGGCCTGCCTTGGTTCATTTGCCTGAGCCGGCTTTTTTGACAGCGTGTGTCACGGGGGAGCCCTGTTCCTTCAGATGACTCCCAGGGTCCCCCGCGTCCACGTGGTGCTACACCCCGGCCCAGGTGCCAGCTCTGTGGAGCCTCCACCCTTGAGTCTCGACTTGCCCATCTGTAGAGTGGGGCTAACAGCCCCTCCTAGTGTTGGGGCTTCCTGGGCAGCCAGCCCCCTGCCTGGGGTCCACACGGCAGGCGGGGGACGGGTGGTGCTGGGTGGAGTCTGCCCTCCGGGGACCCGCTTGTAACTGCCGTCCTCTGCGGTGTGTCCTGCAGGAAGGCCGACAACTCGGGCGAAGCCGCGGCGCCGGGGACGCACAGCCCGCACAGCGACTCCCTGACGCAGCTGGTGCAGCAGCCGGACCTGGTGTATTTCATCCTCTTCCTGTGGCTCCTGGTTTACTGTCTGCTGCTCTTCCCACAGCTGGATGTCAACAGACTCTGAAGTGTGTCTGGAAAATAAAGAGACAGGACCCTGAGCAGGGGAGGGGTCTTTTATATCTCGGGGTCTGGGCGGGGTCCTGCCTCCCCCTGTTGTTGCTGCGGGTTCCTGTTTCCTTGTCCTTTGGCGAGACCTGAGCATGCTTTTCTCCTGGACTGTGTGCCCAGAACTGCGCAGGTGGGTTTGCCCGGCTTGGTCGGAGAGTAACCATCCTTACTAAGATGGAGCCCAAACCCAGATGTTAGCTCATCGCAAATGCAGGTTTTTAAGGGGCTCTCGGATGGGGGGTCCCAGGCTGAGCCCCTGCTTGTGGGAGACCTGCCAACCCGTCCTCCAGGATGGTGTGTGAGTGGAGCTGTGGGGCCCTGGCGCCTGTTGCCACCTGGTGATCGCTGGACAAGCACGACCAGGGAATGGTAAAACCGAGGAAGCCGGAGAAGGCGATGTCACAGCCACGGTCCACTTTGCGCACCCTGGTTTCGGGGTGGTGGGGTGCACTTGGAATTCACTCTTGTGTTGATTGGATTGGAAACAGCGGGGATTTTCAACTCTTTTCCATCTGGGGGTCAGTCTAGACGTGGCATTGAAAGCAGAGCTCTGGGTGGGGTGGGCCCTGAGACCCCCCTCCCACCCCTCAGCCTCGGTGACTGCTCCTGAGACTCCTGTCTCGTTCTCAGGGTCCCACAGGGAAGAACCTGGAGGAGGACTAGAGAGGGGCGGGGCTGATGTTGGACGCTGATGTTGGGGTCGCTGCTGTGTGCATCTGCCTCGTGGCGTGGACGTCCTTGGTGCTTGGTTGCAATGGGTTTCTCAAAGACGCCTTCTGGGAAAGCGCCGGGAGTGAACAGGGCAGGTGGGCCGTGCGAGGAGGGAAGCCCACCCCCCGCTGGCACTTTCCATGGCCTTGGTTCCCTATCCTCTTTTTCTTGCCAAAACTCAGGTCAGTGGAGACCGTGTGCTGCTCCCTGCCCCCACCTCCCAGGAAGCACGTGGTAGGCCCCCCTGGTAAGATGGTGCACTGTTAGGAGAGGCCTCTGGGGGCAGCTTGTTTAATCCAGCTCCGGTGGCAGAGCAGGTTGGCCAACAACACCGCCCACAAGGGACAAACTTGAAGGAGCACACCGGCTGGGGCTGCCACCTCTGGTAGATAACTTCCACCCACGCACCAATATCTGAAACAAAGATAAAATGGCTGGATAAAACGTCCTCATTTAGCACATCCTAACATCGTAGGCCAGCTGTCAACCTTAGTTTTGCTCCTGTATTCTGCCCATGAAGAGGTAGTGTTCGCCTTCAACCTCAGCGCCTGTTCCCTCTGGAACAGCCCGGCCGGCCTTGTCACCCACAAGCCGCTGGTGTTCTCACTCCAGGAATCACAGGGCCTCGCTCACGCCAAGGAGCAGGTTTCAAGTCTGCAGAATCCCAGCAGGAGGGCCTGTCTGCATGGATGACAGCCCAATCTGGCCTCGCCACCAATCCTGAATGTGGTCCAGCCCTCGGCTTGCCCTCGCCGAGAGAATGGCCGTCCCCTGGCCATGAGCTGTTGGGAGCTTGGAGTGAGTCCATCCCAGAGGCTGAGAGAAAAGGAGCTAATTGATGAGCCCCTGGTGTTGTGGGAGGCTCAGAGGTGCAGATGGTCACGAGTGCGTGTGTGATCCTTGCAAACCCTGGCACCGCTGGATCCCTGCCTACGTTAGCTGTTTGATGAGCTGGGGAGGAGCTGACCCGAGAGTGAATCATCTCCTGTTATGTGTCCAGACCCCATTCAGAAAAATCTCCATCGACAACTTGCAACATTGCTGAGAACATCCGCTGGCGCTGTGCCTGGAAGTCCTTAGGATCGGGCTGGCACTAAACTGATTTTTTTTTTTTTTTTGAAGGGCAGACATCTCATTTGAGTCTGTGCTGACTTGGGTGAGGCTGGATGCGGGAGGCTAGGGGACAGGCCACCCCTCTGCAGGTGAGGCTTTTCTCTGGTTCCCTGGAGGCTACAACGTTGGACTCTTAGCTGTTGCTTTGCACTTTTACATGATGAGCTCACCCTCTCCTGTTAAACTGCCTGTGGAAACATCGGCTGACTTGCTGTCGCGGTCATGAGCCTTTGAGCCCTGCCGGCACCCTGAGTGTGGCTGCGGCACGGTAACTGGGAGATCTCCCTAGGGTGCGGTGTGGACAGCACTGCGGGCGTCTGAGGAGCGTGTGTGATGCCCTCCCCCCTCCATGACTTTTTAGTGACCTGAAGAAAGGGAGTGCAGGATTGCAAGTTAAGTATTCAAATTTTTGCAGCCTAAGTCTCAGTCTCAAAAGTCTAAAAAAGCCATCCTCATGTGAGCTCCTGTCTTCCTTGTGCCCTTACCCACGAGTGGCTGAGCATAGAGTTCTGAGTGCAAGGTGGCGCCCCGCCCCCACTGTCCTGGTCCCTGGGCCTCGGCAGGGGCTGAGCTGCCCCTCTCTCCCTGGCAGCGCTCCCAGTCTCCTCCTTGGAGTTGCCTGCGCTGCCTTGGTGCGGGTCCGGTGCTGCTGCGCCTTGGGCTGACTTCCCTGGCAGGTGTCTTACTCGTAGCTACGTTCTTTCTCTCTGGACTGCCTGCTGTTCCAGTGTGGAACCTCCTAAGCGGATCCTTTTATATTTGTATCTTTTCTGCTTCTCATCTCTTTATGTTCCTGGTCCGCTTTCCCCGAAGAATGTCCCGCTTTATCTTCCCTAGGAGGAATGTCCGATTTGATTTTGATGGTGAGACGTTGTGGTTGCTCCTTGCTTTGTTACCCAGTGTCCTGTGCAGCTCCCGTGTCTCTCTATGGATGTGCGTGTGTTTGGGGCACGCACGGTGCCGCTCCCTGCTGCGCCTTTTTTTCTTAGAGTCGCCGTTCTCTGGGTGGGCTCAGTCTCATGTCCCAGGTTTTGCTGGGACATCTGCTCATGCCGTAGCGCTGTTCCAGTTAAGAGCCAGACAGCAGCCGGCGCCGTGGCTCAATAGGCTAATCCTCCACCTTGCGGCGCCGGCACACCGGGTTCTAGTCCCGGTTGGGGCGCCGGATTCTGTCCCGGTTGCCCCTCTTCCAGGCCAGCTCTCTGCTATGGCCAGGGAGTGCAGTGGAGGATGGCCCAGGTGCTTGGGCCCTGCACCCCATGGGAGACCAGGAAAAGCACCTGGCTCCTGGCTCCTGCCAGGATCAGCGCGGTGCGCCGGCTGCAGCGGTGGCCATTGGAGGGTGAACCAGCGGCAAAGGAAGACCTTTCTCTCTCTGTCTCTCTCTCACTGTCCACTCTGCCTGTCAAAAAAAAAAAAAAAAAAAAAAAGAGCCAGGCAGCAAGAAGCCGAGTGGGCGCTCTGTGTGTCAGCTGTGGCCTTTGCTCTAAGGCCAGCAGGCGGGCACCTGGACTCACTACTAGGGAACCCTACTAGGTGTCAGTATTTGCAGGTTTTTTCTCTGGAACCCATTTTTTTTTTAGAGCTATTTCCACTGTTCTCCCACCTGGCAAAGAAGGACATACACAGGGGCTGCAGCAGCCATAGCACACCCTTGGGAAATTTCAAAATCGGCAGCCACTGGGCAGAAACCACCCATGAGCACAGACTTGACCCGCAGAGGCCACCTCTGCCCCTCCTCCAGGCAGGCGCCACAGCTTTGCCTCCTGCACCAGGTAAACCCTCCTGGATCTTCTGCCTCCCATGACACTCAGTCTGGGGCAGCCACATGGCTTCTGGGGCTTTCTTTGCTACCCTCACTTCATTTAGGAAACGAGTTTGCCGACGAAGCAACGGTTTGGGTTCTCTGTTGGCTGATGCTTGGAACATGGCCGGCATTTCCTTCTGGAAGTTTGTGTCTTGCCCTCGTTGCGACTACAGGATTGTCGTGGGCTGCCTGGTCATGGGAGAGGGGCTCCCCCCAGGGCCTGGGACAAGAAGTACCGTGCCCGGTCGTGTGTGTTCAGCATGGGGACCCTGCCCCCTGCAGTGCCTGCCTGCTGCTTGGTGGCAGGGTCAGAAGCATTGGAGCAGCCTGCACAGTGGGTCTCCGTGAGTCACTGATGATTTGAGAGCCCTGGGGAGGGTGTGAGGGTCCCCAGCCTCTAAGGCATGAGAGGCGGGAGCTCAGGAAGGGGGGTGACTCACGCTCCGCTGGCTGGCGGCCTCGGGTGGGCCGTACTCATTCCCAAGTACATCTCCAACGTGACAGCCTCCAGCGGCTGCTGCTGAACTCTGCGTGCACCCTCCCTCCCCCACTCGCCAAGGACCCAGAGCACCCCGGAGCTAATGGAGCACGTGCCTCCCCACACGTCCGCGTCGGTCGTGGCTGCTTTTGCCTGTCTGTCCTCTTTCTCTGTTTGTCCGGGAGGGCAGCTGCGCCGTGAACTCTTGCACCCTTTTGCTTAAACCTCGGGAGAGGCTCCAGGAGCAGCAGTGGAGTTTGGAGGAGGCGTGGCTTCTTTTTCTTTTCTGCTAGAGCCCCCTTCCCCAGGGACCCGCTCTGCGCCGCTCACCTGTCTTCCTCTGGAGTCCCAGAAGTGGGCTGTGCCGGAGCTTCCGGCCACCACGGCTGCTCACAGCCTCCCCAGAGACGCTCTTGCCAGGACGCCGGAGCCCAGCTGTGGTCCTCGTTTGACACCGCATCTGGGGAAGCCGCCCCTGCATCGTGAGTTGTTCTCCCGGCCCAGCCCGCTGGCGAGGGCTGCTCTGACCTCCAGGTCCTGGACCTGGGTTGGGCGGTTGAAGCCAGGGGCGGCCACGGGTTGCCCGTGACGTCAGTTGGTGTGGGCGGCGCCTCTCATGGGCATCTCCTGAGGAGCAAGTCAGCAGAGCAGACAGGTGAGCTCAGGGCGAGCAGTCGTGCAGGTGGCCCGAGGTGCAAGCAGACTCTCCCACTCCCCCTGTGAGTCTTCGTGCCCCCCCCCCAGCACCCGGCTCTCCTTGTTCTGACCTTTAAGGGCCCCATGGTAGCCTTTGGGCCTTGTCATTACTGCATTGGTGTGTGCGGGACGGGGCCCGGGATGTGCCTGGTCGGGTGTGGGGTGCAGAACAGAGACCTGGACTTGCCAGAGGCCGCCAGCCTCCCTGAGCTGAGTATTCTGGACCTGCCGCCCTGCGGGCCGTGAGGATGCTTAGCACGTGTGCAGAGAGCCTTGAGAGAAACCCAGCAGCGAGCAGTTGTCTCTAGCCAAGGTCGTGGCAGCAGCGTGCCGAAAATACTCCCCCCCGTGGGAAAAAAGACAACCAGTATTCTGTGCTGTTTGGCCGAGTTGTTTTTAAAGAGACACAGCAACTCAGCAAGCCGTGGTCCTGAGACCCTGCTGACACTCGGACGCCAAGTAGCTGCTGCCTGCGAGGGTTTCCTTAGATGAACCATTGCCTTGTTTTTGTTTTTTAAGCTCTTCGGGAGGCGTCCTGGCACTGGGGGAGAGGGCAGGTTGGGGTCAGCCAGATCTGGTTTTGGATCCCTGCTCTGTCGCTGGATTTGGGGGCGGCAGTGGGCATGTTGGTGGCTTCCACCTGAGCTCCTGTGCAGGGCACACACTCAGCATACACCTGTTTAATGATCGGGCCTTCCTTGCCAGCCTACAGTGAGCTTGCAGGCTTCGTAGGAGCCCTCACTCTCCACGCCCCACCTCCCCGGGCGATGACCGCATCTCTTCCCAGCGTTCAGTGTATCATGGCTTCCCCAGTCCCACACCTTCCTGCCAGCCGCCCTGTCTGAACTTGAAACACTTGCCTTTCGCCAGAGGACGTTTAAGCCACCGTATACTCATGGACACACTTGAACCTTCCCATGGTCATGGGAGGTGTTAACTTCAGGGAGGAAACCCAAGCACAGGATGGGAGAGCAGCGAGGTTGTAGCTCGGAGCTGGCGAGTGGCAGAAGCGGGAACGGAACGCGGAGACTGATTTTCAAACATTGATTTTCACTCTCAGCTTCATGCTCAGGAAACAGCTGTGCCCTAGTGAAATGCTGGTTCTTGGAGACTTTGGCTCAGTTGGCAAGTTGTGGGTGGGAAAATAAGGTTTACTTGTCACCTCGACGTCCCCTGCACCTGTTGGCGCCCCGCCCCGCATCCTAGCTACAGCAGGCTGCCCTTCCTACTCACATCGAAAGGACTAGGGAAATCCCAGCCATGTGTGAGCCAATGGTTGTGACTTTGCAGCCAAGGTGGCTGCTTCCAAAGATCCCGGCGCAGCAAAATCGCAGCGTCTAAAATGAAAGAGGGTTCTTCAGGGACTTCAGCTGGCTGTGTCCCGCTCGCAGCGGTTCCTCTAGCCTCCTCCAGCACTTGCTTCTCAGAGTAGGAAATGGGCTTTCTCCTTCAAAGCAGAGCGGAGCATGCCTGGGCAGAGCGTGGTTGAATTGCGGGGAGGGGAGGGGTGGGCGTGGGGAGGAATTTGGAAAGCAGTTACGTCACCACCCGGCGCCCTGCCTCCCACATTGCAGTGCCTGGGTTTGGGCCCCAGCGCTGCCTCCCGTCCGGCTCCCTGCCGGTGCGCCCTGGCAGGCTCAGTAGTGGAGGCCCTGCCACTCACATGGAGATCCAGACTGAGTTCCAGGCTCCTGGTTCCGGCCCGGCCCAGCCCTGGTTCCCTGGCTGTTACCGGTTTTGGGAGCTGAACCAGCACATGACATTCTGTCTGCCCCACCCCCCTCTCTGCATTTGAAATACATAAATAAATATTTAGAAATTTGTATATATGCGAATGGAGATTGAATTGTATGGATGAAGACATCCCTGGTTGGTCTCTGATACAGGGATCATTATTTTTCCTTTGTTTTAAGTTTAAAAATTGTGATTTTTGCATTGGTACCAAAGAATAGAAAATTCACTGGATTTTTTAAAAACTGATTTTTTGCATTTATTTGAAAGCTAGATTTAGAGAGAGAGGAGAGGCAGAGAGAGAGCTCACCTGTCTGCTGGTTCACTCCCCAAATGCCAGGGCTGGGCCAGGCCAAAGCCAAGAATCAGGAGCTTCATCTGCGTCTCCCGTGTCGGTGCAGGGGCCCAGGCACTTGGGCCATCTTCCGCTGCTTTTCCGGGTGCCTTAGCAGGAAGCTGGATTGGAAGTGGAGCAGCTGGGACTTGAACTGATGCCCACATGGGATGCCGGAGTCACAGTCGGTGGCTTAACCTGCTGTGCACAGCACTGGCCCCTCACGGGACGTGCTTATCCCACTTGCAGTAGCCACCTCTTTGAGCCCCACTAGGCTCCAGAGGAGCGTATTCTGTGTGAGCTCCTGCCATGGGAGCAGACCCCAGGAGATGTGGCATTCCCAAGGTCACGCGAGCGCTGAGACACTGGCTGCGGGAGCTCTGGGAGTGCCTGTGCCGTGGGGAGCGGGACCGCACCGGCCTGGGGATCAGGAACACCCGCATCTGCGCTCTGCTCACCTGTAGTTGCCGTTTAAAAAGACCTCTCTAGGTTTAACAATCCAAAGGTTAGCACGTTTATTTTTGTGTTTCCTTGAGTGGCCTATTAAAATGAGTGCCCTTCTATATGTAAGCGAGCTCCAGGACTTAGAGCTTTGCATCTCTGCTTCTATGTACGAGAAAGGTGCCTTTGGGAAGAGTTGGGAAAACTGGCCGTTCACAGTGTGGGATGCAGGTTGGAGTAGAACCTGGGAGATGTGCCTCTCGGGGCTCCAGGGTGGAGTTTGTCTCAAGTTAGCGTCTGAGGTTGACTCAACTCCCAGGGAATTTCTTTTAGATTCGGAAGTTCAGCTGCTGGAGTACACAGCTGTGAACGACTAGACTCTTCCCCATCCACGAGCACAGGCTTGAAATACGCCCATCAGCCAAGATGGGAGTCACAGCTGTCCGCGTGGCAGTAGCGTCAGCCGAGGCTGGCGTGTCTGTGGACAGTGCCCTGAAGGTGGGAGCGGCGCCTGCGGGGAGCTGTGCTGACGAGGACACTGCCCTTTGCTGTTGAGCGTGGACCGGATCAGGGAGCCTGCGTCACTCGCATCGGCTGATACTGGCCGAAGAGCAGCAGCAAGACAGGGAGTGGCTGTTCCCCGCTCTGCGCCGTGGGGGCGCGTTACGAAGCCTGCAGTCGCGAGTGTGTCAGAGCCCATCGCGTTGCAGGGTGACCGATGTCTTATTTGTGCTGGGCTCCCGGATACATTGAACATATGTATTAATGTTACTGTGATGTCACGGCAGGGCTTAACTGTCAGACTTTTTACTGAGAGCTCCAGGAGAACTGTTGAGGGGAAAAGTGAGATGTTATTTTGTAGTACAAGGATTATTTTGTCTGTTTAGTAGATGCTTAGGAGCAACTTTGTAAAAAAATAAAAAGGGGGGGGGGACTTTGTAAAACATTATTGTATGAATGTGTACTCTTATTTATTGATTATTGTAAATTAAGATATAAATGGCTATTTGCATAATTTATACTGGTGGGAAATTAGCTGGAGTATTTGTTATTTGACTGTTTTCTATTAAGGAATATTGGGTTTGGTGCTATGACGAATGATCTTGTAAAATTATACGTCTTCTTCAGGAGATTTTTGAATATAAATTCCTTGAATTGACCGTCTCATTGGTGACCCTTACTTCACTGATGTCTGTGCTCTTGCTAACTAGCAAGGGTCCAGCAGGTACCCTGTGCCAAGGTCAAGGGGAAGCCAGCTGTCCTTAGGTCTGCGGAGACCGTAGGGAAGGTGCCCTTGGAAGACTGTGCAGAGGGACTTCAAAAGGTGGTGGGAATGAAGTTAGAAGATAAGTCTATGGAGGTGGGAAATATTTTGAAATCAATGCATAGCTTTTTTGAGGGTGTGTATTTTCTGTGAACTTCATGAAGACCCTCCTCCTGTTAACTTGGCCTTGAGCATTTGTGTGTGAAGCTCCAAGAAGGAGTCACAGTAGAACATCCCGCCTCAGTTTCCATGAGGCATTGGCTCCGGGACCCCAAATCCATGGGTGCTCAAGTGCCTTGCACAAAATCGCGTAGTACCAGGGCCATCATTGGGTGCAGGCAGCCCATACTGGAGCGCCGGTTCTAGTCCCAGCTGCTCTTCTAGCCCAGCTCCCTATGAATGCGCCTGGGAAAGCAGTGGAAGACAGCCCAAGTGCTTGGTCCCCTACCACCCACGTAGGAGACCCGGATGGAGTTCCTGGCTCCTGGCTTCAGCCTGGCCCAGCCCCATTTGCAGCCATTTGGGGAGTGAACCAGCAAATGGGAGATCTCTCTCACTCTGCCTTTCAAATTAAAAAAAAAAAAGCTTTAAAAAAGCATAATATTTGCATAAAACCTACACACATCCTCTGCACATTAGGGCCATGTCAGGTTTCTTATAATATCCAATACATGGAAGTACTATGTGTAGATAGTTGCTGTACTGTATTATGTAGGGAATGACAATGAAGAAAAATGTCTATATGCTCAGCACAAGCCCATTTTCCCCCGAGGATTCTCAGTCCACAGTAGGTTGAGTCTGCGGGTACGGAGGCAGTGGCTACAGAGAGCTGGTGGAATCATGGTGGCGGCTTTAGGGCACTGGAGTTCCACGGCCTGGGTGTGAATGCGGAGTCTGTCTCTCACTGGTTCTGTGATCGAAGTCCTGGAGGAGCCTGTGATCCCCAGAAAACAGCCTGATCCTGCACCATTTAGGGGCAGAGGGGGCGCGACCCCCGGGCTGCAGGGTGAGGGAAGGAGGGAGAGCAAACAGCAGGTAGTAGGTGATGTTTGCTGCATGGGTGCGAGGCCCGGGCACTGTTCTGCTTGCTCAGAATACGGCAGTAAGCCCATCACAGAGTCCTTGGGCTTGCATTCTAGTGGGGGAGAGATGGGGGCCAGTAGAAGATGTAGTATCTCAGATAGAGACTAGAGTAGTGAGACAGTGGGGAGAGAAGGTTGGATTGGGGGTGGCTGGGAGGTGCCATGGTGCTAACAGAGGGGTCAGGAGAGGTCTCTCAGGGCGGGTCGGGGTGGGGGGGTGGCATTTGGATAGACCAGGAAGAGCTGCAGGAATGAATCGTCCATGTTGGAAAAATTTTCTAAGCAAAGGGAGCAGCAAGTGCAAAGGCCCTGAGGCAGGTTTGGTGAAAGCCCAGCAAGGCAGGTAATGGAAGACTTTGTGGACACAAAAGGGGCCGGTCAGGTAGGGCCTTGCAAGATGTGGTGAGGACAGTGACCTTTACCCTGAGTGACCTGGGATCCACTGGAGGGGAGGGTGTGGGGTGTGGAGCATGTGTTGATGGACATTTTACCAGGTTAAGCCTGGCTGCCATGGTAAGACTAGGTGCTGGGGATGAGGGAAGAGCCCATGTCCACCATGCAGGACAGAGCCGGCCATGGTGCAGGCCAGGGTGGGAGAGCGGGAACCTGGAGCCACCCGAAGTTTCCTGGCCCACCCGTTGGCCCACTGGGAGCCCCCCGGAGAATGTGACTTGGGGCGCGGACTCTGGCTGCCTGGATGGGGCTTGCAGACACCCCCAGGGAGCGTGGCCTCCAGGGTGCTGGTCTGAGGCCACACCCTGCCACAGGGCAGGGCTGCACCAGGGCCTCCTCTGCCACCCTGACCCATGCGTGCTCAGGTCTTTAGGGGCTGGAGGCAAAGGCTCAGCTGTCCCAAGCCTGAATTCCCTCCACTGTGACAGGGAGGTCACAGTGAGAGCCCCACGTGGGATAGGCTGGAAGTCATGGCAAGCCCCCATGTAATTCTATCCTCCTACTTGTCAATCAAAATGCCCCGTCCAGGGGTGCACCTGCTTCATGCAGGACCTGGAGGGGGACTCCATGAAAATGCGAATGTTGAGCTCCACGTGGAACCTGTGGAGATGCCATATAATTCCCACGTGGCTCCACGCCTGGAGAGGCGCTGTCCCTTACTTCATAAGAGAGGCCAACAGCTGTACCTCTGCCCCATCACGGCTGGGAGGTGCCCTCTCCATCCCCCGGCCCCTCCTCCTTTCAGGCCAACTGGCCCACTCCTGAGGTCTCTCTGTGTGGGGCCACCCACGCTCATGTGTGCGTGTGCTGTGTTCACTTTCTGAATCAATTATCAGCCCATGTCTTGGACTGATGGGCGTGGCTTCCCTGCACACACGTGAGCATTCAATCTGGAGGCGTAACGGCGCACAGGAGAGCAGGACTGACGGAGAGCCGAGCAAGAAGTAAGCCAGGCTGTTCCGGGACAAAGTGCCAGGCCCTGCTGTGCACCGCTCACGGCCACTGCACCAGAGGTGAGCACGGGGAGCAGGAAAGAGTTGATTTCAAGAAGCCTGCAGTCTTGGGGAAAGACGGATCTCTGGATCCAAAAACGTGCTGTTTGCGCCCAGCAAGTCAGCAAAAGGAGCTTTTTAAGGGAAGAAGGAGGAGCCGCAAGTGGAGAGACGGAACCGAAGCCCAGCCCGTTGACAATCAAGCAGTTTTTCGGGCTTTGTTCTGGTGCTGCTGTGTCCCGGGAATCCAGGGCGCGTCTGCAGGTGCCTGCTTCCCCTTAGCTGGGTGTGAGCGCTGCCATTGCAAGTCCCTCCTTTCTGCAGGCTCCTAAGTTCTTCTGCAAACAATGTTGTTCACAGGATACTATCAGAGGTTGGGTTTTGTCAGTTAAAATGTGAGAAGGGAAGGGAAGGTGACTTCATTAGTGTTACGAGGCTGGCTGGGGTGGGGAGGAGAGAAAGGGGCCAGCGTTGTGGCTCACTGGGTCAAGTCACCACAGGTTAAGCCGCTGCCTGTGATGCCAGCCGGTTCGTGTCCTGGCTCCTGGCTGCTCCACGTCCAGTCCAGCTCCCTGCTAATGCACCTGGGGAGGCAGAGGAGGCTGGCCCAGGTGCTCGGGACCCTGCCACTCATGAGGGAGACCTGGATGGAGCTCCAGGTGCCTGGCTTCTGCCTGGCCCAGCCCCGGTCATTGTGACCATTTGGGGAGTGAACCAGCAGATGGAAGACCTCTTGCTCCCCCTTTCTCTCTAACTCTGCCTTTCAAATAGAGAGAGAGAGAGAGAGAGAGAGAGAGATGCATGGACAAATAGCCAAAACACAAAAAGGTCCCAAACAAGAAAAACCCAACAAGGGACAAGCCCCCAAACAAGCTAAGGCCCTCCCTTTATTCCATCCGGAGTTGCAGGGGGTGATGTTGGGGTGGAGCCCAAATGAATATTCAGAAGGGGGCAGGGTTTGGGGCAGGGCTCCGGCACTGCCTGCTTCCTTGCCAGTTTTGGAAATACCGAAGTGTCCTGACGTCAGGTCCGTGACACAAGCAGGAGTGCCCACATGGTAATTTTCTTACAACGACATTATGGTGCCCTGAAGATCTTGGGGCTGGGGGAGGGGCAGGACACATCCTACATTCATATTCGCTATTTCCAGCTAGCACTGGCTCTTAAGTTCCCAACACCAGGGACCGTGCAATTTCTGCTACATGGAAAGGGAGGTGGGCTTGGTGCTCAGTGGAAGGCGGGCCTGGGTGGTGCGCAGGAAGGGAGCTGTCGCCTGGAGCTGTCAATCAGCTGCTGGCACTGCTGTTGGGGGTGGGGGGTGGGCGGGGGTCACCTGGAGCTGTCAGACTTCTGCTCCTCTCCCTGTCTCCCTACCTCCCCACAGCAGAGGGAGTGGGCATTTGGCTTAGCTAGTGGTTTTTTGTTGTTGTTGTTGTTGTTGTTGTTTTGGACAGGCAGAGTGGACAGTGAGAGAGAGAGAGACAGAGAGAAAGGTCTTCCTTTGCCGTTGGTTCACCCTCCAATGGCCGCTGCGGCCAGCGCACCGTGCTGATCCGAAGCCAGGAGCCAGGCGCTTCTCCTGGTCTCCCATGGGGTGCAGGGCCCAAGCACTTGGGCCATCCTCCACTGCCCTCCCGGGCCACAGCAGAGAGCTGGCCTGGAAGAGGGGCAACCGGGACAGAATCCAGCGCCCCGACCGGGACTAGAACCCAGTCCACTAGGCGGAGGATTAGCCTATTGAGCTGCGGCGCCGGCCGCATTTGGCTTCGCTATTAAGACACCCGAGCCCCTCATCAGAGAACCTGGGTTCCATCCCTGGCTCCAGCCCCTGACTCCAGCTTCCTGCCAATGCAGGCTCTGGCTGGCAGCAGATGATGGCTTAAATAATTGGGTTCCTGCTCCCCAGGGAGGAGACATGTATTGAGTTACCCGTTCCTAGATTTGATCTCATGGTGTCTTGGGAGTGAACTAGCAAATGGGAGCTCTGTCTGTCTCTCTGACTCTCCAAATAGCCAAATCATTTTTAAAAATTAATAAGAAATTAACAGTATTATTTTGGTGCAAAAATTTTGAAATCTGTGCATGGTTTTTTCATAATTCACACTTTCCATGAACTTTTGAGGGTCCTTTGTATGGATGGATAAACAAATGGATACATTTTAATATTGAATGGGGGCCGATGTTATGGCGTAGCAAGTAAAGCTGCCACCAGCAGTGCTAGCATCCCATAGGGGCGCTGATTGGAGTCCCGGCTGCTCCACTTCCTATCCATCTCTCTGCTATGGCCTGGAAAGCAGCAGAAGATGGCCCAAGCCCTGGGGCCCAAAGCCAGGGCCAGGAACTCCCTCAGGGTCTTCCACATGGAAGGCAGAGGCCCAAGGACTTGGGTCATCATATGGTGCCTCCCAGGAGCATTAGCAGGAAGCCGGATTGGAAGCAGAGCAGCTGGGACTCAAACTCCTATACGGGATGCTGGGTTGCAAGTGGCGGCTTAGTCTGCGGTGCTACAGTGCTGAGCCCCAGATACATTTTCATATGCTGACATTTTCCATTACAAGAAGGGGTAAACACCCTATTACAATGACTACTAGTCTGTTTTAGATGTTTAGCTCAGCACTAGTCTCCTGGTAGACTCTACTTCCCAGCCTCCCTTGTAGGGCAGTGTGGCCATGTGACCACATGTCTGGCCAATGACATTGAAGTTTGGCAGTGGGTGAGTGGGTCTGTGGAGCAGCAGTTAGGTCACACTGGGACACCTGCATCCCACATCAGAGGGCCTGGGTTGGAGTCCCGGCTCCGCTTCCAATTCCAGCGTCCTGCTAATGCAGACTGCGGGGTGCAGTACATGGGTTCCCGTCAGCCACATGGAAGACCAGAATTGAGTTCCTGGCTCCTGGGTTCAGCCTGACCCAGACTTGGCTGTTGCAAGCATTTGGGGAGTGAATCAATGGATAGAGGATCTCTCTCTCTCTCTGTCTCTCTGTCTCTCTCTGTCTCTCTCCATCTATCTCTTAGTGCCTTTCAACTAATTAAAAGTAAAGGCAATGTTTTAAGCTATAAAAATATTTAAAAGGAGAAAATTAACGCATAAACCATTAAAATTTTTCTGTGTACGTCAGCCCTTGTTTGCGTTTACGGACAATGTTTACAAAGCCTACTCGAAGACTCTATAGAGGTTACAGGCAGGACTTTGGCCCAGCTTGCCCCTTTTAAAGTCTGCATACATAACTTAGGGATTGTTGATCGACTCAGCATTCTAATGTCACATTTTGTTTAGTCACTTAAGATTTGCTCCCTAGCTTATTTCAATGTTTTACTCTGATTAAAGAATTACTACCATAAACAATACCACGAATTTACTTTGTCCTTTTGGGTGATTTCTAGCCAAAGCAGGAATATATTCACTAATGCAAAAAATGGAATTTTTTGTGTTTGTTTCTGATCCAGTTGTCAAGTATTTCTAGTATCAATGTAACGGCTTTAACAAAACCTCACTGGATTTAGGCATTATCACTTTTTGGTTACTTTACGAACTACATGTTAGAAACACGTTTATAAAACAATCCCTCTCTTTTTTTGTCTTCGTTTCCCAGCGGGGCTGAGCTCTCCTTTGTGAGCCGCTGCTCACTGGGACGGAAGCATCCTTTGGGCCTCTGCACACTGCAGCCCTCAGGATCTGGCTGAGTTCTCTGCAGCTCTGGCTTTAATCATGTCTGCTCCTCCTCGTATCAGTTGTTTTTAATCACAGGGCGATTTTCAGGGCAACTCTTTTATACTGTTTAGTAATTGAAGCCAACAAGGCAAGGCAGGGCCACTGAGTGCCATGGGCTTTTCATCCACCGAAACAAAACGTCCGAACCGAACAGTAATGACCCAAACGTGACTGATCTCACATGATGCACGAGATGTGGCGTGGAGCACCGTGGGATCCATAGCTCCATCTACTGTAGATGCTTTGAATTTGATCTCCCCTTGGCTTTCTCTTTGTGGATTTATTTTCATAACGAATTCAGGAGTTCTGTGAGGGACGTGCTCAGAGCCTTTTGCTTGGCTCTTAGGGGCACAAAGGTGATGAACTTGGGGCTGCTGCTGCCCTCAAGGGTGCAGGCTGGCATTTGGTGGCCCACTGCCCTTGGGTGCCTCAGGACTGGCATCTTCAGGCCTTGTTTACCGAAGGCCACAGCCACTGGAGCAGGATGAAAGTCAGTGGGTGTGGGGAAGACTCTGGAAAGAGCTGGAGGGGTGAGCAGGGAAATCAGATGTGGGGGAGGGGTGGGCAACGGTGCTTCCACTTGGCCCGGGCTGGCCTGCATGGCACGGGCAGAGGGGAGAGCGCCCTAATGGAGCAGGTCACTCGTTTCCAGCAGCTGTGCCCAGCAGGCCTGAGGCCACGTTCTGACACCACCCTCGGGGCGCTCCACTCAGTGAAAGGCGCACCTTGTGACGGAGGTGTGAGAACAAGCAGCGAGCTCGGAGCAGACAGGGAGCAGTGCTTTTGGCCGGGGGAGCAAGCTCGGGGGCAGGGAGGCCTCAGTGGCAGACCTCACCAACGAGGAGACCACTAAGCAACACCGCGGCATCGCGAGAATTCCAGCAGCTCAGACAGGACGTGCGCACGCACACGGGGCCTGCACACGGGGGTTCAGGCAAGGAAGAACATGGCCCCGAGCAGCAGTGGTTGTGGGCTCCGGGTCTGGTTCACAATGAGACTGTCCGCCAAGACTCCTTAGGGGTGGCAGGAGCACACTAGGGGCAGGAGAAAGGGCTTCTCCTACTGGGGTCCCCAGCGGAACCATGGGGCCCTCACCCATCTGCAGGGTCCCCAGCGGAACCACGGGGCCCTCACCCATCTGCAGGGTCCCCAGCGGAACCACGGGGCCCTCACCCATCTGCAGGGTCCCCAGCGGAACCACGGGGCCCTCACCCATCTGCAGGGTCCCCAGCGGAACCACGGGGCCCTCACCCATCTGCAGGGTCCCCAGCGGAACCACGGGGCCCTCACCCATCTGCAGGGTCCCCAGCGGAACCACGGGGCCCTCACCCATCTGCAGGGTCCCCAGCGGAACCACGGGGCCCTCACCCATCTGCAGGGTCCCCAGCGGAACCACGGGCCCTCACCCATCTTCAGGGTCCCTAGCAGAGTCACCGGGCCCTCACCCATCTGCAGAGTCCCAGGCCCACTGCAGACCCTCAGTCCGCCTCTGGGAGCTTGCTGTATTCTGGAACCCCAGCGGGTCTGTATTGGAAACTCAGCAGTTCCAGGTCCTGGCCATCTCAACTTGGGCAAACTAAAATAGCCTCCCTAGGCTTTGTCTGTGAAACGCGGCCGTCCCAGTGGGAGTTAGTGCGCTGTGTGATCTGCCTTGAAAGTGACATGAAAGGATTTCAGGGCCGGCATTGTGGCACAGCAGGTAAAGCTGCCATCTGCAATGCTAGCATACGATATGGACACCGGTTCAAGTCCTGGCTGTTCCACTTCCAATCCAACTCCCAGCTAACAGCCTGAGAAAAACAGTGGAAGATTACCCAAGTGTTTTGGCTCCTGCCACCCCCGTGGGAGACCTAGATGCAGCTCCTGGTTTCTGGGGAGTGACCCCATGGATGCAAGATCTCTCTCTCTCAGGCCCTCCTTCTCTCTCTAAACTCTTTCACATACATACATTCATAAATCTTTAAAAAAAAAATAAAGGAAGTATTTCAAGTTAAACTCCAGATGGAGGAGGGCCCCTTCTGCGTGTGGCCTGATGAGACAACATCCATTGGTTAAATGGACTCACACCAGAAGCTAGGTTCCCCCCCCCCCTTCCACGTGCTGGACTTTGGAGCTACAAGATAAGGAAGGCACGAACACCACCTTTTGTGCCTCTGATGGGCCCTGCCGAGCGGTGTGGCAGGGATGGGAGAGCGTGGGGAGGCAGAGAGAAGAGTGGCCGCGTGCGGTGTCGGCATGAGCAGCAGGGGCGTTGCTGCAAGAACTCTAGGGCGATGCCGGCGCCGCGGCTCACTAGGCTAATCCTCCGCCTTGCGGCGCCGGCACACCGGGTTCTAGTCCCGGTCGGGGCGCCGGATTCTGTCCCGGTTGCCCCTCTTCCAGGCCAGCTGTCCGCTGTGGCCAGGGAGTGCAGTGGAGGATGGCCCAAGTGCTTGGGCCCTGCATCCCATGGGAGACCAGGAGAAGCACCTGGCTCCTGCCATTGGATCAGCGTGGTGCGCCGGCTGCGGCGTCCACTGGAGGGTGAACCAACGGCAAAAGGAAGACCTTTCTCTCTGTCTCTCTCTCTCTCACTGTCCGCTCTGCCTGTCCAAAAACAAAAACAAAAACAAAGCAAAAAACAACACTCCAGGGCGGGGCCTGATTTCTCTTTGCAAGGAAGGCGGCGGGCGGGGTGGTGAAGTGATTTGTCCTGCAGACGAGGCGGCTCCCCAGCAAAATCCTCATGGGACAACTGCATTTACCAGCGTCTCTGCAGAGACTGCAACAGCGCGGCCAGGGGCCGGAAGCCCAGATGTGCCGGGTTGTAGCAGGCGTTGAAAGCTACACTACCAAACCTGATGGCAGTTAGATTCTGAGCAGCAGAACCCTGATATGGAATCATATCAGAAAAACTGATAGAAGCAACGTGGGTTATGGAACGGAAAGAGCGAAGTCTTGATGTTAAGGACGTTTCAGGGAACTCACACCCAAGACTTTGTTTTCCTGTGGAACAGCTGGGCGTGGGTGAGGGCTGTGCCTGGACGGTGAACTCCAGGGTTCAGTCTGGATGCCATCTGCTGGGTCAGTTACATGCCTCCTGAGACCTCAGTGTCACGGGCTGAAACGTGTCCCTGCAAAATTCACACCTTAAGGCCCTAACCCCGAATGTGCTTGTGTTTGGAGACAGGGCCCTTAGAGACCACCATGTTGACATGAGGCTGTCAGGGCCGGCCCTGCACGATGAGGTTCGTGTCCTGTAAGAGGATGTGGGGATGCAGAGACACCAGGGTGCACGAGCACAGATAAAAAGCCGTCTGCAAGCTGAGGAGAGAGGCCTCGGAAGAAGCCAAGCCTGCCGACACCTTGATCTTGAACTTCACGTCTGCAGAACTGAAAACCGTGAGAACTGTACGATTCCTACGGTGTGAGCTGCCCTCAGCTGCGGCATGTTGTTCTGGCAGCTCCGAGCCAACTGATACTTAGGGCGTCTCCAGCCCTCCCAGACAGCCCTGCACAGGGTGCAGCCGGGAAGCTGCCTCACTCCACGTTGGGCTCACACCGCGTGGGAGGAGGCGAGAGAATTCCATGGGACAAAGGCTGGGGCTGGGCACTGAGAGAAACCACATCTGGAAACAGAGGGGCTGGCGAAGGGCAGTAAAGGGTGAAGGAAGAATAGGGGGCTTCAAGTCGGCTTTCAACGCCGTCATTCTGTTGAACTGTGCTGACGCCGTGGCAGGCGTGGGCATTTGGTTCAGTGGTGAAGACACTCCTGGGATGCCGACGCCGTATCAATGGCGATTATACTGCTTTTTCAAATGAAACATGGTCCCTCACAGGACCAGGTTTATTTATTTATTTGAAAGAGTTACAGAAAGGCAGAGGGAGGAAAAGAGGGAGGGGGAAAAAGGGAGGGAGAGAGGGAGAGGGAGAGGGGGAGAGGGGGAGAGAGGGGGAGGGGGGGAGGGAGGGAGGGAGAGAGAGAGAGAGAGAGAGAGAGAGAATCTTCTTCTATCCACAGGTTCACTCCCCAAATGGTTGCAAACAGCCAGAGCTGAGCCAATCCAAAGCCAGGAGCCAGGAGCTTCTTCTGGGTCTCCCACGCAGGTGCAGAGGCCCAAGCACGTGGGCCATCTTCTACTGCTTTCCCAGGCCACAGCAGAGAGCTGGATGGGAAGTGGAGCAACCAGGACTTGAACTGGCACCCATATGGGATGCCGGTACTGTAGGCAGCGGCTTTACCTGCTACACCACAGCACTGGGCCCCTTACGGGACTTCGATGACTTCAGCAAGATGGTATCTCTGGATTTTTCCTTTGTAAAGTTCTCATTTTTAAAAATAAGCTTCATGGAGAGATGCTTTGAACCTACACAAGTGTCTCATTCCTGATACAACTTTCACTCACTAGATTCAGCAAACATTGACCTTTCTTGTCTGCTGACTGCCAGGTGGTGACCTTCTAATTTCCTTTTCTTTTAAAATGATGAGTGCATTCTATTCTGAGGAAGAGTTTCCTCTTCTTCCCATTTCACGAGAAAATAAAAGCCCACAGGAAACGCGTGCCACATGGCACTGTACGTTGCTGAACGTGGGCTGAAACAGCGATGCAGCGTGAGGTATTCTCCTTTACAAGACTTTGTATCTGGGCCGCTGCTGTGGCGTAGCAGGTTAAGTCACCCCCTGCAGCTCTGGCATCCCCTATGGGTGCAGGTTCCAATCCCAGCTGCTCCACTTCCCATCCAGCTCCCCACTAATGCGCCTGTCAAAGCAGCAGATGGCAGCCCAGGTCTCTGGGCCCCTGCCATCCACATGGGAGACCCGAAGGAAGCTCCTGGTCCCTGGCTTTGATCTGGCCCAACCCCGGTCACTGTTGCCATTTGGGGAGTGACCCAGAAGACAGAAGACCTCTCTGTCTTGCTCTGTAACTCTGCCTTTCAAATGAATAAATAATTTTTTTAAAAAAGACTTGTTCTCCAGATTTAAAGCAAACCAGAAATTGGAACATGAACAGACCACTGGAACAGATCAAGTCCCGAAGGGAATATTCAACAAATCGTCAACAAACAGGCAACGGCACAGCATCCGAAAAAAAAAAAAAATTAATTTGGAATCACACCTCACACCATATACTCAGTCCATTCCAAATGGATCAATGTTTAATTGAAAAAGACTACAAATCTAAGTGCTCACTAACAGAGTGTTGGTAAATTATGCTACCACCCTGCCATAAAACACTATGTATGTGAGGTGGAAAATGTATGATGAGCACTGTAAACAGTTATAGACTCATGCCGGCGCCGCGGCTCACTAGGCTAATCCTCCGCCTGCAGCGCCGGCACACCGGGTTCTAGTCCCGGTCGGGGCGCCGGATTCTGTCCCGATTGCTCCTCTTCCAGTCCAGCTCTCTGCTGTGGCCAGGGAGTGCAGTGGAGGATGGCCCAGGTCCTTGGGCCCTGCACCCCATGGGAGACCAGGAGAAGCACCTGGCTCCTGGCTTTGGATCAGCGCGGTGTGCCTGCCGCAGCACGCCAGCCGTGGCGGCCATTGGAGGGTGAACCAACAGCAAAAGGAAGACCTTTCTGTCTCTCACTATCCACTCTGCCTGTCAAAAATAAATAAATAAATAAATAAATAGTTATAGACTCATGCCCTGGATACACGAGGGCAAAAAAGCAAGGTGTGGGAATGCGTATGCACGCCGGCGTCACTGTGAGGGAGACACCCAGGGACCACAGAGCTGTCCTGGCTTGTGCACGCACAGCAATTCTGAACCCAGGGGCCCAGCGCTGTGGTGCGAGGGAGTCAGCTGACGCCTGCGATGCCGGCGTCCCACGCCAGCGCCGGCTGAGTCCGGCTGCTTCGCTGCTCTGCTCTGGATGGAGCCTGGGGAACGCAGAAGGCGGCGGCCCAAGTGGCTGGCGCCCTGCCTGTGGCACTGGCATCCCACATGGGTGCTGGTTCGAGTCCCGGCTGCTCCACTTCTGATCCAGCTCCCTGCTAGTGTGCCTGGGAAAGCAGTGGAAGATGGTTCAGGTTTGGGCCCCTGCACCCACGTGGGACGCCTGACTCCTTGCTTTCAGACAGGCCCAGTTCTGGCCCTTGTGGCCATTTTGGGAGTGACCAGCAGACGGCAGATCTTCTTTCTGTTAAAAAAAAAAAGATAAAAATTAATGAAAACCAGGTGGCCGATGGAGAGGCTGACAGATCGTGGGCGGACAGCACAATCCCACCCGCGCTGAAAAGTTTGCCTGCCCACACATTCCCACTGCCAGCGCCCCAGTGCCTCCCGGCACACGGAGATGGCACCTTCTCACCACCGAATCCTCCCCACGCCACCGGCGACATCCGGGCCGAGGTAGGTCTGCCAGGCGCGTCCTGCCCACTTCCTCATCTTTCCACGAAGGCTCCAGGTGCGCGTGAAATCTCCCGGGGGAGTCGGATCTGCGCACAGCAGCCTCCTCGGGTGCGCACCTCAGGCGTTCACTGTGGCGGCGGCTCCCTTGCTAAAGTCATTTTTTATTTTAAAAACGGAGAGCAAGGACGGCACCCGCCCATCTCAGAGCCCACGTAAGGATCGGGGTGCCGGAGCACCCACGCAGGACGCTGAAAATGCGTCGCTGTCTCATCGGGTGTGAGCACTGGTTCCAGCTGGAACCGGTGCAGCTCTCAGCCAGCCGGCTGTTATTCTGGGGGGTGGGCACGGGGCGCCAGGACCCGCCACCACGCACCATCGCTGGGCGCTGTCACCCCTCCCCGGAGGGAACCGGCCCATCGGCCGCGTCCTCGCGAGGAGATGCCCGCGCGATTTTCCGCAAAGCCAGGGTGCTGCTGTCTAAACCCCCCAGCGACGAGCAAACGTGGGGACCGCGGTCCGCTCCCCCCCGCGTGGGGGTGGGTGTGCGATTTACCTCCCTCAGACGGCGGGGGCCGGACCCCACCACCGGGCCAGGCCCCAAAACAGTCGCGGCCGCGGTCGGGGCCGGCGGAGCAGCGACGGAGGCGGGCGGGCTCCGGAGTCGGGGCCGGCGGCAGCGCGACCCGGCCCCACGGCCCCACGGCCCCGCAGCGCGCGGGCTCCCGCGGGCCCCGACTCCGGGCCGCAAACAGCGCCTCGGCCGCCCGGCCCGCGCCCGTTTTGTCTCCCTGCTGCTGAGTGGCTGCGGAGCCGCGATTAACCTTTCACCGCGGCGCTCTGTCCAATCAGAGGCCCGCTCTCAGGCCGCCGCGGGGCGAGCGGAGCGTGGGGGCGAGGAGGCGCGGCGCGGCCGCGGGTGGGATTCTTCAAGCGGCTGTGCGCCGTCGCCGCGGGCCGTGCGCGGGCTGCGGGCGAGCCGGGCGCTGCGCAGTCTCCGCAGGCGCCGGCGGGAGGGGTCGCGGAGGAGGCGCGGCGCGGCGCAGGCTGCTGCAGGCCCAGGTGAATGGAGTAACCTGACAGCGGGGACGAGGCGACGGCGAGCGGGAGGAAATGGCGGCGGCGGCGGCGGCGCCGGGCGGCACCGGGAGGCCTGGGCTGTGACGCGCGCGCCGGAGCGGGCTCCGATGGTTCTCGAAGGCCCGCGGCGCCCCGTGCTGCAGGTGAGGCGGACTCCCGCGGCGCCGCTTTGTGTCCGGGGCGGGGAGCGGCTCCGCCCGGCCGCGCTCCCGCCTCCGCGCGGAGGCCCGCGTGGGCGCCCTGGGCCCGCGCCGCGCGTCGGGGCCTGGCCGGGCCGCGGGGGCCGGCGCTGGCGGGCGGCGCGGCCTGGCGGGCCGGGGCGGCGCGGCCCCTCGGCCCCGACCCCGGAGCCGCCCCCTCCTCCTCCCGGGTGGGCTTGGGAGGCGCAGGAGGGCACGCGGGGCCTCCCCACGCCGAGTTGGCCCGGTCCTCCGTGCTCGCGCCCAGCGCCTCGGGGCGCGGGGCTTTTGACAGGTCCCGCTCGGCGCCCGAAGGGGGTGCGGACAGCGCGGCGGTCGGGGCGCGTGCAGCCCGGGGCCCTACGCTGGCCCCGGGGGGCTCCCTCGGGGGACCCTGCCTGCCTGCTGGCAGGTGACCAGATCCGCTGCTCCTGGCCTTAGCTGTTCTTGGCGCCAAGATGCGCGGCCCCTGGGAAGGAGCCGGTTTCCGATTTGGGGGAACCCGTGTCTGGCTGAGGTGACTTGGCCAGCCGGGCCGTGCTGACCACCTGGGTTGCGGAAGGTGGTCCCGGCCGCCGGGGATGTGTCACTGACAGGCACGGCGAGGGGTCTCTGGACCGGCAGGTGAAACACCTGACCTGATGAAGAAGCCTCGCTGAGCTCTGAGCCTGTGGCTCCCGCAGTGTTCACACGCAGCCCCGGGGGAGGGAGGGCCGAGCTCAGGGGCTCAGCGGCTTGGGAGACAGTTTTTAAAGATGTGGTTGACAAAGGTGAACGAGAGTGAAAATCACTGCCACAGACATCCAACGCTGGGAACGGAAATAGCCATCCTAACCACGCACTTGATAGTTGAAGAGGTTCTGCAGGAGCCTCTTAGCCATCCGTAGTTTTAATGTATAAATATCTTTGAGAACTGACTTAGATCGCAGTCTTTTTCTAAGCCACCTGTGGCCTGTGTAACTCACGACATGCAGATGTCGCGTCCAGATGAGCATATGAGTCTGAAAACTTCATTTCAGGGCATATTTGATAAAACTGTGGATCAGATGCGCCGAAGATTGCTTTTAGTGCAGTCGCTGCAACCAGGATAACAAAGATAATGGCACGAAAATCCTTTTAAGGACAGATAGTTCTGATCTGAGAAGACAAGACCTTTTCCTGCGATTATTTTAGCAGTGTTTCCTCTGTGTGAGGTTAGGCTCCTGCTCCTGCAGCCCTCGCGATCCGTGTGTGAGTTGTGTAGCAAGGCTGATGTGCTGTTGCTGGGCCCTGCTGTTTCCATTTTAGAAGACATTTCCTGCAGTGTTGTGCGGCCTAGTGCTTCGTGGGGCTGCTCGTGGGGGCACTGGTGGGGTGGTGCCCGCCCGCCTCAGCGGGGGTGACTTACCGCACCCGGAGACTTTACTCTCTGCTGCTCCCTGGCATGGTGATGCTTCATAGCCGTTGTCTCACCGTGACCCTAAGGTGGGGAGTCGCGTTTCCACTCACCCGTGGCAGGGGAGCAAGTGCTTCCTTAGCACCCCGACACACTCTGTGTTCTTGTGGTACAGGCCAGGAACCCAGACTCCGTGATGGCTGCCCCAAGCTGTGCGTCTCAGAGTGGCAGAGCCAGAGCTGAGTGATGGTTGATTTCAGTCTTTGCTTGCACACTCTCTGCATTGCACTGCTGTTCCAAGTAGATGTTAGGGGAACAGTCCGCCTGCCGCCTAGGAAGTCCTTGGTTCATACTGTGGGATGAGTGAAGCTCTGTTTGGTCATGAATGTTCAGGTGACCTCTAGTTTTTTGTTTTTGTTTGGATTCTTACATGAGGAAATGTACCATAGGAACCGCTTTTAAATGCACCTGTCAGCGGTATTAGGTACACTCACAGTTGTATTGCATCTGTGACCACCATTCATCTCCAGACCTTCTTATTCCTCGCCTGGGACTCTGCCCCCTTAGACAGCTCCTCATCGTTCCACCCTCTCCTCCATGCTCAGGCAAGCCATTCTGCTTTCTGTCTCTAGGAGGTGACTGTCTGGAAGCCTCGTGTTCGTGGAATCATGCAGTGTTTGCCTTTTTGTGGCCGGCTTGTTTCACTCAGCGCGGTGTCGTCAGAATTTCCTCTCTCAGCTGAGTGATTCCATCGTCCGTATCGATGGCCCCAGGTCAGGATTTCTCAGCGGGACCGCAGTGCGAAAGCAGCACACAGTCTGGAGAACCGTACGTGGAAATCTGAACTCTGGTCTTTTCCGCGCGTGGCAGAGAGCAAAGCTGCCAGTCAGCCCCGCGATCACACGGTGGAGCAAGTGTTAAGTGTATTTTCAACTCAGGATCTTTGTGTTGTGATGGGTTCATCAGGACGCAACCTGGCCCTAAGTTGGCACCGTGTTCTGTGTGTACTTGTTCACCTGTTGGGGGCCACTTGGGTCTTCGCCTGTCTTTGGACTCCTGTGAATACTACCCGGAGTGCGGGTGGGTCCGGCCCGTCGGAGTCTCTGCTCCCCTTTTTTGGGGGGACACACCTGGAAGTGGGCCGATTGTTTCTTGCGCAGCAGAACACTGGAGCCAGGGTTTCTTGCAGTGGGAGCTTCTCTCTGGCTCTCCCACACAGTGACGACTTCCTGCACCAGTTCCTCCGTGTCGGTTATAGACTTGTCGCCTGGAGGCCCGGGCTGGGCTCCACTCGTTCTTAGGCTCTTGGTTCCTGTCCCTGCGTCTTGCAGTGAATTTAGCTGAATTCGTTTGATCACACGTGAAGCGTGTGAAGACACTGGGAAGGTCTGAGTTTAACTTGTGTAAACAGAAAGTGGGAGCCGAGTGACGTGTTTTGTTTGCCTTGTGCTGTGCTGTGTGGGCCTTCAGAGCGTAGCTGAGCCTGCAGGCCCAGTGGATGCATGTGTGTTGCGCCAGCTCTCGCCATGGACTGCTTTGGAGTATTTCTCTCTCGTGCACTTGGGACTTGTGTGATTTCCTTGGTATTTACTGCCGTAGCCTGTGGGGTTTGGCCCTTCTAGTGCTTGTTTTCAGATTCTTGATGTTTACCAAATGCTTCGCATGCAGAAGGCTGGTTTTCAGTTCTCACTGATTGCTGCTGTGGACTCTGGGCTGGGTACATTCTGTGCAGAGATGGCACCTTGTAGTCTGCTGCCTTTGAGAGAGGACTTGAGTGCTCTTATAATACTGGAAAGGTGTTCAGTGGGACTTTGAGGATGACGGGCTTGGTAGGAGTAGATCATGAAGGAGAGGACCGACAGTGAGCACAGGGATGACTGAGCCTGCAGGTAACTGCAGTTGGCTGCTTCTCCTTTTAGTTTGTCAAAGTGAAAGAGGAAATAGGACTAATTATAGTTGACGTTGATGAATGAAAGGAAGTAAACCAGTTAATCAGGAGAGGCAGATTGTTGTATGAAGAATAATCGTTTGGGTTTATACATGGAACAGCATTAACAGTACATGGGCAGAGTGTTTCACGTTTTACACAGGACTCACATGCCATTTCAGACAAAGGAAGGCCTCAGGTGTGATGGGGAAGCTTGAGTAACGCGGGTGAGACCTGCTCTGGTTTGTTCACTACAGGTGGCGTCCCTCAGGGTCACTTGGCTTATTCAGGCTGTGTCAGCCGCCACACGGCAGTATCCGGAGTGGACTCTTCTAGACAGTATAGGCGGTCAGGGTTTCCAAACGGTGATTTGCCGCCAGTCTTCAGGAATGAGTGTTCACCTAAACAGTGGGACTGCTTGTATGGTGATGTACACTGGATAAATGAATGAATTCAGAGAGAAGAGCATTATTTTTGAGCCATAGCTGGTGGAGTTGAGATTTTCAGTCATGTTAGAAAGCCTTTGTTAAAATAAGTTTTGAGGGGCTGGTGTAGTGGCGCAGTGGGTAAAGTTGCCACCTGCAATGCACCAGTTCAAGACCTGGCTGTTCCACTTCTGATCCAGCTCCCAGCTAATGCTCCTGGGAAAGATGGCCCAAGTGCTTGGGCTTCTGTACCTTTGTGGGAGACCCAGATGGAATTCTTGGCTCCTGGCTTCAGTCTGGCCTAGCCTTTGGTGTTGCAGCCATGTGGAGACTGAACCAGCAGATGGAAGACCTCGTCCTCTCTCTGTGTGTACGTATGTCTGTCTGTCTCTTTTTCCCTCTCTGCCCCTCTATATTATCCTGCCTTTCAAATAAATAACTACATCTTTCAAAAAATTCAGCACAAAATGACTTACACATTTATTTAGAAGTCAAGAAATGTTGGTACCTTAATGTGTGTAGTTACTATACATTTTAAGTAGAAAAAATTGTGACTAAGAAAATGCCACACAGTGCATTGTCCGAGGACGTCAGTAAGACTTACTAGACACAAAACAAGACAGGCGTGGGCAGGTGTTTGTCCTAGTGTTGGAGCACCAGGGTTCCATACCTGCACCCACCTCTTGACTCCAGCTCCCTGCTGATGCAGACCCTGGGAGGCAGCTGTGATGGCTGTCGGCTCCCAGGATCGGTTCTGGCCCGAGTTTCGAAGACCCTGGTGGAGTTCCAGACTCTCCCTTTTCCTCCCAGCTGCTGCGGGCTCTTAGGGAGTGAACCAGTGGATGGGAGCTCTCTCTGCTCAAGTAGGTCAGTCAGTGATAATGCGAACAAAAACACATGACAGGCCTAAGTCTGGCCTTCGGGATTTGATTTTTTGAGGCTTGTAATGACATTAAATGCTCTTGGTTTTGTTAAGGTTTATAGAATACTAAAGATTTCATGCTTCATGGCTATTGATGGCCATCTAGGAAGTGCTTTGATTTATGGAGTGAATAAATTATACTTTTATGAAAAAATATTTGAGAGGCAGAGAAACAGAGGGCTCCCACTCCCCACCCCCTGCCCTCGGATTCACTCTCCAAATGACTGCAGTGGCTGAGGCTGGGCTGAGGCCCAAGCCTGGAGCCGGGAATGCGGTTCAGGTTCCCCTTGTGCGTCACCTGCTGCGTTGTCAGGAGGTGAACACAGGTGTCCAGATGTGGGGCGTGAGCATCTTGACCTGCACCGGTGAAACCTCTCCCCCTGTGATGGCTTTGGCGTTTAGAAGCTCACCGTTTTGTGGGGAATGATGTTTGTGTGTGAGGCTTTAAAAAAAGGTCGTTACTGTTAAGACTTTGGGACCAAGCCCACTGCCCTTGTGGTTAGGGAGCTGGGTGGGATTGTGAGTATAGAAACATTGTAGACTAAGGGAAGTACGGAGGAAGAAAATTGCTACAGAATTGCAACTTTGTTGGCATCTAGACAGTTTTCATTGCTGAAGGCAGGTTAACCCGGATTGTTGTGGTCGTTTTAAGTGACAAAAATTCAGGATAAGTACCTGGCTCCTGCGATTGGATCAGTGCAGTGCGCCGGCTGCAGCGCGCCAGTTGTGGTGGCCATTGGAGGGTGAACCAACGGCAAAAGGAGGACCTTTCTCTCTGTCTCTCTCTCTCACTGTCTACTCTGCCTGTCAAGAAATTAAAAAAAAAAAAAAAAAAAAAAAAAAAAAAAAGGAAAACCCTTTTGGGGCTTAGAAAATAAGGTCAGTCAACCAATTCAGAATTTTAAAACATCGTTAAAGAACTTGAATAATGAAAGAAAGATCTCAATTTAAAAGCTTCCCTTGGAAATAAGATAGCAAGGTTCTCCGAATAAGGAGCCAGGTCTTCCGCAGGAGGAAGGACAATGGTGGACTTGTGGGATACAGTGCCTTGGGGTGTTCTGAGTTCAGGATTTGTCTTCCTTCTGTGGGTAGCAGCCTGGGCGGTGAGGATTAACGTGGAGCCCAGGCCTGTCCGTTGTGCACATACTGCTGCACCGCCATCCTCATGGGAAGCGCCCACTAGGGTGATTTAAGCCTTTTCCCCTTTGCAAAACCAAGTGTTAACATTTTATCCCAGCATTGTAGGGGTGTTTCTGAGCAAATGTTCGGTGTCAGAGAGACCAGGGTTCAAATCATGGTTCTTCCAGTGTCTGGCTGAGTGTCCCTGGTCTCAATTTATCATCTGTGAGCTATTGTGATGGTAGTGTCTATCTCTCTCTCTCTCTCTCTTTTTTTTAAAGATTTATTTATTTATTTATTTGAAAATCAGAGTTAGAGAGGTCCTCCATCCACTGGTTCACTCCCCAGATGGCCGCAATGGCCTGAGCTGTGCAATGCGAAGCCAGGAGCCAGGAGCTTCTTCTAGGTCTCCCATGTGAGTGCAGGGGCCCAATAACTTGGGCCATCTTCTGCTTTCCCAGGCATAGCAGAGAGCTGTGAATTGGAAGTGGAGCAGCCGGGTCTTGAACCGGCGCCCATATGGCTCTACCCACTGTGCCACAGTGCCGGCCCCTCTACCTCTTGAGGTCGGGGGGAAAAAAGAGTTTCTTAAACTCTTAGCCCAGTTATTGGCATTTGAAAAACTTAGATGATATTTTCCCATAAATTTATAGTTTTTTTACCTATAAGTTTTTTCCTTTATTATTTTTTCTTTGACATTTTGCTGTATTTATAATGTGATTAGATTATGCCATGGTGGGGACAAGTGCTAGTATTGAAATGTGTATCTAGAGTTATATGGGGGCTTTGAGAGTGCTGTTTCAGATGTATTTTCTGTGAAGCTTGTCCACACTGGTTCAGCTGCCTTAGGTGGGTCTCTGTACTAGAAGCACTGTGTCTGTGTAACTGTTTTTCATTATTCACCTATTGTGTTCACACACACAATGAATGTATCAACCTCAAAACTACACTTAAAACCAGGGTAGAGGCTGGCACTGTGGCGCAGCGGTTAAAGCCCTGGCCTGAAGCACTGGCATCCTCTGTAGGTGCCGGTTCTAGTCCTGTCTGCTCCTCTTCTGATCCAGCTCTCTGCTATGGCGTGGGAAAGCAGTGGAAGATGGCCCAAGTCCTTGGGCTCCTGCACCCATGTGGGAGACCCAGAAGAAGCTCCTGGCTCCTGGCTTCGGATCGGCTCAGCTCTGGCCATTGCAGCCATCTGGGGAGTGAACCAGCAGATGGAAGACCTCTCTCTCTGTCTCTACCTCTCTCTGTAACTCTTTCAAATAAATAAAATAAATCTTTAAAAAAAAAAAAAAACAGGGTAAGCTTTCTATATGTGTTTCATATGCACTTGATGTAGACCAATGGTTCTTATTTTCTGGAGACTTTTTTGATTTGATAAAAGATACAGTTCTTATTCCCAGAGAATACACATATAAATAGACTCATAATTTTACACAGAATTGTAGGTGGTCCAGAGTCCTAAACCCCACCCATAGACATTTGGTTCAGGCTATGTCTACATGTACAGGATGAGTATTGGTTAATTTAAGAACAACAGCATAATTCTGGATAACGGAGGCAGATGTGGTTGATGGAACTGAGTGAGGAATGTTAACATAATAAATGATTTAGAAACCTGTGTTCTAGTTTGGCTTTATGTCTAACTAACTTGCCGTGATTAAGGGTGTGTTGCTTGGGCTGTTTAAGTTTTCTAGTAGAGTGAGTGGATGCACTGGGTCTCAAAGCCATCTTGCGGTCAGTGGTCTTTGAAATGCTTCTGCAACTGACGCCTCCATTTCAAGTGGAGATTCTGCTACATTTGAGACACGGAAAGGAGAGACCACATTTATTGAGCATTAAGGTTTGTATGTAGTGAGCATAAGAAGGGAAATGATGGAGTTCTGAGGAGTTCTAAGCAGGAGATGTAAGTTGAAAACCCTGGGAAGTGAGGCCTGAGAACTAGCTCCAGTCAGGTTTTGCCTGTGTGGACCGCAGGACCTTGACGGGACAATGGAGGCTCTCATCTTCTGTGCATCTGGTATAGCTCCATCCCTGGTCGTCAATGAAAGAGGGACAGTGCAGCAAAGAGCACAGGGTCTGATGGGCACCCTCACTTTTTGGGGGGTGAAGCCCTGATCTGTTGGCATTAGGGCCCTTATTTAAAAAAAAAATTAAAACTTTTATTTGAAAGAGATAGAGAAAGGGAGATTCCTGTTCATTGGTTCACTTCCTAAATGCCAACAACAGCCAGAGCTGGACCAGGCTGATACCGGGAACTGGGAACTCAATCCAGGTCTCCCATGTGGTTGCAGGGAGCCAGGTCCTTGAGCCATCAACTGTGCCTGCTGGGCTCTGCATTAGCAGGAAGCTGGAATTGAAGTGGAGTTGGAGTTTGAGCTTAGGCACTGATATAGGGTATGTGTGTCACAGGTGGTGTCTCAACTACTATGTCAAATGCTTGCCATCCTCATTAAAATATATATATATATTTGAAAGGCAGAGTGACAAAGAGAGAAGGCTCTTCCATTCTCTGATTCACTCCCCAAATGGCTGCAACAGCTGTGGCTGGACGAGGTTCAAGCCAGGAGCCAGGAACTCCATGTGGGTTGCCCACATGGGTGGCAAGAACTGGCACACTGGCAGGGAACTGGATTGGAAGCGCAACGTGGGATATGGGCATCCCAAGCTGTGGCATAACCCGCTGTGCCTTAATCCCTGTCCCAAGGTACTGCATTTTGATGGAGAGTCATGTACTTTCTATAACTAAACATTACAAAGGAAAAGCCCAATTTCAAAATCTTGATATTTTCCTGTTTCATATGACAAACTTTATTAATCTTAGACTAAACATGATTGTATTTTCAGGACAGTACAGCATTTTGCTGATAGAACTATATGAATGGATAACAGGACAGTCTACATTGGCATTTAAATGTAGCGTATGAATGGAAGCTACATTGAACTGGACTTAAAGCAAGCTGACATTTCTAAATTTTTTTTTTTTTAAGATTGTATTTATTTGAAGAGCAAAGTGGGGAGGGGAGAGAAAGAGAGAAAGAAAGAAATAAGGAGAGAAGAAGGGAAAGAGAGAATTTCCATGCCTGGTTCATTGGTTCATTCCCCAGATGGCTGCAGTAGCCGACACTGGGCCAGGCAGGATCTAGGAGCTGCTTCTTGGGTCTCCCATGTGGGTGGCAGGGGCCCAAGCGCTTGGGCCATTGTCCACTGCTTTTCCAGGTACATTGGCAGTGACTTGTACCTATATTCCGATTATAGGATGCCAGCATTGCAAACAGTGACTTAACCTGTTGCACCACAATGAGCACGCTACTATTAGTATCTTAAGAAGAGTAATCTTTTTGGTTATATAATATGGATTTTAGTTTCAGACCTTCCTCAATAAAATAAATGAAATGAGGCATTGCCAGGTAGTACTTTCTGTTTGAAATATGTTATAAAAAAAAGTTTCCTTTGACGTATTACAGGCCTCTGGAGGAATGCACATACGTGTGTGTGTGTGTGTATAAACTTTTTTTTCAGAGACTGCAGGACAAAGTCTGTAAACCTCTGGCTGTTCCGTTGCTCAACATTAGGAGGATTCCAGGGATTTTTCTGTTTTCACACATGAGTTGAGTTTGTACTTCTGTCCAAGAGTAGGGAGATATGTACTTTTCTTAAATTCAATATCTTGGATAGTCATGAATGAAATAAGTTCTAAGAGTGCAGTACAGGGCAGGCATTGTGGTATAATGGTTGAGCTGCCACCTGGGATGACCACATTCCGTACTGGAGCGCTGATTCAAGTCTTGCTGCTCGGCTCCCAGTCGAGCTTCCTGGTACTGTGCACCGTGGGAGGCAGTGGATGACAATCAAGTGCTTGGATCCCTGCCACCCATGTGGGAGACCTGGGTGGAGTTCTGAGAGCTCTTGGCCTGGCTGTTGTAGGCATTTGGGGAGTGAACCAGTAGATGGAGATGCTTGCTTTTTGTCTGTCTGTCTCTCCCTTCACTTCAAATAGATGAAAAAAAGAAGAAAGTGAGAAAATTGGGGCCAGCGCTGTGCCATAGTGGGTAAAGGCACCAGCATCCCATATAGGTGCCAGTTCAAGTCCCCACTGCTCCTCTCCTGATCCAGCTCTCTGCTATGGCCTGGGAAAGCAGTAGAGGATGGCACATGCTTGGGCCCCTGCACCTGCGTGGGAGACACAGGGGGAGGCTCTGTGTCAGATTGGCCCTACTCTGGCCATTGGGACCATTTGGGGAGTGGACCAGAAGACAGTAGATGGAAGACCTTTTTGTCTCTCTCTGTAGCTCTGCCTCTCAAAAAAATTGAAATTTGAATAAAAAATTAACCTTAGAACTCACCTTGAAAGTTAGTGGTGCATTAGGTTGTCACATCTATGGAAACAGAACTGCAGGGTAACTGTTGTAGGTAACCTGAAGGGGAGGGAAGGTATCAGTTCTGTTTGTGAGTGCCGTCTTTCTGAGAAGTACTCCAAGTGAGTAAGCCTTAGCTGGCAGCCTGGAGACACCTTTTCTATGGAGCTCTTGATGGGTGAAGTTTGCTAAAATGGTATTTGATCTGTGTTCAGCTTTAATTGTGGACAAAACTAATTTTAGGCATGATTATGTTGAAGTCTAAACATAGTATATCTATGTTACAGATTTAGAGAGACCTAGAATTTTGCTTGGTTCATACAGTAGTACCTGGAAAGAATGGGAGTAAATTTGCTGTTCATCATAGATTCTGGGCTGTTTCAGCATGTTAGAGGCTTAAGGGCAGAGGAATTTCTTGCTTTTTTATTTTTTTATTACCTAAGACAGAATTGTACACCTCTGCACTAGCATCTTCACATAAATCATCCTCAGTCTGGAAGTTTGCTTCCAGTTTTAAAAGTAATACATGTACCATTGAAGGACATTGTAAAACGGGAGAAGTTTGAAGGAAAAAGAAAGCTTGTAACCCTGTCGTCAGTTGTTGGGTCAATTGTTCTTCCTTCCTCTCTCCTCCCTTCCTCCCAACCTCCTCTCTTCTTTTCCTTTCTCTAGTTTTTGACGAAAGACACAATCATGATCTTACTGTAAGGAAAAATGTTCTGCTTTTTTTTAAATACCATAACATAAAGCATTTTATTCATTATAATTTCCATCATCACTTTCACTGGCTGATTTGAATTGCGTTCTATAGAGCGCACCATGGCTTACCAAACCATTCCCTTATTCATTGTCAGGCTGTAGATTTGCAGGGGAGGGTGCATGTCTTTGCTATCATAAATGATAATGGTGCAGGGAGCATTTCTGTGTGGAGGTGTTTTGTAGTAGTGCTGTAGGCTTACTTCATGTGCAAAGATTTTTAATTAACTAGACAGGGATGACCATTAAAATAAAATGTAAATATTTCTGTTGTGTGTTTAACTATCTGAAGATACCAGTATTTTTAAAAAGTAATTAATTAATTAATTTTAAGTTTTTTATTCAGTGGGAGAAATGCATAAAAGAGAGGGAAACCTGGATTCACGCCAGAGTACCAGGAGCCGGCCACGTGGAGGAGCATGCAGGCCAGAAAGCGTGGGGCAGGGGCCCGAAGGCACGGGGGCAGCAAGCGGGTCCAGTGCTAAAGGAAAAAGGGCCACCGTGCCCCAGGCCTTTAATCCACTTCCAAAGGGGAGTGGTTAATTAGCCTGCTTGGCCGGACACCAGTATTTAAATTCTTGAAATTATTATCTTTTTTTCTTTTTAGTTACTCAATCTTTGGCTTGACCCTGACCTTCGTCTTTCATTTTTATACATGTTAATACTTGATTCTAAGTGCATAATAAATGTACAGTAGATATTTTAGACACTTCCTACCTTTATATTTTACATTTTCAGAATGTATCCATTTTATTATTTCTTGTCTATATACATAACAGTTCATTGCCTAAGAAGCAGTTCTGTGAAGTAATGTTTTCAGTGATGTCCATGTGGCCATAAGTAACACGTATGTTTTGTTTGTTTTGCCTTGAAAGAGAGTTAGAGGATTGAAAGCTTACATTATGTGCTGTATTTTGTGATTTAATTTGTTTGATTTCCATCTTAGTGTAAATTCATAATGACTAGGTAGTTTGGAATGTAAGAGAAGAAAAAACTTTTCCTAACTCTCTCAGATTCTTTTTCTGTGGTCTGCAAATGAAACAGAGAAGTCAGACCTAACGCGAGAAAAGGTTTACAAGTAGTGTTGGCGTCAGTGCTTTCACGTGCACTGAGGGTTCAAAGAAAAGTGGAATTCCAAAGAAGCACTCAGGCTTCTGTATCAACACAAAGTGATAGGTTGTGGGGTGACAGAGCAAGGCCGGGGCTTCTAAGGGCTGAGAAAGTGTGTGACAGTGGCTAGGAAATGTGCGGAGTGAGCCCACAGTAGGTGAGGGCTATCTGGTAAGGGCTGTTTTTTGCAGGTGCATTTTGTCACCACCTTCCTCTGTGTGGTGGTGTTGGGGGGGCGGTGTCCTCCTCTTCCTGGTTCTGGTGGGGCCGGCAGAGAGCTGCTCCTGGATCTGTTCATTCTTAATTGCCTGCAGCTGAAAGTCATCTGTGTGCCAGGATGACATATGTCCCTGTCCCCTTCAGGAGGAGGAAGTGTCTCAGGCTAATCTGGCAAAAAATGGCGTGTGAAATTTTGCACAGCTTTGCTGTATATGAGAATGCATTTTCTGTGATGAAGAAGTAGTAAAATATTCTAGGTTTTCTTTAAAAGACGCCTTACAGTTCTAAGAGTTAAAAAGTTGTAAACTAGGTTGTAGGTAGAGGCAGCGGTGTGGTTTCTAAAACCTCCATTTTTAAAAAGATTTATTTATTGTTATTTGGAAAGCAGAATTAGAGGGAGAGAGAGTGATCTTCCATCTAAGTGGCCGCAATTGCTGGGGCAATGCCAGGCTGAAGCCAGGAGCCAGGAGCTTCATCTGGGTCTCCACGTGGGTGTAAGCACTTGGTTCATCTTCCACTGCTTTACCAGGCGCATTAACAGGTACTCAAACAGGCACCCTACATGGGTGCCTGTGTTGCAGGTGGCAGCTTAACCCACTGTGCTACAGCACCAGCCCCCAAACCACCATTTTTTAAATAAACATTTTTAAAACTTTTATTTAATAAATATAAATTTCAAAAGTACAACTTTTGGATTATAGTGGCTTTTTCCCCCATAACTTCTCTCCCACCCACAACCATCCCTTCTCCTGCTCCCTCTCCCATCCCATTCTTCATCAAGATTCATTTTCAATTCTCTTTATATACAGAAGATCAACTTAGTATATACTAAGTAAAGATTTCAACAGTTTGCACCCACACAGATACACAAAGTATAAAGTACTGTTTGAGTACTAGTTTTAGCGTTAATTCCATAGTACAACACTTTAAGGACAGAAATCCTACATGAGGAGTAAGTGCACAGTGACTCCTGTTGTTGATTTAACAATTGACACTCTTATTTATGACGTCAGTAATCACCCGAGGCTCTTGTCATGAGCTGCCAAGGCTATGGAAGCCTCTTGAGCTCACAAACTCTGACCTTATTTAGACAAAGTCATAATCAAAGTGGAAGTTCTCTCCTCCCTTCAGAGAAAGGTACCTCCTTCTTTGATGGCCCATTCTTTCTGCTGGGATCTCACTCACAGAGATCTTCCATTTAGATGATTTTTTTTTTTTTTATTCACAGTGTCATGGCTTTCCATGCCTGAAATACTCTCATGGGCTCTTCAGTCAGATCCGAATGCCTTAAGGGGTGATTCTGAGGCCAGAGTGCTGTTTAGGGCATTTGCCATTCTATGAGTCTGCTGTGTATCCCGCTTCCCATGTTGGATCGTTCTCTCCCTTTTAATTCTTATCAGTTATTATTAGCAGATACTAGTCTTGTTTATGTGATCCCTTTGACACTTAATCCTATCATTATGATCAATTATGAACTGAAACTGATCCCTTTGACTAGTGAGATGGCATTGGTACATGCCACCTTAATCAGATTGATTTGGAATCCCCTGGCACATTTCTAGCTCTACCATTAGGGGTAAGTCCAAGTGAGTGTGTGCCAAACTGTACATCTCCTCCCTCTCTTATTCCCACTCTTGTATTTAACGGGGATCAATTTTCAGTTAAATTTAAGCATCTAAGAATAATTGTGTGTTAATTAAAGAGTTCAACCAATGGTATTAAGTAGAACAAAAAAATACTAAAAGGAATAAAATAGTAAGTTGTTCCTCGACAGTCAGGACAAGGGCTGATCAAGTCATTGCTTCTCATAGTGTCCGTTTCACTTCTACAGGTTTCCTTTTAGGTGCTCGGTTAGTCGTCACAGATCAGAGAACATATGATATTTGTCCCTTTGGGACTGGCTGATTTCACTCAGCATGATGTTTTCCAGATTCCTCCATTTTGTTGCCAATGACTGGATTGATTTCTTTCTTTCTTTCTTTCTTTCTTTCTTTCTTTCTTTCTTTCTTTCTTTCTTTCTTTCTTTCTTTCTCTCTCTCTCTCTCTCTCTCTCTCTCTCTCTCTCTCTTTCTTTCTTTCTTTCTTTCTTTTTTTGTTACTGCTGTATAGTATTCTATAGAGTACATATCCCATAATTTCTTTATCCAGTCTCTGTTGATGGGCATTTAGGTTGATTCCATGTCCTAGCTATTGTGAATTGAGCTGCAGTAAACATTGAGGTGCAGACATCTCTTTTATTTACCAATTTAATTTCCTTTGGGTAAATTCCAAGGAGTGGGATGGCTGGGTCATGTGGTAGGGCTATATTCTATATTCAGGTTTCTGAGGAATTGGCACACTGTCTTCCATAGTGGCTTTACCAGTTTGCATTCCCACCAACAGTGGGTTAGTGTCCCTTTTTCCCCACATCCTTGCCAGTATCTGTTGTTTGTTGATTTCTGTATGTAAGCCAATCTAACCAGGGTGAGGTGAAATCTCATTGTGGTTTTGATTTGCATTTCCCTGATGGTTAGTTCCCTGAACAGTTTTTCATGTGTCTGTTGGCCGTTTGGATTTCCTCTTTTGAAAAATGTCTATTTAGGTCCTTGGCCCATCTCTTAAGTGGGTTGAATAAACATTCATTTATTTATCTGAAAGGCAGAGTTATAGAGAGAGGGAGAGAGAGAGAGAGAGAAAAAGAGCAAACTTTTCCATTTGTTAGCTCCCACCCCAGCCGCTGGGGCTTATAAAAGTTCTTCTGATGGTGTTTTAATGTTCAGTGTTCCTGTCATGTCTGTTTTCCCCTTTTGTTTACATGCGACTTTTGGAAGTTGAGCATTTTGGGCTTCATGAGAGTAGTGATGAAATCTGGACATACTATTAGTAAAACTAATAGACTCTGTGGCACAAAATAAAATGGGTGAGTTGGAAGTTTTCTTTTGCCAATGTTGAAATCTCCCTGGGGCATTCTAGATGCCTTTAGGCTTCAGACTGGCAGGGTTGGCTGCCTCTCGCCAGGCTTTGCAGGGGTGCAGCCTCTCTAATGCATTTAGCTACTCCTGCGGGTTAAGCTTGTCCGCAGGCCTGAGTGCTTGTAGCACATCTTTTTTTTTTTTTTTTGACAGCAGAGTGGACAGTGAGAGAGACAGAGAGAAAGGTCTTCCTTTTTGCCGTTGGTTCACCCTCCAATGGCCGCCGCGGCTGGCGTGCTGTGGCTGGCGCACCGCGCTGATCCAAAGCCAGGAGCCAGGTGCTTCTCCTGGTCTCCCATGGGGTGCAGGGCCCAAGCACTTGGGCCATCCTCCACTGCACTCCCTGGCCATAGCAGACAGCTGGCCTGGAAGAGGGGCAACCGGGACAGAATCCGGCACCCCGACCGGGACTAGAACCCAGTGTGCCGGCGCCGCAAGGCGGAGGATTAGCCTAGTGAGCCGCGGCGCCGGCCACACATCTATTTCAAAGTTACTTTATGTTTTGCTTTTTAAATATTATTTTTAAAGATTTTGTTGATTTGAGAGGTAGAGTTACCATGAGGAGAGACAGAGAAAGGTCTTTCATCTGTTGGTTCACTCCCCAAATGGCTGCAACAGCCAGAACTGTGTAGGTCTGAAGCCAGGAGCCAGGAGCTTCCTCCAGGTCTCCCACATGGATACAGGGTCCCAAGCTCCTGGGCCATCTTCTGCTGCTTTCCTAGGCCATAGCAGAGAGCTGGGTCAGAAGAGGAGCAGCTGGGACTAGAACCAGTGCCCATATGGGCTGCTGGCACTGCAGGCAGAGGCTTAACCTATTGCACCACAGCACTGGCTCCCCTTATAAATATTTTTAAAAGTTATTTTTATTTTAACTCAATCCAGGTCCTCCATGTGGGCCGCAGGGACCCAAGTACTTGGGCCGTCATCTGCTGCCCCTGGGTGAGCATTAGCCAGAAGCTGGAATTGGAAGTGGAACCAGGACTCAAACCAGATATTCCGATATGGGGTACTGGCATTCCAAGTGGCATCTTAACTGCTATGCCGAATGCCAGCCCCATATTTCAGTTATTTTAAAGGGACCTATGAGCTGGATTTTGTAAGCTTGTAATTTAAGTCATGGTCATCACTTAAAGTTAGAAAGTGACTTATTGGTTTTGTGTGTCATATAAAATAAATTGCCGTTGCACTTGGTGTGGTGTCATTCTAATATCTGTATAGAATTGTCTAGGTAAATAATTCGGGTAATTAAGCGATGATTTTGTAACAGCTGAGTCACACTGAATTTTAAAGGGTTGCAGCTCATGATCTTGGTTGTGGTGTTACTAGAGAAGAGGTGAGTTGACAGAGAACCCACCTAGCGTGGGGCACACCGAGGCCCTGTAGCGTGTGGGCTTTGCATCTGACCACTGGTCGTGGTACTGAGTGGAATTAAAAAGCCAGTGAAGTCTGAGATGGCCTTGGAAACAGAAGCTGCCTGGCTGGGAGATGGGAGGCGTGCTGCTGGGAATGTCCTCGTGTACCGTGGTGTCTGTCGGCGCAGTAGTCTCCAAGGCGGATTCCCTGGGGGAGAGGCAGTTTCACGTGGAGAACTGTTCCCTGTGTCTAATTGGGTTGCACTAGCAAGTCTGTTTCTTTCCCTCCCTCCCTCCCTCCCCCCACCTCCCTCCCTCCCTCCAGTTGTGTTAGATAATAGTAATTTTTTACAGGGCAGGTCTTTCAGGTGTGTACGGTCATCTTGTCTCCTAATGGACACCCAGATCATTTTATGAGGGATCTTATTCTTCTAAGTTGCATATGAAAATTTTATCAAGTAGCGTATTTTTTATTGTTGGTGTTAGCAAATGAGTTGTCTCTTCTGAAATACTCTCTCTGGTTGCTTTGAGGTTACCTAGGGTATGAATTAACACAGACTTGGAAGCTGAAAGGACTTAGAATCAGCATTTATGGTAAATATGTATATTCTAAAGTAGTGTTAAGGTTGCCTCATTCTGCTTTGTTTACATCTTAGGAAAACACATTTATTTGTATGAAATGAGGAAGTGTGTCCTCTCTGGGAGTGTCCTAAAGCCCGAGAGTAAGTGCAGAGACCACAGCCCCTGGGTTCCTCCCAGCTGGCGAGAGTGGGGGCCTTGGGTGAGCCCCGGGCATCCACGCAGCGTGGTGGCAGGCCCGCCGGAATCCACGTGTGCTGGTTACAGCTTTCCTGTAGCAACAGCCGGTGCTGTCTTAGCTTTGACTGACAGTCTCTTGTAGGAGAGCCACCCAAATTCCAGTTTCTTTTCAACATTGTTGAATGTGTTCTTGAAGTCTTTTATTCGTAAACACATCCTAGAAGAGTCGATGGTGTAGGTTTTACTGCTCTTTGAACTTGTGCTTTTAACTGTGTTCTGGGAAAGTGGAGGTGCTCATCGGTTTCATCCGCGTGGGAAAGACTGGCTGCCAGGGAGTGTTGCTGTCTCAGCCACCTGCCTCTTCTGGTGACCACCTTTATTTCTCTCGAATATGCAGGTCTAGGAAGGGACACATAATTATTTCTAATTTTTCTGTAATCTCTAAAGTGCTGTCTTTGGATTTTATTTTCTTCGTTTGAATTCCTTGTATTCATTTTGAAATCTTTTCTTGAATTTCTCTCTAGTGTTTTGTTGCCCCCAGATCCCTGGGAGTTAGGCATGCTGCTGTTGCAGCTCCTTCTCTTGTTCTTTGTTTTAGGAGAAGACTTGGTACCCTAAAATAACTCAAATGTCCTTTGTTTAAGGTTTCATGTAATCAAATAATGGCCTTTGATTCACTTGTCGTGTCACAGGTCTCTCTGTACGTGTGTGTATGTTCAGTTTACAGGAATCTTAAACGTGGCTGTTTTTGAATTTATTTTTAGAGCAGAAGCTTGCGCATGCTGTGATTTTCCAATAAACTGCTCTCACAGTGTCAGAGTGCAGTTCAGACAGGAGCAACCCGGAGGCCTCAGACATTGAAATGGGAAATCTGTGATTGATCGAAACTGTGTGGAGAGAGGAAGAGAGCTTGTATTTTACTTAGATATTTCTGAGTTAGTAATAGATACAAGTTATGAAACAGCCTCTCCAGTGTCACAAATATAAATTGTTTGAACAGAAGTTTAAAATATGTAGTTGTAAAATACATATCACATCGGGTTATTTTTTGGCGGTGCCAAAGCCGTTAATGATTGTTCCTCCATGAAACTGTAGAATGTTTACTTACCAGTAAAGATTCAGAGGTTTTTGTTATGGCCAAGTTTAAACATCCCAAAGAAAGTAAAAACTGGCAAAATTATAGGGATTTCTGTTTGCACGCTATTAGATTGCCCATTGAGTTTTTGAATCTTGGATTTGATTTCCCTAAGTAGAAAGTACATTATCAGTGCCAGCCTCTGTGTATTAGATGAATGAAAATTAACTTAAATATTATGACCTTATGGGAAATGTAACTGGGAGGATTAAATTGCTGCCCTCCACTTCCTTGTAAGTCCTGTCTCTGCACCCGCCCTTCAGAGCTGGTAGGAGGGGCTAGATGTGCATCTCCAAACCAAATGGAAATTATCTGCAACTATCCATGGTGCTGTTGTTCCACTGTCGTGTGAACATCCATGAATCTCTGACTCATAAATATTTATCAGAAGTTTACTGACATACATGTGAGACATTAGAGTAGGAAGTTTAAGAGGTACCATGAACAAGGCGCACATCTTGTTCCTGCGGAGAGTGTGTCCAGGGAGAGTAGGCTGTGTGTGGGGGGGTCTGTTGTGTGAGTGTATGTAACATGTAAATTGTGAAAGCACATAGAAGCTGTTGGAAGGTCTTTATGTCACTCAGGTGGACACTGTTTTCATGCCACAGACTTGCGTTGTTTACTGTGTCCTGGGCACGGCTCTGTGTAGTGAGTGATAAAGCAAGAGTAAGACTAACAGTTGCAGACTGGTGCTGTGGTGTAGTGGGCTAAGCTTCCGTCTGCAACGCCGGCATCCCCTATGGGTGCTGGTTTAAGTTCCGGCTGCTCCTCTCCTGATCCAGCTCTCTGCTATGGCCTGGGAAGGCAGTGGAGGATGGAATGTGCTTGGGACTCTGTGTCGGGGACTGGGAGGGAGCTCCTGGCGCAGGATCTGCATAGCTGCAGCCTTTGTGGCCGTTTGGGGAGTGAACCAGTAGATGAAAGACCTCTCTCTGTCTCTCCCTCTGTCTGTAATTCTACCTCTCAAATAAATAAATAAAATCTTAAAAAAAAAAAAAGACAAACAGTTGCTCAAGGAAATCCTAGTCTAATTGAACATATTTAAGTGATAATAGAGATTTAAAATAAATGATCTGAGTAAGAATTCTTTTAACATGACAGAAGTACACTTTAGCCTATGGATTAGACAGGATTCCCAAAGCCTGTATAGTATAATTATTTGGAGCAGTTGAGTTGAGTGTGTAGCAGTAAGATTAAAATGCAGGGTTCAGTACTTAGATGGTCGGTTAGGGCCTTCATCTTCGTGGAGGTCGATGGGGAATGGTGTGAGGCAGAGACGGGACACTGCTCTAAGTGGGCGAGTGATCTGAGCGGGAGGGTGGGGTGGCAGAGGGTAGGCAGTGATGGGCAGGGCATCGTCTGGGGCCAGATGTCACAGAGGGTGGGCTTTGATTGGTTTCCTATTTTAATAGATCCAGTTTCTCTTCTGCAGATTCCCTGATAGTTTGCTTTATTTTCTTGCACATTGTTCTTCGTGAAAGCTAAGAGCCCTCATGTTTGGTGGTTGCACGGCTCAGTCTCACTTCTGCTTAGTCCACTCTGAGAATTCTTTTCATGGTGCGGTTGGTCTGCCTTCGCTTAGCTGGAGCCTGGATGCTGACGAGTGAGTACCTTCCGTTTCACTGTTGCTTGGTGTTCACATTTATTCCCAAGTTGATCCTTGGAAAGCTCCACCTGCCTTTTTTCAAACTTTGCCCAAGTTGTGCGTGAGATGGGGAAATTTATGAGAACTCTGATTTCTGAGGGAAAAAAAATGAGCTGTGACGGGATGCCAGGAAGCAGCGTGGAAGGCGAGTGAACTTACCGCTCCCCTGCGGAGCCCTTCACCTGTGGGTTTCGGGGTGCAGGGTCGTCGCGCGGGGTGAGCTCCTGTCTTGAGGTGAGGCTGTGCATGAGCAACAGTGGGGGTGGGGCTGCTTTCCAGCTGAGGTTTGTTCTCCTCTGGGGGTCTTGGCCTGGCTTCCCTGGCCTGCCGTCTTCCTTTGTGGTCTTCCTCTTGTTTTCAAACAGAATTTCTTCCCTCCTTGGTTTACTAAGGAGGGAAAACTGTCCAGATGTTCCCCAGTTTGATTGTTTCTGAAACAAGTATTTGATTCTTGGCAGTTTTTAAAAGTATTTACTGACACCAAAAAGTGGAAAAACACACAGCTCATCAAGACGAATAAGGAGATTTCTGAGTCGCAGCGGTTCTCAGCGGCTTCTAGGTGGAACGCGCCGCGGTGGCTCCGAATGTGAGCGGTGCTGGCGGCCTCCTGGCTGCAGACAGCTCTGCGCTCCCTGGGCCCTGCACATCCTGACTCCTCTCTGCTTCCTCTGGCCCTGCCGCTTCTCTTACTTCCTTCTGTTCGCTCCGTTCTGTTTAGGTTCCTTTTTCTCCTCTTTGTTTGCTTATACATTTTTATTTTACCTCTTCATTTTGTTTGAAAGGCAGAGAGACAGAGCTTCCATCTGCTGGTTCACTCTCAAATGCCTGCACCAGCCGGTGCTAGGCCAAGCCCAGAGCCAGGAACTCCATCTGGGTCTCCCCTGTAGACAGCAGGGATCCATCTTTTGATCTGTTGAATCATCACCCGCTGCTCCCAGGGTACTGGGAGGGGAGCCGGGACCCAACTCGGGCACTCCCCTGTGGGATGCGGGAGGCCGAAGTGGTGAGAAGTACCTAGGCCTTTACCAGAAGCAAGGCATGGTGGTTTAGAGGATCATTTGTTTGCTTTTGTTCAGCAATCAGTTCAGCTCAAGCTGGCTTGGACAGTAGGGGTTTACTTATTGGCTCATGTCGTTGGAAAGTCTAGTGTGAGTCTGGGTTTTAGGTAGGGCCCACTTCCTTTACTTCTGCTGTCTGCAGCGCTGCTTTTATCCTAAGGCCAGGCCTTTGGGTGGGTGTAGGGTCATTTCAGCAGCAGGTCGGCTTGATAATTTCCTTAGCTATGTTCAGAGGGAAGCAGAGTTTCTTCTCTCAGCCATCAATCAAAGTGCTAAACTTTGCTGTTGGGTTAGCATGAACCAGTTCCCTTTGCTAATGGGGGTTGTGTGCCCACGGGCTACTCTGGGTGACTGGCAGATGGCAGACAGTAAGCTCAGAAACTGGAGCCTTAGTGGCTTCAGTGAGCTGCTCTGGACTGAGACCCAGCAAGCTTGGACGAGCGCAGTGTGGACATTAGAGACAGCAGATTCAGCCGGCATCGGGCCCCCCTGAGAACATAAAGGAGGGAAGCAGTCGTCTGTGGTTGAGCAGGAAGATTTTTGCTGCAAGAATACAAACAGGACAGACTGTGTACGTCACCGTCTTGCCCGCTTGCTGTGTTGGTTGTACACACTGCACCTGCATATACACTCTGCAGATGAGCTTCTTCCACCATGGCCTTTTCTCCCTAGGACTCACTGTATAACGCCCAGGAAGAAAGATCCTTTTCTTACCACAGTGCAGTGGTTAAGCAGGGAGTTTAATCAGCAATTTAAAACATAGCCTGCGGGCCGGCGCCGTGGCTCACTAGGCTAATCCTCCACCTAGCAGCGCCGGCACACTGGGTTCTAGTCCTGGTCAGGGCGCCAGATTCTGTCCCGGTTGCCCCTCTTCCAGGCCAGCTCTCTGCTGTGGCCCGGGAAGGCAGTGGAGGATGGCCCAAGTGCTTGGGCCCTGCACCCCATGGGAGACCAGGAGAAGCACCTGGCTCCTGCCTTCGGATCAGCGCGGTGTGCCGGCCGCAGTGTGCCAGTCGTGGCAGCCATTGGAGGGTGAACCAACGGCAAAGGAAGACCTTTCTCTCTGTCTCTCTCTCTCACTATCCACTCTGCCTGTCAAAAAACAAACAAACAAACAAAACACATAGCCTGCGTAAGCAGATTCATACAGGCAGAGGGTGGCGTGGTGGTTACTGGGGGCAGGGGGAGGGGAGGGGGAGCTGTTGGTCAGGGGCTCCGCCCCTGCTGTTTGTAGATGAGTAAGTTCTAGATCTAATGTGCAGCATGAGGCCTTAAAGGTGGTACTATATTGTACACTTGTGTTTAGTGCTGAGAGTAATCTCAAGTGTTCTCACCACACTGAGAACAGGTAAGGAGTTGGCTATGTGAATGACTTGACCATGACCATCAGGTCACGATGTATGTGGCAGGCAGCATGCTGTGTGCCTTCACAGAGCCAGTTTCAGTTTAAAAGCGTGTCCTTTGTTCTCGTCTCTTACAGAGTCACGCCTGAGATCAGGAATTGCATTTAGTTGTTGGGTTTCTTTGTAGCCTTCTTTAATCTGGAAATTTCAGTTTTTCTCTGTGTTTTATGATATTGACATTTTGAAAGAATGTAGTCCCCTCCTCCCCTTTCAGAATTAAAGTGTTGCTCTCATTTTTAGACTTTTCTGGAGCTGCTAGTTATTACTTTGATTATCCACACGAAAGGAGATGACAGATGGGGAGCACGGTGCTGCTGGTGCCTAGTGTGTCTGGCTTCTGGAGGTGGGGAGCAGGTTTGTACATCACTGCCTGCTTGCTCCTTCTGCCCACCACCAGGGTTAGGCTTGTTCCCCGATGCCTCCCAGCAGGTGGTGAAACATGAGGGCTAGGGCTGAGGGTGAATAGTCCTGCGTAGCAAGCAGCTTGCCATCGTGTGGAAGTATGGTGGCACCGTGAGAATGGTAGCCAGTGCCAGTGCCTGCAGATCTTAGCGGGAGGCCCTCGGACAGGAAGCTAAGTGAAATACATCTCCACGTGGGCTTCGCGGCAACTCTGTTGAGAAAATTCTGAAGTCCTGAGTAACCAGGAAGGGTGATGTTGGGGTGGGGAAGGGAATGGCCGTTGGGGCCTTGATCCCAAACAGAGCGAACAGGTAATTTCTCAGGAGGAGCACTCTGATCCAGGCTCTCTTTGATCCAGGGAGAACCGTGGCTTGATGGTTTCTGCTGAAGTGCTGTGTTGCGCCTTGCTGGCGGCTTTCCTCCAAGAAGGTGGGTGTGAAGGCCGTGTGCTCTGCTCCATGCCTCTGCGCTGAGGCCCCCGGCCCCTGCAGCAGTGTGGCCTGCACCGTGCACTGGAGGTAGCACTACAGGTGGGACTCCTGTTGGCTCAAGTCCTCTCTGCAGCCAGAATTGGGTTTTGTCCAAACTGTGCACAAAGCAGACCACACTGGAGACTTCCTGCTGGGTAGAGACGGCCGTGGTTCCGCGCACGTTAGGAGATGAGCTGAGTCTGCAGTTCAGAGGGGATGGAGTGGACACTTAAATGCTACGAGGGACGAGCACCTCTGCCAACGGTGGGCTTGGATTCACTGACCCTCTGCAGGCTGGGAACTGGAGCAAGACTTATTTTACGTAGTTGAACTTATCTGTGGGAAAACCTTTATTGAAGTACAGGAGAGTGCTAGGAAGCCATGAAAAAACTGTTATGGAACTCTGTGCTTTGTTTTATCTAGATACATGTTGAAATAGTTGGTGACCTATACAATTGTGATCAGTTGTCAACTGAGAAAAACAGCTGTGTTCCTGGTATTTTATCTTTTTTTTTGGTAATTGTTCATGATCTTTTACTGAAATGAGATAATTTTGGCTGGCATTTGAATTTTTCTTAGGGTACAAGCACAGTGCTAAATACCTCCCACACATTGTGTCATTAAGTATCAATAAGAACGTCGGAATTCGCGAAGATCATTTGAGATAGACTTATGTATATACTTATATATTTTATATAGAGATGGAGCATCATTAATCGGAAAATCCAGAATTCAGGTTGAACATCTGAAATGTTCCAGAATCCAGAGCTTTTTGAGCATCTCAACGCATTGTAGACTTGGGAACATTTTGAATTTCTGATTTTTAAGTTAGAGGCAGTGAACTGATAAAGTCTAAGCAAATATCCCCAAATCCTCAACACTCCAAAACCTGGAGCACTTCTGGTCCCAGTCGTTTCACATTGACTGTCAGGGATATGCAGCCTGTGCACACATATATTAACAGGGTCCCATACTGTGCGTATTTCCTTTTCAAGGTATATTACGGGCACTGTTCTATGTGAGTACATGTATAGGTATTCTATTCTTAATGGATTCAAAGTATTCCGCTGTGTAGCTAAACTACACAGTGTTTAGCTTGTTTTTTGATTAACAGATGTGTAGTTATTTCTTGTTTTTAAGTGGCAGTATAGCAACAAATACTGCTGTACTTAATTTCTGTACACTTGTGTTCCTAGGTGTGGAGCTGCCGCATCAGGTAAAGAAGGCTTGGCTTTGACCCTGATCCTCCTAGACCCAGGCAAAGCTAAAAGGACTGTAGGAAGAGTCTGGAAAGGCCCCGGGCATGATGCTCTGAGGTTCCTCTGGTTTCCTGCTTTCTTTTGTTTTACCCCTGCATGGTTGTGTAATGGTATTCTTTTTCCTTTTTGTAGTCAGCTGTGCTAGAACAAAAATGCAATGAAAGAAACACTGGATGAATGAAAAGCCCTGCTTTGCAACCCCTCAGCATGGCAGGCCTGCAGCTCATGACCCCTGCTTCCTCACCAATGGGTCCTTTCTTTGGACTACCATGGCAACAAGAAGCAATTCATGATAACATTTATACGCCAAGAAAATATCAGGTACTAATGAGAACACTAATACTGGAGCATTTTTCACTAAAATGGAATAAATTAGCATATAGTTGACATAACTTATAAAACTCATTTACCCTGTCCAGCCTCCTCCTTCTGATTAATTT